>NC_067454.1:6176158-6795324 GCF_025434085.1 Hippocampus zosterae | reverse complement strand
CCCCAATTATTCACTCGTTTTCATCTACTAGAGACTAACAAACATCGATGTCTTATTTTTCCCCAAATTGGGGGGAGAGGATAAAGTGGCCAATAAAGGTTAATCATCTTCATACACGTCACCTTTTCAGTACTTAAAAAACAAGTTTTGAAATCATTAACAAAACCAATCCTGCACTTGTTTCTTGACTCCCTGCACTTGGATCCTTCATCACGAAAATCTAAACTCGTGACAAAGACGTCGTGTGAGGCAGCCATTCCCATCATCGGGTCACAGTGCTGATTCCACTTCTCAGTTTCTTTACTTGGAATTATTTTTCTGTCTTATGGTGAATAGAGACCAAAGAAGGAGTCAAAGTCTGAAGCTCTTTGCTAACCAAAACAGGATCTACAGAGGTATGAAACAATTTCTTGACTGTATCTATGTGACATGTTCTTGCACTTAGGCTGCGTTACTCCATCAGTCATTTTTATTTAGTTTTAAACCACTTTCTCTGAACATGAATGCTATAACATTGCCGTCATAGTGAATATAATAATATTCCAAAATTGTGCAAATAACAGCCCCCCCCTCCCAAAAAAATGCCTTAATGCCTTCCCTCTAATAAACAGGACTGGAACATAATTTGTTACATTTCCTATGGGGGAAAAATACATTTGAAAGGACTGGAGGTCAAACGGAAATAATTAGAAAAGACAAGAGGCAGTGTTGTGAGACTATTCTAATTGTAACCAAAACACAGACGCCCAGATACCCCGTGCCCCCGCTCTCTTAGTTCTATCTCTTCTTCCTAAAAGGGGTCATAATTACCAAGCAAGAACGGCAGCAATTAAAAGAAGATTTTTAACACATGATCGAGACCATGGCTTAATTAAGAAACCGTTGACTAGGGTAATCAATCAGAGACAAAAGGAAAGTAATTTCCCCCATAGACCTTAGTGCAACCACATTTCGTTGTTCTCTGGGAGGAAAACAATCCTGGTTCCTCTTTTCACATAATTGCAGTTTGATCCCCAAAGCTGATACGCTAAGGGAGATACTCTGATTGCTCAAACTCATTCCGCATACTGCGCAAGTTCTTGATCAGCGTGTCATCAGCGTAATCAAAGTCGGCGTCTGGTACAATTTCACCCCGAACGGAGAAAATTGAGTATGAATGGAAGATGACTAACAACTAATCCCTGGGGGACTCCACAATCATTTGCTCATTCTATTCCTCGGTCACTACACGATATATCTATCTATCTATCTATATCTATATATAGATGTATATAGATATATCTATATAGATATAGATATATCTATATATAGATATATAGATATAGATATATCTATATAGATATAGATATATCTATATATAGATATATAGATATAGATAGATCCTGTGGGACTTCCAGATCCAGACTGACAAGATGGTAATGGCGAACCAACCAGATATCGTGATCATAGATAAAGGGCAGAGGAAAGCCTTTGTAGTGGATGTAGCGGTCCCAAGTGATGGAAACATCAGGAAGAAGGAACATGAGAAACTCGAGAAATACCAAGGGCTCAGAGAGGAGCTGGAGAGAGCCTGGAAGGTAAAGGTGACAGTCGTGCCTGTGGTGGTCGGAGCACTCGGGGCAGTGACCCCCAAACTAGATGAGTGGTTGCAACAGATCCCGGAAACAACATCGGACATCTCAGTCCAGAAATGTGCAGTGTTGGGAACAGCAAGGATACTGCGCAGAACCCTCAAGCTTCCTGGCCTCTGGTAGAGGGCCCGAGCTGAATGAGGGACGGACACCACCCGAGGGGGGGTGAGACGAAGAATTCTTTTATACACACACACACACACACACACACACACACACACACACACACACACACACACACACACACACACACACACACACTTTGTTCCCAGACTATAAATGAATGGCACCAGCACAATTCTGGTGAATTTAGCCCAATGCCACCAACCTGTCTCCAAACTTGTATAAAAGTAGTCACATTTCCATAAAACGGCTCTTGAGCTGCAGCATGACCAGAAGGAAGTCACGACAGTGTTTTGTACCAAACGACACCCTTAATGGCTGATTTTACTGCAAAACGTTTCAGAGCACCATCTCAGCGGCAGCACAATTACCGCAGGCCGTCTCATCCTTCCTCATTTTCTGCATATTCACCATCACGTTTCATAGCTAATGTTATTGAGCCAAGAGTAAATAGTGAGGAGGTCTTTCCTAATCCGCTGTTCAAGTTTGGCCGCCTGATCGGCAGCAAGTCAGCACACAATCTCAGAGGAAAAAACAAAAACAATCTCCGGCTGTCTGTGAAAAGCCCGTCTCGTCATTGAGAGATGATAGTCAAGTATCAGAGAATACAAATGAAAGCATTTTCTTTTGCGGCTCATTTTCTGCTGTGCTGTTAAAACTCCAAATTATCGCATCCACATAATCACAAAACGCATTTCTACAGCTGTGTACGTGCTCTCAATCCTCTAATCGCAGGCGATTTATGCTTCCGCTCTCCAATTACGAGTGGTAAAATCAACCAAATATGCAGTGTGAACCCCTGTATCGCAACAGATCATAAATGGATTCACACCTTTGTGCTTCAAAGCACACCGATATTCAGCACTCTTTTAATTAATGGGAATCATATAAAACGACTTTATAATTGCTTCAGCATTTTGTTGCTTTTTAAATACACCGAAAGGTAAAATTGAGCGATCGTATCTAGACAAGTACGACTCAAGAGTCAGTTTCTTGCAAAGGATATAGAGAAGCACAGCCAAGAACGAAACGACCACCTTCATCCCTCTACTAACGTTTTTATCAAGCGGGGAAGTCAACTTTTCCTCAACGTGCTTCCTGTTGCTTTTGTGATGACTTTGTGTGTATGTGAGGCGAACATCCATGGACATGTTTTGAGAAGATGAACAATCTTACGAGTATTCGACACATTAGATAACAACAAATGATGGTGTAAAACAGGGCTAAACAATATTCTAATAAAATCGAGATAGTTGAACTTAAAAGAAAATTGTGATGTACAATGATTAATTTATGGGCGTATGTAAGTCACCACAGAGGTTTAACTTTAGAGCTTAAAGCTCATGTAAGAAAGGTACTCCAAACCCTGTTATGCATGTTGGACGCGTTCAGACACACATATTGTCCCTATTGTTTCAGTTACAGAACATCCTAGCACAGGGATGGGTAACTTTGGCAATGTTGGAGGGAGCAACTATTTTTTCCTGAGTATTACTTGGGGGCCACGTAGGACAACGCACTTCCTAACCAGATGCACCATATGGCAAAACTGTTTTTTAAAATGGGGGACAAAATATGAACAAGAAACTAATATTACATGCCGTAATTTATTGTGTCCCTTTTCTTCCACAAAAATCAACTCACTCAAAGTTTTAATATTTTTGAGGTACTTTTGTGCAGCATATCGTTCCGATTACGCACCAAAATATTAGGCCTGCCGACTTCTCACGTTGCAGCATAGGGCGGTACAAGAGCGCAACTAATAGTTGTGTTAGGAAAATATGTGATATTTGGGCTACAGTTTTTTTTTTTTTTTTTTGCCACATGTAGACGCTGTGACGGTAGCGATCCAGCTGGTTCAAAGTGCTCGCTGGCTGGAAGGCGCGGAGGAGGACATGCACAATTCCAGAGGATTTGGTGCATGGCATGACTGCGGCCACCTCGCAGTGCAAGGCAGACAATTTTCTTCGCTTTGGAGCCATATTTTAGATCCCATTTTAATGAAACTTCGCAAAGTTTCATTAAACGTCGTCTTCTCGGTTTTGTGTCAAATTTGCAAAATATTTTTTGTGTCTCTTACAGGGTTTCTAAGATACGTGTGGGATGAAAAATGGCATTTTCTTTGTTATTCAATTTGACTTTGACCTCACAGCATCCCCGAGGACGATGGCGACCATCCAGGTGCAGCAGCTGGCGAGGTCACAATAGGCAACAGCGTTCTGACACCATAGCGAGCTCTCCTGCATCCACTGCAAAATGCCTCTCTAACATCAACAAAAAAAAAATGAACGCCCGCGATCACCGCCCACCGCCCGCCGACGCCGCTAAGATAAGAAGCTGATGTCTCGCACATCCCATGCAGAGATGCCCTAAAAGTGACACAGACAACGGGAGTCTCATTAATCTTTATTGCCAGGCCCCAGTGAGACGCTCCGCCTTTCTGCGCGCCGCCATATTCTCCGGGGAGCATCTCGGAGGTGTGGGCTTGTCAAAAGCAGAACGCCGCACACAAAACATGGCATTTACGGCATGTGACACCACTAGCATATTACGCATACATTGGCAATTCTGATGAATTTTTTTTTACATACATAGTTTTTTTTTTGTAAGTTTTATTGTAGCTTGTCAGCTGCCAAAATTTAGACCGAAATCTATTCTTGAGCCTTAAATATTATTATACCAAGGACAGTTTAAATCGGGTTTTTTTTTTTTTTTGCTATTGAAGATATGCGTTCACTGCGACGCCCCCCCAAACCCAAAACAAAGAATCAAACAACGATCAAACATGGTTCTACAAAAAGCAGACAATAGAATCTCCCAAAAAAAAATTTAAATAGGCATTTGCAAATGCCAAACCACAAATACCACAGATGTTTTTGTTTTGGGTCATACAAAGATTTTAATCAAGCCTTGAATTTCTCTCCATACACGGCCATGGCCCCACTATACTGACATCGAGGTTGATCTGCATCCATCACGTCACAGGAGTGGCTTATTACAACATATGCAAACAGCAATTTTTATGCGCGTTAGTGCAGGCAGGGCTGCAAATGTATTAAACCTACACAAAAGAACATCGGAAGAATGTTTGATCAAAGCAATGGCCCGATTCTGTCAAAAAAATGTTTCTGGTATTATTTATTTATTTATTTATTTATTAGGGGAGGGAGTGGGGGGAGTACGGTGGTGCTTTATATCTTTCTCTCCTGCAACTAATAAATCAGCTCTGTGGTGGTCCATGTTGTAGCGTTGCGTGACTTATTAATTTTTCACTCTTGGATGTTCATCACATTTAGCTAAAAGAAAAAAAACAACAACCATTTGTTGAGTATACTAAGCTCCAATAAACGATCGCCGTTCACACATATCATCAAATTTTATTTCCTGTATCTCATTCAAATCTTACTTCATTCGATTTCTAAACTTGCTTGTCCTACTGCAACTTCTACGACTATAAAATGAATAATAATAATTGTTACGTGCCATTTGCAAGAAAATTATAGCAGTTTGAATCTGGTGGTTGACAGCTGCCGTGTATCCGAAACTACGACCGCAGCAATAAGCATAGTGATAAATTCCTAATTCTGTTGATACAAAACTGAGCATCATTCTCAATATCAATGCAGAATTTTCGAGACGGCGCTTTTATGAGTTGAGAAGGTGTACCTAATCAAGTGGCCACCGACTCATCTCGACATTTAACTTGACTTCAGCTCTTGTGAATTACAGCTATTTCGAAAATTACTTTTCCCAGAGGTCACCAGAGCACTTTTCTCAGCTTTTCAAGAGTTAGATGGGATATTACTCCACAGACTAAAACAGCCAAGGGGTAGTAGGGGGGTAGGGGAGGGGGAGTGGGGTCATGGGGAAGGAAAAGAAAAAAAGGCCCAACTTCAATAAGCGTGAGCAGAATTCTTATGCTTGGTTAGAGGTCAAGAGCTGAGACCCCGGCTCCAATGTGGATGGCGGATCCAAATATCTCCGGCAGCTAAATGACAAAGATTAACTGTCCCTTGGAGCTTGAAGGTTCATAATTAATGCCACCTCACTTCCCTCAGTGGCTCCGGTGGAAGGGGAGGAATTGACACTGCATTGATAGACTTGCCATTTTCCGGGTTCAGTCGCATGGCGTGATGGCACCGCGGCAGGCACGTATTTGACACATTGAAGTCCGCGATCGTTTGCGGGGAATTCTTAATGCTCAGCGGGTAGGACTTTGTGATCATGGTAGCATTTCTTTTCTTCCCCCTTCTTGTCGGTCGTTATGTTTATTCATTTTCCCTTTCCTCTCTTTTTGGATTTTTACCGTAGCTCTTTCATTTTCTCATGTTTTGCCTTTTGTCTCATTCATCGGCTTTTTCGTTCCTGAAATGTTTCTAATGTCTTCTCTTAATTCTCCTTTTATCTTTTTTTCTTTCCCTTGACTTTTTCTTCTCGTTACTCCTGATGTCTCACTTTTTTTTGTCTTCATTCCAAGAGAAAAGCCTTCTTTCATTTTTTACTCTTTAAAATTGGCTTTGGTTGAGTTAAATGTATTGACAGTATTTTTTCTTTTGGGGGGGGGGGGTAACTGAAACTGAAAACTACTATGATATTACAGGAAAGAAAAAAGTGAAAACATCACCCCCCAAAAAAAGGCTTGCCGCCACAACAACCATGTTGCTCAGCTGTGAGAAAACGTATCAGGACATAGGGTTTTTAATGTCGGTTACACACCAAACTGCAACGTAGTCCGGACAGGCAAAAGCATTCACCACAAATACAAAGGCAGCAAATGTATTGAAATTGTTTTAAATATGTCTCCAAGTAGAGCTCTGGTGCAATGTGAGCTGTTTGGTTGAGAAAACAACACACATATGACAGAGGCCGTCATTGTTTGCAGTAAATAAACAGCCTTTAAAAAATAAAAAAAACGCTGGCTTTGAATGGCTCCCCTCCTACCTCTGAGTGGGATCTGTAAATCCCTCCATTGAAGTCAGCTTATTTCTTAGCAGAGCTCCTACCATTTTGTTTGGATCCTCCGGAATCCTCTTTGCACATAAACACCCACAATGGATGAAAAACACACACACACACATACACGCACGCACACAAAAATCCTAGATATGTTTCCATCATGAAATTCAGTCTGATTCATAATCAATAGATGGGAGGCGTGGAGGCGGGATTCTATTTATGACTGTCTGAAGCCAAAAGGGCCGAAGAGACGCTCCAAGTAAAAGATAGAAGCCTGTATATACAGAGGTTAAGTCATTTAACATCGTCCCTCGGAAAGCTGGGAGTGCCTCGCCGGCTTGACTGAAACGTGGAGAAATAAATCTAACGGGATCGGCGTCTAATTCTCTTTTGTGCCAAATTCTCAGGGAAGTGGAAGTGGTTGGCGAATGGCTCAATTTGTCTCAATGTAATTTAATGTCGCCGGTCTTGTTTGGGTCTTATTTCTTATAAAAAGATGACTTAAAGGACTGCTGACTGCAATCTTTTCAAGTAGTGAAAAGAGTTTTTCAATTGTCAGGGATTGCCCGCTGAAAGACCACATACTGTATACATTGGGAAACTCTGAGCATACCGACTGATAATTGGGCCAATTTCAATTTCAGAGTACCGAGAGAGGCTAACTGAAGACCTTGTGCCACAATACTGTCGCTTACAATTCCGTCCTGAAAGTAATCTGATCATGACGATTGTCAATGGAGATACAGTAGAAGCTCGATTTCACGGAATCGTAACCAATGACTCCTGGATTTGAGGGAGAGAAATGAGTGTCAAATCAAAACACAATGTCTAAAATAGCTGTTTAAACCTGTTAGTTCCAGAATCGATTGCAATTTGCCCCAGTGCCGGTAAAATGGTGCTGTGGTGCCATCAACAGACAGAGACTGGACACAAGAATGCAGAGTATGGTCTCGTTGACTCGGTCTTTGAGTACGGACTTGGTCAAACCGGTCTCAAAGAATATGCTTCCAAACAACGCTGGTCTCTTTGTAATCGAAACATCTGTGAACTTCTCCACTGGCTCCATGATAAAAGGGAGGGAAAAAAACATAACTGAGTCCTCTCCTCCGTTGGCCTGTTAGACATTTTGACAGCAGCATGAAATGAATCTTGGGATACTTTCTGAATCAAGTCTTAACAAGTCACTAATCAATGCATCCTTAGTTTAAGCTAGCAGTCAAGAACAACGTCCAAGGTATTTTGTGCGTTCTTGGTCTCAATGCACTTCCAATTGGAATGCGACGAATGACATTTCACAAAGATCACAAGAACATAAGAATGGAGCAGACGCCAGTTTTGAGAAACCGAAGACTAGAGAACACGCGTCAGTGTGGCGGCCATGTTGATGTTCCCATCAAAGACAATGCATGGACATATGTGGCGGCCTTGCTAGCGTGGCTGAGTGTGTCCCATCAAAGGTATTGGACGGCTGAGACATTAGCTTAGCATCACTGTAATAAGCACATAGCTCAGAGAAACGTGGAATAACTAATTATTCATTTCTATGGCTGTAACTCAGGCACTGGCACTCACAGGCGCTTCCAATCATGACATTTTGGTTCAGTAGACATTTGTAATATTTGTGAAAGCCCTTAGCTATGGTATCTAATCGTAACAGAGGTGAAAAGAGAAAACTAAATGGCTGTAACTCAGGCACTGGCACTCATAGGCTCTTCCAATCATGACATTGTGGTTCAGTAAACATTTGTAATATTTGGGAAAGCCCTTTCCTATGGTATCTAATCGTAACAGAGGTGAAAGTAGGAAACTAACAATGTTGTTCATTAACTTGACCGGTGGCACGCTACTATTGTCCCTTCAAGCA
Organism: Hippocampus zosterae; assembly: GCF_025434085.1. NCBI lineage: Eukaryota > Metazoa > Chordata > Actinopteri > Syngnathiformes > Syngnathidae > Hippocampus > Hippocampus zosterae. Next base: position 6,786,750 of record NC_067454.1, on the reverse strand, counting down.
ACAACAATATAGGTTCGGATCAACTAAAACATGTTTAAATCTTTTTTATAGTCATTCAAAAATAAGATTATCTTTTTTGCTTGAATTTTTTTGGGGGTGTTTTTTCATTTTCCTCAGTTAGTCTGTTAAATCAAGGAAGGTTTCAGGCAGAAAAGTGGATTTGCTTTTCTGCCTCTTTTTGCTGCTTTTTTTTCTCCAGCACATCAGATTTTCATAATAATAATAATAATAATAAAAATAATGATATTTGAAATCATATTTTGTCCTCTGCCAATATTTTTTCTCCCCCTGTGTCACCGTGCTGCCTCTCTTGGTGCAAAAACAAGACATCTGATCTGGGGAGATTTGCAACTGTCATTGTCGACTATTAGCGCAGTAAGCTCACAGATGAGTTTCTGAAAATTGCGTGAGCTTTCAAAAATTTCAATGCATATCCCCTGCTTAACATCCCACGACCTAGCAATCAGTTGAGATTTAACATTTGAAACCGTACATGTTTTATCATGCCTACAAACAAGGCCTCAAACATGTGCAGCAAGCTATGACAACTGGGCAAAACGTTATTATTATTAACATGTTCGGGATGATATCTTTAAGTTGCTTCATTTCTTTGCGGTTAAACTAATCAACATTTTTCGGGGGGATTACCATAAAAAACGGGGTCAAAAGAGACATTTGTTAAGTTGGGTTTAGTTTTTAGTCCTCTTTTTTTTCCTAACTTAACTTAGCAAACTATGTCTTCTAATAGGCTGCCTAATGAGGGACCTCCTTCCTTCATACATAAAATTCTTCTCCTCACAGAGATGTTCATTAGCGACTATAGTGGAAGAAGTTGAGATAAATGTCTTCTCTTGAGTTGCTATTAGCAACAAGGGTGAGGATGGTGGAATGCAAACAGCAGTGAACAATCCTTTCTAAATGTATCATTTACTCAAGATTCATCGTCGAGGGCGAACCGCACACGGGGATCAGTGGACGTGACATTGACATGTTCAATATGCATGCTCATGAACCAGCCTCTAATGCCAGAATGTAGCTGGGGAGCGAGGTCACATAGTCAATGTCAGACATTTCCCCCATGGCCGCGGACGAGAGGCTCTCAGGCGGCGATGCTGCAGTCAGAGTATGAATATAATAGAAATAAGTCTGCTTCAGCTACTTTATCAAGACCTGCGGTGAGACTTCTGGCGTTCCAGTCTTTGGCTTTCTTATCTTAATGGTTGTATGTGTGTGTGATAATGTCGCAGATGTTTCACTCGTGGAGGCAATAATAAGAAAACTATGAAGGAAATGGAAGTCATGCTGAAGTGGGGAAACTCGCAAGACCTCATCATATTGCATGATGATCTTGAGACTTTACAGAATTTTCCTTTTTGTTTGGCTCCTTCTGTGTATTTTTTCATGTGAATACACAGTGGATGGCAACCGGGAAATGAAATTGGACTGTAAATACAAAACTATAGAAGAGAAACGAATTGTGAAGTGGGGGGAAAAAAATAGTACACGCATCTCTGTCATGGCTGCATAGTAAAAAGTCAACAATTAAAATTAATCTCTCTAATTAAAATTAATCTCTCTAATCAAACTTATCCGAATGTCACACAAGGCCTTTCTTTGGCTTTTTTTCTGTATTTTTTTTTGGGAGCAACTAAGACAACCATGAAATCTCACCAGAGATCACCTTAACGAGCATTGAAAGGATTAACTGTGTTTTGCTTTGTCTTTGGCTTCTCACCGCCTCGGATAACTCATGGGGGGGGGGACTGTATTACGGTGAGAAAATCAAACAAGCACACCTCCATTCTCACTTCCGTCGGGCTACCTTCTGCAAATCAAGCACTGTTCACTCTTCTGCACTTGAAAAAAAAGTATGCAAATCAAACACCTCTGGATCGGATGTGCATTTAATATTTTCAGGAGGCACGCACACCTGCGCACCACTTATATTCACCTCAGATTATGTCAATATTATTCTCATTATTAATCGTTGTGCCTGCATGACCCAGGACTAAATGATTTCTATTTTCTTTATTTTCAATTTAATGCTTTTTAACAGCCTTTCCATGTCAAAACAATGGCGCGCCTCTCTTTTGTGATGTCAGGTAATCTCCATTTAAAAGAGGCTAATTTAACAAGAGACAGATGGATGAGCTGCTCGTGCCAAATTACAGATCCTACGACTATCCCACTGGTCGCAGTTGAAAGCAAATCCTGCAGATTGATTACTTGTTTGGCAGCAGATGATCCCACAAAAGGTGTGTGCACTCTAGGTAAGCTCCGAGAGGGTTGCGCTAGATAATTGGACCCCACTTTCTCTGTTACCATTCCGTCATCGGATCAATTGGCTGCAGGAAGAATTGATTCCAACCCGCTTCAATTGTTCAGAGGTGCATTTGACCATCATCAATCACCCGACAGCAGACGGGATCAAACCGTGCGAGACCGCAAGCCATCCACAATAGCGTCAAGTCAAAGTCACGTCTTTCTCATTCAGCCTGTAACCACCCCTGTGTATCCGTTTCAGAACCTATGGCCGGAGCACCAGGATCAATAGCGGCCCGAGCGCATGAGGGAAAGCCCGAAGTTATGTTCTTCTCAACTCAAGATGACAAAAAAGGCCCAAATAGCCCCAGTGTTACTAACGTATTTTCACGACTATAAGGCGCCATTAAAAGTCTTAAATTTTCTCCAAAATGGACAGGACGCCTTATGGTGCGGAGCATCTTTTATATGCGCTCAGTTCCAAAACCTGACTGACAGCCAACACGCTGTTTATATAGAGAAAAGGCGGAAGTGACTGTGGCCAGGCATGCGGGAAAGAAGTCGGCCAATCAGGGAAGGGTCGGCGTGTATATATACATATATGGAGAGGGAGAGAGAGAGAGAGAGAGAGAGGGAGAGAGAGAGAGAAGGCAGACGTGAGAGAGGACAGGCATGCTGGGGAGAAGTCCGCCAATGGGTGAAGGGTGGGCATGTAAGTGGACGCTAAAGGGACGCCTCAAGCAGGTACCAACACCTGTATAGAGTGTGGCAATGTGCATTGTTGCAAAACAACTCCGGTTTTGGTTTCTAAGAACCCCCGAAAATAAATTCGACAAAGAGACACGCCTACGAAGCTCAGTTCAAACTTCGAGCCATCGGTTATGCTTTTGGCATGTGTGCCCTCACAGCAGCGGTGAAAAACCAAGTCAAGCAAATGAACTCTGAGCTTGCCGTTATTCCCGGAGGCTTGACTAAAGAACTCCAACCGCTGGACATCGGCATCAACCGGGCGTTCAAAGTAAAGTTGCGAACGGCATTGGAACAATGGATGATCGATGGCAAACACAACTTTACAAAGAGTGAGAGGCAGCGCTGGGCGAGTTACGCCACAATTTGCAAATGGATTGTGGCTGCTTGGACGAACGTGGCTGCTTGCACTGTTGTTCGAGTGTTTGGCAAAGCCGGCATCATTTCTGTGGAGCCACATGGCAATGAGAGTGACTCTGACAACGAGAGGGAACGCGGCGTTTTTGATGGATTACGGTACTTTCACAATTGTTCAATTCTTTCTACACACACGCGCGCTGCCACCATGTTTCGCTCTGTTCTTTACTTTCAAATGTGGGAAACCTTCACACGAGAGAAATGTTGACTTTGCTGTTGCTACTCCTTCTTTCCGCTCGGCAATGCGCGGCAACTCACACTTTAGCATGTGATGCGTTCAATGACAACTGCGATGTGCAGTCCTCTGCTTCTGATACAGAGGATGAGGACTTTGATGGATTTCTGTGTGATGATTAATCAAAAAACGTGAGAACATTGTACGATGGTTAAATAAAATACACCCAAACTCAGTTCTGCTTTCGTTGCCTTTTTCAAAAACGTGTTTTTAGCTTGTATCTGTATGTCTTGGCATGCTACCGTATGCTTCAAGCTAACGTGTTAGTGTGCGCGCATGCGTGCTGTTGGTTTAAGCTGGCGTATGTTTTACCACTGTATAACTGCGCCCATTAAGACAGTGCGGTTTGTCTATGTGTAAAATACAGAAATGTCACCCATTAATGAGACTGCGCCCAACCGTACGATGTGTCGAATTGTCGTGAAAATACGGTAATTTGGATCCCCCCAGGATGTATTGGGAGTCATACTCACTGGTCCCCGAGTTTTTTGGGCCATAATTTAAGTGCAAAACAAACAACAACAAAAAAAAAAGCATTACCTTCAGCTTTTCCCCAGAAAAAAAAATGTTGCAAGAATTTATGCCTGAAAAGTAACAGGAAGTTTTTCACAGTTGAGCAAGGTGCGCTTGAAGGGAATTCATCGGACACAGCTACAGCTTTGGAGAGCGGAAGCCCAACGGCTTCACAACACGAAGGCTCATTTTATATTCTTTTTGAAATCATTCAAATTTGTCAGCGTCGTAAACAACGCGGTGCGTCAAATTCAAAAGCTTTACAACAACTTCAAGGAAATAAAGTACATGGCGCTCACTGGGACATCTGGGTGCGGATTTGACAGTGAGGGTCTGATTAATGTGTTCGTTCCTCTGGCCGGTTTGGAATGACAACCCCCTCCAAGCACATTCAAAATAAATAAGTACAAATAATCTGTTGAGTCAAACACGTCCACTGTGTGCTCAGTCACATGCGCACAATTCATAAAAATAATTTAAACGCCCACACCATGTTATGTCATGTTCGGCTGCAATGCACTGCACTGTACATGTTCTGTTTAACGCAATCACCTCCGGACGTTTGTCAACGACAACCGCGCGCAATAGAGATAAACAGTGCAACTCGGAACAACCCGCAAAATAGCACCGTGCAATACTCATTGGTTGAATATTAACTTTTGGTCATTTTTAATTCCCTGCACCTTCTTCGTGACGGCCTGCACCAGTAAAGGAGATCAGACGAGCTCTCCAAGGGGATGTTTACGTGCATAAATGTGATGATTGCCTCCCGTTCGGATTCCTTTACTGGCCCGACCTCTATTGTTTGGAGGCTTTTGTGTATCGGCTCCCCTCTCCCTCATCCCCGTGCCTTTTTTTCTGAGAGATAAGTATCAGCCAGTGGTCCACTCCACTGACACCCCCGATTCCTCCCGGAGTCAGCAGATTACATTTTCTGAAGTTGACAGCTTGTTATCACTCTGAATAGCAGCTTGAGCTTTAGCCTTTTGTTGCAGAGGATTTTTGGGGGGAGGGGCGGAGGGCGATATTCTGCAGTTTGGGGTCACTTATTCCTCGCGACTTGCTTTGGGCTCGAGAGTACTGACGCATACTTTGAATGGGTGCCCGCTCATCTTCCATCTTCCCTCGAAGAGTACCTGCACCTTGTGGGGAGGATTACCGTGATGGAAGCCTAGGCCACGCACAATGATATCCATTCAGCGCGCGTCACCGGCAGACAGAGGAAAAAAAAAAGTCTGCTTGTGATTTGACGATGACTCCCGCCAGTGCTTTGGGAACGGCGTGTCGAAATCCCTTTCGTAACCATCAAACTCTGTGTCATTCCTCTCGACTCTCTCATTGATCAACAATGACTTAAAATGGTGGGGAAATTTTATCCCGATAATACGAATCCATCAATGGGATGGAATAACTACAAAGGCAGGCAGTTGTCGATGACCAGCTTGGACAAAGGACATTGTGTGGCTGTTGTTGGCTATCATTGAAAAAACAATGGGGCTCTTTTTTTTTTTTTGACATAGAACTATAATTCCTGAATCTTTGAAAAAGGCGAATGGGGGTTTAAGATTGACCTTTTGCAAAATCTGTCTGTCAGTTGAAAAAACAATCATATCGATAGTTGATCCAGTGATAATCATGTCACATTATTGACAATTTGTCTCATCCCATTACTTCTTTGTGCTCGGCAAAACCTTTTGTCCTCGATTTTTTTTTTTTGAGGGGACATGGAATAAATGGACACACAAGTGCCCTGTCTTATTTTTTTTTAATTAAATCTATTTTTTATATAGATTTGGTTAATCAAAAAAAATCACATCCTTTTAACAGATTTATATTTATAAATAGGTGGTTAGTTAGGTGTAATTAAAATAATTATGTAATTAAAATAATTATGAATCAGCATGTATTGTATTGTAATACAGGTTCAAATGCGACTGAATTATTATTACATTTTCATTATGAAAAATATTTTACACATTTTAACATTTTAATTTTATCTCACCGACTAATGAATCAGCCCACTTGTCCATTAAAAAATATAATTGTGGGTCCCAACTGAAAACCTTGACCCTTCTGGCATTTTGCCAAACAATTAATAAAGACACCTGGCAACTGCTTTAAACTCCCAAGCAAATAACCCCGCCTCCTTTATGTCATATGGAAAACCTTTCTGTCCTTGCATAAGGAGCACCGCTTGAAAACTAAGCTTGTCTTTGTGAGAGAATAACGCAAACATTTAGTGAACGATTTGATGATGAAACACAGCTTGCAGTGTGCGTCTTATCTTGCATAATCTGTCCTTGGTGAGCAGGTGAAAACACCAGCAAAACCTTGAATACTGCTGTTTGCTTCTCAAGTGGCACGGTACTGTATCTCCTTGGTGGGAGCTGTAGTTATGCAACCTTCTCTCTCCTTCTCCCACTCATTCTTCGCACGGCTCCCTGCCGACGCCAAAAGGCCGGCTCGCCGGGAAACACGACTGCAAACCTCAAACGTTCTCCAATCTATTTGAGAATGCTCCAGACTTTCTGTAGCTTCACCCCGTCACGCGGTGCAGTCCTATTGTGACTTCCTGACAAAGAGTGTGAGCGACATTAGCAAAAGAATCAAACATGCTTATGCAACACTCCGACACTGTCTGATGAAATTACTTCTATGAACAAAGTTTTGTTTGCTCAGGGCACTCACTGCAGCAAAATGGAGACTCTGGAGTATTCTGCAATGTCAACAAATGCAGCAGTTGCAGTACACCCGGAAAATATTCGTAGCGCTTTATTTTTTCTGCGCATTTTGTGATTCTTGGTAAAGGCTATGAATATTTGCGTGCATTTGTTTGAAAAAGAAAACAAAACAAAAAAAAGACGTTAAGGAAATCGGCTAACCAGCCAAGTGGAATGTGTGAGGTATAATACTGCAGCGCCCAGAGGGTAAGCTAACGTTAGCATCTGCGACTTTGGCTCACATTTGGCTGCCTGTGCACCAGGGGTTTGTACACAGGCTCGAGAAATACAAAGTTGTGGTCTGCTCCTTGCTATTGGCATAAAACAAGTCCAAAATCTTATTGTCTCTAGTGGCACAAGTTACATATTGCGTGAAGGTTGAAAGGGAGGACGACAGAGAGACATGGTTGAAGTCCCCAGAGATGATCAGCAGGACGTTGGGGGACGGTGTTTGCAGCCTGTTCACGACAGTCATCAGGGCATCACACGCTGCATCACCATTAGCCGACGGGGGTAAAAATCTTTTGGCAAGATGTGAAATTTGTTTCAATTTTTGTTACCACGTAGGTTGTTTTATGTCAGGGTCAGTAGGCCAGCAGATGATTTAAATTTGATCGAGTGGAGATTTGTAAGGTGGCTGCAATGGATAGAGAACCAACATTTATGCCGATGCAGGACTTCAAGACTTTGTTGCGACTCTCAGTCTTCATCTTGACTCATCTAAACTTGAGACCGTGGAAGCAACTTTCTCTTTTGGCAAAGGAATGCATCATCCGCAACGGGAGGCAAAAAGCTGTAGCTCTTCATGTGTTCTGACAAGACTACTAGGTAGACGGTAAATGTAAATGCGGGGAAAGATTGAATTGCAAATTTCCTGGGCGGATATTGCGATTCTGATTCAATTCACAATTTTCTGCACGTCAAGCTTCATTGCAATATTCACTTTGGACAGCAACATTTGCAAACGTGACAGAAAATTACATCATACCATCAAAACGTTAAAAGCTGTTCATCTAGAAATGCAAGTAAAGAGGCTGTGTGAGGGAAGCAGTCCTTTTTCAAGGTTTCAAGAAATGGTTTGAGAAAGCACGACCGACTGCTTGCTCTCATGCCTGTATAAATACGCAAGTATGTGTAATAATTTATCTAAAAATGCATTTTTTTCCACCAAAAATGTTTCACATTTTGTACTAATGATCTTTGTGCATCAATGAAAGATTAGATGAGAATATTATTCGTAACTGCTTCAAAACAGAGACCGAGGGCTTAGTGCTATGCCTTCAAAAATGGAATTCCTTCACACTAATGGTGAGTATACAAATGTGAAAATCATTGTTGAAGCATCGCTGAATGGATTATTTCAATGTGAAAGGTAACTATTTCTTTTGAAAAGGGTCAGAAACTGATATTTATTGTTCTCTCTGCTTCTTTCCATTCAAGTTTAGCATTTTATGGCAACACAAACTTTAATACAAAACACGTAGTCCCTTAGCAAAGCTATATTGATGAAAAGAATTAGAGTCATTTTGAGATATAAAGTGGATATCAAGACTCAATACGCTGCGCTGCAAAATTGTGCAAGTAAATGCAAACATTGCTGATATTGTAAATATTTAAGATACTTTTGACCTCGAGCTCCTCAACGTCATCTGTGCTTAACTATGTAGCTGTTGTCTTGTTTTATTTTGAGATACTTTTTAATTGTAATACTAATTTGCTTTATGGCTGGTTGGTCTCCGGCGTAACGCGGTTCTAGCCAGATTTATCAGAAAAGGGTAGAGTGGACCGAATCACTGAATCTGGTGTGCACATCTGCATTTCACAAAGGTTTAGCGATTAGCATTAGCTTCTCCAGCTTCTTTCTCGTTGAAAGCTTAGGCAACTCCGAGTTGGCCTTGAGTGATAGCGTCACTTGAAGTGCAGCTTATTTTCCCGCCACGAAGTTGAGGATTAGTTTAGGGTCCACAACGCACTGCTCATAGCTGCTGCCAGTGTCTAGCCTTCGCAAATAGTCAGGAAAGCAAACAAGTTCTTTGTGAGGTTGGGTGAAAGAGTGATGGCGCAGATTGGTTAGTGTGATGTGGTCATGTGTAGAATGCCGCTTTAATTGGTGGCCTTAAAAAAAAAGTTCAGTTCTCCATCATGTTGTATAAGGTCTATTGTGTCACCTCCATGCTAAGCTATGGTGTCCTTCGCAAGACTTTTGTGCCTTTTCTGGTATTGTAATAGACTTGCTGATAATCAGTGATGACACGAGTGATATGCGAAAAAATCCTTGGTCGGTGTGAGGTAAACATCAGGAAAAACATGTCCATGTCTCTGACTATGACTATTGCAACATTTACTCCCAGCAAATCAAAATCGAATATGGACCTTGTTATTTTTATGCTATATCTAAATATAGCGATCCTGGGGGAGGATACATTGGAGTTGTCTATGTCCATGCATTTCTAGATTCTTTTTTTTTCCCTTTTTTTTTATAGCCCAGTGAGCACTTAGAGTCACGGAAAAATGACAAATGTAATTGCATGACTGGCATATGGAAGTCATTGGTGAGCGGTATAAGATGGCAGCGAGGGAAAATGAGATTACGCCCGCAAAGCTCCGGTGGCAGAGCTGTGGGCATTAGCGTTAATGGAAAAACCACGAGACCTGGCGCTTGCCTCGGTGCAGACTCCACATTCTAAATCCGATAGACATGACCCGGGTCTGCGAGAAGCCGGAGAGACAGCGATGCAGGCACCTGATACGCACAGATGAGAAAAAAATAGCACGCTTTTCTTTTTTTTTCCTACTTTTCAGGCAATCCCAAAAGCTCTCAGTTTTCCTCTTTATGAAATAAAGGCTGCTGTAATCATTTCTGGCATAGATCCGCGCCCACAGATGACATGTGATTGAAAGGCTGAGCTGGATGCTTTAACATTCTCTACGAGAAAGCTTGTATACTCCTAGGAGACATGATTCTCCCCCACCTCCAGTTCCCAATTTCTTTGTTTTGAGAGAAAAAATTGTGTATATATAGGGGTTTGTGATAGACTTGCCTAGCCCGGTATTGCTTTCCAATGATCTTCCCGCTCAGAAGGGAATCGCAATAGGACAGCGCTAGCACAACAAAAAAACAAGCTTTATTAAAGTACCTTTGCACATACTTGAAAGAGTGGGATCTTCTTCTCCCCCAGTGAAAATGCACAGTTGGAACGCATTCAAATACAAGCCCGTACGACCTAAGGGTCATCAGCAAAATTTAATTACATTATGAGATGGCTAAATTGGACTATGCAGGCTTAAGGGATTAGAAGACCTGTGGCAAAGGGATCACATTTTTCTTCAGAGTGGTCAACACTATGCCCATGGAGCTACACAACAGATGTAGATGGGTGCTTTATTTTCCAACAGCTGCTTTATTACTTTTTTTTTTTTTTAACTACAGTGGGACCTCTGTGATCAGCACGCCGGTGAAACTCTGTTTGGGATTGGAATCTGTTTTCAATGGCGCTGGCGCTGACTTGGAAAAGCATCACAACACTCTTTGTAGGAAGTAAAAATGGGCATTTTAAATGTTCCACACCTATATCGGGATTTGCCGTGACTATTTTTCCACTTAGACCATCTCTGCAGACTCACAAAGCAACTGTTAAATCTTCATGTCTGGTGTCTGTGACTGATCATCTTTTAAGCCTTGAAAAATCCTAACTCCAAAAAAAGCTTAACTCAACCATTGGTACATTTTACTCTTCATACGGTACTTTCTGCATTCAAATGGAGTCATCATTTGTAATTCTGGACCTAATGTATAAGGAAGGAAGTTAACTAGGGCTCTTTCGAGGCCCATTGCAAGCTGCGGAGCACAGATGATGAAGTGGACAATGATGATGATGATGATGAGGAGGCGGAGCTTTGTGAGGGGCAGACGAAAGCCGACACCCTATGTATTCTAACTTGGCTCTACTAGACATAAGCTCCCGTCAGGCGATAAGCGACATCACGGTGGCTCCGGGCAAACGTTCGCTCCTCACGCTTCAGAGAGAGTGCGGACTTCCTCTCTATACATGCGTACAGGCTCTCATGAATCATTCAGACAACTCTACACTTATTTTTAATGGTCAAGCAAGATCGGAGAAAAAAAAAACACACCGCTGCAGGAATGAGCCTCCGTTAAAAAAAATTAAAATTGAGAGTAACGCTAAGGCTTCACATGGAGACAAACAACAAATCTGAACCAATAAGCTTGACACGCCACCCCCCCCCCCCCCCCAAAGCGAGAACACAAATTCACAATTAAGCAATGATGCTCAGCTACAAGATATGCGGTTGAAAAGAACTGATTGATTTACCAGAGAGAAGATGCGCTGATCAGAAGAGCTACATTGAATTTAGACAAAAGCTCATCAAGCAGACTGGGAAGACAAGGGGGGAAAAAAAACTTAAGCACAAAATGGGAAACGGATCTATCAACGTATAAATGTCATGTTCAACCGAAAGTTGAAGAAAACAAAGATGACAATTTTGAATCGCTTTTTCAGAGCGTGAACAAAACCTCGGCTGCGTTTTACTCGCTTGTCGCCAGCGGGAAAGAATCTTGGCCGCGTTTTACTTACTCGTCTAAGAGGGCAAATGAAACGTGACAAAATATTGCATCAACAGTCCAAAGCGATGCTTTACTCACTTGTTGCCAACGGAACGGAACCTAGCCTCGCCGTTGTTTCACTCATTTCCCGGGAAAGATATATGAAACCTAGCAACATTTTACTGAATGGTAGGGAATGAAAACAAATCTTTGCTACTTTTTAAATCGCTTGTTGCCTTGGCGTAAGCGAAACTCTTACTCACTTTGTGTCACCGTGAGTCTTGAATGTGTTTTAACCGAATCTTACCAATGTTTAAACTCCCTATTTGCGGACGTAAAGGAACCTAAGCTAGGTGGATGTGTTTTAACCGAATCTTACCAATGTTTAAACTCCCTTTTTGAGGACGTAAAGGAACCTAAGCTAGGTGGATGTGTTTTAACCGAATCTTACCAATGTTTAAACTCCCTTTTTGCGGATGTAAAGGAACCTAAGCTAGGTGGATGTGTTTTAACCGAATCTTACCAATGTTTAAACTCCTTTTTTGCCGACGTAAAGGAACCTAAGCTAGGTGGATGTGTTTTAACCGAATCTTACCAATGTTAAACTCCCTTTTTACGGACGTAAAGGAACCTAAGCTAGGTGGATGTGTTTTAACCAAATCTTACCAATGTTTAAACTCCCTTTTTGCGGACGTAAAGGAACCTAAGCTAGGTGGATGTGTTTTAACCGAATCTTACCAATGTTTGAACTCCCTTTTTGCGGACGTAAAGGAACCTAAGCTAGGTTCACGGTATCAACAAACCTTGGCTATGTCTTCCACCCTGTTGGGAAGGCAAACTATCTCTGTTTTTCCCACTCGGTATTGAATCTTAACCTACAGTTTCCTAGTTTCCTGGTCAAACTGTGTGCTCAGTGCTCAACAAATAATTAGTGGAGAAGTCATATGTATGCATTGGTGTCAGCAAAACAAAATATGTTGACGCTCTTGTTGTCGTGATTGTATAAACGTGCACCTGATAAAGTCCATATTGATGTCATCTGCCTGTAGCTGCTTGGTTTTGCCTGTTCAAAAAGCGTGTGGTCCCTGCGGTAGGCGTGCAAAGAAAGCTGACTTTGCAGCATTGTCCTACAATCAAAAGTTGCATCCAAACATAACAATGACTCACAGTAACAAAAATTGGCCATGCAGCACCTTTTTTTTTTGAAAACGCAGCCACTGAAATAGCATGAAATTTGGTTTGGATGTCCAATAGTGTCTGAGGAAGCCAGGCCGAAAGACACACAAGAAGTCTGCCACTTTGGTTGAAACGACTCTTTCACAGTCATTTTGGGCATTTTGAAGGGTCCATAAATTTATTTATTTTTTAAACTCGTCTTGCACGATTCACTGGTGAGTTTTCATCATTGCGTGTGGTTAAAGCTTTGAAGTATCAGCACCTTGAGCAGAACATTTGGAGCACCTCTGAGTTTTTTTGGGGCGGGGGGCGGGTGTTTGAGAATTCACTCTCTCATGCTAATTCTCTTTAGCAACATAGAAGGGCAGAAATTTCTTTGGTGAGTTGACCCACAAAAACAAATGATGAAATACATTCATTATTGAAAAAAAAAGTCACATTCAAGCAGCCATTAGGCACGGGAAGTCTGCCATTTTGCAACCATTTTCCCATCAAATAGGAACTTCGGGTGTCAGTATAGCAGACAGGAGAATGATATCTTATAGCAAAGAATGCTTGCTTATCTAAATGTGCCAGAGGATTGGCATGTGCTCAGTCCTGGTTTACTCCGCCTCTGGCCTAAAGTCACCCATAGAAAATGAATGGAAGGCATGACAATGATCACTCACAGCATCCTCCTCGCGCTTCTACGGAGTCATTTGCTCACAAGCTCAAGTGGGCCTCATGTTAGCAACGGCTGTCATAATTCCGACATAACCCGTGTCCGTCTATGTCCTTGTAATGTGTGCGTTTTGTTTCACAACAAGTAGAACCGATGTTCGACTTTTTTTTTTCCTACATCACAGGCGTATTAGTGGCGTGGAGATTCCACTTGGGCTGAGTGGCTCTCGTCCAGAGTGGGAGAGTATGAAGTGCTCAGATATTGATAATGAGTTGGTGCGCTATCGACACACGACTGCGCGCTCTTCGATGCGCCGCGACTCGGCGTGGAGGCAGACTTTTTGGGGGGGGGGGCGCTCAGGCATCTGCTGCGCTACTTCATCAGAATTTACACACACATACATACATAAACACACACAAGCCGTATTTTCCATCCTATAAAGTGCGCCTAAAAGCATTCGATTTTGTAAAAGCCTGAAAGTGCGCCTGATAATCCGATGCGCCTTACATATGGATCAATATTCTGATTTTGTGGACGTAGTATTTTAAAAGGCTCTTTGTAACAACTGCAGCAGTTGTGAAAACGCTATTTAAATAAAGCTGTATTGTATTGTATTGTATTCCCTTTAGCGCAGCTCCATCTAGTGGATGCATAATACAAGAGCAGTCACTACTGTAGCTTCCATTCTTTCCGCCTTATAATGTGGTGCGCCCTATATATGAAAACAGTTTTAAAATAGACAATTCATTGAAGGTGCAGAAAATACGGTATATGTATTGAGCTACGTCATCATTAGGTCACTGCTTCCATGGTTACAAGAGCACAAGATTTCCATCAACTTCAAAATCCGAAGACTACCCACACTTGGTATCCATACATGAGCACAAAGGCTTGACATGTATGAACTCCCTCCATACCCATGGTAACTCTCACCTCTGAGACACCCCAGATGTGGCATTAAAAAGTGACAGATTTGGCAAGCAGGCCATATTACAGCTGAGTACACCACAGGATGGGAAAAAAAACCCCAAAAAACAAAAACTGAGTATGCAAACGCGTCCTTATTTGTGTGCGTGCATATGTGCGTGTGTTTATGGTCTCACCTGCTAATTAATGCATGGCTCCCCCTCATAGAGGGTATTCTTAGCACTGCCAAATATTTGCATGTGTGCATTCAGTTTGTCAGACAAAATTATACAATACCACAAAGGCAATGTTATAATTGGAATGTGCCATTTCTTTTTAAAGATTAATGGATATTTATAGAATGCCCTAGATTCATTTTTTTCAGATTTTTAAAATATATTTTGTTGTTCTTTACACTCCATGAAATTGGCACATAATTGCCCGTCATTATGATATGTGAATTCTTAAAATATGGTATCCATATTTTTATCTGTGCATTCATATTTATGAAAATGCTATTATTTCTAGCATTGTTTTTTTTTGGTGCATTTTGAATGTAGACAACTCTTTAAGTAGACATAAACAGTGAATGATTTTTATCTGCTTATTTACTATTGAGAAATCATCACATTATGTGTCCATTTAATCATGTAAATGTTTCTGGGATTATTAGTACGTCCCTTTGTTTTGTGTAGTTTCTTTTCTCTGCTCAAGAAAATGTTGAATGGAGCAGTGATCGGCATCTGGGGTTTTGTGGGGCATGTAAGCCAAACTAGCTGTCAGTCTTCTTGTTTTTATTTTTTGGCATGGAGTGGGGAAAACTCACCAGGTCGCTGGCGCACCTTCTCCGACGGGTCCAGATGCTGGATGAAGAGAAGCAGTCCTCCGGCAGCGAAGAGCAGGAGGAAGAAGAAAAACCAGTCCAACCTCCTCTTCCGTCCACACTGGAAGTCCAGTGTCATCTTCCACTTCTTCCCCAACATGATTCTGTAGCAAGGGTGTATGTGTGTGTTGGGTGGGTGTGGGGGGGGGGGCACAGAAAAAAAAGCAGAATTAGCGTAACAGAGAGACTAATTTTTTAATTAATGCAAGTGCAAACTCATTAAATATTTAAATAATGCCATTTCAAAGGGACATATTTAACTGGGTATCACATTTTATTTTATTTCATTTTTGCACTTTAAAACATTTCCCAGCTGTCTTGTGACATGCGTTCATCAAAACGCAGCATGATCACGTTTACAAATCTTGTTGCAATTATTTCAACTGGAACGCACCACCAGCTTTCACAAACACATATGGTTGCATTTTCACTCATGGATGCAGCGCTTCATTCCCAACCACCTATCACCTCTGAATAACAAGTCAATTAGTGGGGCGGATCTGTGTGTGTCATGCAAATATGCCCCGCCTCCACCATGACTTTGCAAGGCAGTCAAGTATTTGTTACTCATGAAAAGATAAAACTAATCTGCCCATTTAACATCATGAAGCGCAGCTCATTTTAGTTTTTGGCATTGACATGGTCACGCGGGGTTGGGCAATTTACAGTAAATGCTGGCGGGGGAGGGGGCAACAATTTTTCATCAGTGGGGGCCCGCACAGGATCAGACACTTCCTAACCAAATGTATAACAAAATCATGTAAATATGGACAAAATACTATATATGCATCCGTGCTCTAAATATATTTTATTTTCAGAATGCATTTCTCAATGCAAGTACAGTAAAAAAAAAAAGGTCCACTTTTCAATAACAAAGGAATTGAAGCAAAAAACAAAACCACATTTTGTGGCGTGCATGTGTGCGAGTGTGTGTTTTCCAAATGCGAAGTCCCTTGCATCAAAATTACCATTTAGGATGGCACAAAACTGCTGAAAAATCTAAGCACTTAAGGCAAGAACTCATTTTGTGCCTTTTCCCACAAAAATCAACTCACTTAAATTTAAAATTATTGAGGTACTATGTTTGTCCCGCAACTCCGCAAAAAATTATTAAGACTGCTAATGTTGCAGTGTAGGCCAATAGCCATCTCCGCCATCCAATGGTGATTAGTGATATTACAATCGAATAGTACCACACTATTTGTGAAGGATAGCGAATGCGAAGAGAAAAATTTGTTTTGGTTGTTTCTTTCCGTTTGTTTTTTCATCATTATTTCCCTGATTGTCTGTAACGCACTATTTGCGTTGCATATGGTGCAATAATTAGCCAAAGGTTCGTCACACATCTTGCGGTGCCACGGTGCACTTTTGTGTTGTTGCTGTAAATCTCTTGCAGGTGCGGCACAATTTGAGCTTTGCAAAACAATCGCTCACGCTCGGGGAAAAATATTTTCATCCTTCTGAGCTGAGCACAAGCAGCTTCTCTCTGCTTCAACTGGCAAACCGTATTTGTCTAAACTGGCATAATAAAAACCTGTTAGTCTATTTAATTTGTGAGCAATAATCCATGAACTGGGACAAATTCGAGCGGTTTATTCCCCCCCCCCAATGCCCCCCAAAAAATAAAAGGATCTTCCCCCCCATCCCCCTAAATAAACAAAGCTCGAAGCCTTGAAATGTTATTCCAGCTAGAAACACTGGCTGTTTTCGTGCGATGAATATGAAAATGAGCCTGAGTTGGAATTACCTGGGGCTTTAAGAGGGGCGTGGCTGCCACCGACAGGTGACCATTCGCTCGACGTATAAAAAGCGGCATCGCAGTTTGTTTCGTTTGAAAATCACTCACTTTATTGTCAACATGACTCCAATGCAGTGAGTGATTTTGACCGCTACGTTTGCGTCCGCTTTTCTCGATTCAATCGTGCTCGCTTGCTTTGTTTGTCTGCTTTGTCTTGGGTCCGTAGCGCTTTATGTTTTTTGCATCGCAATCAGAGTTCGTTGCCATTCGCGATCGGCAGTTACAATCTCTTCTCTGTGGAGCACAACCAGTTCCTGCAATTCTCTGTAGTTTGTAGTCCCTTGTGCTCATGCTCATAATTGATATGACTTATTATGCAATATATGCAATGGCAGTTTGAGAAGGATAAAATAATGTAAATAAAATAATGCAGCAGCTACTACTCAGAGACCTAATAGCCATAAACGTCCGCACCCTCCGATGCAGCACGCCGCGATGATTTCCATGACCACCCCATTTCCAGTGTCGGTGGAAGTAACGGCGCCAGACTAATAAAAGTGATGAAAGCCACTTCAGGCATGCTTTACTAATTAATGACAACATGCTAGTGAGTATTACGAGCGAGGCGCCGGCTCATGTTCAAAGCGGCGTCGATAGGTTTTGAACGGTGGCGCTGTCTTGGTGATCAAAGGCCTGACCTGACAGTTTTTAACGTAGAAAAACGTGCATTGTCATACTTTAAATGCTTCTAGAAATCTGATCAGTTTCACCCCGAAGTACCTGGATCTCAGGTCAACATCATTTGGCAACACCATTTTGGTTGAACATCTGACGAGATGGGCATGATTTTTTTTTGGGGGGGGGGTGGGCTTATGTTGTTTTGTGGCTATATCTGAAAACAAGAGAGGCATAATAGATTTCTTTTAATAGCAGCTGTCTGCAGTTAAAAGAGAGAGCGAGCGGGAGAGAGAGAAAAAAAGTGGTTGTTAAAAAGCAGATCTAGCAAGAACATTAATAATAAAAATAATTATTACATTTTAAGCGGTTTGAATGGTAGGGGCCAAGATTTCTTTTTTAAAATCAAGTTAACTTTTCTAGATTCTTTTTTTGCGCCAGTTCTGAATCTCACCTTGTTTACAGGTTCTTGTCATTTTAATAGGAATAAATTAACAATAACACGTAATATCATAATCGTGATATGGTAATATTCATGAGTGGGTGAAGTCAGATTCAGCAACACATTATGAGGCATAGTGTCTGCTCAGGAAATGAAAATATCTCAAATGTGCAAGGTAAAAAAAGTAAAGATATTTTTTAAATCAGCCTCAAAAATACATTTCGGGGGACAGATAGCCATGCAAGCACTGCAAGCTTAGGTACTTGGACAAGTCATTCCAACATTTTTTTGCCAGTTTTTCATAATCACCACCATCAGAGTCATACTTGACCCTCGTGTGCCACCTTGCACATTTGAAACATGGAGAGGAGAGATAATCCACAGTTAAAAAAAAAAAGTCGATGGCACCCTGGGTCACGCGTAGGCACATGCACAACATGTCGTCTACCTGACAATTAACCAGGATGGACTTCTATTTTGCCCAATAGAAATAAATGGAACAAACACAAACCGGGTCGGGGGTGAGGTACAATACAATAGTTAGAGGAATCTATGAGCTAAATTGTATCATTTTTAAAAGTTTCATTTAATCTGGGCACATCTAAACGTTGGGTGCGTATCCAGCACCCCCAAATTCCTGTGCACAAAGCCGGAGGGCTATTGAAGTCCACAATTAGCATCCATTAACGAAAAAAAGAGATTGGTTCACTTCTGTTTCCATGTAAATCCATTTCAATTCATACAGTCATTCACACACCCCAAAACTCTGGAGTGTTAAGGACCACAAGCTCCCCCCGTGTTGCCCTTGTTTAAACGAAAACATAATTATAAATATTTGGCGGATAATTGTAATCGCCCCTGCCTTGATGGTGTGATTCCAGCTCAACGAAGCGTTCCCTCAGCGAGTCGCACCCCCGAGCGAAACCACTGAATGCTGTCAAAGTGATTAGAATTTCATTAAAGTCGACGCTGATTCTCCCTGTGCAGATGTATTCAATCAGGGTGCAATTAACACCGGAACATCACACCTGAGTTACGGCGCGTATTAAAAAAATTAAAAAAATTAAAAAAAAACAGACGCGCCCGATTTTAAGCAATGACGACTTCTGTGTTGACCTGAAGACATTGCTGATGTGATTAACAGCAAGTCTAGCGTGCCCTGCCACTTTTCAAGTGTGCTGCTGTATGTGGCACTTCTTTCGGGTCACGACCTCACTCGTGACATCGTTCTTGTGAAATCCTAAGTAAGAAGTGGCACGAACAACACGAACACGAACAGTTTGGCCCTTTGACGCTGGTGGTTGCAGCTAAATTAGGTTTCAAGTGTGTCATTTATACGAATGGTGCGCATAATAATAATCATAATAGAGTGTCTGGCGGCAAACAGTGCGCACGGCAAAGAATTAATAAAAGAGGGCTCTTTGCTGACTTGAATATTACTCGTTCTTTTCCCCTCAGAGCTATGGTTGATCTTGACAAAACAAACAAACAAAAATGCTTGTTTCATCATTAATTCCGGAGCAATACTCAGGGGAAGCGGCCATATTTGGCCATGAAACAAGTGCTACATTTCATACGTGGAGCTTCTCCCCCCTCGTGATTAGAGTCTGGATGCCATTTTTCCACAGCTCAGACTTTGATGCCGTGCTCTGCCAACATTAGATGGCGGAAGCGAAAAAAAAAAAGCCAAGGATACCTGCTTCCGATCTGTTCATGAAAGCAGGAAACCTTGAATTTGGCCCTAATGTTTGGGGGTTTTTTTCAGATCAAAATGGCCGACACCTTTTCAAATTTGGGCCATGGGTTCTTGAGACTTTTTCGTGCGTCCCGCTATGATGGACATGTCCACTGAAAATGATGTTGATTGATCATTGAAACTGGCGTCCCGCAGGGCCGGCCGAGCATTAAGAAGTGACTGAATCGATATTGAATTGTGTGGGAAACATTGCGATGTAATGATTTGATCCAAGCCTTGTGTTTGGGCAGATACTTCTACTACATGACCATTTTGATTTGGAAAATAAGTTTGAGTTAGGGCGGTGCACCATATGCTGATCGGTGCTATTGTGTGAATACTTTGATGTGACTATAGTTATAATGAGTATTTCGCCAGATATTTTGCGTGTTACTATTGGCTGATAGATAATGGATGCATGGATGTTATGCCTTGCTGAAGTTTTCCTCTTCAAATTGAAAGCAATTTTTTTTTCTCGCGCTTGGCTTGCTACTTTCATGGGACACCGTTTCTCCCCTCCTGAATTCTGAAACACCGACAAGGCGCAACATAAGATGGGTGACCTGTTGAAATTTATTTTCAAGGACGTGGAGTTTTTCATGAGACGTGAAAAGGAAGACAATATGTCACACTTATTGTGGAATGAACTGGTTTCGCCGATACGGAAGTTCGACTAATTGCCGCCAGTGCTCGTCCTATAAGAGGCTACCTGGGAGGAACATCGTTTTTAGTGTTCTGCATCTAAAACAATCTAATCAAAGTAATTTAATTGTAAATTTCCCCAGTGTGGGACAAATAAAGGATATCTTATCTGATATCTTATCTTAATTAACACACAGCGCTCATGACTGAACGCCTGTTTGGTGTCGGTGCGTTGAAAAGCAAGTGAGCTAGCCGTTGTTATTCAGCTACTCTAACAAAGTTCACAACCGAAAAGTATGAAATAAGAACAAGTTCAACTCTGACTCGCCTTTGCTGCCATTACGATGAGTGCAGCTGTTGCGAACACAGCTTTCGGACCAACAAGCTGCCAGAACTCTTAATGTCGCTAGCAGAGAAATACGCTCCTATTGACAACACGGTGCGTGACATGCCGCTTTCCATAACTTACTGAACTTGTAAAGAAGCGTAAATCTGCTGACAAACAGGACAAAAAGGCATCACTTGATCCTCTCTGAACTCCAGTCGTGACGTTGTACGCTACATTAAAATGCCGTCGTTCTGGGCTTGTACGGGTTAGTGCCGGTGGGCCCAATAGATCGCAATCAACATGAAAAGAACGAACGGACTCTTTACCCCCCCTGGGCGAGACAGTCGAGAAGCGTAGCATCCCTCGAGGTTTGAGTGTGCATTAAGAGCCGCTTCCTCTGAAATAATTCATGAAGTCAGCAGCGATAAATCCTGTGCCGTTTTGTCCATAATACAAATCACCAACACAAGTTGAAAAGTCTACGCAGCCAGTCAACGTCAAGAATTCGCTTTGTTATAGCTACTCACTCCATGTATGAACTGTGTAGTAGTCCATCAATGGATGGCCACATCCCGGCAAACTTGTGAGTCCACAGAGTAGAAAGTCCTCCAAAAAATTTTCATAAAAGTTCCTCCGGGAAAATGGCCTAAAATGAATCAGTAATCTTTGTTTTGCTTCTTTGTTTTGACCTCGGCACTCGATGGTCCGCAGCTCTCTGCGCGTCAGCGCGAACATGTCAGCCCGCGCACCGACGCAATCAACGTCACCGATCAAAGAAGCTATGATCTACGACAACAGCTACATTAAAGCAGAAGACACGACGCTCGAGGTCGGATGCACACGTTTTTTTCTGCTAATCTACGCGTTTCCCCTTTGTGTCCAAATTTTGCTTTCATGAGCACCATGTTTTGAGTTTGTTTATTGAACATAAAACATATACAGTAATCATTTGACAGAAAATAAGGTAGATAAAAAGTAAAAAGAAAGAAATCAGTCTTCATTCAACACAGTTATTATGTTCAAGGGAGTAGGATGAAGTAAAAAAAAACGTATCTAGTCGTCCTACCCCGTTATGTTTATATCTACAAAATCATTTTTATATCAATCAGAAAAGAAAAAAGTAAGAGGAAGTCTCTATTAAGGCTCATACTTTACCCTTAACAGTGTTTTTTTACAACTTTTGGTTTGTATCGGGATTATATACATCCACACCCTGGCACTCTTGTGTCAATTTTCTCTTGTATTCATAATGGATATTTCAATACCTTTCTCTATTTATCAATTTAGTTCTGATTTATCATTATATTTAATGTTTAGAATTTATCATTTCAACTCTGATTGATGTAGGTTGTTTACTATTTTTTTGAATTTGTTTTTGAACTCAGCAAGCGATTTACTCATTTTCAGGTCCGTTTCGAGATTATTCCACAGATTAACACCTTTGCTAGATACACTTCTTTGCTTGATGTTTGTTCTTATTTTGAGTTTTTTGAATAAGTTGGTACCTCTTAATTCATAGTTGCTAGTTGAGGCACTAGTAACAGTAACACTCCTCCCTTCGCATTCTCATGGCCTCGCCATATCTCGGAGATATCGAAATTTCGGCAAGAACAAAAGCCACAAAGGGTACACGTGTGCACATAAAAGGCAGAGTAATCATTGATGTGTCTTTATAAAACTCAAGCTATCCCAAAACTGGGAATGCACATTGCAGCATATATATTATAAAAATATTTCAGGCGGTACGGCGGTTGACTGGTTAGCACGTCCCACTCACATTCTTGCATGAGTTTGCATGTTCTGCCAGCAACCTTGACTCCCAAGCGGATGACGCAGTGGCGGCCCGGGTTTGCAGTCCGAGTCGGTGCGGCAGGACATCGCATAGAATCGTCACCGTTGCACATGTAACGAATGGCGAACGCCACATCAAAAAGCCACTGACATCCGACTCGAGGATTGACTCGCCTCACTTGAGGATATATAAATAAATGATTATTTGGAGGGGCACGGTAAGCACTTCCGCCTCACAGTGCGCAGGTGCAGGGTTCGATTCCGGCGACCGGCATTGCTATGTGGAGTTTGCATGTTCTCCCCGTACCTGCGTGGGTTTTCTCCGGGTACTCCAGTTTCCTCCCACATTCCACAAACCTGCGTGGCAAGTTAATGGAACGTTCTACATTGTCCTTAAAGTAAAGAAGAAAATAAAATCACCATGACAATACTTCAGTTCCCTTTGAAGGTCCCACAGATCTTAAACAGATTTGAAAATGTTTTGAATGTTTTACAAAGAGCTCAGTGTTGTTGCAAATGGTGCATTCATGTGCCCTTGAAAATCCCAAAATTGAGCCCTTCACGAGGCCAGAGAAGAAAAAAATATGAAGCACTGAAACAGGTTGATTCAAAGTATTCTAAACACACACACACACAAAAAAAAACATCAAATCAGTGGGGGAGAAAGTGACTAGAAAAAAAATGCAGTTTGAACTGTGCAGTGCAGCATAGCACAGAGGGTGGGATTGAAAGATAAACAAGAACGCTTTCCCCAACAACAAATATTGATCTGTACAGTCAGGTACTATGCGGCGTTTGCATTTGGCCCCAAACACCACAACTCAACACATTTGGATTCGAATGGAAGGGATTCTTTGAGACCAAGCTCCCTCTGATACGCTCAACCGCACGTCTGAATCATCCGGTGCGAACGCCATCTGTCACATCAACACGTCAGCCTCGGCGGGCTCATCTGGTTCCGTGTAAACAATGCCAACGGTGACCTTTCGCAGTATCGGCACCAGCGCAACGGCGAGAGAGCGTGGAGGAAGCGGCATTGATGCGGATTAACGCGAGCGCCCCGATACAAAATCAATACTCCTCTAAAGTTTGGAATGAAGAGAAACAAGCAAAATGCATGCGGACGGCAAATACACACAGTGTGAGGGGCGCGCGGATGAAATTGAAAGTGCTGTCAGCAACTTGGAAACTTCTTCCTGACTCATGCTCCATTTTCAGCAATTACAGCTCATAATATCAATATATATATATATATATATATATATATATATATATATATATATATATATACACACATATATACACACACACACACATTATATATATATATATATATATATATATATTTTTTTTTTTTTTAATATATATATTTTACAATTTAAAACAAACTGAAGTGTCTCACGAAAAGAGAAAACTTCAATCATTTTCCCAAATGGTACTTACAAATCTGGAACTACTAATACTTTAATCAAAATACCCCAAAACACTTTGAAATTTTTTTTTTGTTTGTTTTTTCCAGCCACGTTGAAATTAGCCTCCATACAGGCTAATTTCACTCCATGAAAACATGTCTCAGCTCACCTGTGTGTGTGTGTATTATATATATATATATATATATATATATATATATATATATATATATATATATATATATATATATATATATATAAAATATATTCATTCATTCATCTTCCGAGCCGCTTGATCCATCTTCCGAGCCCCTTGATCCTCACTAGGGTCGCGGGGGGTGCTGGAGCCTATCCCAGCCGACTTCGGGCAGTAGGCGGGGGGACACCCTGAATCGGTTGCCAGCCAATCGCAGAGCACACAGAAACGAACAACCATCCACGCTCACACCTAAGGACAATTTAGAGCGTCCAATCAGCCTGCCATGCATGTTTTTTGGAATGTGGGAGGAAACCGATTCAGGGTACCCGGAGAAAACCCACGCAGGCCCAGGGAGAACATGCAAACTTCACACAGGGAGGCCGGAGCTGGAATCGAACCCGGTACCTCTGCACTGTGAAGCCGACGTGCTAACCACTGAACTACCGGGCCACCCTGTGTGTGTGTGTATATATACTGTATATATAAATCAACAGTGATGATGGCAGTGATGGTCATGGTACCGTTTGTAATAATAGTAGTCATCGAGATAGTCATACGGATTCACAATCGTAGTAGTGACAGTAAGGCAAGGCGTTACTTTAGCTCATTTCATACGCTTAGGCAACGCCATGTGCTTCACACAACATCTAAAAGCATGAACAACTGAAGGCATTGGCAAAACAAAAAGAACCAAAGTAGCTTTTTGAAGACACCACAAGAAAGGACACTGACAACGTTCAAGCACAAAAACAAAGATTTAAAGAACACTGAAAGGCAAAGGAAGGAAATGAAAAGTAACTTTCAAAAATTAGCTATGAGCAGTCGTGATACAGTGACGACACCGAAACGAGTCATACAAAGTAACTGTGATAACAGACCAATCTGTAGGAGAAATAGTCGTACAAGTAGTAGTTCAGATAGCACCAGCAGTAGTCATTAAAGTACAGTGGGCGAAGTAATAATGATAGTAAGATTAGCAGCAGTACTAGTTGTGCTATTGTAACTATTGATAGAATGTTTGGGATTGCATCGAGCAGACGTATTTATTGGTTGTGGTCCATGAGCGACGGCACCATCATCATTCGATCCCTCTCTTTTTTTGCCGCCGAGGTCGCCCAACAGGTGGGTGATAGTCTGTCACCGTGGCAACAAAGCTCTCCCAGCTTTAAACTAGCGGCGACGGCTAATCCAGCTAGCAGGTGTTGTGGCAACAAATGTTTCATTGAAAAACTCATTCAATAAGTCGAGACATATTTGGTTGCAATTTTTAAAAATTAAAGCATCATTAGAAAACGGTAACTTTAAAACATGACATAAAATGTAAAAATGCAAATAATCACTATTTTCTCGATTAATTATTATTATTATTGTTAGTTATTTTCATCATTAATATTCTTCTTGTTGTCATGACCAGTACTGCTTTCATGATGAAATCTGTTCCAACCGAATGAAGCATCTACTTCTGTATGCCGCGGGGATGCGCAGATGCCCTTTATCCCTCCCCGATGCCCTTTTCCACCACATCAAATATCAGGCTTCTATTTCCACACCTCACAGCTCTGATGGTTTTGATGCATGCACATGAAAAACCGGTGTGACGAACATCGGCGCGGTGGTGTTGTTGCGCGTTATCATCCCGCCTTAAACGCGGCTATAACTCTGGGCAACCTCGTCAAATGGAAGATGCGTGTCACACGAAGCCTTCAGGTCGGAAAAGACTTCATACGACCTGGTGCGTTTTAAGAAATAACAACGTTGGCATTTTTTATTTTATTTTTTTTTTTTTTCCCCGGGATCCTCCGGGACAGCAGATCTCTTTTCGCATGCTTGATCTGTGTTATATTTTGCTTTTCCCTCACGCGAGTATCAATTTTCGTGTAGTTCCCATGCAGAGATCAAATACCGTTGAATCCAATTGTACAATTGCATCCAAATAATGAGTGCTCAAAAAGGAGAAATAACTGCGTGATGCGGTTGCACCACATGGCGTTCAGAAATGAAATGAAAAATCATGAAATGCTGAAGTCTTTTTGGCAACGCAAGAGCAAGATCAATAGACTACCGTACTTTCCGCACCAAACGGTGTACCTAAAAGCCTTCCACTTTCTTAAAAGCTCACATCGCGCCTTCAAATCCGATGCGCCTTGTGTATGGTCATTACGGTAATATCTCAATGGCTCCTTGCTCGAGACATGCTTACAACGCAGAGTTCAAACTTAAGGCGATCAGGTTACGCAGTTGAACACGGAAGTAGAGCGGCGGCAAGAGAGTTCAACGCTAACAAGGCAATGTTATAACTTACTGCTAGGTAAGTGAACTGTCGCTGCTTTATTAAATATGTTTTACTGACATCTGATCGTTCTGTTTGCATTTCCTTGAGCGTAGCTCCATCTAGTGGATGCATTGTCGATTGCGTCTTATAATGAGGTGCAAACAATGTATGAAAAAACAAAATAGGCCATTCATTAAGGTGCGCCTCATAATCCAGTGATGTACGGTATAAAAAATAATAAACGGCACGCTTAATAAACACCAAGCGGTCACACTGTAGTTCAAATGACTATTTGGGGGTGCAGTTCGGCCTCAGTTAAATACCGAAGATAACTTTTTGTTCAGAATGCTTTTTTTTAAGCAAAAAGATACAAATCATCGGTAAATTCTGGAGAAAACATAGCCAATTTTAATGTAAGAGGTTTCGATCCAACAACATGAAAGAAATATCAACCCCAAATGGGAATTAAGGCAGATCATGTGCTCCGCTCACTCCAGTGACCGTTGTGATCAAAAGGGACTTTACAATTTTTGAAATGATAACGAATGCAAACTTTGGGTGCTAATCCGAGCTGGAGTCGTTCTATCGCATAATTTTGTTCGCATGCATGGCCAAAGCTGTGCGTAAATACCCACACATCCTCTACCAAGTCCAAATTGATCAATCTCATGCATTGGAATGTTCGTACCTACCCCTCATGCACACGTCTGCGTTAATGCACGTTTGACAAATGAGGCCCCAGGCGAGAACCTGTCTTGTGAGCTTTTATGAGAGCTGACTGCATTGCGACTAAAATGCTTCCTTCCTTCCGGCCTTGAATCAGCAAAACACTCCCGGAGAGGGTCCCTTGACATCTCGGGATCAACACCCTTCTCTGCTGGAAGAAAATGACTTAAAAATTCAAAAATGGAGGATCAAACTTTTCATGCCAAATCAATTTGTCCTCGCGACATGGCAAGGTCGAACTTGACCTGCCGAGAAGAAGAAGTTCGGCGAAATTAAACTCCTCAAGGTCAGGCGGCTCCTGCCTTCAAGAGCGACTGGCAGCCGCTTCCTCGAAGCACAAGAAGCCCATGACCAGACTGAAAGGTAAGATCAGGTCAAAACACAAGGCAGAGTTTGAAGAGTGACAATAAAACCTAATCAAGATGATTGCGACTTGACCGCAGATTCAACTCTCTTTGATTTTGAATGAGCTGATTATATAATGGTACTTTCTATCCGCTCTCCCTGCATCAGTAACAAAATGTTAGTTTTTGGAATGAGACGCATTCTTTTGTTGAAACCGCATGCGGCTCATCAAATTGTTCAAATTGTTCTTAAAAGATGCTCACCGTACCTCCACCACGGCCTGATGTCCTCGCGGTATCGAGGAAACCACAGTCAGGTGGCAACAATTCAATCAAAGCGTTGTACTCGCCAGTACCTGCCCAAGTCTCCGTCAAACACAGAAAATCCAAGTCATTGGAAAGGAAATACTCCCTCAGAATATGGGACTTGTTCGTCAGAACAGAACGAAAGACAGTCCGCCTCAACAAGAAAGCTATCTTGCAATTGAAAAAAAACAAAAACGGCCGATGCAAACGAGAAAGCTGTCATCCAGAGCAACATTCTGATCAGCGTGAAAGAAAAAAGGGATGAGAACTGCACATAAAAGCGACACAAGCACTTTCATTACAAGCAATTAATTTTAGATTACTTTTTTTTTTTGGTCTTTAGTTAGATTAAGACTCTCAAAGTGTAGCTCTGAAGTTTTGTTTGCTTGTTTTTGGCAAAAATCTGTCTCTATACTCTTGTAAGATGACTTTTTTCCTCATAATATTCAGATTAGTTTCTTGATCCTTAATGAAGCATCTCCAGTTGGTCCTGAATGCTGCTGCTCGCCTCTTGACTGGTACTCGTACGAGGGAGCATATAACGCCTACTCTGTCATAACCTAAACTGGCTCCAAATACATTTTAGAGTTCTTTTTAAAATCCTATGATTTGTTTTCAAATCTTGAAATGGCCTCGCTCCACCTTACCTCTTTGAGCTCCTCTGCGACTATGCACCTGCCTGGTGCCTCAGGTCTGTGGAGCAGACAATATTAGAGGTCCCAAGAACTAAGCGGAGGTTCAGAGCCTTGTCCGTTGCTGGTCCCTCTCTTTGGAATGACCTCGCACTGAACATTCGGCACGCCCCCGTTGCTGCCTGTCTTGAAAACTCATCTCAAAACTTATTTGTATGCTTTGGAATTTGACTGAGCATGACTCAGACTTGATCTTAGTTTTACTGTTTAGTGCTTTATACCGTCTTTGCAACTGATTTATTGCTTTATTTATTTTATTTTTTTCAAGATGGCGCCCGAGTAGGCAGCCTTCGGCAAGTGCTCTTCAAGAGCCTTGCTTTTTTGTTCTTTTTTGCTGTTTTTGTCTTTTGTTTTGTCACGTTGTTTGTTGTTTCATTGTGTGGACCTGATATGGACCGTTTTCAGCGCTTCTTGGCCACGACATTCGTCAAAGGAGCAGTATCTGTGCTTGGTGGTTGCGCCTTCTCGGCAGCACGGCTGTACCAGCACAGATTTTGATTGGGAGGAATGTCGGCGCCATTGACCGTCGGTGCTGGACAGACCTGGGACGCTTGTGTTTTTTGCGCCAGTAATGGGCAACATTTTTCACAACCCCGATTTGTTCAGTGGAGATGTCGGCGCTGTTGGATAGTCGGCGTTGGTGCGGCTGGATGGATGGCTGCTAAAGTTGAGGGTGAGGAGAGAGGAGTGTTGGCGCAGAGCCCCGATGCGTTATTTGGAACTGTGAGTTGCCGCTTGGAATTGAAATGGATTTCCATGGGACAGGAGAAGTGAACCAATCTCTTTTTTCGTCAATGGATGCTACAGCTTCTTGTTGACTTTGAAACTTAGCTTGTAGCCGACGTGTGCACATTTTGAGCATGACGTCTCTGATCCACTGGTTAAAGGACACTTTGATTCTCTCCTCTTTCATCTCAAACTGCTTCAAACAACAAAGCGTGTGATGGAAAAATGGTTAGAACTGCATGACTGGCTGTGTTTTATTTTATGCGTTGTGTTTATTATTTTACTTTATGTTAACTGTTTTGTTAAGCGCTTTGTTACAGCTGCCGCTGTTGTGAAATAATCAGCATGTATTGTATTGTATTGTTGTATCTTTGACCGTTGCTCCATGTGCAGCACTTTGTAAACAGAAACAGAAACCATGAAATGGATTCGGTTGACATTTTCACCAGACACGCACGGTGCTTCGCCCAACCACTTTGGGTGAGACCGCTTCTACGTCTAGCGCCTCCCGTAGGTTCCATTTGGACTGCTGCATTTCACTCTTAAATGCCATGACATTTTGGGGGGACCAATATCTTTGATCATTCCGAAAAGGTGCGCTGCAACATGTTTTTTTTTCCCCTCAAACTTTACTCCTGCTTTGGTAGTAGAGCATAAAATGGAACACTAATGGTCGATTTCAGGCCGACTGGGAAAAACATTTGTAGGAAATATTCAAAGAAGCCAACGACAAGAAGCACATGGTCGAACGTGACCATGTCTGGAGTTGTTTCTTATAATGTATAATTGTTCTTATTATGTAACACGTGGTGTCAATGATATGTTCTGGTCTTTTTTGGAAGCTGCTTTTGTTTTCTCTGCTTGCTTCTGACCATCGTTGACTGTTGTGCTTGTAGATGCTTGTAGGTGTTTTGTGCCTTGTAGGTGAAATGGGCTGGATAAATAAAACTGCTTTGATTGTAAATTTTCTCTACCCCAAAGGCAAAAAAAGTGTAAAACATTTCTCGCCATACTAAAGCACTTTTAAGCTCAAATGAAGATATGAGTTTAGGTTGGTACTACAAGCTCTGGTCGTATGTCACTATGCTAGCAAATTAGGAGACTGGAGAAAGTTGGTTGGGGGGTTCACATCGACGACAATGGTCAAAAAAAAAAATGCGCTGCATATTTACATTGCCGGTACAACTTTTAAGCGATATAGAAAATGGATGGAGGCCATGACAAATGTTCTTGAAGCGTACCTTTGCCCTCCAAGATTCCAACTTTATTCACTTAACATTTCATGCTATAAGATATCCTTTATTCGTCCCACACTGGGGAAATTTGCAGCCTCCAGCAGCAAGAATGTATGTAGAAATAAGAAAGAAGAAAGAGAAAAAAAAACAACAAACATCTTTCAATTAAATGCAATATGAACACAAAATGGATAAATCGCAGTACTATTTACAATTTTCCTTCACATAATTTAATTATTATTATTATTATGATTGTTATTTTTTATTCATCAGCCTGACAGCAGTCGGTAGGAACGAGCGTCGGTATCTCTCCTTCTTGCAGCGCGGATGTAACAGTCTCTGGCTGAAGGAGCTACCAAGTGCTGTCAGGGCGGGCTGGAGGGGGTGGGAGGGACTGGCCATCATAGCTTTTAGCTTAGTTAGCATCCTTCTGTTGCCCACCTCCTCCAGAGTGTCAAGGGAGCAACCCAGGACAGAACTGGCCTTCCTGACCAGTCGCTCCAGTCCCTTTCTGTCCCGGGCTGAGATGCTGCCTGACCAGCAATATTGACTAGCCTTGTAAAAAAACAAAAAAAAACAATGTTGGTTTCCTCATCTGGTATGTATTTATTTATTTATTTATTTTACACAGAATTAGTCAAGATCCATTGATGCTACAATACGCTTTATCCTCCCAAGGGTCGCGGGGGGTGCTGGAACCCATCCCGGCTGTCTTGGGGCAGTAGTTGGGGGACACCCTGAACCGGTTGCCAGCCAATCGCAAGGCACACAGAGACGAACAACCATCCGCGTTCACATTCACACCGAGGGACGATTTAGAGTGATCGATCAGCCTGCACTGTAAGGTCGACGTGCTCACCATTGGACCACAGGGCCGCCCGATTTGGAAACATTTTTTTCTAATGTACAAGTTTCTCGGCATATTACAACTTGAACACAGGTTCTAACAATGAATTTTCTTTGTCGTTCGCAATTTGGTGACAATAGGAAAAGCTACATGGGTTCCCCCTTTATGAACGTTTGTTTTCAATCTATGCTCTGGCAACATGAAAACACGATCCTATTCTGTCCAAAATTCGAGACTTGTTGCTTTGTAAAATTCTCGATGAAGCCCGTACAGACCACCGTCTTCCTGCAGATGAACTCCAAAAACTACTCAGCGTGCAAGTGAAAAGACCTCGACCACATCAAAGAGTCCAGCTGGAGTGAGGGGGTGGGGGCGGCCGTGAGCATCACAGGGCGGAGGGGACGTTCTCAGGGCTTGGCCTCCTGGATTCAATATACGCTCGCCTCAATCCTTTAATCTTTAGCTGCCACATATACGGGTGTGTACATTTTTAATAAGATGACGCTCTGCGATGGATGCCCACGCTGTGCTATTTCCTCGGCCTGCTTCACCTGCGGGGTCAAAAAGGGCAGCCGTTGCATGTAATTAAATGTGCTCAATGACAGACTAATTGAATGAGTGCCGCTCCCTGCCTCTGTAGGCTGTTTAATCACGCAGAGAGGGGATAACAAAAAGACCGTTTTTTTCCCCTCCCCCTTTTCGCGCCGAGAGTGCAATTATGACTCGTTGATCACTTGACAGCAAATAATAAATAACAATCAAGGTGTTTGTATTGACTTGTAATGGAGGAGACTAAATGAATGATGACTGAAAATACATTATTATTATTATTATTATAATAACCAACGTGATCCATTGTGGGATAATTATCGAATGAATCACACTTCGATAGTGTTCTGCGGAAAGCACCATTTACAGGAAGTGTGGTGGTGACGCACTGCACTAATAGTAGAGTGGACTGATGTCACGGAGGTTAGCCCGGAATGTACATTTGGATGAGAGCTGAGATCATTTATTCATTATTATCAAGGCCTTACTTAGTAGATTCAATTTAGTCGGTTCATTTCTTTTTAACCTTATACAGCCATTTAAAAAGTTCAACAATAATCCTCGTGAGACACATTTGTAACATGAATCATCTTCATTTGATGTTTTTCGCCACCTAAATAACAGTGATAACGGTCCGTATATTCATTCCGGTTAAGTTAGCTTTTCTTTTCACCGTGATGAAGGTTAATGTTAAATTGTTGCTCAAATGTGTTCAATTCATCTGCTCAAACGTTTGACTCCATTGTCACCATGACAACTATCGTTTTTAAAGCCAAACAAGGCTTGTACTTTTCCACGCCCTGCGGCAATCGGCCAGTCAAGTCAACAAGTCGGACATAAAAGGGAAAAACAACAAACCAAAAAATAATAATAATAATAATCACATTATTATTGGGCGCAGTCTCGTTAATGGGTGCTATTTCTGTATTTTACACATAGACAAAACGCACTGTATGATTGGCCGCAGTTTTAAAGTGGTAAAACATACGCTAGCTTAAACATACGGCACGCTAAAAACACGTTAGCTTGAAGCATACGGTAGCATGCCAAGACATACACAGATACAAGCTAAAAACACATTTTTAAACTAGGCAACGGAAGCAAAACGGAGTTCCGTTGTATTTTATTTAGCCATCGTACAATGTACTCACGTTTTTCGATCAATCATCACCCAGAAATCCATCAAAGTCCTCATCCTCTGTATCAGAATTGAACAATTGTGCAAGTACCGGTAATCCATCAAAAACGCCGCGTTCCCTCTCGTTGTCAGAGTCACTCTCATTGCCATGTGGCTCCACAGAAATGATGCCGGCTTTGCCAAACACTCGAACAACAGTGCAAGCAGACACGTTCGTCCAAGCAGCCACAATCCAATTGCAAATTGTGGCGTAACTCGCCCAGCGCTGCCTCTCACTCTTTGTAAAGTTGTGTTTGCCATCGATCATTGTTCCCATGCCGTTGGCAACTTTACTTTGAACGCCTGGTTGTTGCCGATGTCCAGCGGTTGGACTTCTTTAGTCAAGCCTCCAGGAATAACGGCAAGCTCAGAGTTCATTTGCTGGACTTGGTTTTTCACCGCTGCTGTGAGATGGGGACGCATGCCAAAAGCATAACCGGTGGCTTTAAGTTTGAACTGAGCTTCGTAGGCGTGTCTCTTTGTAGAATTTGTTTTCGGGGGTTCTTAGAAACCAAAACCGAAGTTGTTTTGCAACAATGCACATAGCCACATTCTATACGGATGTTGGTACCTGCTTGGGGCGTCCCTTTAGCGTCCCACTTACACGTCCACCCTTCACTCATTGGCGAACTTCTCCGCCGCATGCCTGTCCTCTCTCAGGTCTGCCTTCTCTCTCTCTCCATATATGTATATATACACGCCCACCCTTCCCTGATTGGCCGACTTCTTTGCCGCATGCCTGGCCACAGTCACTTCCGCCTTTTCTCTATATAAACAGCGTGTCGGCTGTCAGTCAGGTTTTGGACCTCAGCGCATACACAAGACGCTCCGCATCATAAGGCATCCTGTCCATTTTGGAGAAAATTTAAGACTTTTAACGGCGCCTTATAGTCGTGAAAATACGGTACTCCTCTGCCTTTTCTTTATGATGTGCGCTCACTCAGAGCTGACAATGAGGCGCTCTAAAGCAGCCACGCCTGCCCAAAGCCCCAGTCTACATGCTGGCTGTCGAGTTACACATTTGAAAACAAACGCCCCCACCGCCCGCTCATTCTTCTCTTTCTCTGTGTGAGGTGCGCACACTCACAGCTGACAGTCAGGCGCTCTAAGGCAATTATACTCTACTAAGTGAAGGGAAGGATATATTTTCAGGGTTTGGACATAGTTACTTAGCCAGCTAACTAAATGTTACAACTGTGAGAAAATTTCTTCTACAGTTGGGCTGGAGCCCCGTTTTTGCCACGCCAAACATCATAAGTCTGTACGTTTTCATGAATTATTTTCAAGCATGGATAACAGTATAGAGAACAAAATCTATTAATTCACTTTTGAGGGTCTTTAAGACCCTATCCTGTTGAATATATTGTTCTTAAATTAAACAAAACATCTATATGAGAATTCAATTTGCAGTCCTAAAATATTTGTTGTTAAAAATCTAGAGGACTTTTTTTTTCTAGATGATTTCCTGAGTAAGCACAGAATAATAAGTGCGGCGGTTGTTGGGCGAGACGCCGTCACCGTCATGACAAAAATGCTTCTGGGCTGCCTGACAGCCCTCGCATGAGACATTTTGTACTGCATATCTAGTGCATGTGTGCATGTATTTATTATTCAAGCATGATGGTGTTAGTAGTCTGTCTCTCTTCCTGTCACTCAATGGGTGTCGCACACTTTGTCTACGCTCCATCATCCGTACGTCGCTTCCTCCGCTGCCTCCTGGGGAACAAGACAACCCTCTCCCTCACGCTAATCCTCTCGGGGAAATGGGGGGGGGGGGGGAGTGACTCACAAGTTACAGCGCTCTACGCTTTAACGCACTTTAATAGCATTAATGTCTGATTTGGCCTCTTCAGCGGCAATAAACTCCGCTCACATCTTCTGAAAAGCCGGTTAGGAGCCATTGTTGACGGATAGTGTACCAAAACACAAAGACTACTAATCTGCTTTTTTTATTTATTTGCACAACAAACTCTGGCACTCGCTGAGTAGTGTGATGTAAAGAGATTGTTTGGATCTCGGAGTATCATGATAAATCATAATAAAAACGGGAAGAATCAATACAATTGTGATATGTTGGACTCATTTGGTTATTGACAGCTCTGGCCTGTTTTTGTTCCTGGAAGTCCTTGAATATCTGGGCAATAAAGTAAGGATTTTTATCCATCCATCCATTTTCTGAACCGCTTTATCCTCACAAGGGTCACGAGGCGTGCTGAGCCTATCCCAGCTGTCTTTGGGCAGTAAGCGGGGGACACCCTGAACCAGTTGCAGGGTACATAGAGAAGAACAACCATTCACGCTCACAATCACACCTCGGGACAATTTCGAGTTTTCTATTAACCTGCCATACATGTTTTTGGAATGTGGGAGGAAACCAGAGTACCCGGAGAAAACCCACGCAGGCACGGGGGAGAACATGCAAATTCCACACAGGAAGGCCGGAGCTGGAATCGAACCCGGTATCTCTGCACTGTGAGGTCGACATGCTAACCACTGGATCACCGGGTCGTCAAGCTGGTTTTTAATTGATCTTTAGTTGCTCTGTTAATTGGTCCGTTGATGTCCAGTTGATTGGTTTTGGTTATTAGTTGATTTTTAAATCGCCGTTTGAGTTAGAGTTGTTTTTCAGTTGGTTGGTTGGTTGGTTTGGTGTTTTAGTTGGTTGGTTGATTTTTGGTTTCAAATCGTTGTTTAGGGTTTTTTTGGGGGGGGGGGTGATCTTTTGAGAGGTTGGTTTTGATTGCAGTCACCGCTTTGCTTCTTGTTGAAAATCTCGTCAATTTTACTGTTGGTTGGTTGGCTTTTAGTCCATTGGATAGTGACACGTTTTGGGTTTTTTTTTGTTTTTCTTTTTCGCCATCTCTGATTTGTTGGTTACTTCATCGAAGAATAGGCCATATTTTCAGGTATTGAATTTAGACCCCGACCATCCATGTAGCTGCTTCAAGGTCAGCTGAGGAACAACAAGGGTGTCGGTGAGATTCTTCCAAACCTCGGGAGGAAAGAGAATCCTCCCGGTGAATTATTCAGCGGGGCTCCCGTACCCTAAATAACAGGCGGTAGGCTTTGTTTGACGTCCTGAATGAATAATTAAGGTGTGACCTTTTATTCCCATCAGAGGTGATGGGTTGACAGCGCCATACTTTCCATCTGGGGCGAGGTTGATGAGCCCCGATGAACCGGGGAGTTTAAAAATATTAAAATAAAAAATGGCAAGCCACGTGCTAAGAAACGCAACATCGCATGCCCCTCGAGTGATGCTGTGGCACACAAGCTTCTGTGTTCTGTTTTCTGTTCCTGAAGCTCAATTCCCTCAGCAACTGTTGTGCATCTTCCAAGACTCCTTCCCCGCACGTCACACACACGCCTTCCCATCATGCAAACACAACCACTGAGACATATTGATCACAAACGTGTCTGTGTCAAAATGCCAAGCAACTTTTTTTTTCTTTTTTTTAATGACAAAAATGCCTTAAACAAATCCATACTCACCTACTTCCTGTTTCCTGAATGCTTGATAGGGCAGACAGCGTCGGTTGGTTAATATTTCCTTTGCTGAGTACAAGAAAGAACTACAGTGGCCATCAAGCTACGGAATCTCTTTTGGTGTAGATTATTTGTTAACAAAATTAAATGTCGGTTGTAGGATTTTTGTTGTTGTTGTTTTTACTAAATTGATGTCTATTTATGCATCATAAGATTGTGGTTGGTTGGTTTGAAGTTGTTGTTTTTTAACTGGGAGTTTGTTTAGTTCTTGGCAGGTTGGTTAGTTAGTCATTTGGTTTTATATTGGTTGGGTTTGGTGTTTTTTTTCCTTTTAGTTGTTTGATTTGTTTGTTGGGTTTGGGATATTTGATTGTTTGGCTGTTGATTTTTAGCTGGTTGGTTACTTGGTAACTTTTTTTTTAGTTGTTGTTTCTTAGTTGGTTCTTGGTTTTTTGTTTTTTAGCCTGTA
Source organism: Hippocampus zosterae (assembly GCF_025434085.1). Lineage (NCBI taxonomy): Eukaryota > Metazoa > Chordata > Actinopteri > Syngnathiformes > Syngnathidae > Hippocampus > Hippocampus zosterae. The sequence continues at coordinate 6,749,875 of NC_067454.1, read as the reverse complement.
GATTGTTTTCTGTGGGGTGAAGGGCTGGTTACTTCTTTTATTTTTATTTTTTTGGGGGGTTGGGTGAATTTTTAGCTGGTTGATTTCTTTTTCAGATGCTTGGTTAGTTTTATTTGTATTTGGTTTATTTGTGTGGTTGTTGATTATTTATTTGTTGAGTTTTTGTGAGCATGGTTAATTAGCTATTCATACATTTATTTGGGTTATTTTTTGATTAGTTGGTTAGTCTCTTTTGCAGCTGGTTACATGCCAACAGTGAGATACAATTATATCAATATATTGAATTCCATCCGTAGATCCATTTTCTAATCCGCATTTTATAATATTCTCACAGGGGTCACGGGCAAGCTGGAGTCTATCCCAGCTGTCTTGGAGCAGCAGGCGGGGGACACCCTGAACTGCTTGCCAACCAATCGCAGGGCACACACAGACGAACAATATATTGCGTTCACACTCACACCTAGGGACAATTTAGAGTGTCCCATTAACCTACCACACATGTTTTTGTAATGAAGGAGGAAACCGCAGCACCCGGAGAAAACCCACATAGGCACAGGGAGAACATAAACTCCAAGGAGAAAGGCCGGAGCCGGAATCCAACCCTGCAGCTCTGCGCCTTGAGGCCAAAGTGCTCACCAGTCGACCGCCGGGCCGCCCATCATGAATTCCATCTCATTAAAATAAACTTGATTCTGGTCTGTTGTGTTGAAGCAAAAAGGGAACGGCGTCCAAAAACGACGCCAGTTGCTTCAGGCGCGTGCACAGACATTCCATTCGGAAAGTTTTGTTGCACGGTCAAACTCCTCACGTTTAGAATGAAATCAGAGCTGCAACAACTGCGGTGTCTCGCCGAGCAGAGATTCAGTCACAGAAAAGCAAGAGTGAGGCTACTGGAAACAGAACGTATTTATAGCTGAGGATAGGAATAATTCATTATGATCAAAGTGCAGATCATGCTCCGCTCCATCAGCGGGATGAAAAGAGCACTCCTCTTTTCTTCCCGCGGTTCCCCACAAAGAAACAAGGAGGCAAAGTTTCTCGACAGGCACCGATGTTTGTCATCATGGCTTCCGCTATAAATACACGTAACATGAAAGCTACCCAGCACGGATCATCCGATGTCAAATTCTAAGTGGGATAACGCGTGCCTGGAGTCGCAAAACAAAAAGTGCATCGTTGTGACGATCGTCACCATACGTGCCAGTTGTGCTATCAGCAAAAAACACATTTTTGACACCCTTAACTGCCAACATGGCAGGTCTTTTCGTGTAACACGTTCCACAAAACAAGAGAGGGCGAATCCTCACGATTCATGTGGGATAGTGGCGGAGGTCTGCGATCAACCAAAAATCTGCAAATAAGATAAGGAAACCTTTATTTGTCTCACAATGGAGAAATTGGCAATTTACAGCGGCAAAATTTTGAAAGGAAGAAAATTGAAAGTATTTGCTTGCACAAAAATAAATACAGTATGCAAATTAAAATAATGGATGCCGAAGTTTTTCTTTTTTTTTTTGCCGATAGGCAACAAACACACACACACACACACACACACACACACAAAATTAAATTTTAATAAATGGTAAAGCACCCAAAACTCTGAGGTTCAAAAGAACGTACAAAAATTCCATTTGAATTGATTTATGTTTAACGGTCTGTCGCAACAGAGACGAAGCATCTACCACCCAAAAGCGCGTCATCTCATTTTACACAAACAACTCTATACAATCAGTAAATTATTCAACGCCATCTAACCATCTTCCCACGAGTCTCATCAATAGTATTAGTTGGCATAGTAGCCTCAATAGCACGCTGGAAACAAACTGACTTGATATCACACGTAGGGAAACAAATATAAGATAAGAAACCCACAATGAAGAAATTCCCAATTTAGAGCAGCAAAGTGATGAAAGAAAGAAAGTAGAAGAACAAAAAGTATTGGAGCTACCATAAAGGTAACTACGATACTCTCGCGGCGCCAACTTGAAGTGATAATAACACAATAACAAAACAATACAATACAACACACAACACGGTATCGTCTTTAAAACATGTACACACATATAATGTTGGGCATGACAGCTCAATGTTTACGTAGACTACACACACACACAAAAGAGGGCATCCCAAAGTGACATAGCGAAGAACGAAATGCTTCTCCACTCGATGGCAAACGGTACGATGAACCTGCGTATCCACCTGCTGCCCTTCAAGATCGGATTTTGTGTTCAACAGGCATGGATTTCACACCGAGTCAGCCAATTGCGAGGAAATAGTCACCAATTCACTACTTTTGGCGACATCTTTCTGGGTGTGCTGTCAAATTTATATTATAGGGAGGGGGGGGGCGGTAAAATCATTGGTTCAGACCACCACTCTAGGCTATTTTAAAATAACAACAAAAACATCACACTATAAATTGGAAAATGGATGGATGGATGATGTACAGTTTCATGCTTCTTACAGTCACCTTTCTAGTGGGACTCGCGCGCGCACACACACAAACACACACACACACTTGTATCTTGCACACCCCTTCCACGTGCACACACACAGGGGACACATCTGCGTCTCTCATTTTGTGCATCCTCCTTCAACGCAGACAGACAAGCGCCTTCATCTTCTCTTTCATTCCTTCTTCCTCCCACATTTTGCTGCTTACACACACACACACACAAGCACACACACACACACACACACACACACACACGCCGGTTATTCATCCTTCTCCCTCCTCCCCCGCCGCATGCCCAGTCGCCCCCGCCACGCACGGCGAGGTGGGCAGCATTCGTAATTATTCAAAATACATATTTAATTACATTCGCGGGCTTTTATTTAATTATATTTAACTTGCCGGGAAATAAGAAGAAGAAAACGGATTAATACGTGATGAGGGGGAGGACCTTCGCCAAGGGCAAAAAACATGAAACATGCAATTTTTGCACAATGTTAAACAGCTCGGCTCCACCCGGCCACTGCGGAAAGCATAATTCAACTTCTAAAATGAAATGGTAACTTTTTATTTTTAGTCCTGTACCTTAAAGTACGAACGGCTCACAATTGTGAGGGCAGGGGTTCGAATCTGGGCTGTGTCCTCCCTGTGTTGAATTTGGATGTTCTCCTTGTGCTTGCTTTTGTTTTCTGTAAGCACTCCAGTGTCCTTCTACATTTCCACATGACCTAATCGGTTTAAGTCAAGTCATGAAGACACTTTCTAGTTGATCAGCAATTTTTATTTTTTTTTTTTTGGGGGGGGTGATCATATAATCGTGGGGCGCATCTTATATTCAGGAAATTACGGTATCGTACATGGTAAAAGAATCTAAAATATACTGTACATTAACTCATTCACTCCCAAAGACGTTTTTAAACGTCTTTTCAGACTTGGTCCAGAATTGGCTGGTACTGAATGAGTTAACAATAAATACAGCTATGTATTTATTATATGTACAGGCAAAACAAACAACCACAAAAACAGTTTCATTCTTCAACATTTTTTTTAACCAAAGATTGAATTCCTTCTCCTTTGGAGAGCTATCAGTAACATATATCCGCGTTTCGCTGATCCAAAGTCACGTGAAACAAGCCAAATAATAGCACATCTTCTGACACGACCGCACCTCATTATCACTCATTTCCTGTCACATTTCTTTCCTTCGGTCAGGATATCGAACGCCCCATCCCCCAAAATGGCAAATACATTGTACGGATTCTCAGCCAAATGTTGGGTCACCAAGGTTTTCTTTCCCTCCAGTCGTGCCCGTTTTAAAAGCCATCAATCAGGATTGGTTTGCAGCACTTACAAACAGGAAGCTGTTTATTTCCTGCGGGCAACAAGTCGCTCACTCATCCGAGCGGAGAAACAAACTGGCAAGCCTCGTGTCCTCCTGTATGGCCGTCAAACAAAGCCGCCCTTCAATTTCTATTGTTAGTGGCATCTTTAAGCAAACCATCAGAGTCTGCTTCTCAATTCTTATCCTCCTACATCCTGCCCGCCTACCCGCACTCCCAGCTTGGCTTGGACCACTCCCTTCCTCCGACCTCTAAGGGGCCATCTGACTGGAGCCATTGAATGGCAGTGGAGGCCGAGTTTGGTGGTGGGGTGGAGGGGGGGGTTCTCTCTTGTTGCTTGATAACACCTGCGTGCCGCCTCCCGCTGCATGTGTGATGAGCCACATGCAGAGCAAATATTAACGTTTATATGCAATGGAAGAAGGTGTGAACGTGAAAGGAAAATTGTTATTTTGCGGAAGAGGAGAGTGGCGCAGTCGGACGAAATCCTGCAGATGGCAGCCTCATCCAAAAAAAAAAAAAAAAAAAGCCATTTCCATAGATGCTGAAATGCTAGCGTCTGCTAGCTATTTGCCAATTTGGCAGACCCAATCTGCGCCATGCTGGGTGTTCCGGAGAAGCGAGGGTGTGTCCTTGACGTAACATGCAGCGAAATGCCAATTTGGTGGCAGAAAATCGGTCGCAAGTTATGCCTGCCTCGACCACGTCTTCAGTGGTGCGGGGACGGTCCAAGATCGAGAATAGGGATGATTACATGAGCTATTATTCCATGAGTTGTCAGCAATTATCAGCGGCTCATTTTGTATTTAATGAGGGTACCGTGGTCTATAGCCACACCAGCTCACGGTCACACACGGATTGCTGCGTCGTTTCATCTCCATGCGACATTTGAATCTGCCACATCTAAAGGGAATGATGAATTAAGTCCTACAACGGCGCACACCGCCCTTTTTGAAATGCAGCAGGTTGGCACGCATCTGTGAAATGAGTCCCAACGCCCGCTCTAGAATGCCTTTGCAGCGATTAGTGCAATGCGCTGAGCCGGTCGCAAAAAATAAAGCCCTCACCCTAAACTCAGTCAACCGTAGGCCACACGTTGACAACCATTCACATTCAACACTCACATACAGTAGATTTAAATTTGGTGTATTTGTACATTTAATTAAACAGCACTTTAAAAAATATATTGTTCATAAATGTGTCATAATTTTGTTGTCGTTTTAATTTTTGACATTTCTTGAAATAAAAGAAACCCCAAATGACACACATTTCATATACACGAAGGCATATCAACAGGTGGCAGCCATCTTGATTTTTTCAAACCAGCCAATAGGAACACTGCTCAGATATCATGTGACATGTCTCTGGCAACTGGGTGAAATAAAAAGCACATTTTTAGATGTTCTATTCAGGACATATTGCAGTTGCTATGGATTATTTTGGAAGAATGATATGAAAGAGCAAAGGTGTCCATAAAAATCTGAAAAATAAATAATTTTGAATCACTTGAAACTGACAATTTGTAGCATGCATTTTTGGGGAAACGCTTAAATTTCTCGATCCAGCTTCTCCTTACAAGGGTCGCGGGCGTGCTGGAGCCTATCCCAGCTACCTGCGGGAAGTAGGCGGGGTACACCCTGATCTGGCCAATCACAGCCCAATAACCATCCATGTGTTACATTAGCCTGCCGCACATGTTTTTTAGGATGTAGGGGGAAACCGGAGTACCCGGAGAAAACCCACGCAGGTATGGAGAGAACATGCAAACTTCACACAGGATTGTCGGAGCCGGAATCGAACCCTGCACCTCTGCAGTGTGAGGCGGATGTGCTAACCTGTCTTCCACCATGCAGCCTACAAAAAATAATGTTAAAAAGTAATGATATTTTGTATCGATTTTTAGGTATGCTCAAACTGTAGCAGTGTTCGGGTTTCGGGAAGATCCTCGCAACAAGTAACTGGTGAGAGGACTTAAGAATTGAGGGTCAGGGGTTACGGTGAGAAAGTGCACTTTGCATTCTCGAGTTGGAATGCGCCCATTTCATCGTGTCCCATCTCATTTGCGTGGCAATAAACGCAGACTGGTGACATCACCAGAAAAAGCTCCATTTATTTAATGAATTCTGTGCTCCATTGTTGCAGCAGAACTGTGCGTTCACAGTGGAAGGCGAATTACAAGAGTCTCTAAAAATTCATCACTAGTTCCCAATCAAGAATTTCTGCACAAACCAGGAGTCCATTCACTGCCAAGGTTCTCTACAAAACTTCCCAAGGGAAAAAAAAAATCACATTGGAGCCAACATAATGGACAACTAAATCAATATAGTATTGGCTTTTTTGTTCTCCCGCCCACCCCAGTTTGGATGTCACTCAAGCCCAACTTTTTTTTGTAAACTCAATGATAACAAATCACTCTCGCTTTCTCTCTCTCTCTCACACACACACACAACTAACTGTTCAAGGTGTTTGCAAACTCTGAGGTCAAAAAGTAGAGATGCCTACTGCAGCGCTGCAAATCAAGAGCATTCACAGGAACCATTTGAAAAATGAATTCAACATGCCGTTTATGTAACTGGAGCAATCCTACGTTTTGTTTTTTCTCGTTTCCAAACAAGCACAGTCATTGTTTGTGACATCCGCGCAAACGGCACTTAGATCTTCAACAGCGATTGTAAGTCTGGTTTCCAGTCGGCAACACAAGAAAGCAAACCGACTCATTAAAGAAACGTGGAGGCAAAAATGATCACACCGCATATACGGTCTTGTATCGCATTCAAATCTCTTCACGACGACTTCTTGCTCACCGACTGATGACGCAGCATCAGGAGCAAATAAGGGTCCAATATTTTGCTCAAGGACACTTTAGTATGGCCCCGGGGATCAAACCCACAACGTGGTTGCATGCACAGTAGGATCCATTATATCTAAAAACTCAGTTAAAAGTTGCTCCATTTTGTCAGTTCACCTAAAAAAATTTTTTAAAAGTTCCAATAAAAGAAAAAAAACCCTCTTGAAATGTGTCCATAACGCTGAACAGACTACTAGAAGTAAATTTTAAAGAATAAAGTTGTAAAGATCCATCAAAAAAAGGAATCGTGTTACTCCTAAAAGGAGGCAAACGTTATCTTCTTCAACCTAATGGCACAAATTCCAGTGAAGTGAAAATGTTTCAATGTCAAGAACTATTTGTTTCTTTGTAGCGACTCGCTAACTATGACTAAAGTCAAAATGTAAAAAAGGTGTCAAGTTATGAGGGATGGGAAAAAAAATTTCCCATGGAAAATGGGGCTGTTGGGGGGGGGTCACTAATTTGTATGCATTTTTTTAAAAAGCATAATTTAACTTAAGTGAAATTAAAGTGAAAGAAAAAGTCAAACACACATATTAAAATGACATGTTCCGACAATATTCTTGTGAATAAAACTGCCGTCTACAAGAATATACTTTACACTCGACACACACTTCGATAGCACATTCTTCTAACTGTATTCCCATCTCCCCGCTTTTGTGCTCACCTTTTTACTTTGTGTCGCTCTGTCATTTCTCAGGAACCTATTTTAAAAACAAGCCTTCAAAACTAATGGCGGTTAAAATAAAATAAAAATAAAAAAGCAACAAGAAGCTTGACTTTAGAGTCAACCCCAACATGAAATTCTCAACATCTCCAATACATCGACAGGCTGCCCCTAACATGGTTGGCGTCGTTGGGGGGGTCAACACCCTTGCTCAACACTCATTCATTTCATCGGTATATACCCACAACACACACACACACACACACACACACACACACACACACGCGCGCACAAGTCTTTAGAGTGGAATACCCCCCCCCCTCAAATAAAACAGAAACTGCGTAAAAACCCACGCGCGGGAAGATGCACTGAGAGAACAAGTAGAGTGGAACACGAGCCTGTCATAAGAGCCAAAGCGGAACTCCCGCGGCTCTGAGCGCAGCTTTTCTACCTTTGCACGACTCCTGACGACCGCACAGCCCGCGAGACGCCGGCGGGGTGTGCTCGGTGCGCCCGACGCCTCCTGACGAGTTGATCGGCACGGCTAGTTTCCACGTTCAGCACCACGGAGAGCGCGTGGACACGCTTGCCGTCTCTGGCAGGCCGGGGGGGAGGGGGCGGGCGGGCGCGGGACTCAAGTTTGACGCCGCCTCGGAGCTTCTGTGGCCGGGGCGAGCATGCCTGCCTCCTCGGTAAAAGGAGAGGCGTGGAGGGAGGAAGAGAGACACGGGAGGGGGGAGCCAATCGCGAAGCAACTCGCAAAACTGCGCAGCGCCGGAGAGTCTCCAAGGACCGGCGTGACGCGCGTGTGCGTGCGCGTGGACCTCCAGGCGTGCACGTCTGCAGCAGTAAAGCCACTTTTTTTTCCTACCCCCTTCCTATTTACGTCCGACTTATTCTTCTTCCGGCAATGAGACACATCGTTGCTTCGTCCTCTTTTGTCTTCAAGACCTTATCGCGTACGTTCGTCCGGTTGGGGGGGTGAGGGGGGGTGGAGCAGTCCAAGTGAAGCGATCTGAATCTGATTAAAGTCCCCCTTTGAGGTGTAAACAAGTAGCCTGTGCATATTAAACCCAGGTTCTCGTGCAAAAAAAAAAAGAAAAAAAGGAAGATAAGGAGATGACAGGATACCGAGGTGATGCACGAGCTGCAGTCCTGACACTGAGGCGGCGTTAAGTCGTCCTCACACACACGCATGTGTGGTGCAAGTTTTTGAAAACACTTAAATTCTTTTTTTTTTTTTTTTAGTGCTACAATTGGCTTTAAAGTGAAAAATCGATGGAGGCGAATATGGGAATTACAACAGCCGGACCTTGATCATCAATCAAAAGGGCGCACACAGAACCAATAAAGTCACTTAATCTTGGACCGATTTAAACTGAGATTTTTTTTTTTTGCCTCCTCATTTCTTCGAGGGAAAGAGACTTGGCGGGTGGCAAAAATGGAGCATAAATAAGAAGAGGAGGGAGGGGAAGAAATGGGACTTGTGTGCTTATCAAAAGCTGGCGGTTGTGCATAATTCATCTTGAAATGCTTGAGGAGCGAGTCAATACAAATTTGATCATTGTTTTTTTTTTTACATTTAATATTTTTAATTTATTCAAATTTAAGATGCATGCTGTATTTTTTATTAAAAATATACATTGTATTTTTATTCTAAGTTAGGCTTACGTGTTCTTTTTTACTTTATTACATTTTTTTCTTTCCCATTTTTGCATTCATTTAAATCATTTCTTGTATCTGGCGTGACATCATTAAAGCAGGGTTTGATGTGTGTGTGTGTGTTTTTTAAGGTTTTCCAATTAGGTACATCTCATAAATTATTAATTGAGAGTGCTGGTATTGCAGAGGCTCGAATACAAGTCATCCCATGAGAGCTGGCAAACTAGACAATGGCGGTGTTGTCTGGGTGTGGCTGCCGTCTGAGGCACCCGCGCATCCTTCCCGACCTGAGCGCAACAGCGCCCTCTGCTGCCCAAAGTCCACAGCCAGCGAGCAGCAAGGGCGCAACTTCATTGGCCACATGGGAGACCGACTGCTTGTGCGCTCTCTCCGCTTTGCTTTGCGGTGCGAGCGACATGCACGATTTATGGGTGCACTTCACAAAGCTGCTGCCTGTAAGTGGGCCACAACGCACACAAAACAAGTCCCGGACATCCAAGAATATATTGAGCAGTGGGTGCAGAGTGAGAGAGAAAGGAATGTGTGAGACAAATACAGAGACAGACAGAGGAAAAAGTAGTGTGTGAGAGCGTGTTTGTATGAGACTGTGGTGGTGGCAGTGTGTGTGTGTATGTGTGTGTTCACCAGTCCCGAGTGGAGAATCTTGCTGGAAAGTCACAGCCTTGCCGCTTTTTGCGTGACTGTGCTCCTGAGACCAGGTTTAATGATTTCAACTCTTTCATGAGCAAACTGTTCCAATCGAATGAGAGAGCATTCCAAGAGCTGCTGTACGTTCAAGCCCAACCGTTGCATTGGCTTTTCCCGGCTGCATCACTTGTTGAGTGCTGAACGGCCTTATCCTACTAAGGGGCGAAGATTTGCGAGGGACCCAGATGTCGAGTACTAGTCAGGGCTTGTCAGCAGGGGTGGAGCTACAGGGTGGCCTTTCCTCACTCTGTGGCCAATGTCCCCTGGGCATCCCGTCATGATGCTGCTGCCATTTTCACACGGATGCACGATTCTTAGACTCTTGATACTCGGCCGCAAGTTGTTGTTTTTTAAAATAATAACTATTTATTGAATACATCTATAGTTGACATGAATGCAAACTCTAAAACAATCCGAGTCTCACAATTACAGGGCAATTTTAGATTAGCTTAGTGATTAGCATGGCTTCTCAGTCTTTCCTCATCATCAGTGGGGGTTCTGGATCAATTTCACTGAGGGGGCCGGGCTGGGGCCAGGGGTTTTGATGGGGGGGGGGAGGCACATTCAACCCAGGGCTAAAAAGACAGATTCGAAATCTTGTTTGACTTTTTATTTCATCAAACTTTGAAATTGTAGTCATAACATTACAGTGATGAGAGAAAAAAAACTATTAGGAGGGCTAAAATGTCTGCAATCGTAACAGTACGCCGTGTCCATCTGTTGAGAATATTCAAGCCAGGGGATGATATGGTACCAGCCTGCCGGGGACAAAAAATTGCAAATACACTGAAGCTCGATGTTTTACATGCATATTATTATCAAAATTTTAAAAGGCAATGTCTTATATATTGATCCTGTTGAATAAACATTTAAATAAAGAGGGAGACTAAAAAAGTTATACACGCACACGCGCGCACACACGAACTCAAATAGCACTCGTGTCGTGGTAATTTCCTTCTCTGCGGACTGCTTCTCATTTTCCCGCTCATTTTTAAGTGGTGCAGCGCACTAAAGGGTCCGACTAGAATGTTAAATCACACACTTTGGTTCCACCTTTCGCGTCGGCGACTCGGCGCGGCTGAGTAATCTACGCTCGGAGGGGGTGGGGGGGGCAGAATCAGTGCTACAGGGGCACTGGCCCCCGTTCCCCCCCCACCCCCCCCCCCCAAAAAAAACCCGCCACTGCTCATCAACCCTTTCATAAGAAAAGTAGCTTAGTCGCCGTCAGGAAGGCGACGATTACCAACTTAGGAGTGACTGCAATGCATTTAGCCGGACTAATAGCCAGCCGAAGCTTCTTCCTAGCACGCTGGTGGGGCATAAGTGGCATCGAGCTTGCCTCGACCTCCAACTGTTCGCGCTAATTGACTTGAGCGACGAGCATACGTCCAGCCCAGTGAAGCTTTTTGAGACCTTCTCAGTTTGACTATTCGATGGGTTTTCATGAGGTGCAAAAGGCTGCTTTTGCAAAAGGCTTGTGGGTACAAGTGGTTGTTCTGCCCATTCAGTAACAATATGGCTGAGTTGGCAATCATAATTTTGTTGGCTTTTATATTTATTTTTTAGGGAGCGGGGGGGCTACAAATACCAATTATGGTAACCATAGAACAGAAAGTGGAAAGTTAGCAGAAATGGCTGTAGAAAAGTAATCCATGTATATCAGTCCTAGCTGCTCAGTTCAAACTGGCTTAGTTGGCACTAATTGTGGCCTTGAAGTGAACATTACAGTAGTAGAGTCCACTAATTAGCTCTGTGGGATCCCAAGTCGCATAGATTGCACCTTGAGAGACCCCACATGAACTTTGACTGTACCTTTTCCATCTCACTGTGTCGAATAAGGCTGCCGGAGTCAGCAAGTTCACAATGGGGAAAAAGCTGATGTGCCTTAATGAACTCGTCCGACTCCGTGACAGAGAGACTTAAGATGGAGTTTGAAAAGCTTTGACACCGACCCCCGTATAAAAGACAAACAACTTCAACTCCTCATGGCGCACTCATCAATTTCATCCCCTCAATACGCATCACTCATCTTGAGGGGAGAAGGGGGGACGGGGGGGTCAATCAATAAGCGATGCCCATAGAGTGAGTGGACTCTGCAGCTGGCTAAAATAGCAACAACAAACAGACAGCAGAGCAAAGACCTCCGCCAAGGCTGAGACGTTTGTCACTTGAAAAATCGATGAGTGAACGGCGAGCATGTTGGATCCTGGGAAAAGGAGGTCAGGTTATATCCACTGGCAGAATTCCATCACAATCAATCGGAGCAGAAGGTAAGACGAGCCTACATAAGCACAACAATTGAATTTATTCATGTATGTAGTAGTTGATATATTTCCCCCTTCCACCTACTTCATAGCTTTTGGAAAACATGTTTTTTTTCATGACTGTCTTCATATTTATTATTCATGTCTTCATCTATTTTTGCTATGCCCTGAATTTTTTCAAAAACACCAAGTAATGCAAAACCTCCACTATGCTAGCTTAAAGACATTTTCCCTGCGTCACAACTGTACATTAACCCCTGCTTAGAGTCATTACATCCATATGGATCTCAAGTAATGAATGATTCATTTCATTATGACCCCCACGGCCCGATAGAGCCACGTTTAATCTACCTCAAAAGTTATTTCGGACTCGGCGGCGAAATAACGGCTAAGCGGGTGCAACCAAATTGCTCCGCTGGCCTCGGCAGCTCTTTGGATTGATTGTGATGAATGGGGCAGCAAATGAACGTATGGTGCAGGTCGAAATGAAGTCGAGATTCTATCACCGTTTATTGACAGCCAGCACAAAAACATCCCAGTTTGAGAAGAGTGAGATTTTTACCAACGGAAAAAAAAAAAGAAAAAATCTAACACACCGTTAACAGCTAACTTGGCGAGCTAGCAGACACAAATATGGGGCAGCTTAGCGCTTCTTTTTTTCTTATTATTTTAGTGGAATCCTGGTTATCAAGCACACTTCCTATGTGGCCACACAAAAGTCCATTAGCTCTGACATTTTCTCAGTACCTCATTTTTATGAATTTAAATCACTTCGGGGTAAACTTTGACAAAAAGAAAGTTTCTGTTGGATTCAAAACGTCCGCTGCAAAGTCCAGAAAGGTTTATCCTTTTTAATTGAAAATGACTTCCCATAATTGGAGTTCTGCATCACATTGTGGCCAAAAGCTAGAAGAATCCCGGTTACTTAGTGCGCCTTTTGGTTGCTGTAAATTGTAAGTCCTTGTCAGGGCGGAGGCCGAATGCTAAAGTAGCAATTTGTTGCACATTAGTTGCCATAATTACGATTTCTTCTTCTTTATTTTGGCAAAATACTTTAGGTGAATTAACAGCACTTTCCCACGCAGATGCCTCATGCTTAAGAAGGATGCAATCATCAGGTGCGCAGTGCGACTCGGAATTCTTCTTAAATGAAGCCACTTCAAAGTAAAATGAAACAAAGTTTCATTGGAATCAGAAGTTTGTATGCTTGGAAGCATTCATTGGACTCCATTTCAACTGGGGGGCAGGCACCGTGGGAAAATTGAGCCACAGTCACGATGCATTTTCTTAGCGTGACTACTGAGAGAGCAGAAAAACAATGAGCCTGCTTGTGCTGGAGCTGCTGTCAGCCACAGCTCAGGCCCAGATATTCACTATCAGGCCCTCCCCGCCCCCAAGTCACACACCACCACACCTAGCGCCGCCTCTTAAGGACATGCATGACCACGCTTGTAATCTTTTGTGTGTTCAAATACCAAATGAGTTTAAAAGTGTGTTTGAAGTCAAACACCGTGTGTGTGCGTTCACAGCCGGAAACGGAACACATACAAGCAGGTATTTGCCAAGCAGAAAGTACAGCAAATTTACCACGTTTAAATACAACCTCAAGCGCTCCGTCTGAACACTTTGATAACTTTTCTCACAGCGCCTTGACAAACGCAGCCTGTGGGTTTAAGCCCTGTTGCCCTCTCACCCGTTTAGAACCCCATTCATCCCCCAACATGCATCTGCACCCCTCTGCAGTTAAGTAGCAGGCTCTATATGAGAAACTACAGTACGGTACAATGGTATTGGTTGCGTTATGCGCACCCGGGTCCCTTTATTTATCTTTGGAAGATTCATGTTGGCTTCAGGACAAGCCGGCACACCCAAAGTGATGACTTGTGACTCAGCGTGTCCCACGGTCATAGATACGTCTCGACCACACTGCTAGCCGAGGCTCGGCACCGACCGACCAATTTGCCCCACTTCAGGAGGAGGCAAGGTGAAAATAAACATTAAATATTGATTTTGGGCTGTGAGGTTCCACAGTCTGGAGCACACCAACTCACTTGTTCCATTTGATGCTTGCTGTTGTTTTGTGGGATCAATTTTGTATGGGATTTCATGCATTCAATGTGAACAGTGTTTTGCGCAGTATGTAAACCGTTGCTTTTCAAGCCTCTATCTGGGAAAATTTCAATCAGTTGTCAATCTTTCTGGTTTTATTTTTATGGACTAATCACAAACACAGTTGGTTCATCAAAATGTTTTTTTTTAATCAGTCATTGCATGAACGGGGCCCAGTGGAAAAAAAAAAATATCGACAATCATACAGTACTAAAGTTCTTTCATTAATACCTTGATTGTGCGGTGTGATATCGTGTGGATTGTGACTTTTTTCTTGTTCTTTTTTTCCATTTAAAATATATACATATGAGGAATATTAGCAAAAATGTGACACATCTGGAAAGTTCTTCAAGTCCTCCATTTGAGGTGAAACTCAATGCGGGTTGATGATGTCGGTGTGAAGCATAAGATCAAAATCAATCAGCACCAAAAACTAATCAGCTGAGGGTCTACTCGATGTTTGGAGGTGTTGAGATTAAAAAAAAATACTGGGGGTGGACAAAAACGTATTTATTTGGTCATTATTTTATTGATTAAAAACAATTCCAACGTTGGCAAGCCCTCATCAAGTCATTTCATTTGATGTACAACTCAGTGGGAACTGTGATATTTTTTAATGTAAAGAGGGCAGTAGCTTGCAAAACAAATCATTTGGGCAGGCCAACTAGCCTTTATATATTTGGAGAAAAGCAGGATAAAAATTGCAGAAGGTTGAAAGATTGTGGACAATATTTTTGACAGATCTGGAATCCCTTGAACAAGATCTTCAGTTTGAATTGTGACTCCATGTAGATGATGGCAAGCTGATTTTTGATGCAACAATGCTGACCGCCTTAAAACGAGGTCGCTTGCCATACAAACCCACATTGACACGCCTTCAGATCAAAGTCAGTCATGATCATAAAGGTTAGCCAACGAAGACAATCATTTCCATGATGTTTGGAGACAAATCGGCTTTCCATCTATATGACCTGCTAAATATCAAGTGTTTAGGTCTTCATAACAATATCGCTGAGCTTCATGCATGGCAGAGGTAATTGTAGACAGGAGTTCTACTAAAAGGTTGCTCGTAGAGGACAACCTATCTGACCGCGTCAACCTTTTTTTACTCTGCACTTGGCATCAGGATAAAATGGGCCTGTCAGACTTGCTTCGGGCATGTTTGTCACAGCAGCTTGTGTCGAGGTTCCCGACACAAACCCCAAACTACATTAGGAGGCCCAGAGGGTCCGCCTGGGTGCGCTAAAAGCATCGCTGGCGACCCCCCCCCCCCCCTACTTTCTCTACCTCTCTTGTCATTTCAGCTCTTTCTAACATACACCGGGGTGCCAAGCTGTACCACCGACCTGGTCCAAATGAAGAAGCCATTGCATCTTTTTAACGTCTCCCCACAGAGACACGCCAGTAGAAAAAGCTACCAGTACCCTCTTCAAGCTTTTTCAGTGGTGGCAAATTGCATTAAGTGCTCATAGTTCTATTCATGCACTCGCGTCTTTGGCCCAAAAAAAAAACATGCTTCGTGAAATAGCAGTGATCACGCTCTTCGGCTGCTCTCGGGATGCAGCAGCCACGCCCCCGTCAAGTGCCTGTTAGTCTCACGGGGGCAAGGGGGAAGGCTGGATACTCGGTGGATTGAACAAAGCTCGCTGCAGTGTGAAGATTTATTCATGCGCTCAGTGGATGCAGCGATATGACTGCAGCAACCTTACAGGTGACTAATCAGGCCATTATTCAATTCATATTTGTAATACAGTTGTACCTCTACTTACGAACGTCTCTTAATGAATTTTTCAAGTTACGAAAAGCCTCAACAGGAAAATATTGCCTCGTTACGAAAGAAATTTCAAGATACGAAAGGTAAATATACAGTATGGGCTGCTACTCGCAGCTCCGAGTTTCCTGAACGCAACATACTTCGAGCTGCTCTGCCATTGGCTACTACCGAGCATCATCCTAGCATCCCATTGGCTAAGAGGAAGCTCTCCCGTATGTGTGTAGATCGATAAATGTGTATCGACGCAGCACCCTCGTCATTCGCCCCTCGGCCTACGGGGTGTTTCGATAAGTTTTCCGTAACTGTGAATTACCCAGAAAAGTTCATCGGTCGGGCGATCGCTCACTATGCTGATGTTTGCCTCGGACATTTTGGAAGGATTGTGAAAAGCTGACAAAAGCAAACGTCCTCGAATCGGTTCTTGACAAAACGCCAGGCAAAAAAACGATTCTAAAGAGAGAACATGAACAAAAGAGAGCAAAAAAACCCGATGGTTTAAAAGTTAAATGACCATCAGTTTTGTTCTTTATTCCTTGTTTTTTTAACATTATACGCAACTCTCACTTATTGTGCAATAATCGATCGTCCCATGGATTTGTTACATATTTTGATGCATTTTTATTCCTAAGAAAACTATGTCTGAATCTTGGGGGGGGGGGGGGGCTTGGAACAGATTAGGGCATTTGCATGGAAAATGCGTCTATTCTTACAAATTTTCTTGTTAAGAAATTCCTCCCAGAACCAACTCAATTCATGAGTAGAGCTACCACTGTACTATCAAATAAAACCTTTTTTTCACCAAAATTTGAAGAGATTGTCTGAATAATTACCTGCACTCCATAGAAAATATGATATTGGTGCATCCCTAATTATAAAATATCTTTTTTTTAAATTTAAACATCAACTCTAATTTCAGAATCCAGTTCCAAGTTTGTTCCTGGCATCAAAACACCTGAGAGTCTCACCTAGAACAGCGTTTGGCAAGCTGCCTCACCAGCAGTTTGCAGACAATTAAGAGAATAACAGCTCCTCATTTTCCAGCGGGTCCCATATCAGCCGCATCAGCGGTGACGTCCGGGGGAAAAAAAACAAGACGCTTACTGCGTGAGAAGCAGTGAGCCCCAGCGGGCCGGCCTCCGTAACTACCGCCGCGTTCTGGCGGGATAAAAACCGGCGCGTCGCTAATTAGTCCTACTGAGGAACTTTTAAAGAGGACTGCGTGAACACTACCAGCTGCAATAAAGAGCTGTTCGGTTGGATTGTGATCAGGCCATTAGCTCGACGGGGGAAGAACACTTACATTTTGTTCTTCCTTACAAATGTCTGAGGAATGATTTTCAAAACACGGCATGATAGATGAATGCTATACTCGTCCCATTTTAACGTGATCATCGATGACATGGAGCTGGAACTGATCCCAACTGACTTGGGGCAAAAGGTGGATGACGTTCTGGAGTGGGTGCAGGAATATCATATTGTCTTTTCGTGGGAAATGAACCCACGCCGCTCAAACTGAAGTCAAGCTACAAACGGCAGCGAGTAAAAGTATTTCACTGCCATTGACGGCGAGAGAAGCCAAAATTTCCTTTTGTTGTGAATTGTAAGTTGCATAACAGCAGACGAATACATGAACAGACTATAAATTTGATTTCGAGTAATATAGTAGGACAGCTTTGAATTGTGTACACTGAACGGTTGACTACTCGGGGTTCGTTATTCATAACTGCTCCTATTTGTGTTATTTTTTGCCGTGGATCCTATTCTCGGCCATTTGTGCTAACTCTCTAAGATGCTAATGCCATAATCACGCTAATTTATTCAATACTATGATCTGGGTTATCAAAAGCTTTTTTTTTTTGGTCTAGAAAAATCCCAACGGTAGATTCGTTGTCTATAGGTGTGGCTTTTGCTTCCACACACTCCATTACTGACATTGAGGTGGTCCGTTTTTCCGTGAAGCCATACTGATTTTCACTTAATAGCATATGTTTCCGAATAAAATGATCAAGTCCGCGTGAAAATAGTTTTTGTAAAAGTTTGAGAACTGTGGTAGTAGTCATATCGGTCTCCAATTAGCAAAGAGATGTCTCCTTCCTTTCCATACTATGCCCCATGTACCGTCGGCGACTAGCATGTTGCGGCGAAGTCGTCTCTAAAGTCCGAGAGTCATCCAGCAGACAGAGAAGCTTAATGGGTTCCTGTGAAGCGTCCTTCTCGCGGTGACGCGGCAGCCGGTCCACGAGGGCTCGGTGGCATCATGTCAAGGCAGATCACAACGTGACGAATAGAGGGCGGGCGGCGCCGGCTAACGCCCGCCTCGCTGGCTGCGAGTCGTCCCACCTGACTAATTCGCTCGACCTTGGACGGCGTAGGAGCGCTCAACTCCTCCTCAGCTGCTACTGCTGCAGATTCCCCGCAGGCTCGCCGATTTGAGCAGCTTGTGTTTTCTTTTGCTGGCATATTCAGCAGCGTTTAGAGAATAGAACTCGTTTTGGTCAATGTTCTTTTTAAAGAGCCAGCTCTTGTTCCTTAAGCTTTCATACCCTACAAATATTGAATGAGTCATTCTAATCCATTTGAAATTTAACACCCGGAGGACCAAGAGGCTGCGCAGCTCCTTCAGACCACCATGCTAATTAGCTGGACGTTAACGGCTGTCTCAGACATATGGCGCATTAGGATTAAATACTCATGTGCTACGTTGGTTCACATTTGGGCATGAAATGCCAAAACGGAAGACTTCTTTGTGAATACTGACACAGCAAACCGTGGCGCCAATCGTTCACAGATGAGCTAGCGACGCCACTCTTCTAGCCCCGCTGTCATTTGGCGACAACAAATGTATGCGTTTATTTTGGCACTTGTTTCTGTTTGTATTATCTAAAGGTTTAAAAAAACAAACAAACAAACAAACAAACAAAAAAAAAATACCATCTACATATAAAAGACTCCAGAGGGAATCAGTGTTGGCGGCATAGGAAAATGGGGCTTAGGGATTGTTTAAAAATATACAATGCCTAAAAGCTAAATAAAGATTAGCACTGACACCTCTCAAGATCCAACCGCACATGTATCTTGGGCTGCTTCGCTCTTTTGAGTTCAGCTTTCGTTAACGTGATTGGCTAGCATGCAATCAGTGGAACATGACTGTTAGAAGAATCTATGAGCAAAATTGTATCATGTTTAAAGTTTCGGTTAATTTGGGCATGTCTGGACATGCTCAGCGCAGAGGTGTCGGCCGTTTGGGCGGAGGGCCTTTTTCTTGAGTAATCACGTCAAAGCAAGGGGGGCGAAGGCTAGATTCAATCACAGAGTGGGAATAAACAAATTGGGAACAAAGAGTTGTTGAATACCAAAAGACAGTTTGGGAACAGCTGTCGCGCCCAGATGGACATTAGTCATCAGCCAAGTCTGTGACTTGTGTATTCGGGTAGATCAGATCACTACCGAGGGGCCGGAACGGGGGGCGCGGTATGTTAATCTCTGGGGCAGGGTCTTTCTTGTATTTTGCAATAAAAGTTCGAACCGGCGGAGAGGGAGCCGAGTGTGATCGCGGAGGAACAACCGTCGTTCGCTCTCAGAGGTCCGCTCCCGCCGATATTGAAGACAATTTTCCTGTGTGCCGAGTCGTTTCTTTAACTTTGTCCGAGAAAATCTCTGACAATGACTGATCTCCAAAAGATGGACACTCCCCGGCAAAACCGAGATTATCAAAAAGGAGGCATATTTGGAATCATTTGTGAATGAATCGAATTACAATGATTGGATTGGATACTAATGACAATGCTTCTTCGAAATGTTAAATTCCCGCTCTCAATTGTTAACAACTGTATGAAAAGGCCATATTGAAGCAGATTTTTCCCCCCGTGCTATTTAATCACTTGAATAATTGAGTTAGCGAAAACGTAGATATATTCAAATCCTTGTTTTCATAGTTTAAAAAGGGATTATCTCTTAATAGTTGTTCAAACGCTCAATTTTACGAAAAGGCGGGGAAAGGCTGAAATACCGATTGATGAATTCCTATTATTACTATTTTAATAATAGTGCAAACAAGTTTATTTTGTGAAAAGGCTCGAATGAAAATTGACCACGTGAATGGTTTTCATCTCAGGCCGGGGTTAATTCGCGTCATTTTAGGCTCGCATCAAAAGGCCCAAAAAGCAACATCCGTCTTCCACTTCAAGATGAAGCGACCCACAAATGTTTTGCTAAAGGTTATCTGGAGCGTGACTCGGGTCCATTTGGATGTTTGCGTGTTCCTATTTGTCATTCCAGTTCACCTCTTTGGCATTTTCATGTCCTCCTCCCCACACAGTGCTTGTTTATCTTCTTTTTATCTTGTTGATATGGAAGAAGTGGCCACAGATACGGGCACTTGAAGAATACAAATATCCAAGTATGTACGCAGATAAACATTTGTCCCCCCCCAAAAAACATTCATGATATTTTTGGAATGGAAATTTACCTGGATGAACAGATGAGATTCATTATAGATAGATAAGATCTATAAGATAGAGAGCAGGAAAGGTGCCATTTATTAAGAAGGTGATGTCTGTAATACGCTCATATTTCGTCATGCCGTATAACTTTCTCATGCCCGCAATGTAGCTTGGCATCCTTGTAACAATCAGCACCTGGAATTGAAATACTCCCCGCTGAAGACGCACACACTTTGGAATGCGCCAAGCCGAGAATCGGTTTTGGAGAAACGAAAATTATGATATCACACTTTGTGTCTCGGTACCGCCCTTCTGATGGTATCAAAATGATGTGAATCTCTTCCTGCTTCGCACTTGTGACACGCAGACATTGTCTGTAATTCGCGGGTGGCCGGAATATTTCAAATGAACTGTTCATCGACTCCAGCCTTTATTTGGATAACCAACATTCTCCTCGTCCGAAATTCAACGAACACGCGGGGGAGAGGAGGCCGCTCTTCCCCCAACAAAGGGAATGTCACAGTACAGATATGGGGGCATCGAATCTAAACACTTGACAATGTAATAATTTAATATAACAATATAAATATAATATATAAAAAAATAGATGTGTATCAAATCATCTTCAGAGAAAACAACCCGGGTACATGCGCGCACACACAAACAATATAAATATATACACACATACACTTTCCTCACAGGGGTCACGGGGCATGCTGGAGCCAATCCCAGCCGTCTTCGGGCAGTAGGCGAGGGACACCCTGAACCGGTTGCCAGCCAATCGCAGGGCACACAAAGACGAACAACCATCCACGCTCATACTCACACCTAGAGACAATTTAGAGTGTTCAATCAGCCTGCCACGCATGTTTTTTGGAATGTGGGAGGAAACTGGAGTACCCGGAGAAAACCCACGCAGGCACGGGGAGAACATGCAAACTCCACACAGACAGGAAGGCCGGAGCCGGGATCGAACCCCGCACTTCCGCACTGTGAGGCTGACACGCGAACCAGTTGACCACTCCACACACACACACACAAAATCTACGTATATTGATAATTCCATTCTTAAAAATCTGCATTGAGAAGCGGGTGTTCTTTTCACATGTAACCATACTTTTTAACTTTTTTTTTTAATCCGAAACATGGACACCACATTAACGTGAAAAAAATTTAAAAATATGACAAAAATGGGCATCCGTGGTTTTCACAGGACGATGCTATTATATTTGAATAATCTACAGAATTCACAGGACAAAGTCATACCTTATTGGTCATTGTTTTAATTGATTCATATTGTATCCATCCATTCTCTTCCCCACTCATCCTCACTTGGGTCACAGGTGTGCTGGAACCTATTCCAACTGGCTTTGGGCGAGATACACCCTGAACTGGTCCCAGCTAATTGCACAGCACAAATATTGGCAAACGATGATTCACACTCACACCTACAGCCAAGTTAGGCACGTCAATCAACCTGCCGTGCATGTTCTGCGAATGAAACCCAAGTAAGACCGGACCCCGGTTTGGACGCCTCGACATCTGACCTGTAAGGCGGCGATACCAACTTGATAAAAGATTCATCTCGAGAGACTCTTCCCATTTGGAAGCAGAATGCCTTTTGTAAGCACATGTTTGCAGTAAGAAGATCTGCAAAGCTCATGAAAAGCTCTTGAATTGATTGCAAGAGGAGGCGACACACTCTCACCTGATTAACTTCTTGTTGGTCGAAAGCCGCTCAGACTGAGAGAATAAGGGAGTTGTGTTGTTTGACTATCAGCGGCAACGAGGTTAAGCGGCTCTGCTCAAATGAAAAATCAACGTATTGTTTTGGGGGAAAAAGTAGGTCACGTACCGCAGATAACCCACACTCTGTCTCCTACTGTATTCTTCTAGCGCTTGTACTCAATGCAACTCCGACATAGTTGTAGGTCGATTCATGAAGAGGTTACGAGGAACGCCCAGAAGACCAATACATGATTATCTAGAGATCGGACTAAGATGGCTGTGGACGAGTTTGGGTTAGTGCAGAGGTGGGCAAACTACGGCCCGCGGGCCAGATCCGGCCCGTTGGTCTTTTTAAGCCGGCCCGCCGAAGGTTGGTCGGCAATTAAGGTTCGATTTCATTTGGACTTGTAATGATGGGCATTTTACCGCCAGGTGGCGCATTGAGTTGAAGTTGCAGAACACAGGCTGACCTGGCCATTCTGTCAAATTTTAAAAGTCAATGCGGCCCCCCGAGCCAAAAAGTTTGCCCACCCCTGGGTTAGTGTGTGATGAACCATTTGTAAAATTTTAGGAAGGAGCGCAAGTAAGGCTTTTTACTGATTTTGACGAGCAATGCCAATTATTATGGAGCACACCATATATGTACACAAAAAAAAAAACAGTCCACTACAGTTGTGGCGTATTTTGTCACCAGCGATCCAACTGGGTCCTTGGTTATGAGACTGACAACTTTTGATCATCACAGCACACACAGGCAGCGCTAGCGCCGTCTTTCTTCCTCTGATCAAAGCCTCATCCACATCACAACGACAAATTAACTTGAGAGCCTGTTGCCATCATCTCAACTCATAAAGTAGCTATGCATACGTACGTCTATAGCAAGGGTGTCAAACTAATTTCTGTCTCGGGAGTTACGTCTTCCCTCGGAGGGCCGTTAAAACCGCAAACATTTTTAATCGTCTCATCACGTTATTATTTGTACACGACAAATGATTGGAATACTAGTTTTTAAAATTAGTCAACTATAAGAGCTCGTTCAATTTTTGTTCAAGTGAGTGTAAACAGGATAACAAAATTAAAGCAAAATCTAATTTCTTATTTAGTGCACATGACAATTTGACATTTCGGTGCACATTTCGAACAAGGATCGTGCAAGTTCACACACATGATTTGCTTTCGCGGGCCACATAAAATGACGTGGCGGGCCGGATCTGGCCCCCGGGCCTTGGCTTTGACACCAATGGTCTACAGTAAATCATAAACCAGAGGCAGCACATTTTTTCCACTCCAAGGAAAGCAACGTATTCGTGTTTTTCGTGGCATAACACTATACGCTGCAATACTTTTGTTGGTGGCTAACGGCATGCAATTGTCCACATGCGCGATTAGATTAATCCCTCAAAAATCAATAGGCCAACAAAAAAAAAAGTCCTTTAATCTACTTGCAAATGTCAACTCTCACAGGCATCTGTGATTCATAGAACCACGGTTACCTTTGTAGCTTTCATTCCAATTCATGCCTCCTGACCGCCAGAGGCAGTGCTTCAAGCACCAGATGACGTGGAACAGCAAGGTCATGAGCAACCCGCAGACCAAAAGGGAGACCTGCCTCAAGAAGAACCGCAATGGTCTAAAACTCTCATCCATGAGTCTCTTGCATTGTATTGTATTTCGACTACAAAGTAAGCTGGAAATCTAAAACTATGACCAAAGGGGGGGAAAAAATCCTCATGGCAGAACAAACGTCTTGGGAAAAACATCGAGTTGATTGTGAACGCCGGGTAAATCGTGTTGATAACTAGACTGCAAATGAAATATGATTTTAATCTGGAATTTAGTTGATCTACAGAAAACACACATGACCGTAAAGCCAGATTAATGGAGGCAAGGGAATTACGGCATACAAAAAACACGCACGCACATCCCATCGTGGTGCTCACAGATGAAATCAAGTCGATTGGCCTATTTTTGTCTTCTTTGAGAAGTCAGAAGTAAGATCCGTCTTATATCGTCAACACATGAAGCCTCGTTTAATTGTGTTGGCACAGTGACAGGAGATGGAAGAAAATAAAAAAAATGTATATTTGGAGAGCTGGCTAATTGAACATCAGCTTTGAAGTTGGATGCGTCGGAAAGTGGAATTTCACGCTGCTAATTTTCATGCGGCGCTTGTCACCCTGCCACGCTCTCTTTCCGCGCCGTTAAACAGTTGGCATTAAAAGTTGTTTTAGGGAGAGGAAAATGGGCGCTGGTCATCTCCACGCATTCGTTTCAGTGGCAGCACAGTGAGAAACACGAGACCCGCGGATCCGAGCAGGTCCCGATTGGCTTAAAATACAGAAATAAGGCTCAACCCCCTGCGGTGTTGCTGAACTGAAGCAATTCTGCAAGCAAGAGTGGGGCTAAAATCTCTCATCAGAGACGTTAAAGACTCACTGGCAGTTACGCAAAACACCTTCTCGTCACCCGATATTTACATTTGTTTGATGAACTTAAACCTAAGTGGGGTAACAATGCAACAAAAATAAACGTCTTAGAAGAGGCCTCTTACTTTTTCACATGGCAAGTCGGCCTGAAGTGCTTCAGATGTCGCCCTGGGTTCCTTTGTCATCTGGATAGTCATCGCTGTTGCCCTCGGGTTCATTCTTGGATGCTGGCCGCTCCTCGGAAGTTCCACCGCTCTTCCATGTTTTTTTCCATTTGTGGATAATGACTTTTACCACCAGGGTTCGCTGGAGTCTAAAAGTTATGTAAAAGTATATGACCGCGTAACTCTTCCGATGCTGACGCATGTCAATTATTTTATTGCTCATTTTGAATTTCTTTGGAGCACGGCAGGTTTGTTGCAGCTTTTTGATTTGTGTTGGCCAACTTCATTCTGTCAGACAGGTGACTTGTTGATTGGACACGTCTGGAGGTAATCAGGCTTGGGTGTGCTCAATGATTTTGAACTCAGCTTTCCCCAAAAGCTGATTAGTGCCCCAGTTAAGTCGTGATTTCACAAGAAGGATAAATACAGGGGCCGGGGGAGCAACCTTTCCGTTCCCTCTTAGTTTTGCATTTCCTCGCAAAGATTGCAAGATAACGCACTTTTTTTAAATTTTGTAAGCGGACGGGGGGTTTTTTCAATGCACGTTTTTGTACTTCCGGGTCAGTTTGGCAAATATCGACTCAAGTGTGGCTGATTGAGAGACGTCACCACTATGGGGAAGGAGAGAATTATGGAGGAGTACTTGGAAACTGTAAGCCAATTTCAAAGTAAAATTCCATTAAGATAAGATGAGATATCCTTTATTTGTCACACATTAAATTCGCCATCCATGTTTGTCATTTTCAGTTACCCGGAAAATGACCCGTTAGTACATCAACGCGCATAAAATTTTTTAAAAAGCAAGGAATGCAAAACTTCGTGAGGGAATACAAAGTTCTTTTTTTTCCCTTCCATGTCCCCTTAGGGGTTCCATAGTAACCTGATAACATACAACTGCCCATTGTAGTAACCGCTGTCCCTGTAAGGGTTAAAGAGGGGAAAGTAGTAAATGTGTACATAGATTCTCACCACCTTAATTTATTTTTTTTAGGACAGGAAAAAAAATCGACCTAATTAGTCCAATTCATTCATTCATTCATTTTCCGAACCGCTTTTATCCTCACTAGGGTCGCGGGGGTGCTGGAGCCTATCCCAGCTGTCTTCGGGCAGTAGGCGGGGGACACCCTGAACTGGTTGCCAGCCAATCGCAGGGCACACAGAGACGAACAACCATTCGCGCTCACACTCACACCTAGGGACAATTTGGAGTGTTCAAACAGCCTGCCATGCATGTCTTTGGAATGTGGGAGGAAACCAGAGTGCCCGGAGAAAACCCACGCAGGCCCGGGGAGAACATGCAAACTCCACACAGGGAGGCCGGAGCCGGAATCGAACCCACGACCTCTGCACTGTGAGGTCTAGTCCAATTCACTCAATCTTTAAATTGATACATGTTCACCAAATACTACCTGATTTCCAGAATGTGTACCACATCTTTGGAAAGCTTTTTTAAATGTCTTTTTAGAAAACGTGCACATACATCAGTAAAAAAAAAAAAAAAAAAATACAATTCAATAACTTTAACCCAAGTGCTTTGTTTTCTGCTGGAGGATCACCTTTTTAGCATGAGATCAAGGTTAAGGACATCAAAGTCATAAATACAAACAACACCGTGAGTTTAGTTGTATTGCGGCACGTTGGCGAGTCAACAGGAAAACACTTTCGAATCATCTTTCGGTGCACGACAACAACGTTCCACTGAGCAAATCAAAGAGAGAGTTAATGGAACTCTTCAAGCCTCAGTAGCACTCGGTATGAAATGAAAATGATTTGCCTCACCGCAGGAAATTTTCATTGAATCTCACTCTGCATTGGGTCGCTCGGCGAAAAAAAGTTCTGGCAATTACAAGTTGGTTTGCGTTTCCTTTTTTTGGGGGGGGGGGGGGGGGGCGGGGGGTCAGCTTGGCCTGAAGGATTCAATTCAGTAAATACTATAATGTTAAAAGACATTAGTCCCCGTGGTACTTTTCGAGACTTAGGAGAGCTTTTTTCTTTTTTTAATTTACCGTAGCCTTTTTTCACACCCGTGGAGGAAAAATATATCAGACTGGTGCACGAGGGAAAAAACACTCAATCCATTAACCACTAACTAAGTGTGATGTGTAATTCCATACAGCCAAAGGATCCACTGATCATTGGTGCGGAAAGAGCTGTTGATTCACTGGACCACCGGTCCACCAGAATGTGATTTAATAAAAAAATATTAAAAACAATACGGCCTATGTCCAATTAATTCATCCATTCATCTTCCGAGCCGCTTGTTCCTCACTAGGGTCGCGGGGGGTGCTGGAGCCTATCCCAGCTGTCTTCGGGCAGTCGGCGGGGGACACCCTGAACCGGTTGCCAGCCAATCGCAGGGCACACAGAGACGAACAACCAAGCGCGCTCACACTCACACCTAGGGACAATTTAGAGTGTTCAATTAGCCTGCCACGCATGTTTTTGGAATGTGGGAAGATACCGGAGCACCCGGAGAAAACCCACGCAGGCCCGGGGAGAACATGCAAACTCCACACAGGAAGGCCGGAGCTGGAATCGAACCGAGTATCTCTGCACTGTGAAGCCAACGTGCTAACCACTGGACTACCGGGCCGCCCCAATTAATTCAATTAAATCTCATTTGGACAGTTGCTTTTAACTCATTGACTCCCAAAGACGTTTTTAAACGTCTTTTCAGACTTGGTCCAGAATTGGCTGGTACTGAATGAGTTAAGATATATCAATGAATGCCCATTCCCAATCCAAACCGTCATCATTTGTTTTCTCCTTAATCTTGAAACTGCGGCATGTTGCTCATTTTATTGACATGCAATAATTGTGCAGACGAGTCCCGTTTTTGGAGTCGAAAAGGCTTTTGCTGCGAACCCTCGAATGGGCTTCGCGCTCGCCCAGCTGCCCCCGGCATTAGACGCCGGACCTTCCATTACCCGGCGGGAATCCGCTTCGTTACGGCCACCTCCACTCTGCTTATTACCAAAAAAAAATGGCCAACGAGGAGTTGAATGCCTCGACGGGTCTGATGATGTCACACCTCACAAATGAGCTAGGATGCTAGTCAGGCACATCCTAGATACTGATTCAAACTCTCCAGCAGCGGTGGGGGAATCAAATTAAATAAAAATGAAACTTGAGAAACAGTTCATGCAGTTTAATTTGGAGTTTGGAGACGGCAAGTGGGCGGAAAAGGGATCAGGAACACAGGGAGGGGCGACATCATTTCTGCTCACCTCGCCCTCTTGTCACCACGGGTTACTGCTGCCGTTATTGCTATTTTGGAAGAAGCATTAATAATTCCCAGTGTGTTGCTTGGTGAGTCATGAGAAGCGGGAGAATCACAGGCGAGGCTAAAGATAGAGTGAGAGGAGAGCGTCTCGCTAACAAGATAACATCCTGACATGTTCAAAGTAAAGCAGAAAGTGAAGACGGAAACTCAAAAGTTTCGCCGATTGACTGATGCGCTGACATTAACAACAAACGTCGGCAAAAGGCCGCCGGTCGCATCGTCTCAACGCGAGGGCTGTTCGGCAAATATCAAATTGGTACTTTGCGTTTTTATCTTGGGCTTCTTTTTACTGTTGTGCACATTCAGGCTCAGCAAGGACCCCCTTACCACATTCGTCCTTCAGAGAGCAGGAAAAGGCACTGAGATTACACTTCCATAAGAGCCTCCCCTGTTTTGGAGGGTTGCAAACATCCATCCATTTTCTGATCTGCTTTATCCTCACAAGGGTCGCAGCTGAGGCCTATCCCGGCTGTCTTGGGGCAGTAGGCGGGGGACACCCTGAACCGGATGCCAGCCAATCGCAGGGCACACAGAGACAAACAACCATCCGCGCTCACACTCACAATTTAGAGTGTTCAATCAGCCTGCCACGCATGTTTTTGGAATGTGGGAGGAAATGGGAATACCCGGAGAAAACCCACGCAGGCCCGGGGAGAACATGCAAACTCTACACAAGAGCCGGAATCGAACCCGGTACCTCGGCACTTTGAGGTCGATGCACTAACCCACCGGATCACCGGGCCGCCCGGGTTGGAAACAGGAACTGAATCACGTTCTTCAATGTTTTCAACAAATTCCGATATGGTTCAATGCATAACATAAGCATAAGAAAATGAGCTTGTTGTGACTTTAGCGCTAATAGTTTTTGTAACACTGCAATTTATAAACCAACAACACGATTGAGAACAAAGTTTTGGTGGCAAAACAATCATCCATTCATTTTCAAATCTTATCCTCACAATTACCTGCCATCCCTGTTTTTGGAATGTGGGTGGCAACGGGAGTACCCGGAGAAAACTCAGGCTTCTGCAGAGCTTGCGGACACCAGCTGAGCAACCTAATTTCAGCAGTCTGTCGCCATTGGTGTCATATTATTGGCAAACTTGATGATATTGGTGTCACGGGTGAGGGGGGGGGGGGTTCTGTCTCTGAAAAAATCCAGCACCCAGTTGCAGAGGGGGGCTGTTCGCTTCTTAGCTAGCCTGCTTTGGATGACCGTGTTGAATGCTGATCTGTAGTCAATAAAAATCATTTGTATGTGCCCTGATGACTCACACACTTATTTCCACCTCAGCTGATGATACAATGAGAGCGTGTGGGGGTGGGGGGTTGTGCTGCTTCTGTTGGTACAATCTGTCACTGTGAGTGCTTGAAATTGAGCTACTCCTTAATGTGGCGACATTAGAACAATTTCTCGGTTGAAGCATTAAGGAACGATGAGCTGGAAATGTTGCAACTATGAAACATGAGATCCACCCACGGTTTTCCGAGTGACTCATTGAAGTGCACACCTCGCAGTCAGGAGAAGCAGAATGTCCCCAGCCTCACATTTAATCGATGTTTACCTGACATATTGTGGAAAAAAAAGCAACATATCATCTCGGTCAGTGAAATACATATATATTATTGTCTTCGAGTAATATTATTGGGCAATGTTTTATTAGCTTATTTATGTCTTCTATTTGACCATCATTGCCTTGATTAAAAAAAAATCTGATGAGTTACTGGGTGATGGAGTAGGGTTTATTTTTACTGAGTACGTACTCTTACACGAGCAATTACTTGGAGGACTGCTTTTAACTTTTACTTGAGTCATATTTGCATAAAGTAACACGAATCGAGTACAATTTTTGGCTACTCCATCAATCTCTGAACATATGGAATATCAATGTGTTGTACGAAGGAAGGAAGGGTGGACAGAATGTAGAAAGGAGTGGGTGGAAGAATGGAAGGAAAGAAGAAAGAAAGCAAACGAGGAAGGAGGGGAAAGGATGGACAAATGAAGGATGGAATGAAGGAAGGAAACAAGAATGGGATGAAAGAAACCCTCACAACAAACACAAACCCAAGCTAGAAACCAAAACTTAGGACACATGCTTGAAACCATTTCTTTGAAACCTTAAATTGGACCTGAAAAAACATTTTGAAGCCTTAATCCTGGCCAGGAAACTCACATCTGAAACCGTCGCCCTCAGCAAATCCCTGACTTCAAATCGTGATCTGAAACCCAAACGTTAAACACCATACGCAGGTTCGAAATCCAAACTTGTAACCTGAACTGTGGTTTGAAACCCTAATCTTGAAACCTTACTTTGAACCCTAAATCTACCATGAAACACTTGCTTTGAACTCTACCGCCTGGCTTTGTACTAGAACTCATCTTGCAAGCAATTCAGTAAATGTTACTATAAGCAATAAGAGTAATTGTACTACAATTATTGTTTTTATGCGTGTCTAGCAACCTCTGACTTGCCCTGTATGATACAACTCAATGACACCTACACTCCAGCATGTCCACAACTTCACTTTAGTTGCCTCTCATTGTGTTAATTCACATTAAAAAATGGCCCAAAGTTTGGAAAATGAGGCATATGGTCACGTATTAATGTCATAGCACGAAGGAGAGGTGGATAGAGAAGTGCTTAATGTTCTTAATGCTCTGTCTTCTTGCGGGATGGCATAAAATGTCTCTTTCCAGCCCCTTTCGGACACGTGGTCCCAGCAGCCATAATGTTCGACGATCGCACTTCTTGTTCTAATTTGAGACAACATAAAGGACCAAGATAAAGTGGTTTGCTCCACAAAGCCAAATAAAGGCCAAAAAAAAAAGGACGGCTGCAGTTTTGGTGGTCATGCATAGAATAAAATGAGTGTCTGATGAATCACTGCAATTGAATTGCAGTGTTATATTTAGTCCTTAGTTGGTGACCCTGTGCGTTACATTAGTGTCATGAAACCCACACTCATTCAAACGATGACCTTAAAACGACAGCTTTAAAATCATGAGCATCTCTATTTGCTGATGTTGCCGGCCAAAAATATTTCGTAATATATAACAGTGTCAGTCCTTACTGTGTGGAAGTTCAACATCAACTGTTTTCTTTTTAGGGAAACGACTCAGGCACACAAGTTTAACATGAGTTCGGCTGTATTGATTTGGTGTAGTAATGTAATTTCATTTCAAACAAGTTCATGAAACTGTCAAAATGTATCACGAACGACAACGTTTGGTCGCCATCTGCTAAGCCATGCGGTGTTTGTTAATCTTCGATACGTGTGACTAGATTCGAGCTTGAATGAAAATTCCAACGTGCCCGTAGGTGTGAAAGTGAACACTTACATTTATGTTTATCGATGTTACCCAGTTCCTCTTACTGAATTTTAGCTGGGAAAGGCCCCTGGCTCACCCTTGTGACACTAATGAGAAGAAGTGCTCTTGAAAAAGAATGGATGAACCTTATTAGGACAGAATAACGGGCCAAGTCATTAGCACATCTGCCTCTCAGCTCTGATTATTCTGGCTTCAAATCTCTTGTTGGAGTTTGCATATTCCCCATGTGTTTGCATGTCGTTTCCGACGCATGACGATGCGCATGGTTTGTCTGACTTGACTGTCCAAGGAATGGCTTCGCTATAGTTTGGACCTAATATTATGGCCTGTGAGTCAGAGTCCCCCGTCTGATCTGACTGACCTCTTTCCACAGACAGTCACATGCCCCAACATGTTTTCGAGCCTGATGCGCGGGGAAGGCTCCCGAGATCCGATTGCTCTTGAAGCCACCTGAGGGCCGATGACGGCAAAAAAAAGAACAGTCACGTCGCCGGCAGACTCGTTGAGATACGATTACATGGGAGGCTGGGCCGCCACATGCTAATTAGAAAACAGACAGGATGTGGCAGGGAAGTAGCGGCCATGCAGTGAGAGAAGGTCGCTCTGAAGGATGATATGTGACACGAGGGGACGTGTGGCCGCTGACCCAACACTCATGTCGCGTGTGTACCTTCGAATGTGGCACACCTGCTTGTTGGCCCGCTCTCGCCGCAAGGACGCACGGTTCATCTTCGCCCCCCCCCCAACTCAGCCCGTTTGTTTGGCACTTGGTCACTCACTCACTCATTCACTATGTAGTTTATAGGTCAGTTGTTTAGTCAGTCTCTGAGTCAGTGAACCAGTCAGTTGCTAGTTTTTTAATGAAATAGTCAAGCGGCCCGTTTGTTCTCAAGTCAGACACTCAATTGCTCTGTCGCTCAGTCAAAAGCCAGTCAATCAGCTAGCCAGCATGTTAGCCTGCTGTCTGTTAGCCAGTTTGCTAGTTAAAAACAAAAGCCACTCGATTGCCAGTCAATCAGCTAGCCAGCATGTTAGCCTGCTGTCTGTTAGCCAGTTTGCTAGTTAAAAACAAAAGCCAGTCGATTGCCAGTCAATCAGCTAGCCAGCAAGTTAGCCTGCTGTTTGTTAGCCAGTTGCTAGTTAAAAACAAAAGCCAGTCGATTGCCAGTCAATCAGCTAGCCAGCATGTTAGCCTGCTGTCTGTTAGCCGGTTTGCTAGTTAAAAACAAAAGCCAGTCGATTGCCAGTCAATCAGCTAGCCAGCATGTTAGCCTGCTGTCTGTTAGCCAGTTTGCTAGTTAAAAACAAAAGCCATTGCTCAAAATGGAAAGCGCAAACCCTTCATTCAGTAATACCATATTCTCTCTCTTCTATTCTTCTACTCTACTACTCCTTTTACCCTTGTCAAGCTATTAGGCATTACTTGTTGCTGCCAGCACAGGATCTCTATTAATTTTGTCTGACATGAAGCATGGCCGAGCTAGCTCAAGTCAGATCTTACCTCTCTACCAGTGACAATTGAAGAGGCGAACCGCAGCTGCTGGGAATCAACAATCTCACTGCTAAGTTACACAAGGGATTCAATTGTGTTGTGAGGACGGGAGACCCCCGTGTGGAGGCTCGGTTTCATCCACGGGGAACCAATCTGCCAGTGTTAGAGACTGTTTGGTGGTTCCTTGAGTGATTTTGATGACACACACACACATATAAACACAGAGAGTGTCTCCACAGTCAGCAAAGACAGCAGATGTAATTACTCTGAAAGTAATTATGGCTGTCTTTGAGACGATGGCTTGCCACGATGCGCCTGAATCTCATTTGAGTTGTTATGAAACATTACAAGCTCAATAAAAAGTGATTGGAAGAAGCTTCTTGAAGTGTTGTGCTGTCGTTGGCATTTGCCCAGTGACTCGGTATTTACTCATATTAATTCAAGGGGATCGTCTCAGCTTTTCGAGCCAATGACGCTGACTTCAATCAACTTTTAATACAAGTAGAGCGTAGCTAAATGTGCGCACACCTCCGCAAAGGTCAAAAGTTCTTCATGTGACTCTTTAGTCAGTCGGTTGGTCCGTCAGTCAATGAGTCAGTGGATTAGTTAGTCACGAAATTCGTGGGTCTGTCACTCACAGTAGTTAGTCAGTCAGTACAGGTTGTTGGTGCATCAGTCAGTCAGCTACAAAGCCAGTTAGTCATACATGAAGTTTGGCGTACGACTTTGCAATTATTACGAATGCCTATTTTCACCGTCTTCTGTTAAAGTCACTTTCAAAAATGCTCGGCAAAAGCTTCTTATTCAGTTACATTTCTGAGCCCCACGTAACAGGAAGTCTTGGAGCATCAAGGAAAGTGCATGAAATGGGAAAGAATAAAAGACGATTTTGGGAGCTTCTACATTCTCGCTGCAGCATACAAAAAAAAAAGGACGTGGAGAATCACTGTTGGGAGCTAACAAAGATTTCTTACGTAACTGCGAAGAAAGCCAGTGCATGACTAGGAAAAGCTTAATTAGATTACTTGTCTTTCAGGTCTCATTAGAGTCTGAGAATGTCTGCTTTCATTTCACCTGTTCTTATGTTTTTCTTTTTTTTGGTTCCTCTGCAGTTCACATTGTGCTCTCCCAGGGGCTCTCGCATCAAAACAAGCGAAACAAGAGGTTTCGACTTTGTACTTTTTATTTCACCCCGCCTCAAATAAGCAAGAGAGTTGTTTCAACCTTTTACGTTAGTGACATACATGTTAGCATTGTTGTTCCCTGTGAACGTGAAGGCAAGTCCTCGTGGCTTCTTTTCTGAAAAGGAAGAGGGATAGAAAAGAAAACGGTGTTATTGTACTGTATTGCGTTGTATTGTTCTATCGCGTAGAATGAGAAGAGGTCACCAAAAGAATTGTTCTCTTGTAAGGGAAGAATGTGGATATCGTTAGATTGCGCGGGTGTACCTAATGCAGTGGGCCACTTGTTCAAAAAATATATTTTGCGTCATATCAGCTTGCTCTGGGGGAAAACAAGGTGCTTTGGTTGTCACGGCAACAGTAACCCGACTCCAGTTATTAAACAGCCGGCTAACAATATGCCTTTGTTTGAAAAAAGAAAAAATGTTAATTATGCGATAGTTTTTTTTTTAAAATAATGCGGTTTGAATAAACTTTTTTACACTACGAGGGAGCTGATACAATCCTCTCACGTATTTGTGGATGAGTGGGTGGGGAGCGTGTGCAACGTGACTGCTTTCATAAAAAGTATCCGAGATGAGTTTTGGAGACATGCAGTTCCAAGCCTGAACAAACATATTGTTCCACGTTGCTAATATCAGTCTTACTTTTACCCGCTATATATATAGATATATACATATCTATATATATACATGCCGTTGTTTAACTGCTGCACGCCCTGAGATGGGAAACCAAGTGGAAAATAAATCCGCCTGAATTTATGAACGCATCTAAACCCGTTTGTGATGTCTTAATGAGCCGAGCGTGACAGATTGGGCCTTCAGCTCTTCAACCTTGCTCTGGCATTGAGAAACATTGTTATTTCGT
The DNA here is from genome assembly GCF_025434085.1 of Hippocampus zosterae. Lineage (NCBI taxonomy): Eukaryota > Metazoa > Chordata > Actinopteri > Syngnathiformes > Syngnathidae > Hippocampus > Hippocampus zosterae. Next base: position 6,715,137 of record NC_067454.1, on the reverse strand, counting down.
CTCCACAGTGTAGCCTTGCTTTTTTTTTGTGACTCATCCCATACGGATCCTTTGAAGTGCTCTAAAGCAACATCGTCTACAAGGTCAGATCACGTTGAGACTCCATTGAGAAATGTTATTGTTATGTCATGTTATGCATTTTTATCATAATTCAAAGAAACACGATGCATTTTGTGATTTTTTTTTTTCTGGTGACCAGTCCAGGGTGTCCTCTGTGTCTCGCCCAAAGTCTGCCAGGACAGGCTCCAGCACACCAGTGGCTCTAATGAATATATGTTGTCTAAAAAAATATATAGATGGGTGGATAATGTGCATATTTTTCACAATTTAAAGGACTCGTGAATTTTTTCAACAGCAAAAAATGTGCATATTTATATTATTCTATTAATCGCCGAGATGCTTTTTTTAAATTCTCTAATTTAAACCAGTTTTCAAGTGACTTAATATTCGGTTGCTAGGAATTGATGTATGACCATAGCAGTAGAGTTATACCTAATTACCAGTAATTATGCTAAAAATAACCCGTGCGCTAAAAAAAAAAAAAAAAACGTGGGCCAATTTGATTCATTTGATAAATCTCCATACGATATGTTCTATTTTGAATCAAGGTCATTTGAAATTTTCCCAGTAGATATGATGATGATGTACCTTGTTATGATCGCAGGTTTTGGACAGTTGTGAGACTGCTTTGGCCGGCTTGTGCATGTCTGCTATTGCTCACCGTGGTCCAAGGAATGCTAAGGGAGTTTTGGGTGAATGAACGGTTGGAAAATTAGACTAGCACATTGACTAGGACAACCATGAAAACAGCTGGGCAGATGAACATGGCAAGTGGTCTGTAATTGCAGGAAGCAGACCCCAGACTGTGTGTGCAGAAGGGGTGGGGGTGGAGTGGGGGGTCAAATGTGTGTCATGACGATCAACACATTTTCTCTGGTGGATGCAGCACTTCCTGCACTACACATCATATACTACAGCATTGCAATGAGGAAAAGCACTGATTTGTTCTCAAGAGGCCCCCACGGTCTGAAAAGGTAAAGGAAAAAGTATTGGGTGTATTTTCACTCGTAGTGGCGGTACTTCATCACCAAGCCTCTGATTTACACTTAGCAGTTAATGTGTGGGAACCGTGCGTGTGTTGCATCTATTTGTATACCAGAGATTCAAATGTGTGTCATGACGATCAATGCATTTTCTTTGGTGGATGCAGCACTTCCTGCACTACACATCATATACTACAGCATTGCAATGAGGAAAAACAGTGATTTGGTCTGAAAACGGTCTGAAAAGGTAAAGGAAAAAGTATTGGGTGTATTTTCACTCGTAGTGGCGGTACTTCATCACCAAGCCTCTGATTTACACTTAGCAGTTAATGTGTGGGAACCGTGCGTGTGTTGCATCTATTTGTACACCAGAGATTCAATTTTCCTTAATGTGATCACTATTGTTGTGTGAGATTGCGTCGGTATGTACTCCCACCCATTTCCTGCCGAGACAAAGACTCTCAACTTGCTTCGGCCAGCCTGGCCCGTTTAGGTAGAACAGCGGGATTGGTCCCTGCGGGAGCAATTAGGACGTGCCAAAGGATCCGGACGATGGGAGAAAGGGAAAATGTCAAACAACGGTATCTGCCGTCGCAGGCTAAATGGTCTTTACCCTCATTTTACCACAGGAGTTGAGGCGCTTTGTTTTGTGTGAAAACTCTTCAACTTATTGTTGTTGTTCAACACAAGTTTCGGAGCAAATTTCGCTCAAGTCCCCCGCCCCTAGTTGTACTTCTACATGTATGTACAAGATTTCGTGCCTTGATTTTTTTTTCTTTTCAAATAATATAAAGGAGACTGTCTGCATTTTGAGATTGGTTGTGAACTAGTCCATGGTGACTGGTCCAGAATGCCGCTGCTCGCCTCTTGACTGGTACTCGTAAGAGGGAGCATATACACTGAACATTCGGCAAGCCTCCTCGCTGCCCATCTTCAAAGCCCTCCTCAAAACTCACTTGTATTCTTTGGCGTTCGACTCAGCATGACTTAGATTTGTTCTTGATTTTACCGTTTGGTGCTTTCTACCGCCTTTATTACCTATTTGTCTTACTGTTTATTGTGCATGTGTCACGATCTGCCCGAAGCGATAATGATCGCTCCGTGCAGAACGAGGAAAATAAAGAATTGGATCCCCGGAAAACAGACAACGAAGGGATTTTCTCAAAGCAAAGAGTGTCTTTAATGACAAAAACAGAAAGAGCCCGACAGGGAAAAAACGGAAACACAAAACGCTGGTCAAATAAGAACCAGGGAAGAAATAAGGAAACAACTGAAAACGCTCGCTGAAAAACAAAGTGCGAGGAACTACTGATTAGGCAATACCAAAGTATTCAATTTAGTGACTAACGCTAATGGCAAGAGTAAAGGCCGCAAGGCAAGAAGGCAACGAGTAATCTACAAATAGAGGAATTAGCACGAGAGATCAATGGCACGGTGAGGAATTCTCCGGCAGCGAGATGACTGTCGGAGTCTCTTAATAAAAGAGGGTAATCAGCCCGAAATTACGGACAGGTGCGCGGATGGCGGGGGAGAAAACCCGCCACCTGCTGGCGGACACGCGACGTGACAGTACCCCCCCCTCAATGGACGCCTCCCGGCGGACTACCCGGCTTGGATGGATGTGCAGCGTGGAAGTCGCGCAAAAGGGACGGATCAAGGATCCAGGAGCGAGGCACCCACTGCCGCTCCTCAGGCCCGTAGCCCTCCCAGTCGACCAGATACTGGAACCCCTTTCCCCTGCGCCGAGAGTCCAGGATGGCACGAACCGTGTACACCGGGTCACCGTCGACGACCCGCGGAGGTGGCGGCGGCGTGGGAGGAGGAGCCAAGTCACTGGGAGACACGGGTTTGAGAAGGGAGACGTGGAAGACGGGGTGAACCTTCATGGTGGGCGGTAGCCGGAGCCTGACTGCAGCTGGACTGATGACGGCCTCGACCTCGAACGGTCCAGTAAATCGGGGTCCCAGTTTCGCAGACGTGCCGGCCAGCCGAAGATCCCTCGTCGCCAACCACACCTTCTGTCCTACCACGTATGAAGGAGCCGGGCGCCGGCGACGATCCGCGATCCGCTGGTTCCTGGCCGCCGTGCGGGACAACGCAGCCCGGGCCTCCTTCCACACGCGATGGGCCCGCTTGAGGTGGTGCTGCACAGAGGGGACCTCCACCTGCCCCTCCTGGGACGGGAACAGCGGCGGCTGGTACCCGTAGGCGGCCATGAAGGGGGACCTACCGGTGGCAGAAGAGACGAGGGTGTTGTGCGCGTACTCCACCCAGGGTAAGTGGTCGACCCAGGACGAGGGACGGTGAAGGCACACACAGCGGAGGGCCGCCCCCAGATCCTGGTTGGCACGCTCGGCTTGTCCATTGGACTGGGGGTGGTACCCCGAGGTCAGACTGGCAGTGGCCCCGAGGGACCGGCAGAACTGCTTCCAGACGCGGGATACGAACTGGGGCCCCCGGTCCGAGACAATGTCCAGTGGAATGCCGTGGAGACGGAAGACGTGTTCGACAAGGAGGTCGGCGGTCTCCAGCGCCGACGGCAACCTGGACAAAGGAACAAAATGAGCCGCCTTGGAGAAGCGGTCCACGATCGTGAGTACGACAGTTCGACCCCGGGAAGGCGGGAGACCCGTGACGAAGTCCAGGGCGATGTGGGACCACGGGCGAGGAGGAATGGGCAACGGCTGGAGCAGTCCCGCCGGCGGCTGATGGGACGACTTGCCGCAGGCGCAGGAGGTGCAGGCCTTGATGAACTCCGTCACGTCGTTGCGGAGCTCCGGCCACCAGAAACGCTGGGCGACGAGTTGCACAGTCCGGTTCACCCCGGGATGACACGCCACCTTGGACCCATGTCCCCACTGCAGAACTTCAGATCGTAAGGAGGGAGGTACGAATAGCCTCCCTGCTGGGCACTCCGTCGGCACCTGAACCCCCTCCAGGGCTGCCTGGATCCGCTGCTCAACCTCCCACTGGACGGCCCCCACGACGCACCGGGTCGGGAGGATGGTCTCCGGGGATCGATCCCTCCCCGCAGGCTCGTGGAGACGGGAGAGGGCGTCGGGCTTGGTGTTCTTAGACCCGGGAGAGTAGGTGAGGATGAAGTCGAACCTGGTGAGGAAGAGGGCCCACCGGGCCTGACGGGCGTTCAGTCTTTTGGCGGAGCGAAGGTAGGCGAGGTTCTTATGATCTGTGTAGACCGTGAAGGGTTCCTTTGCCCCCTCGAGCCAGTGCCGCCACTCCTGCAAGGCGGTCACAACTGCCAACAGTTCACGGTTGCCCACGTCGTAATTGGACTCGGCGGCACTGAGTCGACGGGAGAAGAAGGCGCAGGGGTGCAACTTCTGGTCGACCGGAGAGCGCTGGGACAGCACAGCCCCCACCCCCGAATCCGAGGCGTCCACCTCCACGATAAAGGGGAGATCAGGATCAGGGTGCTGTAGTACGGGGGGACTGGTGAACGCCGCCTTCAGGTTTGCGAACGCCGCATCCGCGGTCGGATCCCACTTAAATGGGGTTTTAATGGACGTAAGGCGGGTTAAGGGGAGCGCCTTCTGACTATAACCGCGGATGAAGCGTCGGTAGAAGTTGGCGAACCCCAGAAAGCGCTGCAGTTCCTTGCGATTGGTTGGAACCGGCCAGTTAGTGACGGCACGCGTCTTAATGGGGTCCGCCCTTAACCTGCCCTGTTCAATAATGAACCCTAGGAAGGAGATGACGGGGACATGGAATTCACACTTTTCTGCCTTGACGAAGAGCCGGTTCTCCAGTAGACGTTGTAGCACCAGCCTAACGTGTTGCTGGTGCTCGTGTAATGACCGGGAAAAAATTAAAATATCGTCAAGGTAAACGAAACAAAAGATGTTAATCATGTCCCTTAGCACATCATTGATTAGGTTTTGGAAAACGGCAGGGGCGTTGGTGAGCCCAAAAGGCATAACCAAGTATTCGAAATGACCCAGAGGGGTCTTAAAAGCCGTCTTCCACTCGTCACCCTCCCGGATGCGAACCAAGTGGTAAGCGCTGCGCAAGTCTAATTTGGAGAAAATGGTGGCTGACTGTAATGGGGCGAAGGCGGAGTCCAGCAAGGGTAGCGGGTATCTATTCTTAATAGTTATCTCGTTTAAACCCCGATAATCTACGCAGGGTCGCAGGGTCTTGTCTTTTTTCCCTACGAAGAAAAAACCCGCCCCTAACGGTGAACGCGATGGTCTAATAAGACCTGCGGCGAGCGAGCTGTTGATGTACTCCGTCAATGCCTCGCGCTCGGGTTGGGACACCTGATACAGCCGCGAGGTCGGCAACGGAGCGCCCGCCTGCAGGTCTATAGCACAATCGTAGGGGCGGTGTGGAGGCAAAGAGTGGGCACGATCCTCGCTGAACACCTCCTTTAGATCCCGATAGCAATCCGGCACTCCGTCAAGGCAGATCTCCTCGGGGGGTGTGACACGTTCATGCCTCCCGACGGCCGATTGCAGACAGTGCTGGTAACAGTACTGGCTCCAGCTGTCTATCGCTGGGCGCGCCCAGGAAATCACGGGATTGTGTGTCTTGAGCCAGGGTAACCCGAGAACGATCGGGGCGTTGCGAGACCGCATTAAGTAAAAACGACGATGTTCGACATGGTTGCCGGACAGTAGAAGTTTCAACGGCTCCGTCCTATGCGTAACTACCGCCAGGAGACGCCCATCAAGATCACAAACCCGCTTCCTATCTATCAGCTTCTCCACGGAACAACCCAGCTCGGAAGCGAGATCGGTGTCCATTATGCAGTCATCTGCCCCCGAGTCTACCAGAGCCCGAACCCGCCACGACCGGGACCCCCCTAATATCTCCCCCTCGAGTTCGAGTCTGTTGGGGTGACCAGGCCGCGAGTCGACTCGCCTAGACTCGAAGGGAGGCGCGCGCGGTCGTGACTCACAGTACTCCTGGTGGGCAGGGGGTGACGGCCCCGGATGGCTGGTTGCGGCGTGAGGAGATGGTGGAACGCCGTCAGTCGTCGCTCGATCGCTGAAACGACGCTTTCCTTCCTCCGCACCAGCGTCCCTGCCTCCCAGCTGCACCTGTTCCTCCGTGGGTGTTCGTCGGAACTGGGGCCGCTCACCCCCACGCTCCCGGCTTCGCTCCCTCAGGCGATTGTCCATGAGGAGGGAGAGGTCGATTAATTCCTCCAGGTTGGTGCTGTGGTCGCGGGTCGCCAGCTCGTCCTTGAGTTGAGGGTTTAGTCCACGGCGAAATAGGCCACACAGCGCCCGATCATCGTATCCACTCTGGGCGGCCAGGATCCGGAACTCGATGGAGTAGTCCGCTACCGATCGCTCTCCCTGGTGGATGGCGAGTAACCGGCCCTCTGCCTCTCTGCCCCGCACGGGATGATGGAACACCCGGCGGAACGCAGCCACGAAGTCGGGGAACGAAGTACGGAGATTCGGCTTGGCGTCACTTGTCGCAATCGCCCACGATGCTGCCGGACCTGTTAACAGACTCATGACATAAGCCACCTTGGCGGCGTCATTAGCATAGGCAGACGGCTGTTGATCAAAAACGAGAGAGCACTGGTGGAGGAAGTGTCCACACTGCCCGTGCTCGCCCCCGTAGCGAGGGGGGTGTGGAAGCGATGGCTCCCTCGTCATAATGGGATATGAGGGGGGCGCTTCGGGAATGATAGAACGAACCCCGGGGGGAAATGGTCTCCGCTCTTCCACCCGGACCAACCGAGGTTCTAAATCATCGGACCGATGAGCCAGCATGGAGACCGCGCCACGGAGTTCCCTAATGGCTTGGCCCTGCTGACTCATCTGTTGCTCTTGTCGGGAAAGAGCGGACAAAATTCTTTCGATGTCTGCGGGATCCATGGTGGCCGGAGAATTCTGTCACGATCTGCCCGAAGCGATAATGATCGCTCCGTGCAGAACGAGGAAAATAAAGAATTGGATCCCCGGAAAACAGACAACGAAGGGATTTTCTCAAAGCAAAGAGTGTCTTTAATGACAAAAACAGAAAGAGCCCGACAGGGAAAAAACGGAAACACAAAACGCTGGTCAAATAAGAACCAGGGAAGAAATAAGGAAACAACTGAAAACGCTCGCTGAAAAACAAAGTGCGAGGAACTACTGATTAGGCAATACCAAAGTATTCAATTTAGTGACTAACGCTAATGGCAAGAGTAAAGGCCGCAAGGCAAGAAGGCAACGAGTAATCTACAAATAGAGGAATTAGCACGAGAGATCAATGGCACGGTGAGGAATTCTCCGGCAGCGAGATGACTGTCGGAGTCTCTTAATAAAAGAGGGTAATCAGCCCGAAATTACGGACAGGTGCGCGGATGGCGGGGGAGAAAACCCGCCACCTGCTGGCGGACACGCGACGTGACAGCATGTTAAATCGTTTCATGTACAGCACTTTGTATGCAGCGATGGCTGTTTGAAAGTGCTCTATAAATACTGTTGACTTGACTTGACTTGGTGTATGCTAACTTTTGTCAAAGGTCTGCATCAGTATAGCATCAGAGGAGCTTTACTTATATGGTTGACAGGTGACATGCAACCGGTTCAGGCTGTCCCCCGCCTACTGCCCGAAGACGGCTGGGATAGGCTCCAGCACCCCCCGTGACTCTTATGCGGATTAAGCGGTTCAGAAAATGGATGGATGTTCATGGATTAACCCGCTTCTCTTGCCAAGATTCATCTTGAGTAATCTCCACCTTACCAACGCCTGGATGCTTTGACTTAAAGTCGCTTTGTAGTGTAAGTGATTGACCGGCAACCAGTCCAGTGTGTTTTCTACTTCTATTGACAAAATTCCGCAAAAGCCTCCACAAATCATAAGAAAAACTGAACATTGCATTAGGCTCATCAATGACTCACAGTTGTTTTCACCGTGACCAACAGAGACTTATGTTAGCTGCATGGGATATGCATCGTTTATCCACTACTTGTCATTGTCGTCAGTGATTATAAAAACACAAACGTGGCTTGTGAACGCCACGTGATCAAACCCGGAACCCAAAATGAGTTTTAACGACTTTTAATGACGTGCATTGATAGGCCTCAGTTCGCCCCTCCAGCCCCCCCCCCCTGACCCTGAGCAGGATCATCTTGACAATTGATTGATGACATCAGGTGGGACGCAACTGAAGTTCATCTCGATCCTGTCGTCTGCAGCGGTTGGTCTTGTCAGCCTCCGTGGTGGTTTTTCATGTCAAGCGCATTGTCCGCCAGCCACCCGATCGAGCTCGTAATTATAGACAGCTCAAGGATTTTAACGAAGAGGCGCTCGCTTGATGCCGGCCGGGCTTGAGACATCGCCGGCGGCTCTGACTTCAAAGCTGCAGATATGGCTCATGTGCGCAGAGGGAGGGGGGGGGCGCGAGGGGGCTGCAACGAGATAACAAGCCGTGACTTTTTTTTTCTATTCTTGCGGCAGCACGCCATAAGCAGGGAGTGTGAGGAGTTTTCTTGGTGTGTGTGTGTGTGTGTGTGTGTGTAGTCATTCACTGATGGCCGGCGTATGTCAGTTACCAAAGAGCCTATTTAGTCGTGATGAAAGCCTTCGGGGGGGGGGGGGGGGGGGGTGCTTGAGTGTGTACCACAACACATTAGATACACTTAAGATGATTGAGTCTTTACAAAAACTCATATATAGGCCGACTGTGTGTTCGATTCACGTAAGACACAAAATCATCCCTTAGTGTTGATGAATTACCTTTCAATTCACACTGTCACCGAATAAGAACTGTAACCAGTGACCCAAGTCACCGAATAAGAACTGTAACCATTGACCCAAGTCACTTTTTTCTTTTTTTCCTTTTTTTTTTTTTTACAAAACACATATTAACAAAATACGGTAGATTCACCCTAGACTCAAATTGTTCTTTTCATTAACGCGCTTCTGGTGCTGAGGGTCATTGTATTAAACTTGTCAACCACTAGGTGGAGCTAGATTCTACATGTTGTATCTTCAATAATCATTGACAGACAAATGAAGGATGTCGGACAAATTTCTTGTGGCCTTCTGTTTGGTAATCAATGAACCAATCTACCGCGTTGCCGAGGACTGAAATCAGGCTTTACGACAACCTCACTTCACTTGGTACTTGAAATCGAAAAAGAATACGATTTCTCGATGACGCCCAACTCTGCTCCATCACAGAATTTGGTGAGAGTGTTTGAAACGAGATTAAGTGCGCAAATTCGCCATCTGGAATTTTCCTTTGAGCGCAGGCAACAACATACAAAGTGGATTTGATTTCATAGTCATTTTCAAGTCTCTCGGCCCGCAGCGGGGAAACGCGACAGTGAATATTAACAACGCAGCTTAGGCGACGCCCTCGTCTGTCGCTCTTCGGTGCTGCGTGCGCGTGTTCACAACATTGTTTTGCAGCCGGGTATGAAGGATTAATGATGTTCCTCACTGGCAGCGACACCCGCCCCCACGTTCCTTTCATATTAGCAGCAAAGCATCCCAGTGACAGATATGATGACTTCCTTTTTCACTTTTCACATGCCCTGCGACTGAAAAGTAGCTGCTTTAAAAAAAAAAAAAGGTTTTCATTGTAAGATAACACAGCAGGGCTAAGGTGATTATTGCATTGGATGGGTGCATTTGTTGCTTGAAAATTATGAAAAAATTAGGCACATGATTTTATCAGTCAAGTGACAACACTAAAAGGAGGAAAGCAAGCATCTCTCTCTCTCTCTCCCTCTCACACACACACACACACACAAATAAACAAGATGAAAAATAAATAAAAAATAAAAAATTGAGGGTGCATGTCTTAAAAAATACACAAAATGTTCGAAAATGCTGATAAAATATTATAGCATAAACATGAACATTATCACAAAATATCTGGAGGGTGGGGGGAAAAAAATCTAAAATATTAGGGCAAAAATGCTAAAAATTTGGGAAAAAATTGGAAATTAACAATGAAAAATATTACAATTAAAAAACATACCTGCTGAATGTTTTAATATAAAATAAAATATGTACAACTATTATACAAACAAGTGGCTTCGTCTAAAAAAAGGAAGAAATTATTTGATTTGATCAATCTCAAGCGAGAGTTCTCGGAATTATGAAAGATGAAAGCTAAAGAAGGAACATAACTAATTCCTGAGTAAATGGTACAAAAAAACATTAGGGAAAGAACACAAATATAAGTGGGAAAATGACAAATAATGGGGAAAAAAAATCTGAAAATATATTTTTTTACCCCTACCTAGTACGATTTATTATTGTATTTTTTTCTTTTGAATGTTTTGAATGACTAGCATGACCCATGGTTGCCAGGACAACAGAGGTTCTTTGTGCATAAAAAATAAAAAATAGAAACATTCAGTCCTTGGTTCAGCAGAGGACGTCACATGCGATGAGATTGACGTGTCCTCTACATTTAGCTGTGTGGAACGTGAATGAGTGCATGAAGAGGTCCACTCAAGGTCAAGTTGTTTACACTCATGCGCGGCCTTCAGTTTGAATCTCATTTGAAATGGCCTACTATTTACTTCTGTGTGAGGCTCGGGCGATAAAAATACATCGGGCTTCATTATGTTAGAAGATTTTTTGGGGGGTTGGGGGGGGCGTGCGGTGCGCGTGCTAAATGATATTAATATTTTAATCATGGCTGGCAGGAGAGGCAATTATTTCCTGGTGATGGAGATTGGATGGTTAAAAAAAATAATGGAGAGGCCTCCTGTCACTGCACATTGTTGTATATAAAGTGTGAACATACGCAGAAGGAGGGGTTGAGACACAAATAACTTCTGTCCCCGCTTCTACTCACAACTTCTTAACTCATTCAGTCCCAAAGACGTTTTTAAACGTCTTTTCAGACGTGGTCCAGAATTGGCTGGTACTGAATGAGTTAACAACATCTATGCTACACAGCTAGCTAGCACACGTACACACGCACCTTCGCTCACATGATACTGAACATTCACATATTCATGGTTCACTAAAAACTAGTCCATTCACTCCCACACAGCAAACAATTGCCCATTATTAGATATGGAAGGAATAAAGAGAAATGATTTACATGTTCAAGGGTGAAGGCACCGTATTGTCTTGACCAATGAAGGAAGCAAAGACGTTTGCGTTTTCATGCTCGAGATACGGTCCCTACGTTGAGTTTGTGACAGCTAAAGATGAACATAAGATTGATTGTCACAAAGTGTGATGGAGCTTAGAAAAAAAAAACCTGCATCAAATTTGAAGAAATGTTTGGAGTCGCGGCACGGTACATTCAAGCTTCAGCTTTGGTTTGTTTTTTTTTTTTGTTTTTTTTTAAATAGACTTTTAGTCAGACTTTTTCAAAAGAAACACTCCATCACTTTGAGTATTTTTTTTCCTGAATGGACAGTGGAGTAATACATTCTGATATTATATGTATGCAGCCCAAAGGACGAGTGACTGAAGGTCATATGGACTCTCACAGCAAATGGCACTACTACCATCATTTGGAAATTATTTATGAGAGGCTTATGAGCAATCCACTTTGAGATAAATCCCGGTGAAATACAGAATGTGTGCCGCCCCTAATCCTCCGCTACGGTAAACAGATTGCCCGAGGTTAGATGAGAATTTTTTTTTTTTTTGGAGGCCTTAACCGGCTGAGCGAGCGCTGACCTGAGCAACCCAAAACACACACCATCTGTCTTTTATTACCTCCACCAAGGAGGTTCTGTTTTCATCTTCCTCATCCATTTGTCAGAAGGATTACTCAAAAACAACTGGAGTGATTGTTATAAAACCGTGTCGTGCAGTAGGGCATTTTATTTCATCTCACAGAAATACATCAAACGTACTTTACTATAACGTGGAATTAGAAACACATTGGCACAGGACAAAGGGAGATAAGGACCATTTAAAGGCAAGCGAAGGAGCAACAGGTGGAAACAATCAGGGCGAGGCTGACGATCAGACTGTCACAGGAGGAAAGGCAAGTGACATGAAACGAGAAGAGTCATTCTTTCAAAATAAAACAGGAAGGGACCAGGCATATGCACCGCAGTGTGACATATTTGAATTATTCTAGAGCAGGGGTGCCCAAACTTTTTGGATCGAAGATCTACTTTTCGATCAAATAACCTCACGGGATCTACCCTTACCGGCGCGCGCACGCACACACACACACACACACACAAATTTAAGATTTACCTGCTTTATTTTATTTTTTAAATATTTTTTTTGTGAAAATGTGACTGATTAGTGTGCAGTGTATATTAACACAAAAAAATATATTACTAACATGTACAAAGACACACAAATGGTTGTTTGTTTTTTTTCTTCTCGAGACTCCTCAGATCTACTTGGGACCGGTAAGATCAGGATCTACCTAATGGGCACCCCTGTTCTAGAGCATAGGTGTCAAACTCAGGTCCTGGAGGGCCGCTGTCCTGCATGTTTTCCATGTTATCCACCAAAATCACATTACACCTCCTGCACCACAACGTAGACCTGGTCTACAGTCCAGTCACCAAATTGTCATGTGTTTATAAATTCAAAGTATAAAAAAACCCGCATTTATTAAAAACAGAAAAAGAGAAAAGTATACTTTTTTTTAAATTATACGACATAATATCACGACAGTCACATGTTGACTACTCAGCGAATTTCCCACAGCACTGATTGGACAAGCAATGTCATGTGATTATCTGCAGCCAATGATGGCCAAGCTGTCGTGTCATAACAAATTCACATGTTGAGTCGCGTGTGTCTTACCCTCCATGGGAGAGCCTCCGTCGAACCCCCAGACCGACTGACCAAACCCCTGTGGTTCGATCGAACCCAGGTTAAGAACCACTGCTCCAAACGCAGTAAACTAGACTTATCGTTGCACGAAAATGAAGAGGTGCCAATTTTTACACCAAGCACAGGTGTGCCCGTCTCTGCAAATAGGCCCCGGGCTGTTCATTGAAACACTGTAAATGAGAACCTGATCATTTCCTCAGACGTAAGCACGCTCTTCCGCAGTCAGCGAATGATCACTTCTATTTTCAACTCTGACATTATAGATCCCCTTAGCACCTGTCAGGTGTGAAATTAGCTTTACACGTTGTTAACACATCATGTAGAGCACATGCGGTAGCTGCTCTACTTTTAATCACTTTGAAAAGAGCTTTCTCTGTGGATTTTGCCAGTTTCCTGCGGTTTTATGCGTACTGTGGTTTCTCATTACTGGGAAACGAATCTCTTTGCAGGGTTGAAGACAAGACCACTCAGAAGGAGCGGACCTCTCCCAAGGCCCAGAATATTAGAAATACACAAGTGGTAGTCATAAAAGTCTCATGGTTGAAAAGTTTTTCCAGAATGGTCATAACAATCTTAAGCACAACCATTTAATTGATTTTTATGCATCCTATTCCTATTAGTGTGCTTTGTGGAGTGGAGGCCGACTGCCACACACAGCATCACAGCTCCCTCTGCTGGCTCTGTTGGGTCATTGGCCAACTTGGCCCCAATGCCAGCTGACTCGGAAAGTTAAAAATGGATTCCTGCCCATTCCTACAATTGGATGTGTACCGGAATGTGTCAAACTAACTGAATTGAATAAAAACATTCGTGTGGGAACAAATTAAAAAATATTTTACATACGCATTATTTTAAAAATATTTTAATTAAAATAACTTCAATCCAATTGCAACATTAAAATGTGGGGGATACAAAAGCCCAGAAATTATGTTTGAAAAGGAATACCAAAAAAAGTAAAAATCTTACAAGTTTGGAATATATATACAGGTATATAGTTTATATATTTAAATATACGCTAGTGCCATTACATTCCAAACCACGGGTAATTACCAAATCGAAAGTATTACCATTATGAATGGTAATAGTCTGCCATGGCATGTGCATGCACACACACACACCACACACCAAATTAAGCGTTATAAAACAGCTGTGCCACAGCCTGAATGGGGTAAATTAAGAAGCAGTGAAGTAGTGCGGGAACATTTCTTTTTTTTTTTTTATATGTGGCCTCCTTCCAATCACTTGTGCATTTTTGGGTCAGCCGGGCCTTCTTCACAATATAATAGTCGCTATTAGATAAATACATAACCTAACAATGCATTTTATATAACAAGGCGAAATGAGCTTTTGGGCTCAGGTCCCCTGAATGCAGTTTCAAGGCTTTAAAATTTGGTGTCTCAAGTGTCTGGCTTGCTTTTTGCGCAAATACGGGAGGGGGGGATAGAGTCATTGAAAAGGGGTTTGTGTGCCATGCGCACGCACGCACACATACACATACACACACACATCGTCTCACAGCAGCCAGCCAATTAGGCAACAGGATATGCCCGGGATCAACACATTAAAAGGTGCATTCACATCATATAATAGGGAAAAAAACGTCATTATGTGACCCTTTGAAGGAAAAAAGAATCAAAATATTTATGAAAGATTCCATCTATACTGATGATGAGGGGTTCAACTAGTTGCAACTTCAGTGTTGCTGCTCCTTGGAATTCCTCAGTCATTTCAGTTGTTTTTGTGTCACTGTCATTCTGTTTTTGTGAAGGAATGGAAACGCTGCAGCAACGCCACCACTGGTCTCTACAGCGTGACCACTTTTTGCGCAAAGCTGAAGTATCGTGGCTCAATAGTGCGAGCGCCCGGCGTTATGCTTGCCCACATCATCAGAGTCAGGGGTGGCTGGGGTATGGCAGGTAGCCATTTTCATAGCATTTCCTTTGATGCCCTACCACAATTATTCAAAGAACAAATTTACAGTTGATCTGATTCCAAAACTCCCCAGAAAAATATCTCTATCCTAAATATCGTTTGATTCTTGCAGTCAATGTCAGTAAAAATAGTTACTTTTATACCACAGCAAAGTTAAAAGCATCGCTGGGACTCATGTGACAGCGGTGCTCTGTAATCACCAATTTAACAGGGCAGCATTGTGTAATTGTGGATCTTTAACTGATGCACCATACACAAACAAGGCCAGCAGCCTGGCGAATAATCATCATTTTCCACTTAACTAATAATTATTTCCTCAAATACCTTTGCACGTTAAATCGGATCGGAGCAGATCTTCTGAGTGCACTCCAACAAGCAAAATTGTATGCGGAACATTTTTTTCCCCATCATTCCCACCATCAAAATTCAACTCAATGTGAACATGCTTCAGTACCTCCCAAAAAAAATCGGGTTGATGCATTGGTAGAAGTGTCATTCTTTCCATTCTTCTTTTAATGTCTGTTCTTCTCTGTGACTTGGAACTATTCAATCGCAGATGTCCAAAGCCTGCAAACAAAAAGCTCGAAGTTACAAAAAGATGCTGGAGTGGAGCAGTTCAAATTGTGTCTGACACTCAAGATTAAACAAAAGGATGCGGGGGGAATTGGCGCTCAATGTGCAGTTCAGGCCCAACATCCTCTACTTCTTCCCTCCATGGCCTGCAGGGGTCACGGAGGGAGGGAGGAAGTGTGACGAGGATTCAAAGAGCTCAACAGAGCAGCAGCAATCAAAGAGACCAAAATCCTGCTGTCAGTGAGTGAGGCAGGACGAGAGACTTTACACATAGGTGAAGTGATACACAAAATGATGGTCTAGAAATAAGTCTTAAATCGACATTTAAACATTTCGACTTCCAATAAAAAGGATACCCATCATTCACTGTTGTTTGTCCTGACAAACATTTGTATTCACCGGTTGTTTTTATTTAGGACCGGTCAATAATTTTCATTGACCTCCAATTTCAATGAAGCAATTCATTCAAGTAGGATGAAAAATATGTTCTTTTTGTTATGTATTTTTACGTTGATCTAAACTTGAATTACTGTTGTCATAATGCGCGGAACAACACAAGACAGTCAGTCTACACGCCACAAATTCAGGCTCCATTTTCTGTGTCTCCAGCGTGGGACTTGCTTTTTGAGCAAGTGCAAGGGATTATTAAAAAGGGTTTGGTGTGCATCTCACACACACACACACACACACACACACACACACACAAACACGCACAGTGTCTCACAGCAGCTAGCCAATTATAAAAGACATTGCCGGCATCAACACATAAAAGTGCATTGCACATATTAGAATAGGAAAAAAAACGAATAATTATGTGCTGCTACAATGGAAAGAAACATGTTTTTAAAAAAGTAATATACAGAGCAAAATGTGTATGAAAGATTCCATCCATGGTGCTGATGAGAATATTTTAACCACTTGCAACCTCGGTGCTATGTAGTAACGATTTCATACGTCTTAATGAGGAATGACCTTTAATTAAACAGGCTACTGCGCTTTCCCACAAATCTTTGGTATCCGTGCGGCCGCTATGCTAATGTGATCACATTCATTCATCCTTCCGCTATGCGGAACAGCGTTGCAAATGGTGTCATTTACCCCATTTACATGCAACGCTGACAAAAGTGGGGTTGTGTGCTTGTAATTCTGGGAGACCTGAATTAAGGTCTCCCAGATGTACACTATATTTTCTTGCAGCAAGAAGAAGCAGACACAAATGGGCAGTGAAAAACAGGTTGTTGGACCACTCTGTTAAGGACAATTCTTCTTTTGACAAGTGAACACATCGATCCAAATTGCAAAGTTGGTCATGATATTGAGTAAAAGTCATGAAAAAAATGACTTAAGGTCATGAATATGTATTCAGATGCAGTACTGGGATGATGAATCCACATTAAACATATATTAAACATTAGAAATTGCGCTGATACAATCCAGACCCATCAGCTAAAGATGAAAACCTGCAATATAGCGAGAATATAAAAACATTTTTAACTTTAAAAAATGAGTTTCAATACATTTACGTGTGTTTCAATCAAGAAATGCTGTATGTAGTGAGTCCCATCACAGATGAGCCTTCATTCTTTACATCCTAATACTTTGTAATATTAAAAGTATTTTTCTTGATTGTATGACAGTTACGGTAAATAGGATACAATGTTGCTTTAAACATTGCACGTGTAGTCAAGTAAAAGTTTTCACTGAGCTCACTGAGTGATCAAAGCCAACCCCGAAAAATATAAATCCCTGTACAGTATTAATCTAAGAACCAAATTGGATTTCTAAAACACTTAAATCTAATTTCAAACCAACCTTACAACTGCCAGTCTGTCTTCGCAGATGGTTTAAAAAAGAAAAAGACCCAAAAATGAAATATTTGTCTCTATGATCGGGTCAGTGAAAATCAGCATTTAATTTTTTTTTAAATATAGATCTTTATTGGACTCATGAGATTGTGCACCAAAAGTCTTGCCTAATGGGGTTTGTTTGTAATTGCATCGAAACCAATGTGCATTAGTGAAGTTTTACAGCCCACTTGGGCAAGCATTAGCAAATGAATGATCTCAAAGCAGAACAAACAAGTTGCCTGTTGCCTTTAAATTACACAGACCAGCGGCTTTTAATTCTGGCCGCACGTTTGGCTCATTTACACTGGAGGCAGCAGGTCGTTTCATTTCCATGCGGCACCTGACGCAAATACAAAAAAAAAAAAAAAACATCTGAAAGCATGATGGCAATGTGATGTCGTAAGGTCAGGCTTCTTAATTGCTCTATTGGTCATTTTAATTAAAAAGTGGCACACTTATAACAACAGGTGTGCAGCTCACTGTGAAGAAAACAGAAAGAGATGAAAGGCTGTGCGATATCCGAATGGTAAATCCTCACATGGTCTACTAAATTGAGTTTATGTTAATACACGCAAGGAAAACATTTTGTGACAGACAGACCTGTTTGATTTTCCAAACAGACAGACGTGCCAGGGGATTTATCAATCATCATCATCAATCATTGATTCATCAAGGTGAATGTAAATGGTTGGTAGCTGATACATGCCCTGTGATTGGCTCGTGGCCAATTCAGAGCAACGCAGTATACAATATAACCTTGAATCACTTCTCCTGAAGGTAAGGGACTCCATATTTAATGTACAAAATGGCAACGTATTGGAAAAAAGGTATCTCGGGACCAGCAGGAATGCTAAACTGGCGCAACGGGAAAAAAGTCTGTTAATTTCAGAATTGGTTTATTTGAGCACTCGTGTGTACACACATACATTTTCTCCCTCAAACATACTGTACTGGTTTTGGTATAGTATGCTGTTTGTTTTAGCCTCCACCATTAGTCGATTAAATTGAGGTTCCACTGTAAAGTCTGAAAGGTGTCATGCACAGGCATCATAATTACCCATCTTAACATTATGTGCCTATACAATGCAATTCAACTGATTATTTACTGAATTAACCATTTGTAAGGGATGGTTTTGACAGAAGCCTCACAATATATTTTATGTTAATCTGAGATTAATATTATCATTAATCGTGATAAAGATCTAGTGGGCTGTATTGAAGAAAAGAGCATGTTTTCTTGTACGAAGACCATTTAATAACGAATATTTACAGTATTATATAAAGCAGCCTGCGCTCAATGTACAGTACAAGCACTACTTTCATTGTGGAATGACGTCAAGCCATTTAAAAAAATAAAAGAAAGACGCAAAAAGTCCGATGATTCTGAACGCAGCACAATCTCGCGTCAGGTGGTCAAAACCACGTGACTTCCGCTAGCACGTGACAGTTGGTGGAAGCCGGAACGTCGTCATGGCTGCAGCGCCGCAGTGAGTTTTTATTTCTTACTTTATGACAACGCCACCATATTCTTTTATTTATTAAAATGCATGCCACTGTGTTTAGAAGTGATATTCTTAATGCTGTGGCGCCTCGATACCAGCGTCACGCTTTCTCAGACGTATGTTGTAAGTTGGCTGTCAAAAGCCGTTTGCAACCTCACAACAAAAGTTCAATGTCCAATTACTAATTAAAAAAACAATCTTTCCCCAAATCAATAACTTACAGGAATTATACAATTATAGAATGTGAAACACTATTAAATTATACTACGGTCGTGCTGCGTTCTTGATCTATAGCCACTGGTTTCTCAGACGTAAAAAAAACCTCCCATGTATCAAATAAAATTAATAAAAGTTCATCTACAGTAGTTACAAGTTAGATTAAAAAGAAACAAATATACTATTAGAGCAATTTCTTCCTTATAATATTTTGGTAGTGATGTAATTGTGCATTTATAAATATTGGTTTGTCGTTTTATCTTAGTTTCTTAGTTTAGTGTTTAAATTCTCAATTTAAACACTAGATTTTTAGACTCAATTTGTAAAAATATTCTTTTACGTCATTATTGTCAGTATTATTATTATTATTATTATTATAAAGCTCTTCAGATGATGGATGGATTTTTGTTCAATCAATCAATTATACTTTAATACTCTCTTGGGAGGGTCCCCTCACAGGGAAACTTTATTATTATTGTTTATGTCAATTTTATTAAATATGGAAACCCTATCAGTTTAAATTCACAAATCGTATTAAAAATACTCTTTATACTATTAGTATGATCATTATTATTAGTGTGTGGTATCTATTTTATTACATAATGAAAATAGTAACAGGGATATGATCATTTTCTATATCCCTGTATATATGTAAAGCTCATATTAAAACATGTAGATCATCACAAAAAATAGCATTTATATATCTTTTATATATCGTCAGATATTTTTAAAAGGCGGCTCTTAATAGTCATTGCAAAAAAAGAAAAATGTCAATATAGAGTTTTGGAGGGGTCTTTTTTTTATAATAAACCCTCTTATTCTGTAAGCGAATGTGTTTAATTATTATGTGATATAATCATTGAGCGGATTGGCTTGCTATTGTAAGAAAACACACACACTTTGATGTTTTGTGGGTGTAGTCATTCAGTTCATAGAAACGCTGCCCCCCTCACCCTTACTCCCGCCATGTTGCCAGGACGTGTAGATAATCCATCAGATATGACATAATAACATTTGAAGTGGTGTGAGGAGTCACCCCGACTGTGCAAAGATTAAGGCAATACTTTGACAAGCTTGCAACACGGCGGGTCAGATAGCAAGTCCCTCTTTGCTGATAAGACACAGTCTATCTGATCCTGCACACTGCACTATACTCAAGGTCGAAATCCATAAACCTCGTAAACACTGTTATTAGGGCCTGAGCATGCGGTGCCAAGGCTCTCTTAAAATTGCTGGGTTGCTTCGTTGTTGTTGTTATTTCTGGTTCTAAATAAATCACAATTTTGAGGAACTTTCTGTACTTCCAGGGGTCCTTCAAAGATCAGTTACATTACATTACGAAATGTCCTTGCATACCTATTTGTCATGTCCTTGTTTACGATGATACTAATGCAGCGTGTTATACCGGAGACAAATTCCTTGTGTGTTCTACATATTTGGCCTATAAAGATTATTCTGATTCTGATTATCGAGATACTTACTGGCATTAATGTATACATGAAGTGACACTGCACCTGACTGGCTTTTCTAAAATCGTGGCTGCTCTACGAATCGACACATTGGGCCTCCTTAGTTAATAAAAGCTTACAACTCTTCATACTTTGCGCACAACTTGAGTGTTTCGGTGAACTGATTCGTGATACGTGTGTTACGGTCAATTTCATTTGCACCACTGCGCGTATTTTATTGAATCTGAATTCGTTGTGATACTACGTTCACTTCACCATACCAAGTCTGAGAGTGATTCATTCGGACCACAACAAAGAAGAAAAAGTCCTCCTGCTTCTCCTGTAACAGGAAAATTGAGAAATATGAACGTTGCTACTCTATCAAGCAGTTGTGCTAAAAGTGAAGCTAATCCTAAATGCTATAGCTATCTCGGTTCACAGTTCGACAGCTGTAAAACACCCACAGACCGCGATGTTTATTTCGTCCTACACTGCGCGCGCGCACGTTTGTTTTTGTGTATGTGTGTGAGACACAGTTAGTACATGCTAAACATCGATTGAAGTGTCTTCCAGTTCAAATTTACAAAATTCAGCAAATGGGTTCTGACTGACTCACCTCATACGTCAATTATGTCGCCGACGCGCTTTGGCACCTTTCCACGCAAACCTGTTGACATCGCGAGAATAGTTAAATCACGTTCTGACTGGCCTCAGCCAAATCATGGCTGAGGCTCTGATTTGTTTAAGACACGACGCCCCCCCCCCCCCCCCCCCCTCTCCCTCGGAACCAAAAAAGGCATTTTAGCGAATCTGCAACGGTTTAAATTTGCAAAGGGACATCCCAAAATGCTCACGTTTAAAAATGTTTGTTTCACTGGAAAGCTTGCTGACCACAAAAAGTGACAATATATAACATTTAAAATTAAAAGAAATAAAAAGACCCAAAAATGAACAAACCCTGCACCTGCATCATTAAAATCGTGCGGAATAAATTACAATTGCCCTGCAAACAAACTGACAAAACTTTTTTTTTTTCAAATCCCATTTCAGTATATGTTTGTTCCATTTTTTTGCTTATGTAATTATTGATTTAGTCATTGATTTATTTTTTGCTTTCAGACCGTGCTTCTGGCTGGGTAATGACACCCTCCGAGTGTCCACAGAGCTTTTCGCAAAGAACCGCGAGCGTCTGTGCTGCGAGCTGAGAGCCAAAGAAGGTGTGGAGTCCTCCTCGGTTGTGGTGCTGCAAGGCGGCGAGCAGCAGCAGAGGCACTGCACCGACACAGACCTCCTCTTCAGGCAGGTTGGTGGTTGATTCGCAAAGCTGCATTACTTCAAATCACCAGGCTGTGGTCATGGCCTAGAAAAATATTACAGTCACAAATGGGGGAAGGTGGTTCATTTATTTTCCTCCTGTGCACTTTCTTCACTTTAGGAGTCTTTCTTCCATTGGGCCTTTGGGGTGACTGAGGCTGACTGCTATGGGGTTATTGAAGTGGACTCCGGAAAATCCATCCTGTTTGTTCCAAAACTGCCTGAGAGCTACGCCACATGGATGGGAGAGTGAGTCTTTGTGTTTTCTGGGAGCTGGAGTGTTTGGGGTAACAGTAATGTGAGCCTGTTGTGTCGACAGGATCTATTCCAAAGACCACTTCCGGAAGAAGTATGCTGTGGACGAGGTGCAATACACCTGTGATGTAAGTCTACGTTTTTTAACTTTGACGGGGTTCTCATGGATCCCCGGAGTCTTAAAAGGCTCTGATCTATGAATTTGAAAGTAAACCTTCATTAGCATTAGCATTGCAAAATTTACACAATAACCTTCTCGCTGCTTAACTCATTCACTACCAAAGACGTTTTTAAACGTCTTTTCAGACTTGGTCCAGAATTGGCTGGTATTGAATGAGTTAAGAATAGAGTTTAGAATAGGCTTCCCTGAGGCGTGCGATTCCCGCCAGGGGGGCGGGAGGCTTCCACGTCAATCTGCCGCCGCTTTCTCTGTGACAGTCACAGCGGGAACCTTCCAAAGACTAAAACGCCCGCCTTAAGTGTCGCCAGCAGGGACTTGCACGATAAGCACAATAGAAAAGCACCACGTCAATATCGTGACCTTCGTAAGTGGCCCGTGCATAGCTGAGACTGAACGGGATTTTATTTATTTATTTTATTTAAATCTATACAAGCACTGGCCGGGCACATGTCAAAATGTTGCGCCTGTGTTTTGCTCCAGAATGTTCTTCTACCTTAGGTTTTTCTCACTAAGGTGTAAAACACACTTTTAAAACCTCCAAAAGTGCCTTTTTAATGATGATTTTTTTTTTCTTTTGCCCTCAGCGGGTGAGGCCAAGTCCTTCGGCAGATATGCATTTTCATTCATGAATTTATTGACGGTTTTAGATGCCCTTGAGGTGCTCAGCAATTTAAAACGGGCACCTCATGTATATGTTCACAGGTCGAGTCTATCGCTGTAAAATTACTCGCCTCCACCATTCAGACAGACCGGCTTCACTTTATTGTGTCAACGGTGCTTGTGAATCGAGACGACCTTCACCGGTGCTCATGTGTGTAAAATTAAAGGCATGTGGTAGTTGGAACGCTCCCCGGGCGGACAGCAGTTGTGTTAGGAAAATGTCACCTGACATTTTGGGCTGCAGGATGAGCAATAAAGTCATTTGAGATTCCGTCTCGCGTCGGTGCCGCAGAGCAACGGCGACACCTGGCAACCAGACTCTCACTCTGCAATGTGTGTGCGTGTGTACACGAAAAGTCTCATTTCATTGTTTCTTTTTATTTAGTTATTTATTTATTGCTTTTCAGATTGCTGAAGTCCTGGGCAAGCTGAAACCAGCCGTCCTCCTCACATTGGTATGCTGCTTTATTTCTTCCAACACTGTCCTCCAGGGGTGTAACAAAAGCGGTTTGAACCAGGAAAAATCGATGTTTGATTTAAAAGATGCAGGTGGATCGTATTTAATCGAATTGAATCGTTCCACGTTGAATATTACAAGAATAAAACTGGAATTTCGGACGGGAAAATTGCACGAATATAAATTATGAGAATAATGTTGACATGTTTTGCTGTTTTTATTGTTGTCATACTTTGTGGTCATAACACAGAATGACATCACCTACTACAAATGTCGTGATTTTTATTTTTTTTTCCCCCACTGACTAACTGGCTGGGAGAAATAATGCTGTAACGCCACTTTTAGAATTCTAACATTTATATGGCCATTAGTCAGCAATTGTACGGTTGCACGTATGATGAATTGTTACTGCATTTTGCTAAGACTAGTTAGCAGAGAATACAATTATTATAATTGTATTTTTTTATTGATGTGGACGCACACAAACTCAGACTTGATTGATAAAAGTCGAAGATGGTAATTAATTTAACGATACGTCTGTGTGTGTATGTTGTAGCGAGGACAGAACACAGACAGCGGGAGCGTCAGCCGGGAAGCCTCCTTTGAAGGAATTAGCAAGTAGGTTTGCTTTCATGGTATTTTACTTTGTGTTTTCAAGCATCATTTTAGTCGCGGAAACGCGCGTTGCTGCTCTCTAGTCTTTTTGTTTAAAAAAAAAATACTCTGCACGTTCGAGCTCCTCTGCCTTTTCTTCTCCACCTAGTACGGATAAACACCAGGTCGAGGAGATGGGTGGGCAGTGGGAGTGCATTTGGTGCTGTTTGGCATCGGGCTATGACCAAGCAGCTAAACAAGGACTTGTTACAAGCACATAAATAAATTAAATATGCACCATGAACATCATCTTATGATGATTCTTTTTTTTTTAAGAAAGGATATTAAATGTAAAGGTCTTGTATTGTCTAACTGAGCTACTTTTGTTTTCTTTCTTTTGATTCAGATTCCAAGTGAACAACATGTTGCTGCACCCGGTCATTGTGGAATGGTAAGTTGTGACATGCATGAAAAAAAACAAAAGTCCTTCTCCCAATCTTCAGACATTTAGCAATTACAAGTCATTTTGGTAATTGTAAGTGACTTAGAACAAAGGAAAACTTGAATTAGTTTTTTTTAAGACTCTATAATTTGTAATTTGGCTTCACTAGAATTTCACAGTGAGCAACGAAAAATAAATCCTTGTTTCTCAGTTCATGTTCTAAAAGTTCAGTTTATCCAATCTTCACGAAGCAGGTTTGTTTTGCCCCCACCCCCACACCCCATCCTCAAGCCGGTTACTCGTGATTGAATACGTGCACGCCTGCTTGTTCCCTGCATTAGACTTTGGGGCCATCAGATGAATTGACATTTCTGGCCAAAATGAGGCGGAATGCTCTTGAGTCACACCCCATGTCGAGAGAGGCAACGTTTCTACCGTATGGCAAAACAACAACCCCCACCATTTATCACATGGCTCTGCACTAATGCCTTGCCCTTTCACTCTCCATTTTCCCACGGCGTTTTTGTTTGTTTCTTCTTATTTTCCGACACGCGGCACGTCACGTGCCGAAATCGCACAATGATAACATGCACGCATTGTCATTGATTTTAGGAACACAGGTGACAAAAAGATGAAGACTGTTGATATATCATGGTGGGGAAGAAGAAGCAAAAAATAAAGGGAAAGAATTCAGAAAAGTTTTCCCGAATGAATTGTTTAATGGTAGCATATGTTTATCAATGTATAGAAAGTGGCCGAGTACAGAAGGACTCCATATTGAAAGATTCGGGTGCACCTTGTGAGTATTAGCAAAGCTTGGAAGGTGACGTTTTTTTACCCACGTTTGACACAAAAGAAAGCACCTCTTAACAAACCCATTTGTTAACGCGCGCAGTTCACTCCTGTTGAAAGATTTGAGTCGCATAGGCCCACTCTTTGTCTCTCTCTGTCCCTGTAGCCGCCTGATTAAGACGGACATGGAGCTTGAGGTCCTGAGGTACACCAACAAGGTGTCCAGCGAAGCCCACAAGATTGTAAGTAGCATCTTTCAGCAGAAACATCATCTACAGTATGTAGCCCGTTACTCACGAGCATGTGTCTGTTTGTTTGTTTTTATAGATCATGAAGAGTGTGAAACCTGGACAAAAAGAATATGAAATGGAAAGGTAAAGTCGGGAGTAGGTCTGTCTATCGGAATCTAAAATCGAACTACCACAATACTGTATTAACATATTGTCAATTGACAACTCTGGAAGCTTCATTATCCTTGTAACGGTTGAATAATTCCTACGGGTTTTGGATCAGTTTAGCAGATTTTTGTTCATTAATTTAATTTAATTCATTCATTTTCATTTTCCGTACCGCTTGATCCTCACGAGGTCGCGGGGGGTGCTGGAGCCTATCCCAGCTGTCTCCGGGCAGTAGGCGGGGGACACCCTGAATCGGTTGCCAGCCAATCACAGGGCACACAGAGACAAACAACCACCCGCGCTCACACTCACACCTAGGGACAATTCAGAGTGTTCAATCAGCCTGCCACGCATGTTTTTTTTGGAATGTGGGAGGAAACCGGAGCACCCGGAGAAAACCCACGCAGGCCCGGGGAGAACATGCAAACTCCACACAGGGCGGCCGGAGCTGGAATCGAACCCGGTACCTCTGCACTGTGAAGCCGACGTGCTAACCACTGGACTACCGGGCCGCCCTAATTTAATTTAATATCGTTTTTATTTTTGTATTTAGTTATTATATACCATGTATCTTCTTTCTTTTCAGCCTGTTCCAACACTACTGCTACACTAAAGGAGGAATGCGGCACACCTCGTACACTTGCATCTGCGGAACGTGAGTGGGCTTTCTCTATAACGCACTGGCAATATTGAAATCAAAATAAAATGGATTCCGCTTGTGCTTTACAATTTAATTAGCGACATGGTTACGCATGAACGGCTGCAAATCAAACACTGTTCTTCTGTGTATACAAGGCCGCGCGTGATGAGTTTTTCTCTGGGATTACTGCTTACTAGCTTAACTTTGTGTTTACAAACAAGGCTTTGTCTTGATTAACAACCTGAGCCATGTCCAAACTTTGTAGTGAAATAAGGTCATCAGAGGCGATGTACTCGACATTTTTTGACACCGATGGACAAAAGCTAATTAGTTCCCTTCAGAGTCTTCGTGTACCAAAGTCTAAACCTAAACTTGCTTTTGCTAATTACAGTGCAACCACGAAAGTCCAGTCCCACGAATGTTGTCCAATTTGGGATTTAAGCCACATATTCACAAAGATATGCCTGTGTGGGATTGGACATAATTTCAGTTACAGAACGTTACAAATTGTAATCAAAGGAAGTTTGGACGTCGTACTAGAAACACTGATTTACGGTTTTTGCCATTAGCTCGCTGGCGATTGAGCTAGAATACTTAGGTCCGTAAATATTGGGACATTGACACAATTATCATCATTCTCGGTTTGATTTGAAATGAACACAACAAGACGTGCTTTCGCTGCCAACTTTCAGCTTCTCAGCCTAAGGATGACCTGCTTCACTGATTGTGACAGTTCTTTGGATGTCAAATTAAGAGTTGGCAGCAATGTTAATGTTTTTGTTACACTAGTGTGACAATTACAAATGGAATAAAAAGTGATGCGGCAAGTCGAGTTCCATACATCTCACCTTGCAATTAGGAACTTTTATTTCAAAGTAAATCGTGGTGTTTCCACCTCTATAATGAAGTTTGATGTTTGACTGTGTGACCCACAGGGGCAATAATGCCTCTGTTCTGCATTACGGTCACGCTGGGGCTCCCAACGATAAAACCATAATGGACGGCGACATGTGGTGAGTGCTAAAATGTTTATTCTATTTTTTTTTTTTTTTAACTTTCAGAACTAACTATCTGAATTGTCCGAAACCTCTGTGTACTATTTAAGTCTTATGATGGTGACACTTGGACCATTGGATGAGTTATATTGCTATTATTTCTTACAGGAAAACAGATTTTAAAACCATAACAAATTGAAAGATGTTTTTTTTTTCACTCCTGCAGTTTGTTTGACATGGGCGGCGAGTACTATTGCTACTCGTCAGACATCACATGCTCCTTCCCCGCCAATGGCAAGTTCACCGCTGACCAGAAGGCCATCTACGAGGCAGTCCTAAAGGCATCCAGAGCGGTCATGGCCGCCATCAGACCAGGTGATGCTTTGACGACTGTCAACAGTAGAAAACGGCACTGTGTTTGTTAGCAAACAAATTTGATAGCTGTCTAGGATTCAAATGAATCAAATATTAACTGCCTAGTCCATCGATTATTGACTTCCTCGCAGTCAGTTTGTTAGTTGGCAGCTCCATATTTAATCAGTCAGTTCGGAGAAGTTAGCTAGTGTGTCAGTCAGTGAAATTGTTCTCTTGGCTTTAAAACGCCGGAGTAAATTGTGTTCTTTAAGTTCTTTAAAAGGAGTATAGGTGGTCTCTTTGTCTTTTCAACCAAATTACATGTGTTCACCAGTTACAGTACTTTTGTTTCATTACACCGATATGATAATCACTGATATGGAAAAGGTATGATTATTTTCCAATCTGAATAGTTAACAGTGTAAAAATGTCCAGGTGTGAAGTGGACCGACATGCACCGTTTGGCTGACCGTGTTCACCTGGAGGAGCTGGTGAAAGTGGGGATTCTTCAGGGCAGCGTGGAAGACATGATGAAAGTCCACCTTGGCGCCGTTTTCATGCCCCATGGTCTGGGTCACCTGTTGGGCATCGACGTGCACGACGTGGGCGGTTATCCCGAGGTGAGAGCGCTGTCCTCGGTGGATGCTGAGAAGCCGTTGGATCGTGCGGTAACGTAGGTGTCCCGCAGGGAGTGGAGCGCATCGACGAGCCCGGGCTGAAGAGTCTGAGGATGGGCCGCCTGGTCCAGGAGCGCATGGTGCTCACTGTGGAGCCTGGCATCTACTTCATCGACCACCTGCTGGATCCGGCCCTGGCCGACCCCACGAAGAGCTGCTTCATCAACAACCAAGTGCTCAGTCGCTTCAGAAGCTTTGGCGGGGTAAGTATAGCCTGTATTTATTCGCTCTATACCAAGGTCAGCAAGAGCTTGGATATTGATTATTGCTTCTTTCACTCAAAAGCATATGTAATTATTGAGCAAGCATGTTAAGTTTGTTTGTTAAGTCAAGCATCTGTCAAGTCGTTGCTCGGCATATTTTCCAGTTCGTCAATCACACTCTGGTTTCATTAGCTACTTAGTTAATCAGTTAGTCAAAAATTGAAAGTACATTGATCAGCTGGTTTGGCAGCAGAGTACATCACTGAAATTGTTACACCGTTATTAGCCACTTAGTCAGGAAGCCAGTCAGTCAAATATCCAGAAATGTAAGGGCATCATCAGAATCTGAATTCCTTCATTTTGTTGGCGTGCACCCTATTGAGTTTGTGTATTGTTATGTTGTGTGTAAATGTTAATTATGTTTCTATTGATCGCACCCTATTGAAATCATCCTGGCAGGTTCGCATTGAAGATGACATCGCCGTCACCGCAGATGGCATTGAGTTGCTTACCTGCGTCCCAAGGACCGTGGAGGAGATTGAGGCCTTTATGAGCGCCTCAGACAAACCTTTCAGCTCGCTCGTGTGCAGCCAAAAATTTTGATCCACCACAACTCTCTGTACATATGCAAAACTAAACAATCAACCAACACAAGATGAACAGATACAAGCTTGATCATGATGCAGTAAAAAAAAAAAAAAAGTAGCATCAATCAGTTTTAAAATACCACCTCAAGTAGGTATTCAAATTGACACAAAAACAAATGTTGTATAACTGAATAAAATGTGATTTTTGCAAACAAATGCAGTTGACGTTCTCCATTATTTAGAGGGTGCACTTGCTTATATCCGCCACTAAATGCCACTCTTTTAGCCATGCAGCCATTGCCTTATACCTCAACAGAGCAGTGCAATGTTTCTTTGAAAGACAGTACAGCTGTTTAAATACCGATTGATTTTATTTTTTTAGGCTTTTTAAGAACCACCACATTTATAGGTTCGTGAATGCATTGCAACGTACACTGATGATTGTGTGGTTGGGATGAAGACTTACAAGCTAGTCAGTTAGCTAGCTAATGATTAGCTTGTAAGTCTTACTTACTTACTTAAAAGTTGGTTAGTGAGTTGGCTTGTCAATCTTTTAGAGTACCAGTAAAATCGCGATTCATTTACAAGTGACCTTTGAAGATGAAATTTCAGATAAATTGGAAGCAATTTATAGGTTATACCAATTACAGTGGACCCCTGCTATTGCTGGGGTTCTCGGGACTTGCCCCGCCCACAAATTGAGGAACTCAGCGTATAATTGATGCAAAAATGTTTTTAAATGAATGAAAAATGAAGTGTTCTCCACAAAAAATGCAGGTTCACTTAACTGCTTCTCCCCCCCAAAAAATAAATATTAAAAATAGGTAACGGACAACAGTTAATTAGTTGAGGCGGTTTTTGGATAATGTATCAATATACATGACGTGTGCTCAGAATGGAGGGTGGGGTAAGGTTGATGAATAAATTAACTAAGCAATGTAATTGTGCAAATGTGCGAAGTAATCCATGGAGCTGTGACCTTCCACCATAAATTAAACCTTAGGATTCGGGTGCAATGGAACAAGCCAATCGGGGAAAAAAAATTATATATATTTTTTTTTAACATCATCCTCACCGGGATTCGATAAATAATTTGTGTTCTTGAAAAGTCTGTTTAAAAAAACGAAATTACACGAATTTACATATTTACAGCCAAGCCATGAATACTCATGTTCTGCTGTTCAGTTTAAAGATAGAGAGGCTGCATTTAAGAAAACTGGGAAATTAATCCTTTTAATTTCACACATTTTAAAGCGCATCAAAGTCAGAGTTCCAACCAAGTACATAGTACCAATCGATGTAGCCCAACAGACAACTGTCACGCAAAGCATCATTTCAACTAGATTTACATGTACATAACGGTGGGATTAGAAAGTAAGATAGATAGATTGTCGGGCAAACAGTTAACTCATTCAGTACCAGCCAAAAACATCTGAAATGACGTTTAAAAACGTCTTTGGGAGCGAATGACTTAAAAGGGGAAGGTAGTTTTTTTTTAAATAGTTAGCTATAGTTACTTGTTTAAATAAAAAATAGGGCAATTCCAAATTCCCAGTGTTCTTGAATGCATCCTTGGCTGGATGTACATTTGTAGGCTACACAACCTACGAATTTGGATAGCCGTCAAATGCATAATTACCGACGCGCCTCGACCACACACCAGTGTCCGAATTCACAATGGAGACGGGCCCTGAGGCTTGCTTCGAAGCACACTTTTGTAGCCTACGTTGCTCTGCTTTTCTTCTACGGCGTTCTTCTTGGCTAGGCCTAATTCGCCATAGTTCATGCAGTCCACGCAAGCTTCGAAGGACCCAGACCGCAAAAGGTCTTCAAGAACGCACCCGACAAATATGGACAGAACTTTTGACTAGATTAACAGAGGCCGTTTCCTCAACTTGGTGCCATCTGTTGAGTGGATTTTCATTGTTTGCTGCATGCAAATGTTTTTACTTCCTGTCCCGATGAGTGTTAGCTGCGCCCCTTGTGGACCACGGAGTGTCTCTGGGGGTGGCGAGAGCACGATGCGCAGCAGGTCGTCTTGTAGTAGTCATAGACGCACAGGCGGGCCTGGACCACCACGTTGCAGTTGAAGTACTCGTCTTTGCAGTGCTGGTCTGCGACGGAAATGTTACAGGGCTCGGGGTCGGAATCAAGCAAAGCAATTGGTGCGTTTTTTCGGACCAACCTATTTGAGATACACAAGGTTCGGGGTTGCAGTCTTCCCGTTCAGGAGGTTTGAGCCGCTCCTCACAGCTAGTGCTGGACTGCATATCTTCGGAAAGACAGCGCACCTCACGCACACGGAATCCTCGCTCGCAGGTTTTAGAGCACTACGCGGAGTCGAAAGAGACATTTGATAAACCTCTCCATTTTTACGCTTGAAATATCCACCTTCATGAAACTGCAATACTTCTGCCTGTAAAAAATGATATATCAAGTGTTTTAAACTAAGGTTAGATTTCAAAGTAGAGTTTCCGATAAGGGCTAGGTTTCAAATTAGGGAATTAAACTAAGGTTGTGGTTTCAAAGTAGGGTTTAAAATACCGCTCATTTCAAAGGAGGGTATGAAACTAGGGCTGCGGTTTCAAAGTCGGATTTTAAACTAGGGTTAGGGCTTCAAATTAAGGTTTCAAAATCGGGTTAGGTTTTCAAAGTAGGCTTTTAAACTACTGCTCGAGTTTCAAAGTAGGGTTTTAAAATATAGATAGGGTTTTAGACTAAGGGTAATTTTTGGGGGGGGCGGGGGTTGTGGGTGGCCCTAGGCATCCTGTGTGCTTTGCATGCCACTGCCTTTAACACGCTTGTCTATAAGTTTCTCTCTAAACTTCTGGGACAATTCTTTCCTTCGCTTCCTGTGGTCCATGTTCGCATGTTTACACACCATGTCACCACCGAGCAAAGTGCCGAATTTCACCCTTTAAAAAGGTCAATTGACTCCTTTAAATTTGAAGGCACCATTGATGCTAACTAGAGAACACGACTTGCTTGAACATGTCCCAATGGTCTAATTATTTCATTCTCACTTTCTTCTTCAATTTGTTTGACCTTGGTTTGACTTCTTTGACAAGAAGTTGTTATTAAATGAGGAAACGATCCAGGTTGTGTGTGATGATGCCGCGTGATGGTACGCAAGGGGGCGTCACTCACAGCGCTCCAGTCGGTGTAGTACCACTTTGCCCCGCACGCTTTCACGTTGCAGCTCTGCTGGCTGAGCGGTCTTTCCAGCGACGAGCACTCGTACTGGGGCGCCACGGCAACCATGTCTCGGGACCTCATGAGACACACCACCGCCCGCTCCTGCTTGCCCACGCCGCACTCTGCGGAACACTGGCAAACAATCACACGAAACTTGTGAATGTTGCTTGAAAAGTCACGTGTTCGTTCTCGTTGAGTGTTCATACCTGGCTCCAGGGGCCGGTGAACCACTCAATGGCGTTGTCGCAAGGGCCCGTGTCACACACTTGAGAGTCGGGAGGTCGCTCGCTGCCGCAACCCTCCAGAGGGAGGCTGCTGATGTGATTGGTCAAGCACAAGACATCTCGCGTTCGTACGCCCCTCCCGCACTCAGCAGAACACTACAAGAAAAGTCGCTGTTTATTTATATTTCACCGTAAACATCACACTTACAGATGCTTCATCTACTCTGCGGGTATATTGGGGTAACTATGAAAGCATATGGGATGTAAAGAATATGATTTTTTTTTTCAGTCAGGATTTGGGTGTTTTTGGGAGGGAAACATTTTTTGTGTTGGAAAAAACAAAACAAAAGAATTTCAATGAATCAATCATAAAAATGTACTTTCAGATTGATGAAGCAATTTTCACTTAATTATTGTTATTATATTATTATTTTGGGGGGGGGGTTGTATTAATCAAATATATGACCAGCACTTCTTCTTTTCAATAAATATTTTGGAAATGTAAACTGAATCACTTTCATTATCATGAAAAATGTTCTCCAGTTCACAAATATATTTTAAGTTAATTACCTGGCTGTTAACTATCCTCTTATCAGTAATAAATCAATTTAAGCAATCAATTAAAATCCATTGATTATGAAATCAGTCATTTTTCCACTCAATTGTGGTAAATGGTGTCTAGTGGGGATACAAAATTGCGGGAATTTTCAAATTGGGAAACTTTCAATGAGAATACATGGGAAGGAATCAAGAATGCACAACAATGAAGCTGGGCTCACAATAGGAAGGAAACTTTAATATTGTTGGCCAAGTACTGTATCTTATCCCGAGTCAACCAGATTGCATGCAAGTACAGCCGAATACAGACAGCATCGACTGTACATGCATTGTGCATTCATCAGTCACACGCACAGATGTTTTCCAGAATGTGGACTTTTCGCAAGGGAAGAGGGGTTCTTTCCATTTCACATTTTACATGGGACATTTGTATTCATTTTAAATGGATCGGGATGAAAGGGATGGAGTCAGCGTGAACGAAAACGGTGGTTGCACGTGTGTGATACCTTAGTGCCCCAGTCTGTGTAGAACCAGCTCTTGGCGCAGGCGCCCATGTCGCAGTTCTCCACGTGGGCCGGCCTCAGGTTCATGTTACACTCCGTGTCGGGGACGTTGTCGCCTATGTTGCTCACGCAGCGGACGTCTCGCCACCTCTGGCCCAACCCGCATGGCACCGAGCACTGCGGGGACACAAATTGCCATCGTGAATGAAGCATGCAATCAATCATCCTTGCCACGGCTGACAGCTGACACTCACAGCGCTCCACTCTGAGCGGATGTGCCACTCGCTGCAGATCTTGGTCTGGCAGGTGCCGGAGGTCTCGGGCCGCTGCAGGTGCCCGCAGCGGCTGACGTGCACATTGTGGGTGCGGTTGGCGTAGGTTTGGCGACACAGGATCTGACGCTGTTGCGTACCCAGACCGCACGTCTTGCTGCATTCCGACCACTCACCGATGTCCCAGCTGACAAAAGGCAAGAATCAATCGCAAACTAGGAGTTCTGCTTTACTCAACTACAGAACAGACCAAGCCTTTACTCGGAGAAAAAGCTTCATATTTTACAGAGTAATTTTATTTTTTGATATTCTTTTTTTCATATTTTTCCACACATAATACAGTATGTGTCGTTTATATTTATATAATAGAATAGAAAAATAAATAAATAATAAAATAGATTACATAATAAACAGAAATTCATTCATTCATTCATCTTCCGAGCCGCTTGATCCTCACTAGGGTCGCGAGGGGTGCTGGAGCCCATCCCAGCCGTCTCCGGGCAGTAGGCGGGGGACACCCTGAATCGGTTGCCAGCCAATCGCAGGGCACACAGAAACGAACAACCATTCGCACTCACACTCACACCTAGGGACAATTTAAAGTGTTCAATCAGCCTGCCACACATGTTTTTGGAATGTGGGAGGAAAACGGAGCACCCGGAGAAAACCCACGCAAGCCCGGGGAGAACATGCAAACTCCACACAAGGAGGCCGGAGCTGGAATCGAACCCGGTACCTCTGCACTGTGAAGCCAACGTGCTAACCACTGGACTACCGGGCCGCCCTTTACAAGATAATATGTATCATAAATGTTATAAAATATGTACATTTAATGAATATTGTTCACCAAATTAAATACAATATATATTTGTTATAATAAATGTGATATTGCATGTACAGTGTAAATAATATTTATAACAATACATTCAATGTTTGAAGAAACAAGATACAAATGAAGACACAATTGACTCACAATGCCGGACAGGCTTGAAGGTTGCACGCTTCCTCCTGTGGCACTGGTTTACTGCTGTCGTCGCACAAAGCGTCCTGGACCTGGATCTGCTTCAGCCGGTGTATACAGTGGAAGATGGGATACCTGAAACCTACAAATGACCAGCCGGACATGTACATTCTAAACGATGCAGATGGTCCACCCGTGAAAAGACACCATCAAGCTCAATATGAAAAGAGTCATCTCACCTTTACCACAGGAGGCGCTGCACTCGCCGGTGCCAGCCATCTTCCAGCCGTATTCCCGTTGACGGCGTGGCGGCTGGTTGTCATGACGATGAGGCGGGTACCTTCGCTCACCGGCTGGGTCGGAGTTTGCCCGCTGGGAATCGTCATGCCCCACTTGCTGCTCAGTCTGAGGGTCTTGTTTACCTTGCGGTGTCTCAGAGGCAACCACGTATTCATAGTGAACCCCTGGGTTGGGCTGCTGGAAGATCAACTGGGGGAAGGAGAGAATTACCTCCATTAAAAATGTCCATGAATAGCAATTGCGTACGTGCAATTGTGTTCTCAACTCACATAAATGTCCAGGATCTCATTGGTGGGCCCCTCGGCAAGGAGGGACTCCCCAGCGGTGCTGCTGATCTCATTGGGTCGGCGGTAAGTGAACATAGTGCCCCCGCCCTCATACTTGCCCGGCCGGTCAATAGCCCAGTTGCCATTGACGATGGAGCGTCCAGAGCGGCTTTGGAGCGCTGCAGGAAACACAGTCATTAATAACTGCATCGTCTCTTACGAGAAAAATGCTTGCCACAGTTCACTCCCAGTTTGAAATATTTTTGTTCTGCCTAATAGGAAATTACAGCTACAGAAAATTCCTGCGAGTAGAAAAGAAGTGTATAAAGACATGTTTTTTAAATTATATATATATATATGTATATATATATATACATTCTAGAAAATAAATCTATTATATTATTTTAAAAAAATAATATAATATAATATTTTACATTTTAAAAAATAATATAATACAAAAATAAAAATAATTTCGTTTTTTTTTTGTTTGAAATACAAATATTCTACTTCATGGATATATGAATTCAAACCCGAAGCGCAGGTTCAACATTATTTTAGATTTCAATAACATAAGTGTAGAAATGAGTTGAAAAACATTCAACTTGAAAAACGTCTTTAGTAACATTACACGTCGCTGATATTAGTCCAGGTTAACTTTGACAATAAGTGATGTCCGATTACATCACAGTATATACTCTTACTTTTTTGAACAGCACTTATTGAGAATACTCCTTTCTTCTTTTGGAGTAAGTGTCACAAAAATAGCCAAAGAATAAGCCAGATGTGCAGCGTTGGGGACTTTTATTTCGAGGAAAATATTGGTCAGATGCTGAATGGCACAACTTCAGAGGTGTGCGTGACTAACTTTGAAAACCTAACGCAATCCTGTTAGACTGGCAGACCTTTTTGGCCACAAGGCTCAGTGGATTAAGGAAAAGAGAACATTAAAAATCCATTAAGAAGGTAACTTTAGACTTGTAAAAGACGGTTTGGATCAAGTGGAAGCACATTAGGGTCCTAAAAAAAAAAGAGACCCTCTGAGGGAATATGTGGGATGTGTTTGTTCATGAAAAATCCATTATAGACCAGGTTGTTCTATATTACTTGAGTGGGAATACATACGTTTCACTAAGATATCATTGTTTATTTGAATAAGCCACATGCTGCTTCGCCTCG
Source organism: Hippocampus zosterae (assembly GCF_025434085.1). Lineage (NCBI taxonomy): Eukaryota > Metazoa > Chordata > Actinopteri > Syngnathiformes > Syngnathidae > Hippocampus > Hippocampus zosterae. The sequence goes on along the minus strand of NC_067454.1, from coordinate 6,678,824 downwards.
CTTTTATAATGAGATCACACGTAGTCCAGACTGCTGTCGTGAAGTCCCGTGACAGAAACCTTTAACTTTGTAGATTCTGATTCACAAAGAACTTCAAACTTAATTAAAGAAAAAAAAAGAGTGGTTAAGGATTGTGGTTTTATTCAAAGTGTGCACTTTCATTGAGGGAGGGGTCGCGGTGTAGGTTTTAGGGTTTTACCATTAAACTGGGTTCTGGCTCTCATTAAATGACATTCCAATAGCTGCTTGAGAAAATGGTGAACACCGGTTAAAAACATTACACGGACTATTGGTTTATCAAAGCAAGTAATGGCTCAGCTTGCGAACGTCACCTGACCAAATTCAGAAAACAGGTGAGCTGTGATGTCACTTTCAGTGGACAGCAAGTGGCAAAATGGCCGCCCCACCAGAGATGGATAAAAACGTGTTTTTCGTCTGCTTTAATTCATGTTCCGCAAACGCAATCTGAATCCCAAAGTGTTTAGACCAATGGGGGCACATAGAACTTTTTACAGAAAAAAAAACATGCTGAGCTTTTTCTTTGGCTTTTTGTGCTATTATTTTGCTTATTTTCAATTATATAGTAAATATGGTTGACTTCTTTTTGTATGCGTATGTCAGTTATAAAGACTAAAATGCTACGATTGTTTTTACACTCTACACAAAAAAGTCTGGACTTTTTCTTTGTTCTTCTTTTTTTGGGCGGATTTTTTTTTTTTTATTCCCACCAAGGTAATTGCGGCTCTTGGCCATCTCGGTGACGTTGATCTTGGTGGCTCCTGGTGGAATCTCAGCGATCTTATGGTAACCGATCTTGGTCAGAGAGTGGCGGAAGACTCCTGAAACGACCAGGCAGGTAGCATTGTCGCCGCCGCACACGCCGCACTTGTCCATCACCTTCCCAGAGCCCAGAAAGCCATCACAGCCTGGATTCTGTGAGGTTCACCAAGAGAGGAGTTTTAGACAGCTAGTTCATGTGGAAAAAAAAAATCCCCAGCGCTCAAAGCAAATATGGTGAATAGGCAATTGGCTGTTATGCTGCAGACGAATGGAATAAGCTACCAACAGAACTGAACTCAGCTCTATCACAACAGACACTGGAGCTGACGTCATGTCACTGATGGCAGGATACTGTGTCGCCGTGTAAAAGTGCACACAGTTGCGGCAATATTCAATGTTTACTGGGTTCGGTGTAAACAAACAAAGGCGGATAATTGCCCAGTCTTGATCATCTTTCCGCAGTTTTGCAGGAGCAAAGGTGGATGAATTCCGTTTCCTCTTTTAAAGCTATCTTTGATAAAGACAACTATGCAGGATCTCTGTATGAAACAGAATGTCAGAACATTGGTGTGTCATCTAATTACCTGATTGCGGGATGATGCGTCACTTTGTCAAAGCACAAAACAGTACCTAAAAGACATGTCAGTCCATTTCTATTGAATGTTTCCAATGAGCACATCATCCAACAAATAAAAAGTCCCCCAGTGGAAAAAAGAATAAAAACACAGCAATGAAGATCTGCTAGTGACATGGCAAGCATTAAACAGCTCAACCGTATCAGCGTAAAATCCATCACACCTCACACGACACCATCACAGTAGTCAAACGCTCCCCCCATAAAACAAACGCTGACACGAGGTCTTCCACGGCCACTCTGACGGCAACAAAACATCTCTATGGAAACGCGGCCTGATTTATGGATCCATAATTGGACTCGTCGATGAAATCTCATTCAACCACGAAAGCAAAAACATGTGAGGCGCCTTACGGGAAGACTCATAAAGTCTGAAAATCATGTTGAAACAGATGCCTCAACTTTTCAACTTTTGTGACCACGACATGATAGATTCGTAGCTTAGCAGCTGAAGGATTCGACATTCGATGTACCGGTATGTCTTGCTCATGGGAAAAAAAAAATGGAAAAAGGTCATGCTTGAAGACATCAGAACAAAAACAATGTCAACCTGCAATGGGTCAGAGGAGACAAAGTATCATCTCCATCTTGAAAATACAAACTTCAAAATATTTTATTTTGAAATATTTAAATTTTCATGTTTGGTTCGCCGGTCTGTGCCCTTTGAATCCAAGGGTGTCCCCGATTTCATCGGAAAATTTGCGGATTTCCTGTTTCAAAGCATGGACGAGACGTGAAGTGCTGCAGCAAGCAGTCTCACCTCACCTCAGATTGCGCAATCCCTCATTAGCTGGGCGGAGGCTCCAATTTTCCAGTCATGCTAGTGCAATGTATATCGACGTGGCTCATCTTTAATCCTGCTGATCACACGAAACTCAAGAGAAAGCGGGGTGAAGCAAACAGTACTCTTGCCACACTGGAGTGTAATATAAAACACATGAAGTAAGTTCTTTATGCAACTGCAACTGCCGTTCACTGCCTCCAAAATCTTAAAAATATTCTCTAAATGATAAAATAACACCAACGCTGGAGGAATTGCTTCAAATATCAAGTCAGAAAATCACACCGAAAGTGATACCCATCAGGACCAGCTTATTAAAATTCATATTTTGTGGTCCACTTAGTAATTTAATGACTTGCCCCTAATGAATGGGTTACAATGGCTAATATGTCTATCTAAGCTGCAAACGTAACTCTCATTACGGCCAAATATGTGTGTGAAAAGAATGCTGATATATGCTTTTAATCCGTTTTTAATGTCAGGGTGCCGTGCCACTCTGTTCGGCTTAGAAATGAGTACATCTCAGTCTAATGTGAGCACCTCGCTTGCATATCGTCGGTTCATGTGGAGTATGTAGACCCAAGCTTAATTTCGCTCACAATAAGCGGAGCTTCAACATACTCTTGATATCAATCAAGAAGTAGCACAGAATCAGGGCAATAAGTGAGTCAGTTATTTAGAATATTTAGTTTTTCTGTGAATAGAAATGTTTAAAAAATAGTGCTCATTCGAGTGTCGTCATCTGCCGAGGCTGAACAGAAAGTAAGGAAATGTACGCGCTCTCATCCTTCGGCTGCTGGGGCCCTTGAGTGAAACATAGCACGACACAGCCACTTCAATGAAGATGTCAGTGAAGCATTCAAAACCGTCAATGAGAAATGTTTATTTCGTTGGACACAGAACTCAAGCCTGAAAAAAATTATGCTAGATGATAGCGGTTGCTTTGTTTAGCAACAAAGAAGACGTCAATAAACTTGTGCTGTTTAAAATATGTTTAATTACATCAGTAGTATAGATGCTGACCAACTATACTTTAGGTAGATTCCAAATGGCTTTTTTGTTTTGTTTTTTTACGACAGTATATTGAAGTGAGTAGAAAAGTATCAGTGAAATAAAAGTAATTGCTTGCCACCTTCTTGTGTCAGGGATTGGTAGTTATAAACCTTTTGGAGGGGGTATCAATTTCTTGCTGATAATGGCTGTAAAACCTTAAAAAGCTAACACGAGAATGTGACTTTGTAAAACAGAAACCTAAAGGTTTTGTATTTTTTTTCTATTTTCTCTCAGTCTTTTGTGGCTCCTCGCTGTCATCTGAATGCTTTCTCTAGTAAAACCATGGCAAAACCATGTTTCGTTTCAATGCAATTGTTGAAAGCGGCATTGAAGCCCACCTTCATCTGGAAGTGGTTACCAGCGGAGTCGAGTTTGAAAACAAGAGGGTCTTAAAACTAAATCCTGCCGGTATTTTTCCCACACGGTACCTCTTAGTACCATGTGGAAGTTTGATCCAAATATTGATACCAACCGGTATTGATATTCAATATTCATGGGGGGGAAAAAAAGGATTTGAATTACTGGAATGGATGATACTGGTTCTGGAATTTACTTGTTAGCATTCGTACCAAATATTGCAGTTTCGCAGACGCTTGGGCCTCAGGTGCTTATATACTCTTCAAACAATAATAGCAGAGTTAAGCAGTCTGACATTCAGACGAAGGATTACAGCAATCCTATCTCAGCAAACCTAAATTCCACAACCAACCAAGCTTTGTGGTTTATATAGTGTAAAGTCCTTAAAACAAACATATTATACCAGCAGTAAATGTAAGGTTTTTAGTTGAATTAAAATACAAACTATGAAGGACTTATATGTACTGTATCTTGGTGCGAAACACTTTCCTTCCCAAAACTAGTAGTTTTTATTTCAAATAGGGAACGATGTTAAAAACACATTAATTTCAATTAAATACAGCAAACGTGTGGCATTTAATTGCATTTTCAAGACTATTTCAACACTTCAGGCAAAAAGGAAACTTAAAACAAAACATGTAGCTAAGCACAGACAACAGAGCTAACGTTAGCGTGACCTGGATTTGTTCTTGTGCTCTGCTGTGGTGAATCAAAGACTACTAAGTGGAGGAATCTGGAAGCAAAATGATTTTTTTTTCTTGAACCACTGGACCCATTATTAGGTCTCCCTTTCTTGGAGTTATTGGAAAAAGAAAAAGATTTGCATTTTAGTCATGTGGCAGAACAAGCCCTGGAATTTGCCTCACATGGTTGCTTGAAAACAAAATGGCCAACTTCCTGTTTTTAATTTCAGGAATGGTTCAAGAGTCTTTTTTTATTGCAGATTTATTTATTTTGCTTTTAATTTATTTTGTATCTATTGGTTTTATTGATTTATTTTACCTGTTATTTTAATTGACTGCATTTTTTGAACTCATACATTTTTAAATTAATTCACCGTTGGTGTTATCTACTTAGTTGTTTTTTTTTAATGGACTTCATATTTTCGCCTTTGTGTGTTTTACACTGAAATGAATTAATCAAACTAGTTTTACTTTGCCACCGACATTTACCCTATTAGTTTCAGTCGGATTTATTGGGATGGAACCAGGATACACTGCAAGCAAGACGAACATTAAGGTACCGGTAATCTAATTATCAAGGGGAAAAAAACGTAAACTGATGCTGTCAAGACCAAACAGAATAGAGCCACAGTGCAATACTTGAAGACCTATTTCCGAGCAAGGGGTGAAAGGCGATTTTTTTTATGGACACGCTGTGATCCGTAGAGCTCTTCACACGCGCAAACACGAATAAGATCAAATGTTTTCTTGCGAGCTTTGACATAGCATCTGGAAATGCCATAAACGTTCCTTTGAGAATATCCAGCCAACATCGAGGAATGTATAGTGATGACTTGACGAGATGCTGAATCTGGAAGTCAACTTAAATGGAAGGTTGTGTTCAATGTGTATGTGCCGCCCACATGCCCCAGATAGCCGGTGATCTTGAAGCAAAATTTTTGACGTGGCGTTAGCACTTAAAAGTGACAATGACAAAGTTGCAATACTGTACCCCCTTTTACATTGGCGAATTTGTTCCACAAAATCTGCAATATAGAGAAACCAAACTTTTCTTGAACTATTGTACTAAAATATTTTTCTCTCTTTATTATTGTAATATTTTAATCTAATTTTCACAATATTAAAATCAAAACCTTGATTAACCTGCATCAGTGTCCTCATAGTATTAGTGCATTTCTGAGACTTCATGCCAATACGCTCCAACTACAAGTAGCTTCTGATTTACGACCACTGAGTAGGTGGTTGATGGGGGGGGGGGGGTCACACTTTCATGAACGACCCCAGGCACTCACATCATCAGTCAATCAGGGGTGAGCTAAAATGGCAGTGACATGCTAATTCCAGCTACCGTAGTCCTAACAGAGTCACCTCTACTTCTACACCTTCATAACGTCTACGAGACCAAGACAAGTTAAGTCAAAGTTGTGGACCAAAACAGAAAACCTGCACTGGAGCTACTCTGACATCCAGTTAACCCAAGGCAACTGACACATACGTAGCAACGGGTTGGTCTAGTTCTTCCAACCTTCTGACAGGTAACGCAAAGAGCAGGTCCTACCTGAGACTTTGGCTTCCCCTGCACGTGGAGGCACGCCAGGAGCAGCAGGCTCGGTAGTGACAGCATTCTCCCCAAAATGTTACAAAATGCTCTCAAGCCCCAAAAACGCCACCGACCATCCCTTACGAGCTCTTACTTGTAAAAGAGAGCCGGGGAGGAGGTGCAAAGGAGGGGTGAGAGAGATGAGGGTTTGCGGGGGCTTTTTTAGAAGCGAGAGTGAGCGGACGGCTAAAGGGGAACTGGGAGCCCACTGAGGCGTTTAGAGAAATATTTGCATGGGAAAACCTCGGCCTCGTAACTATGAGGTATTGTGCATGACTGGATTCTCTTTCTGAGACTGTTTTCAAGTGACTGAGTCACTCCTAAGATACAGGATGGATGGAGATAGATAGATAGATAGATAGATAGATAGATAGATAGATAGATAGATAGATAGATAGATAGATAGATAGATAGATAGATAGATAGATAGATAGATAGATAGATAGATAGATAGATAGATAGATAGATAGATAGATAGATAGATAGATAGATAGATAGATAGATAGATAGATAGATAGATAGATAGATAGATAGATAGATAGATAGATAGATAGATAGATAGATAGATAGATAGATAGATAGATAGATAGATAGATAGATAGATAGATAGATAGATAGATAGATAGATAGATAGATAGATAGATAGATAGATAGATAGATAGACAGATAGATAGATAGAATAACCATCATGGCTGAGGCGAGGACTCATTGTTTTCTTGGTTGCATCATTTGTTGCTAGGCAGACTTCATAGGCCTCAAGACATTATACAAACATTGTTAGATTTTTGCTGTACCTGAATTCTGGATTTATTATACTCTCCCTTTGTCTAGCTACCCTAACAGTTCCTTCAAAGAAAATAAAGTTTAGTGTTAGATTTGAAATGAGCCGAACAGTTGCTAGTCGCATTCCAGCAGATGTTTTGAGGTTATCGCCAGTCAATGGGGGATGTTTCTGAGCACCATGGCTCAAGCAGCTGAGAGAATCCAAAGGAGAAATGAAAGAAAAATGAGAATAAGTGAGAGGATGGTGCAGATGTGAACGCACCACTGTGGACCACAACATTCATGTTGTGATCCAACTGTCGGGCCAAAAGCGGCAGGTGTGTTTCAGCCACTTGGATTGAAACACGCTAAACTTCCTCTGGACCTCAGCTTCACTCCAAAGGAATCATCTGAAACTATCCTGCCCTCTTGTGGCCACAATCAAGACCCCATCTGAGCACCTTCATTTTTGATGCTGTGTCCAAACCTTTTCAAACCAAGACCATTAAAAATAATAATATAATAATAAAATTAAGTCAGGTAATCTTACCGTGCACTTTCCTGCTACACACACAGAAGAATTGTTGGGTCCGCATGGCGTGCCATCAATCACCTTGTCAGATAGTCGCACGTAAAACCGAAATCCAGCAGCTCGACAGTTGAGCTCGCAGTCCTGGTCCCCCGCAACTAAAAAACATGGACAATTTATATTTTAAATATAGTCTGGGCGGCAATTCACGCTCCACAACTATACGTGTAGTTTTATATTATAAAAATTCATACTTCCGTACGTTGTCTTCATACACTAATGGCAAGCATATTTTTGGCTTGATATTCGGCAACAATCACGTAGTCTCAGATTTCTTTTGCAACCTTTCCTCCTCTGCCGTTTTTTGTGCTCACAACACATCACAAATCGAGAAAGGGAAACGAATGCACAGTTGGGACAGAGACTTGGGAAAATATTCAAGTCGAATGCTGGAAAATGTTTTATACTGTACCGTCATACCGAAAAAACAAGTATTACTTTGGCGCCATCTAGTGGAATATTTGGGTTGTTCTTGTGTTTAATTCTTTGATGGCGTAAATGATTTGGATGAATTTATTGTTGAAATTATTATTTAAAAAAGAGTAAGATACATATGTTAAATCATCATAAATGAATAGAAATGTGTTCTGCGCTGTGCTGTAACGTGGGCTCATGCTTGTGTACACACTAGATAAATGGTTTTGATGATTTATAATCCCCTCCGTGGTAAGTGTGTTGCCAATATCTAAGGCATCTTTTTGCAATCACAAACCGCTTTAGGGGGTCAATTATTGGCGCGTTTTCACAATTCAGTCGTTCCCGACCCCTTATTTCCAGCAAATAGTGGGTGTTTCACTATAATTATGACACGTGACTTTCACATTAGCACATTCCTGTGTTGTTTAAATTTTATTTTCACATGCACACTCTGGTACCTTCGCTGAAAGGCTCCCAACCATACAGTCGACCCATGAAAGGCTTCTTGTCGTGTGTGGCACACTGAGCCGCTCTGATGGGTTTGCTGGATGCGGGACAAGCCTAAAAACACATGATAACATAATTCATAATAATAATAATAATAATAATAAAAGTGCAGTTTATGGGCTAGCATGAGGTGAAGACATGGTGAAAATGGATTGGAAAACCCACCTTCTGGATGGGATAACGCTAATATTTCTTCTTCACCAGATCATTACTTTAAATACACACACAGATTTACAAGGACCTGCTGTTTACTTCTAAAGGGGTACGCCAAGGTTATGTATACACGCGGAAAAAAAAAAACGAAACGAAGAAAGAAGACCCGCCGACTCCTCAATTTAAACAATCGTCAGCTCTGATTTACTTTACGCTCGTGATGTTATGCAGAACCGTAGGGCCGTGTTACATTTCAAAGAGTTCACAGAGTCATTTTAGAGAGGGAAGCTCTGGGAAAAAAAACTGCAGGAAGTCAACACTCGCTGGTCACATCATGAGGTCACAAGGGTCGCGGAGGGTGCCGGAACCTATCCCAGCATGATATGAGTTCATTCAGTTGGCCGTGGGTACCTCACGCTCGCAGATTCTGTGGCGATTGACTTCTCCCGCACAAGACGAAGCCGGGAGATGTTGGTAGGGTCGCTCCAGTTGTTGTTGCGGCTCCTGGGATCGGGAACCCTGCCCGCTCGAAGGAACCCCCATCTGGCCCGGCTGGTAGAGCGGCGCCCAGTGGCTCTCCATGTGAGGTCCGTGGTGGGACCTGAAGCCATCATGAAGGGGGACAGCGGACCGTCTCTGTCTGTCAGGTTGAAACTGCTGCACACTTCTGGAAGCCTGCGACGGAGATCTTCCATAGCCGTACCTGCCCGGGACGATGGCACTGATCCTCCTGAAGTCATTTAGGCAAGTGGTCAGCAAGGCCTTCTCTGCTGGCCTAAAAGCTTTCCATGAGAAGAACCGACCTCTGTTTACAACCTAAGTTCTAATATCTCAGTTCCTAAATGTAGCTTTGGAGTAATATACACCTTCGGGCTGCGGTTCTGGAGCGATAAACCTAAAAAAAAGGCTCTAATTTCAGAGCCAATAAAGTCCCCTTCAGCAGCCCCCCCCCCTCCACACCCCTTGTTGCTCAGCTGTCAGCGTGATTTGTTTAAACAAAACAAAAAGCTGCCAAGCACCGTCTGAGTCCTGGACTGTCTTGAAAGAGGAGCTTTGCAAAGGAAAGAAGAGGGCAAGTGGGGGAGGGTCCGTCCCGTGGCCCAGAGCAACGGCCATACAGAGTCACTTTCGGAGCCGACTGGTCAGCATGAAGCACAGGCATTATTCCCAAAAAGATCAGAGAACACGTAACTGTTATAAGCGATTAGGAAAACAGCTTTTGACTGTTGGTTGCTCCTTGATGGTCTAGTGCATGCAGAATTTGGCATTTAGGAGGGCGGCCTTGGCTCAGTAGAAGAACTTGGCTCAGAGACCGGGCCAGTTACGTTCATTTAAGACACTTAATTCTCTTTGATGCTTCAAAAAAAGACCTAAATTAGATTTGTTGAAGAACTGTTTTTGATGTTCACAAAAACATGGATGTTCATTTTGACAAAAGAGTAAATCATCTTCGATTTTAGGTTTCTTAAAGACTCGCTGTGATGTTGATGAAAACCTAACACATCACACATTGTAAGATGCATCAAAGTTTTAAATTGTCTTTGATGTTCACAAGATATGAGTACCTGCGTCCACCAGATGGTCTCCTATTCCCTTCATGACGGCTGCCATCCCGATAGATGGAAACTGAAGGCCTCAAGGCTGAGATGACGTGGCCTGGATGCAGGGGAAGGTAGACCTTTAGACATGGTCTACTCTGCTCCTGCACGCCGCCTCCACATGTCAGGGAACAGGCTGACCAGGGCCCCCAGGAACCCCAAGACCCTTGGATTCCTCCACGGTCTGCTTCAGAGACGAGCAGGGGCCCTGCCCTCTGGGGGACCTTATTGAGAACAACAATGAGATTTCCTCAGGTGGACATTTTTAGAAGCCAAACTCATCAAAATGCAGCTAAAAAAGTAATGCATTTCAAGTTTGAAGTTAAGTTTTTTAATTGAAGTCTGTTTGCTTGCAGCCCTTCTCAGTTTTGCCTCCCTTTGTTGTTTTCAAAATACAAAGACAAGTTTAGCGTAATTTGATAACAACATCATCTGCAAACATTATGAAAACCGTAGTGTAGGAATTGCAACTTATTTATACAGTTGTGGGATGGTTACGGATTAAAAAAAAACAAAAAAAAACGTAAAGACAGTGACAAGGTGCTGAAGTTCTTCCAGAACCTCCAGTTAGCCCTTGTGCTGATTTCGTGGCAGTTTGTTGAAACAATAGCTTCAGCACCTACGTTTTTTTGGGAGGGTTCCTATTAGCTTTCCACACTTGTCGGGAAGCAGGAAAAAGGAGAGTTCTCTCACTCTGAGGCATTTGACGAACAAAGACATGATTATGATGATACGTGCAGAGCCGAGGTGTGTTTGTGTGTGGATGGCACGTGTTTGGACTTGGGTGCAACCTCGGTCCCGCTCACCTTTCTGTGATGTGCGGCGTGTTGACACCTCACAGCCTCCAAGAGAAGTAAAAACAGGACCACATCCCTACAGAGCGAGCCGGTTGAAGGGATTAGTTCCAGTCATACAACACAATGCAACAATGAAGGAAACATTACCTGACAATCCACGTGTCGACTCCTTGCATTCTTGCAGGATGATGATCACACATGAATGGGAAATGACTAATTAGACGTGCTCGAACATTGAACTTAGTTTCATTCTGAATGTAATCACATCCAAGTGAACATGTGAGAAGATCCTACAGGAGCACAACAAATTACAAACTGATTTCATAGTGCCACATACAACATCTTAAATGCGTACAATTTTAATGTAATGTGGAATGTGGATCATCTGGATTAATGTTTGCAGTATAAAAACACTCTCACAGTACGAATGTGTACAGTATGTAAAGTGCATTTTCTATGTGGATGGAAACCTACTGCCAAAGTCGTCACTCTCACCAGGTCGTCAGGTAAGTTACCACCTCTCCTCTACATTTAACTGACTGACCATTCCAATAAAAAAATACAACATAAAACCAGTAGCATTCCATGTTTGGCAACTTTAGAACATGAGTAAGCCATGCTACCTTAGCAGCCTTAGCTAACGTCTGTTTGTACGCATTACATTTCTTCATTATTTATATTGATATATATTTTTAAACTATAATAAATACTCTATAACTACATAAAACGACTGTGCCTTTGAAAAGAAAAAAAATCCGTGTGTGAGGTAATGAAGCCAAATAATTATTCATTAATTCAGTTGTCTTCAAGGCGTTTTTTAAAATACGGTTTGAAAAACGACGTGTAATTTAACTGCTATTTTCTCCACATTTTGCAATGAAGACAGGGAATGGGAAGATCATAATAAACCCAGTGCGTTCAATAATATGCGCAACAAAAGATAATAGTTGAAGACTTACCTTAAATGATCCTGGTACACTAGAACTCCAGTGGACTTCTACGGCAACATGTTCCAATCCGCAGTCTCCATGAACGCCACTTTCGCGCAGCTGCAAAACATATATTCCACTTTCCCCTCTCACTTTTCACTTCCACATCCACCTGTCGAATCGTGTGAAACAAACATTCTGGATTTCAAACTCTGAGTCACGTTAAAAAGAGGAGTTCCACAGGACTGCTTAAAGTCATCCAGCCTCGTTCCGGTGCTTGTAACTTTTACGCACAGAAGAAACTGAATGTGAAGGTCTTGTTGTGAACCGCACGCGGTTAGGAAGTGACTCTTTTGTCCCCCCCTGCTGGAATACAACCATGCACACCCTTTGAATTCTCTTGTGGATGCTGAAATTGGCGAGCTGAATTCGTGTACTTACTTCGGTTAGTGACACAAGAGGCATCTCCATCTCAAGACTTTCTCATCTCAAGAATTAAATAACAATCATAATAATAATAATAATTAAATGATGTGAAGGAAAATTGTAAATAGTACTGTGATTTATCCATTTGTGTTCATATTGTATTTAATTGAAAGATGGTTGTTGTTTTTTTTTCCTCTTTCTCCTTTCTTCTTTCTACATACATTCTTGCTGCTGGAGGCTGTAAATTTCCCCATTGTGGGACGAATAAAGGATATCTTATCTTATCTTATCTTATCTTAAGACATGCAGAAGAATGTTCGCAGACAAAAACAACAACAACCAACAATAATTATAGTGATAACAGAAAAAAAAATACATGCTGCATTAAAGTTGCTTCAGAAAATGCATGTATAATACAGTACATTTATTTGCAGTCAAGTGATACCAAAATATTTTTAAAACGTAAAATGTCACCAGGGGTGAACAGTGTTAGGCGTAAAACACAGACAGATACACCAATGAGTGTGTTAATAGAGAATCTTTTTAATACAGTACAATAGAGGAATCCAGTGTTTGTAAAACAAAATCTTGATTTGTGACCTTCCATCTTTTATCAGGCAAGACACACGAGGGATGAACATATATGAGGTTTAAGACATGGCAAAGGTCATTCAAAACAGATTATGGTCATTTCAAAGCTGTCCCAACTACATTCAATCAACAAGTCCTTAAAGTGGTCCACGTGGAGAAGGTGCTTGTGAAAACGTCCAGACGTGGGCGCGTGTGTATGTGTGGTGACTGCTCGAGATGCTGTCCTCATTCACTTGGACAGCTTGGCAAGGCTGGCTTGGCGGAAGGCCGCTCGGTCGCTCATCTCCAGCACGCAGTCGCGAACCATTTCTGCGAACATGGCGGGCCACAGGCAGTGCAGGGCCTCGCCCTTCACATTGGTCTCGGATGCCTGGCGCACCAGATCCTGAAGGTAGAGGTCCACAGTGGCGGCGCGCTCCGAGGCCTCCGTGGTGCTCTCCTGTGATGCACAATATCATTTTAATTTTCTTAATTTGCTCCTTTCATGAAGATAATAATGTTTTTTGTATATATAAAAAGTTATATTGTATTATATCCCTTTAGAGTAGAGAGTACCCTTTAGTAAAAACAATTGTAAAGAGCAGAGCCACCGTATCTATATCTATATTTATATTGCACTTAATTGAACTGTGTACAGTGAAACTGAAACATTTATTTTTGTGAATGCTAACACTTTGTTTTTCTTCTTTCTACCCCCTAATTTTGCTGCTGTAGACTGTCAATTTCCCCAGTGTGGGACAAATAAAAGATATCTTATCTTATCTTAGCTCCATCTAGTGGATGGTTTATAATCCAAAGCGCCTTATAGTGAGGAAAATACGGTAAATAATATTTGTCGCTCTATGCATCGGGTGAATGAAGACTTAATGAATATGAGAGCTGTTATATTGTCAATATATATGTTGTTGAACTGCTTGATTTCAATTAATTGCTGAAAGGGTTAAAGCACTGCCACATTGAAGCAGCTGATTAGCATTAGCATTAAACTGGTGGACTGAAAGGCTAAGCTATCATTGTTTATAAAGCACAAGGCGTAAGTAATTTTCTTGGTTTTATGTTAAGTTTGACAGTAAACCTTGACTGGGAATGGCAATGATGAGCTTGAAGCCTCTTTTGAAAGCACTGCCACATTGAAGCAGCTGATTAGCATTAGCATTAAACTGGTGGACTGAAAGGCTAAGCTATCATTATTTATAAATCACAAGGCATAAGTAATTTTCTTGGTTTTATGTTAAGTTTGACAGTAAACCTCGACTGGGAATGGCAATAATGAGCTTGACGCCTCTTTTGAAAGAACTGCCACATTGAAGCAGCTGATTAGCATTAGCATTAAACTGGTGGACTGAAAGGCTAAGCTATCATTATTTATAAAGCACAAGGCGTAAGTAATTTTCTTGGTTTTATGTTAAGTTTGACAGTAAACCTCGACTGGGAATGGCAATAATGAGCTTGAAGCCTCTTTTGAAAAAAAGTTCACGATTAAATATGAATTAAAGGAAAACGCCCAAAGGATGGCGTATCTCAACAAATATGCTAACCTCCGGGCTGTCCGTGCTGCCGTCCCGGCTGGGGTAGTTGAAGAGCGCTCGGCTAAGGCCTTCGCCCACCAGCTTCCCGTTGTCCCGCAGCTCCTCCGGGCTCAGCCCGGTACGCCGGCCGCGCCCCTCCAACAGGAACTGCAGCTGCCGCTTCCTTTAGAGGAGTGAAAAATGAGATGCAGAGAAGCCAGGGAGTGAGTAAATTGCCCAGCAAATAACCCTCTCTGCTTTTTTTTAAGACTGATAAAATGCCACAATTTTCGAAACCATTTGACATTCGTGAGGGGTGTGGCTTTGGTCAGAGACGCGATGGGGGAATGAAGTGAGGCAACATTCAAATCTTGCTCGTAGTTTGAAAACTGCAAACTCCACGTTGAAAATATATGATGTCTTGCCTATGTGTGTTTGTGTGTTGTGTGTTGTTGTTGTTGTTTGTTTGTTTTGTTTTTTAATATGACACCTCTGTTACATTGAGAGATGTTTTGAGTGGACATAAGATGCACGGGAACTACAGACACACATTAAACTGAAAGATTTCTCTGACTATAGTGAGATTGTCTGGACATGCTACATTTTTCCAGTTTAATTACATCGGAGGCTACACTGCTTTTTACAGTTCAACCCAAGTGCACGCTCGAGGACAGAATTACAGTATGAAAGGGAATAAGGTGGATTGTGTGCATGTGTTTGTGTCACACTGCCAAGTATCCACCCCGAGTAAGACCGTTGCCTTAACACCGCCGGCTGCCTGGTGCCAGTCTCACACAAATATGCGTATAGAAACGCACGACAGTCAAGCATGCACATGCCCGCTAGGGCTTCCGCGTCCTTTACATACTTGCTGTCAGTGGTGGGAAGTCATGTAATACTAATCCTACAGTCATGTAATTTTAGTAGATTTTTCAACAGATGGGTCAAAAATATCCCTAAAAGTGACCGACACAACTCTTTGGGTTTCATTTAACCTTGAAAGTTGGGTCTAATGAAAAACAGACAAATTTCTTTTGGCTTTTGTACAAAACAAACCATTTTGGGGTTATTTGGTAGATTATTAATTTTGATCCAACGTTTTGGGTTATATGAGTTGGGTCAATTCTTTTTTGACCCATATTGCAGTTTTTTTTACCCAAGATGAGTGCAGGTATCTGTTCTATACTTCGATAGTCATTTTTCTGATGATCTTTTACAAAAAAAACATTTCCGGTACCTCTACTATAGTACGGTGTGAGAACTTTTGCCACCTCTGCTTGCTGTTAAGTAGCGTTTAATGTAGCGATTGTGTAGCCGAGTGCCTGACCTGGACTCCTCCAGCAGCAAGAGCAGCCGGCAATGCGGTGTCTCGGTGGCCGCTATGTGGCCCAGCGTACCGAAGATGCGCTCGGCAGCAATGACGTCATTCATGGTGACCTGGCGAGGGATGTGAACAAACACACACATGCACACAGATGTACTAATACACCACACAGAAACATACACGGTGACATCACATCAAGAGGGAAAGCTTTTTGCTAAACGTTACCTGGACGTACACCTGCCAGTGCCAGTGAGATCCAAATGAGATTCGGAAAAAAAAATCCTGCAAAATTTTGTTGACATTTTCCTGTAACACTCTTCTCTCCAAAGTAAATCATTAAAATAAAATAAAGGTCTTCAAGAAAGGTATTCATGGGGATGATGCTCTTTGAGAGATATGAATGACAAATGGATAATAATCTGATATGTGATTTGAGAGTGTCAAACAAAACTATACAAGAACACTAATTTGGGACTGGACAAATTAAATAAAATGCAATTTCATTAAAGTTGCCTTAAGATTTGTGTAGTATATGTGTCATGAAGGCGGCCCGGTAGTACAGTGGTTAGCACGTGGGCTTCACAGTGCAGAGGTGCCGGGTTCGATTCCAGCTCCGGCTTCCCTGTGTGGAGTTTGCATGTACTCCCCGGGCCTGCGTGGGTTTTCTCCGGGTGCTCCGGTTTCCTCCCACATTCCAAAAATATGCATGGCAGGCTGATTGAACACTCTAAATTGTCCCTAGGTGTGAGTGCGAATGGTTGTTCGTTTCTGTGTGCCCTGCGATTGGCTGGCAACCGATTCAGGGTGTCCCCCGCCTACTGCCCGGAGACAGCTGGGATAGGCTCCAGCACCCCCCGCGACCCTAGTGAGGATCAAGCGGTACGGAAGATGAATGAATGAATGAATGTGTCATGAATAATATGCCAAAATCAAATTCCACTGTTAATAAATAATGACATCGAATTTGTGCACCTCTCCCCCTACTATTGCTCCATGTACAGCACTTTGTATGCAGCGATGGCTGTTTGAAAGTGCTCTATAAATACTGTTGACTTGACTACTGACATTAAAACAATAAACATAGAGTTCAAAGTCAAATCCTTTTGATTCGGCTCCTGCATTGGATCTCACTAGCACGGTGCAAGGGCGTGCTAAACATCCCGCCATGCAAACTGACCTCCTGGCTGTTGATTCTCTGCAGGTTAAAGTGGTGGAGACGGTAGATGACGAAGGAGCGCCACAGGGCGAGGCCCACCACTGGGTTACCCTGCGGGTGGATGGTCAGCTGGTCCAGACGGCGAACCTGAGCCAGTGCAGCCAACTGCAGCAGACGGCTGATGTTGGTTTCCAGGAAAATAAGATGCTACATAAACAAACAAACAAAAATTCAAACATGTTGCATATTCAGGGTTGCATAATTCTTGTGCCTGTAATCCTCTGTCCTCACCGCCAGATTGGGAAACTTGACCCTGATCCTGGGCAGCATTGGTACAATGGCGTCAAAATGGATGTAACGGAAGGCGATGACGGTGACGGCGCTGGCCGTCTGTGCCCCCCATCCTCTCTCCAGCACGTCCAGGGCGCCCAGGCCGAACAAGCGCAGGGTGTCACCGTCCAGCTCGGCCAGATGATTGTCGGACAGCGACAGGCTCGTAACGCTTCCTGCTTCGGTGAGTCTGAAAGGCGGATAAAACATATTTCATATAAAGATGAATTTGCGCACATTTATGTTGATCGTCAGAGTAACACAACACACACACAAAAAAAGACAAATGTTTCCAGTTTAATCCAGTTTCATGACTGGACAAAAGAAAGAAAATAATAATGATTTTTAAAAATATGGCAGAAATTAAAAATACATCTTTTTCTCATAAATATGATCTGTATACTACAACAGTACAAATCTTAGGAAGTGGTATTCGAGCCGCAAAAGGATTTACCAGTAAATGTTTTCTCAAAAGCACTTCTCACTGTCTGACAAGCATTTAAGATGTCACACCAGATGCTACGATGACATCATCTAATTGTCTGTTGGCGTGTGTGTGCGTGGTTGCGCTGATATCCGCCGTTGACTTATGTGTAAAAGGTATCGGAAGAAAATTGCCGGCGCCTCAGCAGTTCCGTTTGGAAACAGGAAGGTACTTTTCACAAATGGTGTTTTAGAAAAAGAAAATCTATTCTTTCCTGATAGACAACAAAATGGTCTAATACAGCCACTATTTCGGTCCATGTCCTGCCTGTCAACATACTAACCACATTTTTCTACCCATTACACACTCCCAAATCTCTTGGGCGGAGAACCAAATAAGGTTTCAGAGTATAATCCTTTAATTGCAGGACACTCATCCGAGTTTGCGATTTTTGGGAGTATGAGTTTGAGTGGAGAACAGTGGCAAAGAGCCTCCTTTAAAGAAGCTCCGTGAATCCGACATGCATCAAGTAAATCACGACATGAGGAACAGTATTTGATAGTACTGTATTTGGCCTCCGGTTGCCATGGTATTGAAGTGGACAAATTATGTAAGAGGTAGCTTTTTTGTTGTTGTTGTTAAATGCAAATAGCTTGCTGGAGTGACTGCCCAGCTATCATGAAGTATGAATTTAAACCACCAAATAATCCTTTTGTGAGTGGCCTATTTCCCATAATGTGTCAGTGAGCTAGCCTTCTTTATTTTCCCGGCTTGTGACATCACAATTGGGCTAATTTCTATAATACAGCCCCACCATTGGGATTCTGTGGCCAAAACTTGACGGTTAGGCTGGGCGAAGGTCCGCCATTTTCAAACGACGACGAAAATACTCTCATGTTAAAGTCAAAAGCTAATTAAAGTTGCACGGAGTTCGTTAGGTGCGTAGACTGTAGCGCTGGTTAACAGTGTTAGCTTCTGACAAGATGTACAGTATATACTTGAACGTTTGAGTTGAGTTGTCAACATGGGGGATGGGGGGTATTTATGTTTGGCGATGTGTCCGTTGCATGCGCCACGTGCACACATCTGCAAACTCATTGACAAACTGAAATTCAGAGAAATCTTAATTCATGAGGTGATGCCTCCAACAGTGAAAATACAGTCACATTTTTAAGGGCACCCATTTTTGTTTTGTCACAATCTGGGCTACTAGTAGCAACTCGCATAGCCCTTGCTCCGCCTCCAGTTGCCAAGGTAACAAAAGCTGTACTCTGCATTTACCGCATAACGCATAAATCTTCCATGTAGATTTTAAGGGAATTATTAGCACTTTATGTATTTTGACCACAGAAATTTTACATAAGTGCATCGTTTGTCTTTTGTAAATTGTAAAAAAAATATAAGTACAATGTTTTCTTTCTGTGTGTGTAGGGGGGGGGGAGTCTAAACTGTAAAAAAAAATAAGCAAAAAAAATTGCAACATTGATTTTATAATGCCTCCATTTAATTTTGCCAAATTATTTTGGACAAACACAATAAATCGTGTCGTCGTAAACGGTAATGCATAATGGTAAATGATGTACAAGTGTGGTCTTGCCCGTGTGTCTCTCTACACACTTTTGAAATCATAAGGGGTGCAACAAAAACAAGCTCACACAAAGCAGCCCACCCAATGACACTCGGCAGGAAGTCGTAAAAAAAGACGATGGGGAAAGTACCACTGGGATCCACCCACTGTTGCGAAAACATGCCACTCTTACACTCTGGATGTAAATCAATTAGTCCATCATCACTCCACATAAACCCCCAGAAGATTATCTGGCAATTTAACCCCCCACCCCTTAAGAAGTGTACACAGCCTGTGTAGACTTCACTTCTTTAATGCTGTGCATAAGTGCTGTTAAGACAACATTACAAAGTGCTATTTGTTATTTAACCACTTCAAAAGTGTCGGATTTAGCTAGTAGGCCACTTCTACCAGCTTTAGAAATCAATTTGCTTTTCTTCGCCTTTTTTTTCTTCTTTTTTTTTTGCAGTGGTGCTCTTGTGGCAAAGACAAATGTGACAATTACCGTAGAAACAGAAATGAAACTTCTTACATGGTCCTAGCTTAGTCTTACAATGCGGCTACGATAATCGAGAAGTATAGAGGATTGAAGAAATGTATTTTCGAAATTCTGACACGCAGTTGAAAATGGAGCGCAAAATTCTATTAAATAGACTTCAGGTCTGACCAAAGGGGACACACACATGGACGGTCGGACAAACACACACACGCACACACACACAGCACGCACGCAAAGCAGATCCAGATGTCCTGCTGCCTGGATGAGCTGCCGGTAATCTGTTTCTATTCCGGAGGGTGACAAACCATGTGGCGTCTGTGGCGTACGTCCCGGGGATTCCCACGCACGAGGGCAGATGATATGTGATGTCGTGAGAAACATCAACAAACAGGACACATTTTTGTCCCTTCACAGGTATTGCTGTATGTTTGCGTTTGCGTGCGTGGGAAGAACGGTGTCATCTTTCTCAATACGTAATGAATGACACTCGACCTGAGGGGGAAGATAAAATATAGATGTGGGGGCAATACAATAGAAGTAAACGGTGACACCAAGGCCAGTTCATCGTGGGGGAGGCAGAGATTTGTCACCATTGCCTTTCAGGGCCATTTTTTTTCCTATCGCGGTGCCGTGGTTGAAACACTTAATGCTACTGTGTACGCCTCCTCTTTGCATGACTGCTGATGGAAAAAGAATGCATCCATCTGTGAGTGGATGCAATTCAAGCAAGCTTCCATAGTTCTAGAATGAAAATTAAAAAATAGGAATTAAAAAAAAACATTGTAAATTTTTCAGTTACATATGAATTTCATCAGATTAAGTGGTGGTCCGTTTGGTTCTGCAAACATGCCTTCATATTTGTAAAATAATGATAATAATAAAATAAAACATACGAAAGCAAATTAATTATAAGTTTCAGATTAAATGGGCATCCGGATTTTAGGGGGTCAAGACTTGTCTTCGGCTTGCCCTTTCATATTTCATTCATTCATTCATTCATCTTCCGAGCCGCTTGATCCTCACTAGGGTCGCGGGGGGTGCTGGAGCCTATCCCAGCTGTCTCCGGGCAGTAGGCGGGGGACACCCTGAATCGGTTGCCAGCCAATCACAGGGCACACAGAGACGAACAACCATTCGCACTCACACTCACACCTAGGGACAATTTAGAGTGTTCAATCAGCCTGCCACGCATGTTTTTGGAATGTGGGAGGAAACCGGAGCACCCGGAGAAAACCCACGCAGGCATCGGGGAGAACATGCAAACTCAGGGAGGCCGGAGCTGGAATCGAACCCGGTACCTCTGCACTATGAAGCCAACGTGCTAACCACTGGACTACCGGGCCGCCCCTTTCATATTTCTGGAATTAAATTGTGAAGCTTCACTTACTTTGGATCTCGAGGGCTATTTGGACGGCTGTTGGTGCGGAATCGGCTCTCGGGTCCACCACTCACTCGTTCAGGTCCAAAACCCGGACTGATCCGTCTAACACAGGACATTAGACAGGCTTGTTATTTTAGATTAAAGGGAACGAAGGGGTGGGAGGAATTTTTTTATTGCGATTAAAAAAATGTTTCATTGTATTTTCATTGCTGGGGAAAGGGACTGAGCCATCCCACAAAAAGTACTTAAGACAATAATATAATTTCAAACTCATCCTGCAACATTGTAAATTTCCCCAGTGTGGGACAAATAAAGGATATCTTATCTATCTTATTACCCTTACAAATGAATGCCTTACACATACAATGACACATATGACAAAGACTCGCCGTAAACAACCCAGGCTAAATTTACCTCCGTCCCAACACACAAAAAGACCTTATAAACCAGTTGAGATGTGTGACTTCAACATTCTTCCATGACACCAATGACTACTTTCCTATTGCCTATGGCTTTGATGCCTGCCATCTTGTAGCATATTATGGCATGAATGAAAGAGCATGAAACACGGCCATGGTTCCAAACTTAGGTGAGTTATTCAGCAATAAGTTTAGGATTGGTTGCACAGAAAAAAGAAAAAAACACCAACGGCTAAATCTGTAAATAGGGAATTGAGCATTTTGTACAAGGTAGACTGTTCTGCGGCATCAGACCCACCGTGGCTCATCTGGCGAAGGTTCCTGAGCCAGGCCGTTGGTCTGCGTGGGGCAGTGGGCGGGGCTGTTCTCCGGGCTGACTTCTTCTCTGGCACCATTTGTTGTTGTCGACGGAAGCTCCAAGCAGGCGGCGACAACGCCCTCCCATTGGTGCGCCGCATTACGGATGGCAAGACGGCGCTTCTCCTATGCAAGGCACACAGACGGATTTGGCAAGTTTTCAAGTGTCAGTCGCCCCAAGCGGAACCACAAAGAACATTGAGCTGTCTGTCTTAGGTCCCAGTCAAAAGCTACCTCATAGCTTTATCTGATGTCTGAGATGCTGAATGTGAGCCTGACTGTGTCGTCGACCTTTCAGTTACACGCCATAAATTCACCTCTGCGACAAGCGTAAACAATAGTGTTTCACATTCAGTATTGGCACGCTTTTGTGTGGAATGCACCACTCCCCCGATGGCGAGGTGAGTCGAAACTCTTGACAGAGGCTGCTGAGGGATTAGCTGGCAATGAATTGAGTGCACTGGGGTGATTCTCACAAACACAGACAGGTGAACACATTGGCCCATTTTAAGTAAAACGATGGATGGGTGGATGATAAAAGATCATTTTGAATGGATGGGTGGATAATATAAGATCATTTTGGATGGATGGATGATCAAATATAATTTTGGATGGATAGATAGATGATGGGTGATGATGTTAGATGGGTCATTTTGGAGGGATGCATGGATGGATAACAGGTTTGGATGGATGAAGTTTAGATGGATGCTGAATAATTGAAATGAATACAGATAATAGTTTGGATGGATGGAGGGTGGAAAAGGTTTGGATAAATATAAGGATGGCAAATAAGATGTGAATGATACGGATTGGATTGAAATACCGCTGGGTAATAATTTGCAGTAGATGGATGGGTAGTATCATGATGGATGGTTGGATGGATGATGGATGGATGGATGGATATTGGATAGATACTGTAGCTGGACAGACAATCCTGAAACGGTTTCATTTCCAATTTTTCCTATGGGAATGCGAGTTGCCATTGTATAATTTCGAGACGTACTTTATGAATGGTCTGCTTGTGACTCTCTTTCTTCTTCTCCTCCTCCTTCCGAGCCTGCACACCGGCCATGCGCCGATCCTCGTCCTTTAAAAAAACATAACACCAGTGAGGTCAGCAGTCTCGCTGGCTTGTGATTTGTAAATTATTCAACAGAGTGAAGCACCACAAAAAAAAGAGCTGTTCCTGCTTTTTTGTGTCCGTCAGATTTGGACAATGTGCTGCAGGGGATCTGACACAAGCCAGCCGGCCATCATCATCATCATCATCATCACTGGATTATCGGTCTACATTTTCAGTCTGGGATCAGCCCAGCTGTTGGAGAGCCAATACTCCCAGAATGCAATGCTGCTAAGCTGTGACAGTCTGTGACAGCCTGAGATGACACGACACTCTTTTTTGGATGCATTGTGTCAAGAGGGTGGATCTCTGTCAGTTAAGTGAGATTAATGTATGAAGCTGTAATTCCCTCCCCCCTCCACCCCACCCTACAATTAAAAAAATAAAAGTCAGGCTTTGTGCTGTTTTTGTGACACTGATCAATAGTTTATTGATTTCAAAGGAGAAGTATTCATAGTGTTCTTGTTTGGGTTTTGGTTTGGATGGAAGACATGATAAGGTTTGATGGACGGATAATGTTCATATGGATACATGAGAGATAGCTCAGTTTGAAAGGTTATTTTCTGAATTGGATGCATTGGCCTGAAAAACTTTGTTTCATTTGCCTTTATTAGAAATTATCTTCATGTTGATTTTCAACGTCCCATTAACCTCCTCATCACTGTTGCTGCTGGCTCTGATTCAACGGTAACATTGACATTTAAATGCAAACATGTAGCAACACGCCGGACACAAAATCTCAGCTAATCGGATATCACTACAATTCACAGCAAACATTCTGTGGATTCATCCAAACGGGACCAGTTTTGAAATTGCTTCAACGTGTTTGCAAATAACACAACCTAAATAGTTGAAAGTACCGTAAGAGTTTTGCTACAACGGTGGAATGCTATGAGGACAAATTGTCGGAGGTTCCTACAAATGACAAACTCAGACATGGACACTCGAAAATGGGGGGAAACTTGAAGAAAATACAGTGTGGGCCAAAAGAAGGTACAGAATACATTTTGTAAACTTTTTACCAGATTGCATGAAGGATGACAAGTAGTTTGCGCCAACAACAAAGGGAGCAGCTCCTCAAGGGAGACGGAAAGAAGGCGTATACATACTGAATATACATAATCCGCCCATTCACTTGTTTGTTTTTTTTAATTTAAAAAAATATCTCCATCGTCCACTATTTTCATGCAAAAACATATTGAATGTTGATGGGGTTTTTTTGGGGAAGATTTGGATATTTATTTATTTATTTTTCTCCAATGGATTTCAATGATGTGCAAATTCCGCTATTTTGCGGACCAGCCAGGTCCCCATACCCAACTGTGTTTTAGTGTGTATACCTGCTTTTGAACCACCCTGTATACCTGCACATTAAGATATATTCAACTAATATTCTAGAATCCGTGCCTTGAAATGTAAAAGCACTGTAAAATAAATTCCAACAAGCCATAAATAAACCACCAAGTCTGTGATCTCTGCAACAGCTTTTGAACGTGCCATAACAAAGACATGACTGGACTTTGACAGCCCTTTGAAGGCTTGCTGGCTCCAGCAAAAACACCTGATAGTTTTGTGTCACTGAACATACCTGGATGGTTATTTTAGACGACTCAATGCCGAGTGTCAGAACATCACTAGCAGTCCCTTCAAAAACATTTGAACAACTTTGGTGGTGCCGGAAAACATTTTGGATTTGACAAGAGATGGACAGTTCAGCTTTCATTTCCAGCTGTTGACTGGACAGTGGCACACTCTCCCATCTCTAAAGTTATTCAAACTTTACACGATGCTGAACACTTTGCCCTGTTTCATATTTGGATTTTGAAAGATCTCAGCTAAATTGACAAAAGAAATCAGTGAAGAGCACGAATTTTCCGTGCTGGAACTGCCCAAACTTTTGGATTTAAGAGTAATTCTTACTGTGAACGGATAATGCCATGCTGAACAACAAGTCTTGCGTCTGGATTTGGAAAGAGTTCTGTGAGGTAACACTGTTGAGGTGAGACGGTTCATAATACAACACACTTGTTTCGTTTTATACAGCACACCAATCACACAAAAAGACTCGAGAGAGAGTAATGAGGCTTACCGTGATGCGCTTCATGTCCAGCTGTCTGAGGTGAAGCACACAGCGCAGGACAGCCTGCTTGTACCATGTCTCCAGGGCTACTGGGTTCCCATCCAGAGTGAGCTCGGAAAGGGAGATTGACTCCCCGCAGCAGCCTAGCTGGTGGATACTACATCAAACCATCGGGAAAAAAGATTTGTCAAAGTTCAGACAGGTACGGAAGCATTTCCTGATGTTGTGAATGCTCTGGTCGGTGATTTTGTTGGTGAATGGAGCCAAGCCAAAGCCAGAGAAGGAAACGTCTGAGGGGCTTTCTGGCATTGCTTGAAAAGGAATTAATGTTCTGTCAGACTTAAAAAAAAGGCCTATAACAATAAAAAGGTGTGACTTAAATGTGTCTATGACAGGGGTCAAACTCATTTTTGTCATGGGCCACATTTTAGTTCCCGTTTCCCTTGGAGGGCAGTTATGAGTGAAACCATACAAAAAAGGTCGGTTTATTCAACTATTGTTTAAATTACTGTAATGAGGGGTTTGGTCACAACAAAATGCTTACAATATGTCTCTAATTTATTTAACATGAGAATTTAAAATTTTCGGAGAGATTTTAGCAAGCATGTTTGAATGGCTTTTGCGGGCCTCATAAAATGATGCGGCGGGCCAGATCTGGACCCCACGCCTTGAGTTTGACACCAGTGGTCTAGAATTACAAGTCCATTTTTATGAAAATGAATTGTAATGTGAAGTGGATGCAGGGTGTGGCTGTCAAGGATGGCTACTTTAATCTGATTTAATCTGTTGAATGTTGCCTATACGCTGCACTTTGAGATTTGTCTTCAAATATGAAGTGTATTGTAAATCAAATCTGTTAAGATGATCTCTTATGAGCACTCTGCTTTACGGAAAGAACACAAAATACGGTGCGTACACAAAAACTCCAATTTGTTTCATTTGATTTTATTTTTTAACAACGAAAACTAGGATTTATGAAAACATAATGCAATTACTCTTCATACTATATATATATATTCCGTGTGTGTTGGCTGTGTGTCTTTAAGGGGAGCGGTCCGATGAGTGACACCACGGGCTGGCATCTGGAAGTCACTTTTGTATTTGTGTGTTTGACTGTCCTGTCGAACAGCTTGTATTGCATCAGCATCCATGGCTCTCCTTGCCCAAATCCAAGGAGGGCATTCCATTACATTTAACGCTCAATCATTTTATTTTTATTTTTTTCCCACGGGGTTTCACTGTAGTCCCTCCTCAATGAGACAACGTTGCACATGCAAGCTTCAGGCTAGTCAGGCTAGCCGTGTCACTACATGAACAAGTTAACGTCTTCTCTGAGGCTGCTGGGGAGGGCGTGACAAGACAACCGACACGCTCTGAGCTAGCACTAATCATCCAGTGTGGTGCAAACAACTTTTAGGGTTGGTGGATCCCCTCCGGGTTTGGCACGGTATGAATGGTACAGGCAAGCTGTTTGTGTCAAAGGGATGAGGATGGGGGTGAAGGGGGACGTTTAAGGTGGTATGAGCACTTACCTGCTGATATTATTGCAGCTGAGAAAGAGGCGCCGTAAGCGGGGCAGAAGGTCCACCTCGGCCTGGGCGGGAAAAGGGGAAGAAGGAGGGATGAAAGAGGAAGGAAGAACATCGTCACTTTGGCCTCTCCTCTTAGTCAGTCACCTTGCAGCTCTCGACTCCGGCGGCACAGCATTCCCGTTCGCCCTGCGCATGCACCGAGCCGCCCGGCATGCTGCTGCCTCCTCGTCTGCGCCAGGAGGGGCGGGGGGAGGCGATGTGAGGATGCGGAGGGGAGGGGGAGCAATGCAGAGATGCTGCAGCAGGCCACACACACAACACACATAGGCGAGCGCGGCTCGGAACAATGGCTGCTCTGAATGGGCTGCATCCGCAACCCGCCCCTGTCAAAGCCTCAGAGGACCACACATGCAAATGAGACACAGTGGAACATCTCAAGTTCAACACACACATTAGATTCTAGGGCGCTGCTGCAAAGACCACCAGTTCATTCTTATTTCACCATTTTCCGACAACAGGAAGTTAAAATTGATCTTAAACATTTCCAGGGCACCTGTAATGCCAGTGTATTTTGACTACTCATCTTGCAGGATCTTATTTTATTTTTTTACCACAACACACTTTTTAAAAACTCTCCACAAATGAGGAGAGCATGATAAAAATCACATTCCATTTGAATGTTAGCAATACACTTATGTGTATTATGCATTAAATAACAATATTCTGCTATTAGTTCGTTACCCAAAACACTAATATTAGTTACTATCCATGGCATGTGATTCGCATGCCGCAATGAAAATGTGATGAGCTCTGGCTTGGCGTTTGCTTGCCAAGGTGCTCAGAGTGAGTGTAAAAAAAATAAATAAAAGCTGTCAGCCAGAGAAAGCTGACAAACACAAACACGCCGCACGCCTATTGGGTGTGATCAATTCGGGGGGGGGGGGGGTTCAGAAGCAGTCGACCATCATTAGCTGTGCGTCAACTCAGCAATGACATCATGTAGTCTGAGACGGTGCGACTATATTTAGTCTCAGACGGCATGCGATGGCCGCTGCTTCGCTGGCGTGCAAACAGAGCGAGGAAAAGACGTGCCTGGAGGTTGTGTGGGGCTCCTCTGGGGTATTAACCAAGAAAACACACTCTAATCAGCCCCATTCAGAAGCCTGGATACATCACGAGAAAAATATGACGCATGCTTAAAGTAGGAGTTTGCATGTTCTCCACGTGTACTCATCCCACAACCGAAGCGGACTTCATTGATTACAAAAACAAGTGTCAAAATGGCTCTGATTAACTTCATTTATATGTAATTACTAATAACTAAACATACTCTTCTTTGTGAAGACACTCAATTTTAACATTATATATTTAAATACACGACACTATTTCTGTCACCCCTGCAAGTGTTGACATATTAAAATGTTCACTAGTCTGGCATGGCAACCAAGCAGAGTACTTTCCCCGTTTCTTAAGGTTGTGCTTATTTAGCAAATACAATCCATTTCTTGGCAACATCAGAAAAGAGATATTGACTGTGAAGTTAATGAACTATACGTCTCCTCAAACAAGGTTAAGCCCACACGCAAAAGCTATGCAGATGTTCAAGCTGAGCGATCCGCAACAAAGCTAGCCCGCAGGGTTGAATTTTTTTGACGCTCTCAACATGGAAAAAGTAATCCTTAAAGCTAGCCTGCTTCTGTGTTTTGTATCACGTTATAACTGCCGCTCGAACACACTCAGTCATGGGGATTCTCAGAGTAAAAGAGTCCCCTGACAACTAGTGAATACAGCGAACGTTTTGACAAATGACAATTACCATACTTTTGTGTTCATGACAGATTTTGAGTATAGTTTAAAAAAAGTCAAGATACGGTGGAACCTATCCAGTCCAGGACACTGTTTAAAATGAAAACTTAGCTACTTTTAATTATTTTTCCACTACCACCCTTTCTTCTTTGAATTTCAGTAGTCTGGAAGACCTGGGGCAACATGCTGCCTCTCACTGGTCAGTTTTGGTACGACAATAGATATGCACTACACAAACTTAAAGGCCAGTATGAAACTCTGACCCATTATTTTCCTCAACATGTGTGGGATCTCTCACATTAAAAAAAGGTTTAAAAGTATTTCTTTTGGTAAAGGTTTGGAGGATGGGAGTAGCAGTAGCAACACTGTAAGAATGTTGTTTACTTTTGTATTCGGGGAATGGCAGCAAACAGCGCAAATGACAGAGACCACCCCCCCTATAGATCGAGTGAAATATTGCATCCAGTCATTAGCACAAGGAAGCGCTTCTCGAGGGGAAGGTGAAGATTCCAGATGACGCAATGTTGGTGGATTTCCTCTATGCAAAATTAGGCAAAGTGCTGCAGGGATTTGAGTGCAAAACGTATCGCCCTGTCCTAACATGTCATGCTACTGTTTAGAAGATTACTAAAAAATAAAAAAATTAAAAAAATCATTGGAAACCCAAGAAAGTGAGTTTCTTGTTATTCAGCGGCCAATTTCATGCTCTAAACTGGGAAGTTTCTGCTCATGTTTCATAAGCAGCAACTGCAATGGGACGGCTTTGATTTCACGACCAAAGCGATCGCCCAGAAGTGTGTGAAAGGAGCTGGACCAAGGCCATGACATGAACAATAAACTTTTTCTGCCTGCTTCGTTTTATAATCTGACTCAACCGAACAATTACATAATTAAGAGTCAAGTGGGTTACATGATATGTAATGTATGCCAATTTATTTTCATAGCGGCATTCCACTTCCCTAATTGTCTTTAAGAGAAGACCTGATTCTTAAATCCTAAATATAAAGAGTCCTCACTACAGAACAGATGTAGTTGTGTCGCAGGTTGAGCTCCATCAAAGAGTCCAGGCCAATGAGATTCTCCACTCGAGAGATGTTGTTCTCAGCCAGGTTCAACACCTGCAGCTCCGTCAGATGGCTCAGGTTCTCCATCTTGCTGATCTGCCAGTGCGACAAAAGGTTACGTCAGGATCTTTAACCGCCGTTTGAACGGCCCACCGAGGTGACAATGAGAAAACACTTTGAGTAAGGTTCGGCCCATTTCTAATATCAGAAAATGAAAGTTAGAGAAAGGGTATGTGTTGGACTTCTGGCACACTAAAAAGAAAGCCCGTTTAGTTTCCAACACTCTCATTTAAAATGAACGTTTGTTCTAAGCGCGGTGTCAGCGAGGCGCCATTATGTGAAGAAAAAAAAAGCACTCTGAACCAGAGTATAGCACAATGAAAGGATTTAACTGAGGTTTCCAGCAATTTAGGGAGTCTATCATGGTATCATATATTGTTGCATTGTCTTGCTAACTATATGTGCACTACTCTATATTTGTATATGTGAAAATGGCTGCTGGGAAAGACTATGGCACAGGACACAGAAAGCTAGGCCACAGTGCCTCTCATATATGCGACAAATGGGTCACTCAACTTCCACACAGCTATGAAGATTCACATAAATAATATATACTGAAGTGCGGAGTTGGAAATGTGCCCCCGTAAAAGCAGTTGCGTTATCTCAAGATGGCCGTTACTGTCAAATGAGAAGCTCCACATGGATAACGTGCTTGGCAGGTGTAATTCACGGTGATGGCATCTTTGTGGGGTGCCTCACTGTCGGGTCGCCCCTCCACCCACGCGTTGCAATGCTGACAGTATGAGTAGAATTGATGAGAGAAGAAGGTTTCGACAGGCCTTGGTTTTCAGCATGAGTAGAGCATGTCGTGGAAGCGCTCGTGTCAAAGCGGCCGAGGGGAAAGCGTTGTGGCCTCACGCGCTCTTGGGACGAGTCAGGTCACATTTGATGCTCGGTTCTGGGTCATCAAGCGTGCATAGAAGATTTGTGTCGACTTTTACAGATTTACTGCCATTCTTGCTTTGACTATCAAGTCCATATGAAGTGGTCTATCTTCATAAAGTTTGGAAATAATACACACTAGGATTCTTCCGTGTGGCATCAAAGTGAAAATATTTTCTCACAAGTATGTCAAAATGTTTAATTGGGTCGCCTTTGAGTAATTTAGCATGGATAACAGCTAGCTTGTTAGCTCAGCACACTACCCAACTTGCCGTCAAAACAGCATATCTGTGCCATTAATCTGTAATAATATATTAAAAACAAATATCTACAAAATAAATGTTATTTTTTAAATGATTTTAAAAATAGTTCATTTATTCAAATTATTGCAACTATTAAAATCACTGTTGAAATGGTGACCTCCAGAGAGGTGTCGAGCTTGCCATTCTAAAAACCATTCTAAAAACAAATCTTAATTGGCTATAAATAAAATGTATCATAACATATGTTTTGATAAGGCACTTTATAACAACTGACAATGTGATAATAAATGAAACATATCAACATGTAAAAAAATCCCCTGTGAACAACAAAACAAAACAACCCCCCCCCTGCCCCCAGCAACAACAACAAAATGATGAACTTCAAAACCTGTGTATGCTGTAATTATTCATGTATTCGGACTGTGGCTCATATAACACTAAGCCATAAAGCGAGGAGGGCTCAGGTGTTCCCTGAGGTGCGGCGTGGGTGGCGCATTGGCACAACACAATTAAGACGAACAATCGGGGCCTTTCCGTGTAATCTTTTCTCATCATTTGAGTTGTTTTGCCCTGTTTGCCCTGTGTGTAAATACTTCGTCGGCATAATCGCTTTAGACCACAATTACTGGACAACATCATTGGAACCGCGGGACCAACCAAACAAGCATTTGTTCCTAAGGCTGAGATTATTGCCTGTTGGATGAATCAGGTTCAGATCACTGAGAAAGTCAATGTAGGCGGAAGCAAGAGACATCACATGGTGACAGCTTTTAAATGAGACATCTGCTTTTTGTCTACAATTTAAGATCATTCACAGGTGGTTTTTATTATATTATAAACACTGCGTATACACAGTATACATACAAAGTACACATGGTATACATACAAATAAGATGTATTATTATTATTATAAAGTATATATATATACATATATAATTTTTTGGTGTTCCAACATTGTACGTACCGTTAAATTAAAGTTTGTGAAAAAATAAGTTTTATTTTAGTAATTATTAACTGTCATTTTGCCAATGATTTTGTCACCTGAATTGATAATAGTTTGATGCTTTTTTGCTTTCAATTTTTTCTCGCAAAACATAGCTGCTAAGGCTTAAGACAACTTGGCACAGAGGGAAGACTAATGAAGTGAAGCTAGATAGACGGATACAATTTATTAATCCAGCGAGAGGAAATGAACGATGTACCTGATTGTGATGCAAATCCAAGATGTGGAGTTTGGATAGGTTGTACAAGCAGGATATTTGATGGATCCTGCAACAGAGAAGTCATATGGTTAATAGGCTGTTATTTGCATGCCGCTTTTCCACCTTTGGCACTCAAGTAGCGCTTCACACTCATTTACCAACTGATGACACAGTATCAGGAGCAACTGGGGGCTCAGTATCTCGCTCAAGGACATTTCGATATGGTGACAATGGCCGTGGAACGACCCCCCACCCCCCAACCCCGCAAACGTCGATAATACATTTTTATTTACTGACCCCATGAGTGTAAAATGATTCCCCCATTGGCTGAATGTGATTTGGTATCTTCTGGCTGAAATAATGGTTAGTAAATAATAGGGGCAGGTGCAGACAAATTTAAAAAAAAATTCCTTTGCCTGTTTTAGTTGGGTCAGCGTCTGTACACCAGGACTTGTCACCATGCCAGTGATATACAGGCAGTCTCTTCCTGGGTTATTGAGTGCAGTGCTGCAAATACAATTTTTAACTTCATCTGACAATGTGCGAGCTGTAGCTGCCTAGATTGCAAGAAAATTGAGCGCTTCAAGTTTGCTCCTAAAAAAGGGGACAGTGAAAATCAGCAATACAGAAAAAATGCAGACTGAAAATGTTGCATTCATTCTCCCTCCGACCAGCACAAGACCCATCTGCCTAATATGCTGTGAGCCGATACTTTAATGATTTCCAACCTGAAATGGCATTTTAAGACGACAAATGTGAATCCTGAAGAGACCTTCCTCAAAATCCTATGGTAAGTACAAGAAAAATGAATGCGTTGAAATGGTCATAATAAGCTGCAAGGCAGGATTCTTGTCACATTTATGACATAACACCACACTTGAAGTGGTGCGGATTTGGGGAGAAAACACCGTGCCATTCTCAGATGAAGAAATAATAAAGCAATGCGTGACTGAATAGTATTGGAAGGGGGGAAAAAGGACATGCAAGTGCCCATATTTTCTTGTATTCCATGGTTGCCAGACACATGGAAAGCAGTGCTTGCCGGTGATCTATTAAAACAGCTCTGTATTGAGAAAAAGTGTGGAAGACGTGACTCACAACACTTGTGCTCAGCTGAAGGCTTTTGTGTTGTTGGTGGGCACATTAAATTGGAAATTTCATTTTATTTTAGCTCATATTATTAGCTCATAAGAGGCGTGACCGACATCCATAAAAATGACATTTTGACTCATTAAATATTTGCATTTATATATGCAATATTTGCACTCATTAAATTTTCATTTTAAACCTGTTTGTGGCCAGAGTGAGTATCCTGAGGGAGGTGAGCGTTTGGATGCCGTTCATGTCGGTGATGTGGTTGTCGTCCAAGTTAAGAACGACGAGCTGCCTCAGGAGTGACAGCTGGCTGATATCGGTGATCAGGTTGTGCTGCAAGTTGAGCACTTGCAGGTCATCCATGACGCCCAGCTGCGGACACTCATCAAGGCAGCGCCTGCGTTGTGGAAACATTCATGCACATTGAACCCACGCGCCAAAATATTACTGGTGTTCAATATTTTAAAGGGTCTGCTGTACCCTAGTGGACGCATTTGTCATTACTACTTAAACTCAAGCTTAAAAAAACCAACAGCAGCAGCATATTCAGTGATCGCTTTCCAGTGCTGTAGGTAGAATATAATATCAATTGTCACTTTTTGTAAACTAAAGACAGAATGTAGGATTTGGATCTCACGACTCAGTGCAGGCATACCTAACATGAAAGAATAAAGTCATAAGAATGAATACCTGTCCATGTCAATTCGATGAAGACCGGATGCTGCATCGTGCCAGTGGAAGTGAATGATGGGGAAACCAGAGGTGACATTGAAATGATATGACCCAGAGCCACCTGAAAACATAAACATATACAGTATAAATAAAATCAAAGTTTTCGTTAACATGACAATACTGCGGTTCACCTGCTGACTTAGGGTGAGGGGCAGTGCCGTAGTACCTGGACCCCGCACTGTTAGTTGGCCTGTGAGATTTGTCTTGTACTTCGTTTGTCGCAAAAGGAACTGAGGGCAAACTGCAGTTAGCGGCGCGAAGTGATGGCTCTAGTTGGAAAGATGGGGAATCTGGGCAGGAATCATAATTCAATGTTGGTCAGTCAGGAATAGCGAGAGCCTTCCTCATAGGGGGACAGCCTATATTCACTCACCATGTAGGTAGGTTTGGTTAAGTAAGTCGACAAGGTAGGCAGGTGATTTGTTGAGTTAGGTAGATAGACGGAGGGGAAGGTAGATCAGGTTCGCTGTGGCAATAGATTAGGTAGGTGGGTGACAAAGTAGGTGAAAGGGTAGGTAACTGCTTAACTGGGTTGTTAGCTAGTTAGTTAGGTAGCTAGGTATGTAATATGTAAGTAGATAGGTGTAGGTAATAGTTAAGTAGGTGGATACTAATGTAATGTGGGTTTGGCCAAGTATGTGGAGTGCCCCAAAAAGTTCCAAGACTGGCGTCACAAAAGACATACACGTTTCACATACCATCCACAAAATATATACTACTCATATGTTTCTGACACACCGTTTTTCTGCACATAAAAGTACCTGGGTAAGGAGGACTTCTTGCGGTAAAATTGAAACCTGTGTCCTTGAAAGGATCATAAGAATTGACCTATAAAAAGGTAAACAATGGTCAGCAATGCATTTGATGACTAAAAATGATCAGTATCTTCTGTATTTAATTTGTCCGTCTTCCAGGTGGCTCACCATTCGCTGGCCTCTTCCTGGCAGTACTTTGGCCACCTTCGGGCGCAACTTGCAGCTGTTAACCTGCAGGAAGACTTGAGCTTTTTCATCCCGTTTAAATGAATGTATTATTTGATTAGTTATTTAACAATCTCTGTTTAAGTTGTATATTCATGATTTGCTCCCTAGACTGTCTACTGCTGTTTATGCCTTGGGCTGAATTTGTTTTCAGATGATTAAACATGATCAATTCTGTATACCTTTTTAAAATCTTTAAAGTTTGTTGAAACGGAAAAAAATAAGCACATCTCTTCTTGAATAATTAAGAAAAAAAGCCTTTGCCTTTTTATTTTGACTTTCATTGTAACTTTACTGTTAATCGGGAGAACTGTTTCCGTTTCAAAAGAACACTTCACTTGTGAGTCTTTAAATGTTTCACTTCTTTAGATTGTATGTTTTAAATGCCGTTCACCAAATTGGCCAATGAGTGTCAAAAACGAAAGTCGAAACTTTCAACTCATTAACTTTTAAGTTCTCGTTAAATTAAATACAAGTTCAAATGGAATACAGTAGTCAAAAGAAACTAAGACGCGTAACTAACCATAGGCGTGAGAAAAACTAAGTTATCATTGTCGTTTCTATGTTTCCGTGTGCGCCCCGACTCCATTTCTTTATCCGGCTTTTTGTTAGCTAGCACCGGGCAACCATCGACCTTTCGCTGGCAACCTCCCAATGGAAGCGAAAAAATAAATAAAAATAGCACATAAAATGTTCGACTTATCACTGCCGTTGTTGGAGACCCTCTCGGTTTCTCCCGACGATTCGGAACTTCCACGGGAAGCGAGAGACACAAACGCAGACATTTCGTTGCCGCGGCAACCCCCATAGCGTTGCTTGGTAATACAGTATACACTTCCTGTATTTAAAAAAAAGGACCCTGGAATGAGGAACTGGCATTTAAAATTGCAAATTCGGTTGCAAAATTAGCTTTTTATTAACAAATAATTTTATGGACATTTATGGACACACAAAAATGGCAGACGATGCTGTGACGTGCACTTACAGTGCTTTACGTGACCTTTGAGCTCTGCCTCCCTGTCTCTGAATTTTCAGGAACACTATGTAGGACTAAAGCAGAGGCGCCTGGACTTGACCTGGAGAAAAATAGAACAACACAGTAGAGATATGCACAACTGTGAAACTGGTAACAGTGTTAATGTGTAGACCAGATTATAAAGGGAAGACGTATTGTTTTTCATTCCTGAGCTATCGTTGTCATGCCAAAAACAAAACTTTTTATTCAACTTTTACAGAAGAGGTTGACCCGGATGACTGAAAATCCACACAGCCATAAAGAAAGCAGTGTTTAGCAATCATACTGGGATTTTTTTAATTGACATTGAGACAGGAAGTTAAAAACTGACTTGGGCAGATACACTAATATGCTAGATATTTTTTAAAGATCGATAAAATAGTTACACAGTTTCTCTTCAGTATCGTGAAGAAAGCTAAAAAAAAAAATGTTTTCCTCCACTTTTGGCTCCTTGTCAAGGTCCAATTAATGGTCCTAAAAAATGTCAACTTTCAACAGATATTTTTTGTTCTCGTTTCATTTTGGAGAGCAATATACTGCAGGGGCGGATCGTTTCCAGTGAGTCACAGAGCTGCTGACCAACTCAAAGTTGTGTTATCATCTCTGATCAGAAAGCTCTCATGTGGTTGTTGTTTAATAACTATAATTTATAAAAATAGATATATTTGAAATTGCTTGTAAGAATGGTTTCACCATTTTTCACTAATTAGAAGTGAAGAATTCCAAAGGAGGCATTAAATCCTTCAATTTTTCTGCAGGTAACCCTCAGAGGAAAACGTTTGGACACCCTTGTCTTAAGTTGTTTGATTGTTTGATGTGATTGGAAAATAATAACCAACTGCCAAGTGTACAGTAATTATAAGGGACCGTGTAGTATTTAGCCTCCTTGGCAATAAGAAGTCCAGATTTATCAAAGGCGCAACCCACACAGTGGCTGTCATAATCTATTCACGAACAAGCAAAAACTGGCACATACATAAATGGAAGCTGCCTGTCAAGCGTTCGTATGACAGGCGCCATATTGGCTGAATGCCACGTCGGTGTTCAGCTGTGACTCTCCATACATGCATTGAGCCATTGAAGGCGCTAATTCATTTGTCAAAGCTTTTTTTTTATCCAAGTGTCCCTCAAGGTGTTGTTATGTATACATAACCTTTATTAAAAAATACAAGTGTGAAGATACGCGGTTATTTTTCTGTTCTTTGTTAAACATCCAGCAAATAAAGGTCATTGCTTGACTGCAACCTTCAGGTGGTAAACAGTAATTAATTAATTTTGCCGGTGGTGTTGTTGTTTTTCTTTCCAGGAACCCCACATCGCATAAATGGCTTAGAAAGGTCAGTGAGCCAAAGGATGAATGCTATGAAAACATTGACACAAGCCGTGTGATGTTGACATATATATCGTAGTGGTATATCTGAAAAACAGGGGAGAAGAAAAAATACTTTTTATTGCCATTTTCTGTCTCACTTGTCATTGCTCGTGGTGCTGACTGCAGAAACTGATACTCACAACAACGTGGTCGAACCATAGGCGGATATAAAAACCTTGACTGCTAGTGTCGCCCATTTGCTGTAACAAGAAGAGAAGTCAACACCGGCCATGTTGTGTTGTCATTTACTAAGTGCGTGTGAATGTATTTAAAACTACACACGCAGGCGCAGCACAGACAGACACACAATGAAATAAAATGACAAACACACGCACACACACACACACACACACACATTATGTGGGATAATATCATTGTGGGACAGAGAGGTAAACAACACAGCCAGCTTTCAATACCGGCTGGGCCTGGGTTTTTGTTTTTTATGTTAGGGTGACGCGGTTGTGCTATGATTCAGGTTTTGTCATGGTTAGGAATTAAGTACTGAGTTAAAGTTTATATGATTTTGCATTACATTGGTCATGGGTTTTGTCTTTGTGGTTTTGCAATTATGAGTTTTGGGGTAGGGCGGCCCGGTAGTCCAGTGGTTAGCACGTTGGCTTCACAGTGCTGAGGTACCGGGTTCGATTCCAGCTACGGCCTCCCTATGTGGAGTTTGCATGTTCTCCCCGGGCTTGCGTGGGTTTTCTCCGGGTGCTCCGGTTTCCTCCCACATTCCAAAAAACATGCGTGGCAGGCTGATTGAACACTCTAAATTGTCCCTAGGTGTGAGTGTGAGCGTGGATGGTTGTTCGTCTCTGTGTGCCCTGCCATTGACTGGCAACCGGTTCAGGGTGTCTCCCGCCTACTGCTCGGAGACAGCTGGGATTGGCTCCAGGGCCCCCCGCGACCCTAGTGAGGATCAAACGGTTCGGAAGATGAATGAATGAGTTTGGTGGTTTTTACCCTTTAGTGGATTCTGCATTGTGAATATCCAATCGGGCAGTTTTTCTCAAAGTAGGTAAATTAAAGGAGTACCTGTAGTTGCAATCTTAGGTTCGGCATGGTCATGGCTCGAGTTTTACGTTGTGGATTCTGTCACGGTTGGGGTTAGGATTTTGTCATGGCTAGGCCTAGTGTTATGGTTGGAAATTATCTGTGTACAGTATTGGGAAAAAAATATAATCTATATTAAGAACTGCCAATCTCTCTCTCACTCACACACGCACACACACACACACACACACACAGACGCATCTCTACCACACTTGCCATGTTACACTGTACACACAAAATGGAGCAGTGTGTACGGCATGTGGTGCAGAGAATGAGTCAGACTGCCCACCAGCTGTGAGCCTCGCTTGCCAATGTTTGGGACTCGGGATGCTTCATGCAGGGCTGGTGAGAGCTAGCAAAACTATTATATGAGTGATTGTCACCATTGTTGGGTCGAGGACAAAATATTTGCTTGAAAAAGTCAAAGGCTCAGTAACAACTGGCCCAAAAAAAACAAGTGGGCGCATTGTTTAACCGTGACCACATAGCCAAGGCCTCGATCACTTGTGGAAGTCAATTATTAGTGTTCCATCATATTATTGTTCAATATATTCCCAGTCACATGGTTTCGAGCTCATTTTGAACCCGAAACACTTCCAAGGACAATGGAAAACAAAATAATATCTTGAATTTTGTGTGACTATTCATAAAGGGCAAAGTAAACTTTTTCCACAATCTGACACTCTTTAGATTTAATGGGCCTTACCTCGACCCACAAATACGCACGCACGCAAGTAAATTTAATGGAAACGTTGCCCTGGAAACCTACGAAATACACAAACCATGTCCTCCCTGGCAGAACTAGCCAAATTTCCGAAAAAAGTCTTTTTTTCTTGCAGAAAAAAATTTCTGGCACTGGTATCGCCGCTGAAAAAAAAAAAAAACAATAAACATGTCGTTCTATCTCTAATATTAATATTATTGAGAAGCGTAATGATTAATCAACAGCTAATGGATTATCAAATTAGATTCATTTCAATATGGTTATTTTTGATATTCCATTAATTGTTAAGATATCTTTTTCAATTTAAAATAGTCCAATCTCTCAGAATTTCTGCTTCCCAACCGTAAAAAAAATCCCCAATTTCTGCAAATTTTCCACGAAAGCAGGCTGATTCCCTTTTTGTTGAGTCAAAATAAAACATTTGCTCCTACTTTGGAAAAATAAGATTCACGTTTGCCTGTTTTCTGGCATGTTATGGACCAAACCCGTCACTGAATCATAACTAATTAGTTTAAACAATATCTTCACTGTTAGTTTGAAATACTGTCCTGATTTTTCATAAAGTGAAATGAAAACATTATTTTTTGGAAAAATCAAATTCATTGGATTCAGAAAATGATCAACAGATGAATCAGATATGAATGTAAATATTAGTTAAAGCCGTAAGATTCGGTCATGCTGTCAGACTGCGAGATAAATATCATTATGTGTCTTGGACCAGCCGAGTCCGAAGTCTGTTACTAACCAGACCCTGCCCAATTGTCTTGTGCTTCCGTAAAGATTCAGTCCATCGGCGCGGGTCAATCGGGGAGGAGGGACAGCAGCTGTCAAAGTCATGTCGGCAGAGGCATTATGCGCATGTGCATGGTTTTTAGGTTCAGAAAAGGCAAAAAAAAAAAAAAAGTTAGGACCAAATTCTTCATGGTGGGGAGAGGGCAGTATGGACTTTTGTCATCATGGTCGTGAAGCGGCCCTGACACCTCCCAACCACTTATGTCACACTCCACGGGCTCAAAACGGCTACAAGACACTATGTTTGTCTGCAACACGTCTGTCGCCTGAAAATCAGCGGGCAGCGTTCCTGTCGTCCGACGTTGGCATCGTCAAAGCAAATGTTTGCAAAGGCCTTGTTGTTATTAAATAACAAAAGATAATGAGTCTGCTTTCAAGTCAAGTCAAATCAACAGTATTTATAGAGCACTTTCAAACAGCCATCGCTGTATACAAAGTGCTGTACATGGAGCAATTTAACAATAAACGGTAAGACAAATCGGTAATAAAGGCGGTAGAAAGCACCAAACAGTAAAACCAAGAACAAAACTAAGTCATGCTGAGTCAAATGCCAAAGTGTTTCGTGAATGATGACAGAAATCAGCTAGATCAGAGGTGGGCAAACTACGGCCCGCGGGCCAGATCCGGCCCGTTGGTCTTTTTAATCTGGCCCACTGAAGGTTGGTCCACAATTAAGGTTCGATGAGGGGGGGGGGATCTTATCGACCACCTTGGACCTCTGTATCGCTCTACTTCTACTGTTCCGGTCACAACCCATCTGCAGCAATGCACAGGCTAAAATAGGTCATCAACAACACTGTTGTCTTTTAAAAAAGTATATTAATACAGTACTTTCATGCTTTTGTTCTGTTGATGTTTGATATGCACTGTCAACAAACGCAGTTTTTTTTAATGTACCATAGCTTGTGCTGACCTGGCCCTTCTGTCAAATTTTAAAAGTCAGTGCGGCCCCCGAGCCAAAAAGTTTGCCCACCCCTGATTTAACTGCTCAAGATTACCGGTACTTCAAAACAACACAATTTTTCTCCCCCATGAAATTTGAGTAAAACTCCCCAAAAACCTGGGTAAAATTAAGGCTCGATGCCATCATCTATTTCCATTCCATTTCTCAAATTGAGCTAAATCCTGAAATCGGATGATTTGGACAATTTAAACATTAGCTCAGAACGATTTCTCGATTATTAGAATAGTTGTCACTTGACAATCGACTAGTTGTCAATGAATCGATTCATTTTGACAGCTCTCAATTGGAAGGGGGGAAGACTGCTATCGAGTCTCACAAAGATACGAGAGATCATCACACGTCTCTTTTCCTGAAGGTTCACTTGTTTGCGTGCCAGGAGCGGCTGCGAGCGCATTATCTAATTATCAGCCATCAATTCTACTTCTTCCAGTGTCACGGCGATTCCCCAATTAGGTTGCAACATGTGCATTCACGCCCCTCCCTTTTTAAAGGCGTGTTCGTAAGAAGCACGTGTGTCATCACAAAAACATTTTTTTCTATGCACGACTGAGAAGATATATAATTGAATAAAACAAGCATGCACGCTCTGGTGAACGCCTTCATGCGTTGCCTCTCCTTCCTGCTGCCCCCCTCCTGGCTGTGTGTCAGCCTGTGCTTGTGGGCCAGTGAGTGCGAACAGACGCCGCCACGGTCCAATCCCAGAGCTCGCTTCCGAGCTACAAAGCCTCTTACATATGAGGAAGTAGTCGCAGTAGCCGCGGCGGTACACGGTGGCGGCGGTGGTGGTGGTGCTGATGCCTCCTCCTCCTCCCCTTGCAGCCCGTCGGCCTCCCCAGCTCCAGGCTGCGTCTCGCCGGCTCCGCAGGCCGCTCCGTCGGACACTCGGATCTGGTTCGGTCTCGCGTGGCAAGCCGTGGAGCGCGTCTTGGG
The DNA here is from genome assembly GCF_025434085.1 of Hippocampus zosterae. Lineage (NCBI taxonomy): Eukaryota > Metazoa > Chordata > Actinopteri > Syngnathiformes > Syngnathidae > Hippocampus > Hippocampus zosterae. The sequence goes on along the minus strand of NC_067454.1, from coordinate 6,637,536 downwards.
AGCTCCGCGGGTCCTTCTCGACGATAGTAGCAGTCGATCGGCGTCAAGTCCCGCCCGCCTCCTTGACTCGAGCTCGGCTTCTGGAGGCGCCTACACCGACCCCGGGGCGAACATGAGCGCGGCCGCGGGGATCCCGAGCCCGAGCCCCAGTCTCGGTCTCAGCCCGTGCTCCCCCGACTCGTCCGAAGAGGTCATCACCGTGGACCACCAGCTCTCTCAGGAGATGGGTACGGTGACCATCACGGTGGCCATCCAGGCGGCAGAGGACGAGGAGCCCGAGGAATTCTCGCCCGGGCATGGCGACTTTATCGGCGGCAGCTGCAGCGAGGACGAATTCGGGAAGCACGACAAGTCGAGGTCGGTCATGAAACACGCTCACGCATATACGATAAGACACTTAAAAGTTGGCGTGAGGTACATTTGATTTAAGAAAAAGAAACTCACCGGTCGTTGAAGTTCAAATGTTACTTATTTCGCAATTCGGCTGTTATGAGTTGTAGCGAGATGAGCTTGACTTGGAGTTGAACCTCGTTTTCCTCCAATTCATATTTTTTGTAGTACAAGCAGCAACAAATAGTTACCTAGCGGCACTTTTAGAGTAAGCGGTTTTTGAACCAACTCATTCATCTGCTTATTTGCATTTTAAGCATGTAAACAAACTGGAATATTATACGGACATTTTTATGTAGTTTATTTTTAACATATAAAAAATTAAACTATAAGTTGTTCATTCAAAATAGCGACTGCAGTTGAGGAACTCTGTTCACATTTGGGGGGGGGGCATTGTTTGGAGTTACTGCCTCACCAGAAAATTCAATGTAGTTATGCCCTGTGCTTTTAATATGAAGCAAACTCTGCCTATTTAAAATACCCCCCAAACTACATCATGGGGGGGGGGGGGGTTGCAAGTGATGGCAAGTAACCTTAGAATTGAAAGTGACAGAACAATTTGGCTGAAGTGACAATAAGTTGGAATTGTTTGTTTTTTTTAAAAAAAACATTTGCCCGTGTTGCTTCAACTACACTGTGTGGGTGTCCATCTGACTTGACTTGAACAGTTCAGTCAATTGCGATTTGGGATATTTTTAAAGCATTAGGTGCCACACCCAATGCCTTTAAAAATAACGGCAAATGTCAGATGTTGGTGTGGTATTGTTTAAGATGTCACTAATGGCAAAGACATGATCAACACAGAACCAGAAGTGGAACCTTTTGAGTTTATATTGAATGGTTTGAGCAATTCTGTCCTACCCTGTATTTAAAAAAAATGTGGACATAATTCCTGTTGTCTGCCCATTTGAGAGAATAGGTGAGCTGCATTTGGAATCACTTCTACACTGGAAAATGCCATCAATTTCATATTCATATGAAGCAGGCGTTGTAAGCAGCGCCCTGCCCGTGAGTACCAGGTAACCCCCGAGGAACCAGCTGCTCTAAAAATAACTCAAGTGATGACCTAGCAATGTCGTAAAAATCATCTTTTGAAAACGTAAACACAGTTTGCTACCTTGTTAAATTAATAACACGATCGGTGTCTTCACATGGAGGAATATCATTAATTATTAATATCGGCGCCATTTAACTGTCAGTTGAGAAAAGTGTTATTTCACAAGTGTGTATCAAACCGATTGCTCTCACTTCCAAAAAGTTTCGTGACACCTGATATCCAGTTTATGTGGAAACAAAAGTTGCCTCAGTCACTTTTAATATGCGGCCATTTCCATGCGCATTAAAAGTAATCTTTGTTGGCCACTGATAGCAAATACTCAAATGTGATCACTATAAAAACAGAGGTTGCAACATAAGAGGTTCAAGCCTCTCTGTTCTGGCTGCTCAGCACCGCGTGGCTTAAGTGACAATCTGATGATAATTATATTTCTAAGGCTGTTTTGGTCTCGTTTGGTAGTGCGGGGAGGATCGCGGTTGGAGTCACTTGGATGATAGAAAATGACATCCATCCATCCATTTTCCGAACCGCTTGATCCTCACTAGGGCCGTGGGGGGTGCTGGAGCCTATCCCAGCTGTCTACGGGCAGTAGGCAGGGGACACCCTGAATCGGTTGCCAGCCAATCACAGGGCACAAAGAGACGAACAACCATCCACGCTCACACTCACACCTAGGGACAATTTAGAGTGTTCAATCAGCCTGCCACACATGTTTTTTGGAATGTGGGAGGAAACCGGAGCACCCGGAGAAAACCCACGCAGGCCCGGGGAGAACATGCAAACTCCACACAGGGAGGCCGGAGCTGGAATCGAACCCGGTACCTCTGCACTGTGAAGCCGACGTGCTAACCACTGGACTACCGGGCCGCCCTAGAAAATGACATTATTTGCGTATTTAGATGGAGAACGCGTGACAAAAAAAGATACCTAATGCACTTCGAATAGAATGGTCCCTTGCCATTAAAAACACCCCCCAGTGTGAATCTCGATCAATGGAACGACTCTGATTGATTGCGACGGAGTTTTCATTTCTCAACCCATTGCTTCAATAGAAAGTAGTGAAAGTGTAGACAATGGACGGCGCGTTCGTATGAGGCGATGAAAGCGTGTAAAGATCCTTGCACTCGAGGACTGCCCGAGCGGCCTGGCGGGAATGGCTCAGTGTTACTGGACTACCAGACACCCGAGGGAGATAAAGGATGATGCCTTCACCTTAATCTCAACCGCCAACCCTCCCTTGTGTCCCTGCCTGCTATTTTTAGCCCATCTCTTGAGAAGTTCTTACCTGGATTGTCTGAGCACAAAGTGTGGCCACGCCCGGATGGTTTTATAGCACACAGTGCTTTGTGCGGCACCTCCTTGTGTGGTCACGTTGCCGTTTTTGTTGATGAGAGGATTGGAAGCTGCCGGCTGAGTGTTCACTAGTGTATTTACGACAGAGAAACTGTTGTTATTATAATAATAATAATGCATTTTATTTGTGGGCGCCTTTTGAATCACTCAAGGACACCTTACAACAAGCAGTTAAAAACAACATCAAATAAAACAAAACAAAATAGAGATAATGGATGTATGATCAGAGTGAATACGCTTGTCTAAACAGATGATTTTTTTTCGCAGTTGGACAGGGTAGAAGCCCAGCTGCCAATAGTGCGTGTGAATGAGTGTGTGGAAGCGGGTTGGGGGGGGGGGGGGCACAAGCAATTACCCTCTCCCAAATGGGTTTCTACATGCCTATACGGTATCTGTAAATATTCAATAAATCATTTCCAACCTAATTTACATTCCCTTTAACTCATTCACTCCCAAAGACGTTTTTAAACGTCTTTTCAGACTTGGTCCAGAATTCGCTGGTACTGAATGAGTTAAGTATAAATGACTTGCGAATTAATTTCGGGGGGGAAAAATGCAGTCGATGCGTAGTGATTGTGTACAGTATGTTGTATTTGCAAACTGTAAAAATAGCGGTCGTCAAGCCATAACGAGACCCCCATGTGTTAGCTTAAGCATCTTAATAGCCATTCCATGGAGAAAAACTATACGAGGCAGATTCGCCGTAACCTCTGCTAACAACCCAAGCGGAACTCCATGACACGCAGTTCTTTGTCTCTCCGACTCAACTCGTACAGTGTTCCCCAAATATTTTATGATTTGATATTCTCTCATTCATATATAGTCAAAACCCTGTCATGTGTAATTTGTCAAAACTAGCACATCGGCTTCACAGTGCAGAGGTACCGGGTTCGATTCCAGCTCCGGCCTCCCTGTGTGGAGTTTGCATGTTCTCCCCGGGCCTGCGTGAGGATCAAGCGGCTCGGAAGATGAATGAATGAATGAATTTTTTTGTGCTTGGGCCAAAGCCCTCACTTCAATATATTGCTTTTATCCACATCCCGTGTCCTCTTGGTGCCAAGGTCACGATTGGGGAGAGGGGGGGGGCTAATCTGGGATAGCACAAATACAGATCAATTTATGATGATGCTAGGTTCCGCAGGAAATTAAAAAAAAAAGAATTTGTGAAGAATGCGGGAGTTCACTTATCTCTGTTTTCATTTGCTTTATTTCCAATGGGAGACACTGGAATGTCCATGGTTGGATGTTGGAGATTCCACAGTACTGTTCGGTTTTGATTCATGTTGGCGCCCTCTTGTCAAAAGAGGCTCGCACGACTCGTGTGAAGGCTTGTGCCAGCTGTGCGGTCAGATTGCTAGAAAGCTGAGCGAGAGAGGGAGGAAGGAATGGATGGGGGATGAAAAGAGGATGCGGAGGAAGGAGATGAGTCATCCTGACAAAAATTAATTCAGTCCCCACCTTACTTCTCCTCTGCTTGTTTATATGAGACTTGGCGTGAAAATTCCCCTAAAGCAGAAGTGAGGTAGTCGATTTGCTGCCTATTCTCCAAGGGAACATTGGGACCGTGTGCCTCTCAGATGGACCCGTGACTCACTGTCTCGCTGGAGCGATGGGGTTGTGTGTGTGTGTGTGGGGGGGTCTTGCGCAATAATCAGATTACGTCAACGACTAGTAAAGTGATTGTGTTGAATGCAATATGTAGTGAAAGGAGATTCTATGAGAGTGGGAGAGCCCTCTTCCCACACAGGCAGTTAAGTACATGTTATCATCCAGAGTGTCCCAACAATCATAAGCTGTCCAACATGATGTGTTCTTTCCATTTTTCTTTCCAAATTGGAAATTAATGGAAATAAACTGCATCCGTCATAAATATTTTGGTAACTGCACAGGGTCACGTTTGTCATAGTAGAAAAAAAAAGGATGTATAAAAACAAACAAATGCAAATATACAAAACTATTAGATGTTAAAAAACATTAGAGGAAAATGATATGAGTATAACAGAAAATAATTCAAAACACACCAAAAGCATTCAATTGAAAATACTAAATGCTTAAATACTTAAATATTTGAACCATGACCAAAATGCAGTCAAGACGTGCCCACTTTTGTCTGACTGAAAATATGTTTTAAAAAAAAAGGAACTTTAGATGAAAAAAACATATTGGAAAGATTACCTGCATCATACAGGGAAAAAAATAGAAAATACAAACACAGACAAAAATACAGGAAATAAATCAATCAAAGGATATTGGACTAATATAAAAATATTACAGGAAAAATAAGCAAATGACGCAATTGGTTTGTGCAGGATGTATTCCTGTAAAATTAGAGAACAATTACATTTAAAAGAAAATTCTCAATATTTCACAAAAAAATACAATCTTTTGTGGTGTGAAATAGTACAAAAACGATTCTTTAGAGAGAAAAAAAAATTGATCACACAACAACGATGCCGAGATTTCAATCTGGAACTTCTCGACTGTGTGGTAGACTGCTAACCACTAAATCATCGTTCTACTTGGATCAATGCGTCATGTATTTAACTCGGAGGTGGGCAAACTACGGCCCGCGGGCCGAATCCGGCCCCTTGGTCTTTTTAATCCGGCCCGCCAAAGGTTGGTCCACAATTAAGGTTCGATGTGAATGATTGCATTCATTTAAATTGGACTTGTAATGACAGGCATTTCACCGCCAGGTGGCACATTGACTTGAAGTTGCAGAACAGGGGTCTGGGGGGCAATCTTTTCGACCACCTATTACCTCTGTATCGCTCTACTTCTACTGGTCTAATCATAACCCATCTGCAGCGATGCACAGGCTAAAATAGGTCATCAACAACACTTTTGTCATATATAAAAAAAAGTATATGAAGACCGTACTTTCATGCTTTTGTTCTGTTGATGTTTGATATGGACTGTCAACAAATGCAGTTTTTTTTAATGTACCATAGCTCGTGCTGACCTGGCCCTTCTGTCAACTTTTAAAAGTCAATGCGGCCCCCGAGCCAAAAAGTTTGCCCACCCCTGATTTAACTGCTCAAGATTACCGGTACTTCAAAACAACACAATTTTTCCCCCCCATGAAATTTGAGTAAAACTCCCCAAAAACCTGGGTAAAATTAAGGCTCGATGCCATCTTTTTCCACTGTTGCAGTCTACGTGCATCGGGGCTAAGGTGAGGCAGTGCCTCATAAAATCCATTTCCATTCCATTTCTCAAATTGATCCCTCAACAGGACCGCAGTAGAACAGCCACAGGTCTGAATGACATGGACGGGGATTTTCTGGTCTTGTCCTGACAATGACAATTCTATTGTCTCACCACAGTGGTGCTGGGACCAGCGGCGGGGAGCTGGAGGAGGAGAGCTGGCAGCCTCCTGACCCAGAGCTCATCCACAAGCTGGTGACCCAGATTGAGTACTACCTGTCGGACGAAAACCTGGAGCACGACGCCTTCCTTCTCAAACACGTGCGACGCAACAAGCTGGGCTTTGTCAGTGTCAAGTTGTTGACCTCCTTCAAAAAGGTAACCATGGCGATATTGATTGTTGCTTTGTTGCTTTTGTCAGTGGGTGTCGGCTAGTTCCTGGCAGTTAATCTGCTGATGTTTACATGGGCAGGTTTTCCTTGCATTTTCATGCTTTCCATTTCGTCACTTGGGTGCTACAACTTATTCAACAGGTTTGTTGTATTGCCTTGTTTTTGACGACATGGCTTCGTCCTCCACGTCGCTCTGGAGATACCGCCATACCTGCGCGTTCAACTGCCCGTTGCTCATTCTGTCTACTTCAACTTTCAAGCCAAAGTTAGAAAGAAAAGATGGACTCTGATTGGCTGCAGTCGTGTACGTTTCTGTCTTGCCTGGTGGAGTAAATATGCTCGCAGATAGCGGCCGGTCACGTAATATTATCATTTCAATCAATTATATCATCACCCAGCCCTTCTGATTGCCCTTCTGAAGGTAATCGATGAGGTGGAGGAATTTTGAGGGGTGGGGTTCTGTTTCTCTGCGGCCTGGTACTGGGCCACGGACCAGTTGTTGAAGACCACTAGTCTATAAATCGGTGGGGGGTGACATAGAATACATTAAGGTCAAAGGTCAATATCAAGGTCATTATCAAAGGTCACTCATTTGCATTAGCCAAGACGCTTTCAAGAGGCAAAAGTACGATGTTGAAAGTACGCCTATACTTGAAGTATTTTGACCAAAGCTGGTTAAATGTTATTGAAACGGTCTCAGCCACGTCATGCGAGCATCTTGTTTTTTGCAGGTGAAACACTTGACTCGCGACTGGAGAACGACTGCTTTTGCCCTGAGACAATCCAACCTCCTGGAGCTCAACGACGAGGGCGGGAAAGTGCGGCGTAAAACGGCCGTGCCGGTCTTCGCCAGCGAATCGCTGCCCAGTCGCATGCTGCTGCTGAGCGAGCTGCATCGCTGGCCTGAGCTGGCCCAGCTCACGGAGAACGGAGGCGGAGGCGGGGGCGGCGAGAGCGGTGCCGCTCAGCAGGAGCAGCTGATGAAGCTGCTGCTCAAAGCCTTCGGGACATACGGCGCCATCGCGTCGGTCCGCGTCCTCAAACCCGGCAAGGACCTGCCGGCCGACCTGAAGAGGCTGAGCGGCCGCTACGCCCAGCTGGGCACCGAGGAGTGCGCCATCGTGGAGTTCGAGGAGGTGGAGGCGGCCGTCAAAGCCAACGAGGCAGCGGGTGGCGCGGACGGCGGCTCGCCGGGCTTGAAGGTGGTCCTGATTGGCACCAAACCTCCCAAAAAGAAAGTCCAGAAGGAGCGGTCCGGCGAGGACGCCCCCCCCACAGGGATGCGCAAAAGCCGCTCGCTCAACAGCCGAGTCCGAGAGCTACAATACCACGCGGACGACTCCGCCTGCAGTTCCTCGGACACGGAGAGCACGCCCACGTCGCCCCGGCCGGCCCGCAAGTCCCAGTCCTGCAACAAGCTCAGCCCCACGGCCGCGGGCGTCGCCTTCCAGAACAATCACCTGTCACCCCGCAACAGTCCGTGGTCCAGCCCCCGCGCCAGTCCCTGCCTCCAGCGCAAATCGGCCCACTCCCACAAATCGCCCTTAGTCGGCCAGGGCCGACTCAGCCCCGAACCCGGGCGCCGCTGGGCCGACTACTCGTCCGACAGCAGCCTGACGCCGTCGGGCAGCCCGTGGGTGCAAAGGCGCAAGCAGGTGGCTTCGCAGGAGAGTAGTCCGGTGGGGAGCCCGATGCTGGGCCGCAAGATCCAAAATGCGGACGGCCTGCCCCCGGGCGTCACCAGGCTCCCGCGCGGTCCCGACGGAACCCGCGGGTTCCACTGCGGACCGCTCGCCGAGAGAGGCAAGAGCGCCGCCACCCAGACTTGACGTGTAAAATGCATCCTGCTCGTGCCTAACCTGAGCGGCCCCCTCGCCTCTTATTTGACACTGCAGATCTATTTTTCTTTTTTTTTGTTAAGTGGCTTGTTCTATTTTTATACAAAATTTTGTGTTGACTTGGTGGCATTAGTTCTTTGCTAATGGAAATTTGAGTGGATTTAAGTTGTTGTTGCTTCAAGAGAACTTCCCCTACATCCATCTAAAAAAAATAAATAAATGTCACAGGAGCTGTGGGATTTTTTTTTGGGGGGGGGGGTGTTTTTTTTGCCCCCAATGACCCTCCTCTTTTAAATCGAAGTGTACTGTCCTTATGTGCGACAACCTCACACTATGAATTGGTGTGTTGATACGTACGTGGAGATCACCGTATGCCTTTTTTGTGTCGGTCTGCATTTTGACGTGCTATTTTAAGGAGAAGTCAACAAAAACAATTGATGACAATAATGTAAAGTGCGGTCACACTCGTCTAAACACGGTTTTCTGATTTATTGTTGCGTTTATGGAACATGAATTTAGCAGCAAAGTCCACTTTTTTTTTTAATCCTTTTCAGGGGGCAGCCATTTTGCCGCTTGCTGTCGACTGAAAATAAAATCACAGTTGCGTAGACAATGACCAATCACGCCACACCTGTTTGGTCATGTGACATTCGCATACAGAGCCGTGATTGGTTATTTGAGCGCTTCAGCGACTGTGACGTCATTTTCAGTCGACAGCAAGTGGCAAATCGGTCGTCACCTGAGATGGACAAAAAAAATTGGTTTTTGCTACTTAATTAATATTCCACTAATGCAGTATTAATCTGAATACTGTGTTTCGGACTCGTGGGGCCGCATAGAACTTTATTGTAAACTTTATTTTTACAAGGCCATGATCTCTCCAGGTCGGACAGTTCATTTCTCTTTTAATTTACACTTATTTAATTTCAGATCTACTTATGGCAATGGAAGGGCCTCTTTTAGCCGTGAATATTTTTTTCAACAAGTATAGTTTGTTTATTTATATTGAGGGTTGTTTTTTTTTCAAACAGAACTTAATTTCTCCTCAGAGTGAGGGTGAGGGATGCTCAGGTCAAGCAAGAAGAGATGTTCCCATGTTTGCGCTACACCTGAGCTGGGGTTGTTTGTACAGTGCAAATCCCGTCGTGCAAATAAAGCACTGAAACTGCACGTATGCTTTTGTTTGTGGCATGTTTTACTGACTTGATGGCTCACCTGTCGAAATGGTCGGAGTTGGAATGCAGAGTTGTCATGCAAGAGTGTTTGAATGTATAGAGAAATCAGTCAGCTGCATCAGGCCTAAAACATGTTTGTTCCAATAAGGTGTGGCATTAAAAGTTAGGCATGAGATCATGTCGGCGTTCAAGGAATAACTAACTTGCTGCTGTGCTTGGCTCAGCTCGGAAAGAAGAAATACAAGCGCAGTGTTGCCATCATGCGACGATAGAAACGTCGGAAAGAGTAAGGCTGTATGGCGCAATGTTAAAACTTTTAAAAGACAGTTGCATGATATCCAGTCGATTTGATGGTCGTACAAAAATAAAATACATTTAGGCACAGTTCTGGCATGATGTCGCAATGCAATCAGTAGATCAGTTTGCCGTCCGGCTTTTTGTCATGCTGACAATGTCAACACTAACTGCTTCCTGCTGCCTCGTTGAATTTGAGGGAAGAAAAACTTGAATGGCAGCACATGTTCGAGGTGTTGCAAGTTCACTTCCATGTTATCACGGTTAGCAGACCTAGTACGTATGATGTTCAAAACGGAAGCTTTTCGTTAGGTGTTCAAAAGTTGGAAGTGTGGACAGTCATTTGGTTATGTTGCTGTCACAGAAAAACAGCGGCGGTGAAAACCGTGCAAGATATGATGCATACTTCTCAAAAGTTTTAATCACTCTGCTTGCTTTGACATGTCAATACTTTTGTCAGCATCAGGGAGTAAGCCAGTGCAGTCAAAATGCTGAATTCAGAAATGATGTCCTACACTGATGCCACGGCCATAGAAATACGCTTCTGAAGTCCAGACAATGCATGAAATGCTGCTACGCTGTGACTATTTGAAAGAAAGCCCCTCGTGCCCCATCATTTTGCGTCAGTAAGGACAGAATGAGAAGGAAAGAGTCCAAAGTAAAGGGACGGCAGCGGCTTTTTATAGACTGCAGTTTCCACAACTTAAGGTAGGCTCGGAACGCACCATGGCAACCGCAGAGGAGACACCGCGGGGCGCCGTTTCACGACGACAGAAGATGGATGAGGGGAATTGGTGGACTTGAGGGTCCGTTGAGGTCGGTCACAAAGAAATGTTTTCGCATTGGCAATGATAAGAGAGGACAGTGGGTGAGTGTCTTACGTGAAACGGGCATGAAATCACTTTGTTCTCTTTGCTCCCTAAAAAGACAAAAAAAATGCTCTTTTTGTGGTCAAACATCATTCGCACATGATTACACAATCATCCTCATTAGGGAATGCTGCATGTAATTGCAAGGCTATGATTAAGCCATTATCCTTCATAATCATGATAATCCCATTTAATGTTACGCCCTCGTCGACCATTATATCTAATTTTCCTCTAATCTCGGAGCAAAAATTCATTCAAAGACTCCCATATTAATTTCCAAACAAATTCATCTTTTTTTCTTTTCGCCTTACAATAATCATCATATTATATACTTCCAACGCAAACTCATGTGCTCCGTTAGTGGAAAACTTACTTTGCATCACTGACTATTAAAATGGTCGCAGTCAGTCAAAAACAGATTTGATAAGATTTTATTATACACAACTCAGGAAATGTTATTTACAGTGTTTTCAACAAAAAAATTTAAATACACATAAACATTCAATTGCACGTGGCAAATATTTGCAAGATGTGGTGAGAGGCGGGTCGGAGCTCTGAATATCTTGCTTGTGACGTCACTTCCGGACAAATCCTATGATCCGATCAGTTGTGCATTTGCATCATAGTAGGAAGTGTGACAAATTAGTGTTAATCTGGACAAACGCACAGTAAGAGCTCACGTTGGCCGCATTGCAAAGTTAATGACAGCTCCAGTTCGCAAAATGGATGAAAATTGTTTGAGCTGCGGCCCCAACTTCTGTTCCAGCTCAAACAGTCCCGCTGAAAATGCAAAAGTGCCGAGTTGACTCAATTCCACCCCCCCCTCAATTCGGCATTGGTGAACTCCTTAAAAACAAACAAAAGGACAGTTTTTAGCAGTCGTGTGAAAGGGCCTGAACAATTTCCAACAATAGAGGAGAAGCTATCCTTGGGTTTATTTTCTTACAGTTGTGGCCTGAACTTCTGGTCCAGCTCTGAAAATTACCTCCGATGCCAGAAATTGCTGAGTTGACTTCCCCCACCTATTCCGCGAGGGCGTAATTTGTTTAGAACATGCTGATAAAATACTTTTTTTTTAATCGGCGGAGTGAAAGGACCCCTTTTTGCTGAAATAATATTTTTATGACAATACTGTAAATAAGTGACGGGGTAGAGGTTGAAGTTCTTTACATTTGCGACCCATTGATCGCTCAGCATGTCACTTGATTGCGTCCGCGTCAATGTTATGTTCCTTGCGCTCGGTGAAAGAAAACCAGTCATTGCATTTTGCCGGTCCGAGACCATATTGGCAGCTGTCTTAACGGAGCGAGCCCACGCCAGGATGTAATTGCCGGTTCCTGGTGGCGGTGGAGCCCTCCATCTGCACGCTCGCACCGGAGGAGGCTGATTGGGATGGAGGTGCCATATGTGTGTGTGTGAGCATGAGTGTGTGTGTATGCACAGGCACACACTCATCTTCATCCTTGGGTGAGAGGCAGGAAAACACTTCCTGCGTGTTAGCAGATGGGAATGCCGGGGCGGTGCTGACAACGCAGTGTCAGTAGATCATCAGTCCTTGGAGCACGAGCCGTGTCTCAAACATCATCATGTTTTTGGGGCTTTTTTTTGTTTTTGTTTTTTGGGGGTGGGGGGGGGGGGTTTAGATGTAAAGAGAACCGTCCGCCGGGCCCACGTAACCCACGGCGATGAGAAGCACATCTATCAAAGTCCAAATGCCCAGTCCTCCGAAGCTGAAGAGCTTGCCCAGACCCTCTCTCCACTGTCCCAGGTAAAAGCGGTCCGCCCCAAAACCGCCCAGGGTGATGCTGCACAAAGAGTAGACACAAAAAATGAATAATCGGCTCGCAGGTTGCCCACGAAAGGTAATATAAAGTCTTTTGTAAGCTTTGATTATACCTGAGCGCCAACGCCGTGGACCACTTGTATCCTCCAGTCCAGTTGCAATACAAACGCTTCTGAAAACGCCTTTTGCCTACAAATAAACTAGTGTGAGCAGACGGAACATGCTCATGCTTAAAATCAACTCAATGGAGTTTTGCAATGAATTCCTTCCTGTAACAACAAAATAGCATTTTTGTCTGGTTTGATGGTACATAATGGTTTTCAACAGTCACGGTGTCAAAACTGCTCAAGGGAGCTTTACTCTTCTAAAAATTATAATTATATTTAAATTATATCAAATTCAGATGCATTTTATTTTTTAAAAATCAGACCAATGAAATCATAATTTTGTAACAAAGCACAGGCCGATATCAGATTTAGATGGTATGATAACCATCACGAAAAATATTACAGTTTCATTGTATCATAGCATCTTGTAACCTGCTTAGGCGTCCCCTTCCAAAAAGTAAACTTCAGAGCACTTTCAGTGATAAAATGTTCATGTATGCTCCATATTCTCATTTCAAAACATGACCAAAAAGAATGCATAACGCCAAACCAAAGCAAGCGTGTTGCAAGGATTCTTCAGAAGCGTACCTAAACAGTGAACGTGTTCCAAGACATCACAGGTGGCATTGTAGCGCTGCCGGGGGCAGGCCACAGTCATGCAACTGGTGGAGTTGGAGCAGCGGTACTGCCTCGAGTCCAGCTGCCAACAGAACTGACAGGTGACGGAAAGAGAGAAGTTGCTTTGCTGCTGGCCTGACTCTCCCTAAACAAAGCACAAAAATTAAATCAGGGCTGAGACACAAGAAGCAACGCAATAAGGAATGATGACTCCAAAAAAAAATGAAAGGAGGAAAAAAAAACAACTTACAACACAGTGAACGCCTTTTTTGGCTTTACAGGAGAAGGAAGTCAGTTTCCCGTAGGTGCAATTGTGTTGATAATTGCACTGCATGCAATCAGCGGGCAAGCGACTGCAAAGTCCCCCACTGGGACATTTGGAGGCGTAGTTCACGTCATTTCCAGCGGGAGAAGCTGCAATCAAAGACAGAAATGTAAAAAGGAATATTTTTTTTCCTGCATATAAAATATGGAGGTAGATGCCTGTTCCTAATTTTGGCTGTAAAAACCTCAGAAATCATAAAACCTGGAGACATGGGACACACTTTTAAGTTGCATCATTCGTAAATCAAAGTAACTATTGTAGATGGATGTTCGAAAATTTGACATTACTGTGCCGTGGTAAACAAAGAGTCCATGTCATCTTTTGCTTTTACATTTTCGTTTGACTTGCGAAGAGATTTAAGGTTGATCTTGTATGTATAAACATTTGTTTGCGATGCAAGCAAAGAGTATAGCTGAGGGAGAAACCTCCACAATGCATTGACCAGTAATCAAACCCCAGCAAGAATTGTACCACTGAACCAGTAATGCCTTGCACATGAAGGAAAACAACACACAACTACAGCATAGTAGGTGAATGAATGAAGACTACCCGTGGCTGCAGCAGGCACCACCGGGCTGGTGATAACCAGGCCATGTTGGGCTTCTCTGGCGTACGGAGGATCCTGGCCGACGTGCGGGGAGCTCAGATATCCTGAACGGCAAAACACAAGCATCAATCATGGCGGTTACAATAGATCTTTTGCACGTGACAAATCACTGCTTGAATCGAAATAACCATCACCAAAAAGCTAATTACGTCATATGTGAAATGCGACATTTGATGGACAAGCAGCGTCCGGGCGCAGCTAGCTAGCCGTTTTGAGTTTTAGCGAGATCCGCTTGCTGTGCGCTTTTCCATGTACATTTTAAACTTTCACAGTCAGCAAAGAAAGAACGTACCATTGACACACTGCAAAAAAAGGTCCGTACACAAGAGGAGAACGATTCCGTAGCTTTTGAGGAATCGCCCCTTATCAGGACGCCACTGTTTACAAGCCATTTGTCCCTTGCTTGTCTTCCTTGTTGCGTCCTCCTTTTTTTCCCTCTTTGGTTGCTCGCTTGTAGCGGTTGGTGGAATGAAGCGCATTGTTGCCCTCTATGGCCACATGAGGTACAACAACAGCAGCTCATGATTTCTTCTATGAAAGGTTTGACATTTACATATATCAGTTTGACGCTGTTGAAAAATATACTGAGGATTCACTTCTCAAATGTTATTGGGGGTTTATTTTACATCCAAATCGGACATGCTTATCTATGTCATGTTTTGTGACCTAAAAAATTAGAACAATGGAATTCATTCTAAAACTTAACATTGCTAATGAAGTGTTAAACTGGGATGAAAATAAATACATGATATAAATAAAGAAAATAAAATGTGCATAATATTTAGATTTTTTTTAAAAATTGATCAATTTTTATGTTTACAAATGTTTTTTTCTTCCTAATTGAACTTTAACCTGGTTCAATTTGACCCACAACATAAAAGGAGGGAGAGTCCACTAACCAGTTGTGGGAAGAAACACCTAAATGAAGGGAACATAATCTAAACATGATAAGTCTTGATAAGGTAAATGCCTGACCTTTTTTGGAGGGTACAAAAACAAAACAAGATGCACTTCAACATTTCATTTATTTTCCTTCGAAGAGGACACTGTAGGCCAGTTACGTCATCATCTTTCATAATGGCAACCGACAAACACATTTCTTGAACCCATCAACCCCCTCTGATCAAACACGGTGACATTTTGCCCCATTAACAGACACATTCCCAGTACCACTTTTATACGAGACACTTTTTCAGCAATTCCATTCTCATCTGGGGAACACTGAGGTACTCAGACACCCCGCTTGGCTCATCAAGCACCCTCAGAACTCCTCTTCTGCATTTCGACAGCGGGCCTGCTTTAGAAGGCTCAGGCGGGCCAACGCATCGGCCACCGATATTTCGCCGTGGACTTTGTTATCCCTGGTGCGCACGTTGACTCCGCTGGTCATCTTCTCCTTCTCGCCAACCACTGCCAAGGCATGATGAATTCAACACCGGTTCATGCCAAGTAACACAGCTCCCCTAGCACATGGCCCCCACTTAGTGTTGGTGAATTTGTCACTGATGGGGTGTTAGCCAGCACAAAACTCAGGGGAAAATCAGACCAACTGTCGAGTCTAACACAGTCTAAAATTCAATGAGACGAACGAACAAGTGATGAGAGAAGTGTGCCCAAAATGGTTTAATGCCAATATTTTCAATGTAGGGACTGTACTAAAATTATAAAGAAAACAAATAAGAATTAAGTGAATATAAACACTCAATATTCTGCATGTAATAGACACAAAAGTTAAGATTCAATTATGGCTGACAACTCGATTGGTTTTGTCATACATGGAATAAATCCACCAAAAATGCCATTATTGCACCTTTTTGAACCATTACTTGGAACAAGGCTTCTGTATATCTTTATCATCAAGACAATTTTGGCGGGGATCTTTGTTTATTTATTGCTTGTAAGATTCACTGTTTGACTCTTGAAGCTATGATAACACTAACAAAATACTGATTTTGTTTCGTGTCAAGGCAACAACTTACCCAGAATGAAGTTATATTGGGCCAGTTGAGCATTGCGGATTTTTTTATTTAAAAGGCACCCAGAATCCAGGTCAGAATCCGCCATCATGCCTGCATCTGTGAACTGCTTACACACCTAAAAAGCAAGAAACGGTGCCCGTGTGGTTTTGGTGACCTCAAGGAGATGCTCTTTGTTGTGGTTAAGACTGAAGCGAGGCGACTCACCTTCTTGGCATAGTCCTCGCAAGATGGGTTGACAGGCAATACCATCACCTGCCTTGGAGAGATCCAAAGAGGCCTGGTGGTCGGGACAAGTATAAAAAAAAGAAGCATAAAGTTCTGGGAGCATTATTACAAATTTTATTATTATTATTATTAATTTATTGATGTACGGTTACCAGAAAGTCACTCACCATTTCCCAGCATAGTTTTCTGTCAGAATTGCAATCATTCTCTCCACAGAGCCCAAGATGGCCCGATGGATGATAACAGGACGAGCTTTGTCATCGCCATCCTTTCTGTAGGCAAGATGAAGAAAAAAAAAAACCTACACCTGTATGGGTGTAAACTACTTACTCGACATTATCCTTAACCAGGCAGTCTTGGGAGACTGGATATGGTTAAAGTCGAGTTAGCAAGAGATTGAGGGTGTCAGTCATTCAGTGAATTATTGAGAAATTGAGTCTGGTAAAAAAATCAGTCACAAAATCAAGCAAATGATTGATTCAGTCATTGAGCTCTTTTGAATTTTCTCTCTGGGTATCAAATTAAAACAAAAATTGGCAGGCCGATTCCCAAAGTGCAGTCATTTTTTTTTTCTAGCACGCAATTTTTTTTTCTTCCACAGCTTGCACTCCAGATAAGCAAAATTACACTGATTGGCTGTAGTAAGACTGGCGTAAGAATTTATTCCGACTACGTCTGGACAACTGAGACATTGTGGTGAGAGGTGTGTGCAGCTCCCAATAAGTCAGTACTATCGATATCTGCTAACAGAAAGATGGCATAATTGGAATTAAGAAAGATTAGTGCTGACTTTTGTCTCAATCTTATACCCATGGGCATTTCGTTGGAAGTTGCTGGTGTGTGTGTGTGTGTGTGGGGGGGGGGGTGGGGGGTGTCAAAGCATGTCTTTGCAAACATACACCAAAAAAAAAAAAAAAACTGAACAATAACTTGGTCATTGATTCACTGGATCATTCAGCCATTGACACAGTGATAGTTAATCACCAAGTCGCATAGTTAAATATGGCAGTCAGTTAGTTAATCATTCATTGAGTTAGCCTCTGTTGGATCACTGGGAGCCAATTATTGAGGTTGCCATCAAGGCAATTATGTACTGAAACCTGGTTTCATAATTCAATGAGTCAATCGCCAATCAGCCAGCTAGCTCCTCAGTCATTTATTAAGTTTATTATTGAATGAGAATGTTGGTCGGTCAGTCGCTCATTGACGCGTTCATCGAGCCGGTCAGTCATTCAAGCACTTATCATCAGTGCGTCTGTAATCCGTGTGGCTAAACCCTGTTTGCCTGGGCAAGTAGATTAAAAGGTCATCCTTAGAGCTCGGTCAGTAAATCAAAACCTGTGCACTGTGTCGGTGTTTCGATCGGGCGTCTCACCCCACAAAGGTCAGGTCGAAGCGGATGGGAAGCTGGAAGTCCAGTTGAATGGTTGCACACTGGTGGTAACGACCAATGGCGTCTTTGATTTTAATGTCAATCTATAACGGCGCAAACATAAGTGTTAACGCATAACACATTCTTATGCTGTATGTCTTTTGAGTGAGCTGACCTTGGGCCCATAGAATGCACCGTCTCCTGAGTTCAGTTTCCAAGGCTCTCCAAACTCATTGAGGCTGTTCTCCAATTGCTGGCAAACACGAGTCAGTCACACATTCAAAAGCATCAAAGGATTACACCGTGAATACACCACGATAAACATTTTTTGGGGTGAATGCTCATAGTAACATGTATAAAAATGGCTGTATTCAAAATAACGTTTTGAACTTGAGGTAGATCTGGTGCACATCTCTGGCATGCACCAAATATTCCGTACCACAAAAAAAAAAAAAAAAACGGAATCAGAATGAGTGAACCGTTAGATCCTGACCAGCGATAGATACCTTCTCAGCTTTGTTCCACACGGCAATGTCACCAAGGTACTTCTCCGGGCGGGTCGAGAGGTGAAGCTGGAAGGAGAAGCCAAACACGCTGTAGACACTGCGCAGGAAGTCCAGGCAGCCTTTCATCTCAGACTCAATCTGAGGAGTAAACATTGGAAAGAAATCAAAGTGAGTACAAACATTTTGTGACAATTAATTAATTAATTGCTCAATTAATTAATTGATTAATTAATAGCAATAATAACTCTGGTTTCCTCCCGCGTTCCAAAACATCGCATAGCAGGCTAATAGATTGCACCATGGACACAATACCTGATCCATGGTGCAAAAAATGTGAGCATCATCCTGCTGGAAACGTCGCACTCTGGTCAACCCAGTCAGCGTTCCAGATAGCTCGTTGCGGTGGAGGACCCCAAAGTCAGCCAGCCTGAGGGGGAGCTCCCTCCACGAGCGAGGCCTATGGCCGAACATCAAACTGGCACGCGGAAAACACGGCAAAGAAATCAAATTAATCATGAGATTTTTTTTTAAAAAGGAGAAGCAAGGAAAAGGTGGTGTAACCAGTGTCCAGGGCAGTTCATGGGTTTGAGTGCGAAGGTGTCGTCCTCCACGGTGAAGGAAAACATGTTTTCGCTGTAGTGCTGCCAGTGGCCTGACGTCTCCCACAGCTTGCTGTTATAGATATTGGGGGAGGCTACTTCCTGGAAGCCTCTTCTCCAGTACTCAGCCTAAGTGAGAAACGCACAAATATCACTTGCTTTCAACGCAAAGACCATGAGGAGTTAAGTATTCTGTGTTACATTCAGAGTCTGGTCATGGCTGGTGACATTTTGTTTTTGGTTAGACTGAAAAAAAAAAACAAAAAAGAATGGAACGAAGACAGCTAGCAAAGCCTGAGAAAGTCAATTTGAAGTTTAACACCTGATACCCATGTATGCCGCCATGTTGTAGCGGCTTCAACACTTATCTTATAAGTCTCAGCAGATGCTGCATATAATAGTCATTTGCATTTATCGTATGGTTGATAGCATCGTATTCTCTTAATGTTTATTCAGTCACATAGTCACTCCACCGCTTGACCGTTAATATCGCCTTCTCACACAGGCTATATATACACGTGTGCATTTTTTTTTTTTTGCTACCGAGAATGCCGCTGCCTATTTTTGCAGCTGTTCACCTCCTTTTCACGATCGCGTTTATTTTTTCATGTGCATTTTAATACTCCAAGTTATACGGTAAATATGCTCACAGATATTGTAGGGATTTATGATTCGTTTAGCTTATTCTTCTGTGCTGCCGCTACTCTCCATTCCATTCGTGCAAAAATGCAATTTACCCTTTGAATGGTCTAAGCAAGGCCCCCCCCCCACCCCCAGTGGGAAATAAGATGATAATGTTTGCCCGAAGGTGGGTTGCCAAGATCCATTGACGACATGTGTCGTGGAGGGGGGAACTGATGGGAAATGGTGGAAGTGACACAGTCACACTACGACAGCTTTGCTCCAACAAGCCGAGCAATGTGAGAGACCTTCTTGGCCTTGTTTTGCGTTCTCATTCGGGCTGTGAAAGTTGTCAAGGAGAAATATGTCACAGGTACATGTTCCATCGAACGACACGTGATTGGATCTGTTCCCAGTCAAGAACCCATCTCTTTCTCAAATTTGATAACAGGATGACTTTGCTCAACTATTTAGATGCGGCATTTCTTACCATCAAACGGGTAAAACTTAATATGAGGCTACGGGGAAAACAGTGTCGCCATTTCGAAACTAATGCACAAATCACATACCGGTACTTCTCAATATGAAGGACTGTTTCTGTTTGAGTGTTGAGAAAGGAGTATGGTTGAGTCTTCAAGGTTCAGAATTTTAATTATCTCGTGAACTTGATGTGGTCATGATTCATGGCTATTTTTAAAAATACACTGCTGTCAGGATTACACAAAATAAAAGTCATTTTATGGTTATAAGATAAGAAAACCTTTATTAGTCTCGCAATGGAGAAATTCCCAATTCACAGCAGCAAAGTGATGAAAGGAAGAAGTAGAACAATAAAATATAGGAGCTGCTGGAAAGGCAGCCACTCTCGCTGGTTTCTTTTTAGCCTTTAATCTACTAAATGCTATTCGATTATGTGTAGCTTCTTTGAAATATGCAAAATAAACTAAACAAAAGCTTCAACCTGCCACAATTCTCACCCTGATGAATTCCATGAGGGTGTTGTAGATGTAAGCCCCGCGCGGCAGAAAGAAGCAACTCCCAGGACTGAGATCGTGGAAGAAGAACAGCTCCTGATCCTGTCAAGTGAACCAAACATAAACAACCTTTATGAACATTTCGGGATTTGATATCCACGAAGCACAGTGCTGACATTGAAAACAACCAAACTGGTGGCAACTCAATGGCTCTTGCTGAGAATGTGGACACATGCGGTCGCTAGTGAGGAACTGCCTTGTGCAACCCCATGCTGGGGACCCAACTGGGGAGCGAGGATGACTAGAGCAGTTTCAAAATGGGGTCAAAACTGAGTGAGCAGAGTGAGTCCTGCTACTGAATGACAAGCAACTTATTGAATTGAAATTCGTCCATCCATTTTGTAATTCGCTTATCCTCACAAGGCTGTCGAGCGTGCTGGAGCCTATCCCAGCCGTTTTCAGGCAGTAGGCGGGGGACACCCTGAACTGGTTGCCAGCCAATCGCAGGGCACACAGAAACGGACAACCATCCAAGCTGACACTCACACCCCGGGATCATTTTGAGTGTTTAATCAACCCGCCATGCATGTTTGGGAATGCGGGAGGAAACTGGAGTACCCGGAGAAAACCCACGCAGGAAAGGAAAGAGCATCCAACCCCCCCCCCCACACACACACACACACACACACAAATCCAGATAATACAAGTGTCAAAATATTAAAATATTATTAAGAATGTATGCATATTACCACTATTGTCAATTCCAATAAATTGTTGTGGCGTTTCAAATACAAATACATTTCCCATCAAGCGAACGCCAATTTACTTTGCCAATTTTGCGATGGTCCCTATTCTTGGCCTCCTCCTGGAAGCGTTCCCACTCTTTGAGCATCTTTGAGTCAGGGAAGGAGATCCCGTAAATCCTCTGCAGCGTTTCCATGTCAGAGCGGCCCTCCCAGTAGGTGGCAGAGTTCTGGCAACAGAGACAGAGAAACGGAGAGAAGATGCTAAAACTGTACATCCACTGATGTGAATGACCAATGCACAAAGTTCTTAAGGGTGCACCTTGTAGAGCTTCATGGCTTTGATCTTGCCGGTGTGCCTCACGTGAGGACCTCTACAGAGGTCTATAAGGGGCCCGCATCTATCCAAGACCCATCATAATGATTAGCTTGGCAAAGATTAAAGAAGAAGAAGCAAGCATCATGTTCACCACAGTCCTGTCTGACAGCAACGAACCTGTAAACTGTAGTCGTGGGTGTGGTGACCTTCTCGTTCAGAATGCGGCACTTGAATTTGTTGTACTGGAAAAATAAAAAATATCCGGGTCACCCAACTAATAATAATCCAGGTGACTTTGAGTCAGCTGCAATTTTCAGATGTCTCAAAAGGATTAGCCTCACCTTAAATCATCAATTTTTTTCCTTCAAATTCTACTCACACATGCACACACATCCCAGCCGATGATTTGAAATACATTTTGCAATTTTTGTTAATGTATTGAAATTCTTTAAAAATATTTTTTTAAATCCTATTCATAGCACAAACTTCCTTTTTCCACTCATCATCCTTGAGACGTTCGTACAGTTTAAGGAGAGTTCAGATTAAATACATTTGCAATCATTTAGAGAAAAAAAAACAATTGATACCTTTTTTGAATGAATTTTGAGATGGAATACAAATCTATTCCATTTTGCAATCTGGCTGTAACAATAAAACACCCTTACAAGACTTAACATATGCACTATACTGCATGTCCCTGTTGTATTTTATTGAGAATTAGCGCTGGGAATCGATTCGGAAATCCAAAATCGATTTGATTCAATTCACAAGGGCCTGATTTGATTTACTCAATTCGATCAATCAATTTTTTTCTTAAACCCAGCCCTACTAAGAAAGCATACATACTGTCACCATGTCATATTATGACAGAGGTTGGTGACGCGTGAAAGCCTTCGTGGAGGTTTGGGCTCTCTTCATATTCATGTTTCTCAACATCTCTCTCACCTTGAACATCTTCAGCAGCGTCTCCTTGGTAACCTCAAGCCTTTCAAAGGCTTGTTTCTCCTTCACTACCATCTTGCACAAGTTCTCCAGGTCCCCAAAGTCGGTACTGGACACGTTCCTAGACAAAAAAAAAAAAATTGAATAATGATGTCATTGTGTTCACCGTTGTCATTTTTGACAAAACCGCATGGGTTGCTTGGCAGATAATCTCACTTTGTTCCATCGAGGAACATGTCGTAGTAGAAGCCATTCTCTATGGGGGGTCCGTAACATAAACAGCCACCATAGAAGCATTCCATCGCTTCGCCTAGGATGTGAGCGCTGGAGTGCCAGTACACCTGCAAGGAAAAAAAATTGGAAACTACTTTGTATTATGATAAGCTGTACTTATTGGATCTCCCTTCGCTGCTTTAAATATTGGATATGTGCAAACAACTACAAAACATAATATTCATGGCAGATAAGTCGGAATGAACTAAATCGTCTGCCATGTGTCAAATAGGGAGGTCAAGGGCCACTGTAAAATTAGAAAGCAAGAAAAAAAATATCTGCTACGGGCACCACTTCCACCATAGTTCTCTCATAATAGGACATATGCAAACATCCCAATGACTGATGCTTAAAATTGGGAAAAAAAGTTGGACAGTTTGGTTTGAAGTGGCAATTTTGACCAAATTGAGGGTCTTGTACTTTGAGGAACCCTACACATGAGCCCCATTTGGAAACTGCGATATCAAAGAGTGACATCAAAAGTCTGTCTTGCTCACTGCTTGTGCATCCTCATTCTCAAAGCGTAAAATCTCCAGCGAGCAGTCGCGCTCCAGTGGTCTGTCCAAGTCCCACAGCTCCCCGTTCACTCGAGATATCACTGCGTTGTCAGCCAGACCCTGACTGGAGGCCAAAAAGAAAAAAATAAATTATGCGCTGACCAAGTATTTATTTTCCATCAGGAACAATATTTACCTGATGTCACATGCCACTTGGTACGGGGTGGTGACCCAGGACGTGCCCGCCAGCTGACGCCCATTGGGTAACTCCACCGTGATGGGCTTCCCCTCTAAAGCTCTCTTGGCCCGGAGGGCATCGCTTTCCTTCTTCAGCACCTCGTAGAGGCTGAGGCGCTCATCGACAAAAGCCGGCCAGGCCTTCAGCTGCCATAAAGGTCTTGGTTAATTAATACAGCAAACCCCTGCATTGTTGCAATTCGACATTTGTTAATTCAAATACTTATTCTATTTGCTGAATAACCCGCCCATTCCCTGTTTTTAACCCTTCGGCCTAAGTCACGTCTGGTTATATATCTTTGGCACCATCTGTTGCCGTTTTGGTGTCTAGCATCTACGTTGAACTGGTAGCCTTGTGCAATTGAAAAAGTATGTTGTCGCCATCTTGTGGCATCTCTAGGGAATTTACTGGATTTATATTTTTGTGTCAGAGTTTGGTGCCAAACCCCTGCAGGAATGCATCGTTTTTTTTTTTTTTAATAGCACTAATCTTCAAGTTAAATTGCTCACTCCTGTGTTGGCAGACCTGCCAACCACAAAAAAAAATAACAAAAAACATGCCGCCTTCCAATACATTTTGCCCGAAATTTAAAGTTAGGATATTCACCCCTTTTGCGGTTCCATCTGAATGTTTTTTGGGCTGCTGCTTCTCCTTGTTTTTATCGCCTGGTTTGGCATCAGAGCTGCTCACCTGCATGAAAAAGAGGTACACTGTCTTGAAAGGACATATAGGCATTTTTTAAAAACATGCCTGTGAAATGGTTTCATCAAAATCACCCCTCGCATCACGTGTAATGACACTTTATCCTCAATCTGTTTTCAGAGTGTAGTTTTCTCTCTCTCTCACACACACACACCACACACACACACACACACACACACACACACACACACAAACAAAACACTGGGGTTTGACATGACAGTGGTTCAGTGCCGCTTGAAAATGGATGATCTTCAACCAGCCTAGCTTCAAGTCATGGCGAAAGTAACTGTAACAATTATAATTTATTTTATATATTAGTATTAACTTAACATGATAAATTTTCATCATGTGCCAACATAAAAGTCAATTGATTTCCATGTGAATTTCTTGCAAAGTCAACTAATCTGGGCTGATATTCTACAAGTACGTCATGACCAGAAAGTTTTTCCAGATCATGTTTATTTTGATACGTCTATTTGATTAGGTAAGGATTGTAGTAAATTACACAAATGCGAATACATCGAAAGAACACTTCTCAAGATATCGTGCAATAATTAATAGCAGTAGTAATAAATTTGAGAATCGCATCTTTCACTGAGGTTGTGAAAAACAATAGTAGTTGGCGAACCAAAACGGTTATGTAAACCCCTAGTTATTCATCACCTTTTTAGCAGCAGCTTTGTTATTCATCTGCCCTCCTCTGACGGCATCCCCCCCGGCAGCTTTTCCGCACTCGCCCCCTGGCTGTGATCTCTTGCCCGGCTCCAGCTCCAGTTCCAACCGCAGACCCCGGCGCAGGTGCAATAGCCGGTACTTGAGCTTCTCATTCTCCGACCTCAGCTCCTCCAGCTGCGAGGAGACCCCCGCATCGCCGGCAGGGCCCAAGTCCCGGTTGATCCCGTCCTGAAGGGTGGTGATCTCGCCAGCAAGAAGCCGAATTTGCTCCTCCTGCGCTGCGAAGCGTGCGGCCAAGTAGTCCGCCATCTTTAAATGCCCACTGTTTGGGCAATGAACGCGGACTTCCGGTGGCGTTTTATCAGACATCGTTCAAAAAGATCGAAAAGATAAAGGACACAATAGCTGAAAAATAACATTACATTGTTGCGTTGCACACGTATTTCATGCAAATAAACTAAATTACATTGAACTAAACTAAACTGAAATAAAACAATTAATTTTTTTGAATGTCACTTCTGAGGTATATTTTTTATTTGTAGTGCCATGATGAAAATAATATATACATATATTATAAATTCCTACAATTAAACACAAATAATGTTATCATCGACAAAGTGTTCATATTTGATGTGTATTATCCTTTTTTGTCTTCCGGAAATTATGTTTTGAAATTGATAGTCTTTATTTCAATAAGCAATACGGTCGAATAGGTCATTAACCCATAAAATCTGTGATATATTTCTAAAATCATTCATCGGAGTCAGGCAAATGAAACCACTACACCGCTGATGATTATTAGTCGTAGTTTTTAACAAGGAGACTTACTGTATATCAATGTATATATATTGTATATTTATATTATATCTTTTTGTAATATTTTAAAAACGTCTGATTGATCTTTCAATATTTGTATTTTGTAGACTGTTCAATAAAAATACGACCACAATCCAGCAGGTGCAGTGCAGTACTAGTATCCGAGCAATAGGAGGCAGTGTGACAGATTCTACACGGTTCCAATTCACGTGACCCAAACAGCCAAAGGGTAGTGTGTGTGCACCGGCAACGACTGACAGCGATGTAAACAATTCCCTTTACTCACACTTCTGCCAGTCATGGATTGACTACCATACAGGTACGCGATAATGACATTTTGAACGAGGTTTGAATTAAAACGTTCCTATTCGAATGACGGTCGGTTGATTGCTGTCGTCTTGTTTCACTCCAGTTTATGTCGCTCGCTACAACTTTTTGTTGGTAGCCTACAAACAAAACACCAAATTGAGGCAACCTGATTGTTTACGCCCTTGTCTTACTGCCTTGTTAGGGTAAAACCCACTTCTTTTTCAGACTTAGCTTAGTTAGATAATCACTTCACTCCCTGTTGATAAGGGTCGTCCTCATGACCGTTAACCATCAATAAAATTGACAACAGATAAGAATATAATAACAGTTTTAATGTTAAACCGTCATGTCGTTGAGAGGGAGACAACGACCAGAAATCGGTGTTAATGTATTTGTTGTATTATAACGTGTTTTGAATAGGGTGGCACAGAAAATGACTGGTTAGCATGTTCGCATCACATTACAGAAGTCCACTGTGCTCTGGCCTTCCCGTATGGAGTTTGCATGCTCTCCCCTTGCCTGCGTGGATACTCCGGTTCCTTCCCATATTCCCAAAACATGCATGATAGGTTGATTGGGCACTCTAAATTGTGCCAATGTGTGATTTTGATTGTGAATGGTTGTTTGTCTATGTGTGCCCTGTGATTGGCTGGCAACCAGTACAGGGTGTACCACCTGCCACCCAACTGCCCGAAAACGGCTGTGACAGGCTCCAGCACGCCCGCGAGCCTTGCTGTTTCATTGTGTTTTGCTTCTTTTATGATATCGGATTTTTGTGAAAAACAATTGGAAATTTTAGTTTTAGACCGACCACATTACATAGCTCCATATTAATGGTACATTGCAGCCAACATGGCTTCGTCCTCCAGCTTCGCCCCTCCAAAACTGGATGACTTCATCCTAACAGAGCGATTGGGGAGCGGAACGTATGCCACAGTCTATAAAGCCTACAGAAAGGTGAGACATTGCCCCCATTTTGTGTCCTCTTCCTCTCTCATACCTCATCCGTGATACGAAAGGGCCTACATTTTTGTCCAGGGCGATAGCCGAGAAGTGGTGGCCGTGAAGGTGGTCGCCAAGAAGACGCTGAACAAGGCGTCCACAGAGAACTTGCTCACGGAGATTGAGATCCTCAAGACTGTACGTCACCCTCATATCGTCCAGTTGAAAGATTTTGTGGTGAGCTCACTTGATTAGCATCTATCCGTTCATCCATTTTCTGTAGCACTTGTTACGTAAGTTCACACACATTATGGTTGTGGGTGAACTTGAGCCTATCCAAGTAAGGTTGGCCAACATGGGCAAATAAATATGAAGTTTCTCAATAATTATTCTTTTTTAATTCTGACGGTAATTTGACAGTATGCTACCAAAAATGCTAAATATCTCCACATAGCGCTCTTGTTAAAGAGCGCAAACAGATTACACGTAAAGTCACAAAAAATTCAAGTAAAACATCAGAAAACGAAAGTAGAACATTCTTCTCCCAATGCTGTTGCAAAAAGACAACAGAAAAGGCAAAAAACTCGCACTGAGATTATCTTTAATTCTGACTGATATGAGGTACAGTTTGCTGGACTTCTTCTGTATTAATACAAAATGATGTTGTGTTACCATCAGTGGGATTCTGAGAACATCTATCTGATCCTGGAATGGTGTTCCGGTGGAGATCTGTCCCGTTTCATCCGCAGTCGTCGGATCTTGCCAGAGAGAGTTGCCCGGCGTTTTCTGCAACAGATAGGTCAGCTGACTCACCTTTGGACCTTGTATTTCATTTGATTTGGAATGGCCATGTCAACGCTGTTGCTTCCACCCACAGCATGCGCTCTCCAGTTCTTACATGACCGAAATATCTCCCATTTGGATTTGAAACCACAGAACATTTTGCTGTGTGGCTCAGTCCTCAAATTAGCAGGTAAGAAAGAATACAAACAAATGTGTTTGTGTGAAATCCAACTTCTGACTGTATCGGATGCTGCATTCTGATTCAATGTCAGACTTTGGCTTCGCCCAGTACATGTCACCATGGGACGAAAAGAGCGTGCTGAGAGGTTCTCCTTTGTACATGGCTCCCGAAATGGTGTGCCGGCGCCAGTATGACTCCAGAGTGGATCTCTGGTCGGTGGGAGTCATTCTTTATGGTGAGCATTGACTTCATTCGAGACGAGGGTTATAAAATAGATATTTGTAATCTTATATTTAAAGGGGGATTTTGCAGTTTTCAAACTGCTAGCAAGCTTTGAATACTTCACCCGCCCGCCCCCTTTATATTCAAAATACGAATGATCCTTTTGAACAGTCTTATCCACTCTAATGTTGCTTGTGCGAATGTAGAGGCACTGTTTGGACGGGCCCCTTTTGCATCAAGGTCATATTCAGAATTGGAAGAGAAGATTCGAAGTAACCAGCCCATTGAGGTCAGTGGTCAAGTTTCAGATGTAATACCTATTTTATTTTTTCCAGCTATTGGTTCATTATAAATCCACTAGGTGGCCCCCTTTGCTGTCAAAAGGGCACTTGGTGGCCTGTTGCACTCATCAACATCTTTTTAAAATTTATTACACTGATTATAATGGGAAACATGGTTTCGGTTTTCAACAAATCGGTTTTAGAACAGCCTTCTGGAACGGATTACGGACGAAAATCGAGGTATGACTGTATCAATATGTTCTGAATCAAATAGTAAATACATTGGTAAAGAATAAAAACATTTATGGTTGAAAATACAAAGTTTAATCTCATATCCTTTACCAAAGAATTCCATGGGAATTCATCTGTTAAGGTCACCCTCCGCTGCAAAGTACTCACGATGATTTTTGGCAACAGTCTTTTGACCTTTCAAATGCATTGTCCGCATTGCGAATTGAGAGCAACATAATAAGGTCGCATGCATTGTTGTACATCAGCTCCCTCCCGGGGCCAGGGTCTCCAAGCACTGCCGGGACCTCCTCCTGTGTCTCCTGGAAAGGAATCCCGAAGCCCGAATCACCTTTGCCGAGTTCTTCACGCACCCCTTTGTGGACATGGAGCACATGCCAAGTGCCGAGAGCTTGGGGAAGGCGGTAAGAGACTACAGAAGAGTCTGCGTCATGTTTTTCAGAGGCGTCACTCTCCATGTCTTGCCTCCCGTCAGAAAGAACTGGTCTTACAGGCCGTCCAGAAGGACCAAGATGGCGAGAGGTCCCTTGCGCTCTCTCTCTACTGCAGTGCTCTGGAGCACTTTGTCCCTGCTATTTACTGTAAGAGCATATGCACATTTCAGATGAAGCACCATGTTGAACTTACTTACTTTGCCTTTCCTCCTCCAGATGAGACTGACCGGCAGCGAAAAGAGGTCCTCAGGCAAAAAGTAGGCCGCAGAATATTTCCCCTATTAATATTGTGTGAATCATTTTCCTATTTATGTTGAATTAGCCAATTGTTTAATCAAATGAACATGCATATATATGCTGCATTATGTGCTGTCAAATGATTTATTCTAGCTCTGCTTGATTTTTTTTAAAGTATAAATCAGACGTACATTTTTATTTAAATACAAAAACAATTATTCATTTTCATTGTTATTGTTGGTTTTAATTTAATTATAATTAATTAACCAATTATTCATTCATTCATTCATTCATCTTCCATACCGCTTGATCCTCACTAGGGTCGCGGGGGGTGCTGGAGCCCATTCCAGCCGTCTCCGGGCAGTAGGCGGGGGACACCCTGAATCGGTTGCCAGCCAATCGCAGGGCACACAGAGACGAACAACCATTCGCACTCACACTCACATCTAGGGACAATTTAGAGTGTTCAATCAGCCTGCCATGCATATTTTTGGAATGTGGGAGGAAACCGGAGCACCCGGAGAAAACCCACGCAGGCCCGGGGAGAACATGCAAACTCCACATAGGGAGGCCGGAGCTGGAATCGAACCCAGTACCTCTGCACTGTGAAGCCGACGTGCTAGCCACTGGACTACCGGGCCGCCCAATTAACCAATTAAGTTAAATTAATTTGTTAAATTAAAAGAAATGTCTATTTAAATATTTTGTTAGGATTCTCAGCAAATCAATTATTTTATTTTAATGAGATTTAATTCATCCAAAATGTATTTTTAAAAATGAATTTATTTTAATCTAAACTTTAGTAGAAAAATAGGATTAATCCATGAAATAATAATATATGTATCATTAGTATGTTGGATTTAGATATCTCAGTTGTATGTATCAAATATTGACCGTTGATTATGTAAATACTTGGTAAGGCATATTATACCTCTAAAGAACTAAGAGGGCTGGATGTGGCCCTCAAGCCTAGTTTTGCCCACGCTTACCCTAGTGCGTCTCTTCTGAAAGCAGACCACACATACAGCATCATGTCCCTGCAGGTCCGTCAGTACGCGTCTCGAGCGGAAGAGCTGAAGGCCCTGGTCGCCTCGGACAACAAGCGTATCTTTGAGGAGGCGCGCACCTCCACGGACGTCCTCCGAGGTACAAAACGTCGCAGAGGCGCGTATGTAGGACTTGGGTTCTCGGTCTCAAATTGCGGTGACTCTGCAGCATAGGGAAGTTGTGATTGCTCTCTTAAGAGTCGAAAGGTTCTGGTTTTGAATTCTGGCTCAGACCCTCCAGTTTTGCCATTGGCTCCAGGTCATCCGCGACCCTAATGAAAACAAGCGCTGGTTTTCAATCCTTTCTCTTTCTCTTCTCACCTTGCAGAAATGTCTCGTGAGCAACCACGCTTGCTGGCGGCGCTGGACATGGCCTCGGTCGCCATCGCTAAGGTCAGACATGGCAGGAAGGCATGATACAAAAATGAACTGCCGCAGTTGTAAGAGCTTTTCATCACTTTTCTGATTTTAATGCTTTGTTGACATGGATTGTCATTCAAAATGTTGTCAACTATGTCTGCAGAAGCATGTTTTCCCCAATGCTTTTCAATGGGTGTCAGTTGTACCTGAGTTTTCTCCAGTCCTTTTTGCTCGTGATTAGCAAGGCTCCTCTGTATTGTCACCGAAAAAAATTCTAAAGAATTTGACCCATTTTTAATATGAGTATATAATTATATTTTTTAAAAATCATTATATATTGTCTTTTAAAATCAAGATTAAGCCCTTGTCGCTCTCTACCAGCAGTCATATTTTATGAACGGGAGATCTTCAGTAATGTGCCAAAAATAAGTGTAAAACCAAATAAATAGATCATTAAAATATGTGTATCACAATTTTTTAAAGTGACATTTTTGGTCAAATTATGCATTGATTAAATTAAGAGAATGTAAGAAAATATACAAATTAATTTAAATTAAATGATAAAATATGTTGAATAATATATTCCATCATTTAATTCATAGACACTATAAGTAATTACTCCACTTTCTAAAATAATTAAATAGCCCCACTTTTAAGATGTAATTTGGGAACAAACAACACTGTTCTACAAAACTAAACACTCCCATATTAAAGTAGACAGAGTCGTCCTAAGTGGGAAAAAAAACAACTATATCTACACACACCTTGTTGATAATCACATGTTGTCTTGGTGTTTGTGCTGTAGGAGCAAAGCGGAGTGGACGACAATGAGGCCTTGGATGAATACCAGAATTGCTTAGGAGAACTCCTGTTGGCCCTTGCAGGTACGGTGGAAAATGGTTTGCTAAATAAACTGTTCGCTCCCAAAATTCATGCTTAAATGTCGATGTGGCAAAGTAATGTGGGTTTCGAGTCGACTAATCAGTTCAATCCCGAGCGCAAACCTTCAATGAATGAGGCCCATAGAAAGTGTCAGGTTAATTCTTGGCATATTCGCGCATGATTGTCGTGAATAAAGATGTAGGCAAGGTGGAGAGAGCGAGTTGGCGAGGCTGTCAAGCAACACATAGGGCCATTCACTAACTCCGTGTCCTTGCATGAGGCAATGAGCTCATGCGTCTTCATGTGAGAGCGATTCCACTAGCGAGGCCTTTTGGAGCCGAGATGATGGGACCCCGGCTTCTGCCTGGGCCCCCGCGTGCGCTACGGGAGCCGCGCCATCTGCTTCCCATTTAGTCCTTGCTGTAAACACACAGGACGCTTATCTTCCACTGGTTAGAGCTTGAAGCGGCAAGCCAGCCAGCGCTTAGTCTTCCCAATCAAGATGCTTTTAAAGGAGGACAAACCACACACGAACATACCGCTGATATCCACTTTCAAACGATAATACATCAAAATATGACGTAAGTAGAACATACTGGGACACACTTTAATGGGAACACATAAGCAACACGTCTTGGGAAGTTAAACTCATAGAAAATACTTTTTTTACCGATATCCATCCATCCATCCATTTTCCGAACCGCTTAGTCCTCACCAGGGTCGCGGGGGTGCTGGAGCCTATCCCAGCCGTCTTCGGGCAGTAGGCGGGGGACACCCCGAATCAGTTGCCAGCCAATCGCAGGGCACACAGAGACGAACAACCATCCACGCTCACATTCATACCTCGGGACAATTTAGAGCGTCCAATCAGCCTGCCATGCATGTTTTTGGAATGTGGGAGGAAACCGGAGCACCCGGAGAAAACCCACGCACGCCCGGGAAGAATATCCAAACTCCACACAGGGAGGCTGGAGCTGGTATCGAACCCAGTACCTCTGTACTGTGAAGCCGACGTGCTAACCACTGTAGCACCGGGCCGCCCTTTTTACCGATATATCTTTTGTAATTTCAAATTGGCCTTTAAGAAAGTTGCAAGACATTTAGCCAACTGCTGCAATACTAATAGAAACATTAAAGATGCCGGTTCCCACCCTCTTTCTGATGGCGAATCAATGAAAAGATCAATACTATTGATGGCATGCTCAGACGACAAATACTAAAATTATTAGCAAAAAAAAAAAAAGCATCGCCCACCTGTCTAGAATGGTGTTTCCCAAGTTTTTGTTTAGCCAAAGCACACCACCAAACATTACAAAAATTGCAGTATGTACCTTCTGCAGTTGAATTGAAGATCATTTCATTGTTCCGCCTATCACTGTATGTCGCTGGCATAGATAGTGGGACAAACATACATTATTTCTATTAAAAAATAAATAAATAAAATTCACCCGGGGCTCACTCGCGTGCAAAGGCACACTGTAATTGCACAAGTAATTGTTGTGGATACCTGCTTGTGATTGAGACTCATTTGGGAGAATTTCGTAGCAGTTCGCCAAAGCATATCTCAAGATGGAGGTTCAAATCAAAATGGCCGACTTCCAACGTAATTTTGGGGATGGGTTCATTTGTGTTAATCGTGGTGTCTATTTATTTTTCTAACTTTGAATGGGGTGCTACTATTCTACAGGGGTTGTGTAGTTGGACCCTTAAAAAAATAGACACAAAAAAATCAGTTTTGGGCATGTTGAAAGCCCCTGAATAATGACATCATTATAATTACCATATTTGCAACATCCCCCCTTGGTAAATCTAGAACGTTACCCTCGAGAGTGCAGTCCTCTGCCAAGGCCGAGATATTAGCAAAAGGATCGTAGGGAAAAAGTGTTCTCTTTG
Organism: Hippocampus zosterae; assembly: GCF_025434085.1. Taxonomy (NCBI): domain Eukaryota; kingdom Metazoa; phylum Chordata; class Actinopteri; order Syngnathiformes; family Syngnathidae; genus Hippocampus; species Hippocampus zosterae. Next base: position 6,604,281 of record NC_067454.1, on the reverse strand, counting down.
TGTTTGTAGAAGGCTGCTTCTTCAGGGGCGGGGGGTTGTGGAGAGCGAAAAGATGGCGGATGATGGTATGGACTGTTCCGTTAGTAGAGTCGAACAATGTGCTCATTATTCTCTCTCTTTGGTCCCCTCCCAGCTGAGCCGCAGGGCCGCCGACGAGAACTGCTCCACAGCGAGGTGAGCCTTGCCACCATGGCAGCGACCTATGTGAACCCAAAAAATCAAATAAAAGGGTAATAATTCCGCAGAAAGGCTTAACTGGGAAACTGTTTGTCTAACCTGTATGAGATTAATATCAATGATTTCAATGGACAGTGGCAACAACATGAGCAAACACTTCCCAAGGGGGAGAAAAAAAAAACCCCATACAAACTCAAATGTTTATTTAATAAACCCTCTCTGCATCATAATGCGGAACTCAGAGTAAACGCACAGAGCCGCAAACCTTTGAGACCATAACACGACCTCTGCTCGAACAAAGGAGCATTAAGAGTCCAACTGTTCTTGACTGGAATCCTAATCGTGACGTATCCCGTGTAAACTGATTTAATGTCATGACGGGAACTCAAGCATCGAGAATGTGAACCCCCGTGTAAAATACCTTCATGTTTATTGCACGCGCTGATTAAAGGCTTGCGGTTCGAGGGCAGAATACTGCCAAAAAACTGCGGTCCAAATGCTAATTTGCTGCGCCGGATCACTAGGTTTTAAGGGAAAGGATGGAAACGAACCGCGGAGGTCTCCGCATTGTGTGCAGCAGTGTACGAGCAAAAACTCCGTTGCTCCTTTTTCCTCATCTGTAGCCCCCAGAGAAGCACATGTGTCCCTTCTGAATTGTTCTCCCAATTTCCCTAACTCGAGCAAAATTGGCGCTGCACTTCCGTGAGGTTGGAGGTCTCACCGGAGAGTTTAAAAAAAAATAATAACTCACATTCCACGCTGCTGCAGCAGGGACTCAGACATCCTGTCTTGTGCTGCTGAGTACAGGTCAGAAAAACACTGCACGCTACCCATAATGCAACTGAATGCCAGCTTTCATTATGTGCGCCACATCCAATATGTTCCTGCCTCTTTCATATCCTGCCGGGGGAGGGTGGGGGTGGATTTGTGTCCACTGGCTTGCTCATTGTGCTACTTTGGATGGCTTCATTATCGAGTTTGAAAAAGGCCATCATAGGCATTTCCAACCAAATTAGCTTGCAAATCTGCGAACATTTTTCAGTGTGTGGCATGAGACCTTCAATAAAAATACAGATGTTGTTGTGTTTTGTTTGTTTCCAGATTAAAAGCCTCATGAGCAGAGCAGAGTACCTCAAGAAGAACATCAAGGTGAGGGTGCTTTTGGATTCGATTTTAGGCGGTTTTGTGTTTGGATATCAGTTTATTTGGATAATTGTATGACTCAGAGTGTGAAAATGTGTTCAAGAATACTTTTTAAAATGTATTTTAATCAAATAGTGTTTTATTACGTTTGAACAGGTTTAAATCATGCATAAGTGTACATATATTTTTATATTAGGAATGATACATGTCAGACTTTAATTGGTTCCAGATGCAGGAGACTCAGAGGGATGTCTCGCTGGATCGGGAGCCCCTAGCAGACTCCGTCAGAAGCTGTGAGTGTTGCCTCGTCGAAAATTGACGACACCTACATTGTGATATTTCATTTTGTACTGCCCTTATTGTGTGTAATGCACTCTGAATAACCATCAAAAGCACCGCACGTACTTCATCATCTCTGTTGTGCTGCCAAGACTTGACTTGTGAGAGGCGGCACGTAGCAGGAGAAAATGTGTAGCTGGAGAAAATGAAAAGGCAGAAGCGAGGCTGCTCACACATATACTTCACTCTCAACCTCAACTTTACATTCATGTATGTTAATTCTAAGCTAAATAAGATGAACTAAACTTTAGCATGGGAAAAAAATGTACTTTTAGTGATACACTTGATCCAGATCATAACCTACATACTTCTTCTTCTCATGCCTTTCTCCAAGATGGATCGGGCATTCTTAAAGCCCGGACAAGATCCCGTGCTTAGTGAGAAATTCCTGCGGAATTATACTTTTTTTTTTTTTTGGCCCATTTCACTGGTGAGGGAGCTCAAATTTCCCAAAGTATATGGCTTCTTCTTATTCCCGCTGAAGTTATTTTAATAAAAACCACACGGTGGTTGCTAGCCACAGGTTGGCATGGGGCCAACGGCAGCCACTGCGGGTCGACAAATGACGATGCTACTCCGGCAGCATATGTACACAATATAGCACATATGCTATGAGTATATTGAGATACACTGTATGCTCATTCAATGTCCACACCAAACTCGTCTAACATGCCTTTGTGGACGATGCTTTATTGAAAAAGACAACAATAACAACAACAACAACAAAAAGTAGAATGATAGTGGACCTCCGGTGGCCCGTTTCGATGGTAAGGGAGCAATATTGCAAAGTTTGAATATCTGATGGGTGGCCCGGTAGTCCAGTGGTTAGCACGTCGGCTTCACAGTGCAGAGGTACCGGGTTCGATTCCAGCTCCGGCCTCCCTGTGTGGAGTTTGCATGTTCTCCCCGGGCCTGCGTGGGTTTTCTCCGGGTGCTCCGGTTTCCTCCCACATTCCAAAAACATGCGTGGCAGGCTGATTGAGCACTCTAAATTGTCCTTAGGTGTGAGTGTGAGCGTGGATGGTTGTTCGTCTCTGTGTGCATGAATGAATGAATATCTGATGTTCCAATTTTTGGGTCTAGTCTTGTAGTTTCCAAAATAATCCCCCTCGTTAATTTCAATGGACGGCATGATGTTGTGAACAGACGTCACGTCAAGTCATTGACAGGCCTATCCCTTACATCCACCAGTTGCTATTGAGTGATAAGCCAGATGGCTTGTCTATGGATGTAAATCTGTCCTTTCTCGGAAGGTGACCCTAATAAACGCAGGCATCCTCATCCCAAATCTGACCGTCAGACATCTCGGGATCCACCAGGCCGGGTAGATGTCTGTGAAAGTGGCGTCTAGACTCGGATATTTATTTATTTCCATTATTTATTTAAATGGAGAGGACGTAACCCGATCCACATCACAGACATGCTTCCGCCTGTGTGGCGGTTGATTATTTATCATGCGCTGCAGCACCGAGGCGATGTCTGACGCAGAAAGCAAAAACGTTTTTCAATGAATATTCACATGATAAGGCCCCCCCCCCCCAAAAAAAAAATCTGGTACACCATATGCAAGTGGTGTACCATTGTGGTGTGAATTATAATTGACAGTAAATAATTACATCATTGCCCCCTTCTCTCCTGTCAGCGTGCTGTGTGCAGTGAACCCTGAGGACCACGGCGGTAAACCCAACCGGCTTGGAACTTGGACAGCCAAAAGCTTCCCCGCAATGAAACTGTGTGCTCCAAGCCAAATCAAACTTGCATACCCACGTCACCTTTCACACTTTTTGGCTTGGCCTTTGCGGAATCAGTCAATGTTTTGGTTGTTGCTGAAGGTGAGCTCGCAGGTAGAGAGAGACACGCTGGTTCAATGCAAAGTACTGCACGACACTTGTTTTTGAGCTGACACACTGTGGACCCCTTGGGAAAAAAAACGGTTTACAATATTTAACCTTTTATGCTGGATTTTCATGGCATGGTTAAAGTGAGGGTTTTTTTTCAAGTTTTTTTTCTTTTTTCTTTTTTACTGTCGTGCAGTGTAAACTAAACGCGTGGAATCGGTTATCTTCAATTTGGAATCGTACCTTCTTCAAATATGTGTGCTGTACCCCGTCAATGCCAACTTGACATCTTCAAAATTATTTTCATTCAATGTGGGGACGAATAGGTCCAAGCCAACTACTTATTAATTTACATACCGTACTGTGTAGAACGTTTTCATATTTTCTTACTGCATGCTGATTGGCTCACTTACCGGTTCTTGCAATTTGGGTGTCTGCACACACAGAACTAATGTAAATAGGCACTGCAAAAAAACAAAAAAAAAACATGATACAGGTATTAAAATCCTAACAGAGCACTTGCACCTGCTGTGTCAATTCCACCTGTTATCTCGATGTCGTCTCTGCTAACAATTAGCATGATCGTAATGTTACCAGGGGCTGTTGCACTCCGTCGCTCACCAAATGTGCGGGTGGTAACAAAATGGATTTGGACACACTGCTGATGTGTTATGAGCACATCACTCTGGTCAACAGGCCAAAGGGATTGAACTGAAATGTATTTTTTGGCAAGTGTGAAAACGTTTGCCGCTGGTGCTCGCGTGCACTCTACTGTTGGACTGACCCTTTTGTGTCGTAGCCGCTGCTAAGGTGTAAATATGGTGGAACCTCGAAGGTCACACGCAGTCCTTTCAATGAGACCCACGTTTGTCTCCCCGCCCCCCATGTCAAATTTCTTCCCCCATTGCAAAATAATGAAGAATTAATTCATTCCAGGGTCAACATTTTCATCTTTGTAAAAGCTTTAGCAACTGAACAGGCAAAATTACTGTGATCCAAGTGTAAAAAGAAGTTAAGCGCCTGTTAATGAAGCGCACAGCTTTGAGTAATTTATGCCCCTTAATCCTCCAATTGTGGGTCAAATTGACTGTTTATATATATTTTTTAAACTTTTAGGATAAAACATTTTCCCCTAGCTTTATTTATTTTTCTATTTTATTTTAATATTATATATTAATTATATATATATTAATATTATATATATATATATTATTAATATATTAATAATAATATATTAATGGGGCGGCCCGGTAGTCCAGTGGTTAGCACGTGGGCTTCACAGTGCAGAGGTACCGGGTTCGATTCCAGCTCCGGCCTCCCTGTGTGGAGTTTGCATGTTCTCCCCCGGCCTGCGTGGGTTTTCTCCGGGTGCTCCGGTTTCCTCCCACGTTCCAAAAACATGCATGGTAGGCTGATTGGACGCTCTAAATTGTCCCTAGGTGTGAATGTGAGCGTGGATGGTTGTTCGTCTCTGTGTGCCCTGCGATTGGCTGGCAACTGATCCAGGGTGTCCCCCGCCTACTGCCCGAAGACGGCTGGGATAGGCTCCAGCACCCCCCGCGACCCTAGTGAGGATTAAGCGGTTCAGAAAATGGATGGATGGATGGATGGATTATATATTAATATTATATATTAAAATAAAATGGAAAATAAACAACAAATAAATAAAATAAAACAAATAAAGGATATCTTATCTTAAATACGCAGGTGGTCAGTTTGTCTTGTGAAACTTCAAATAACAGCAAGGTATGGGAATCTCTCCATTGGGAAAAAATTAAGGTTTTCTTATCTTAACCAAGATAACGCTTTGCAAGTGTAAATAGAAGTTAGCCACCATGTATTCTTTGGCATTCGACTCAGCATGACTTAGATTTGTTCTTGATTTTACTGTTTGGTGCTTTCTACCGCCTTTATTACCGATTTGTCTTACTGTTTATTGTGCATGTTAAATTGCTCCATGTACAGCACTTTGTATGCAGCGACGGCTGTTTGAAAGTGCTCGATAAATACTGTTGACTTGACTTGACTTGACGATAGTTCGACTTGAAGTCTCTTTTGAAGTTGATGTGTGCATTTTATAAACATTGAAATGCAGCTCACTCTGTGGTGTGCAGTCCAATTCTTCACCATATCCACTCAGACCAAGCAGCCTGGACCGATCTGTGTGTTTTTTGTTAACTGCTGTGTTCTTTGATGTTGATGTTTTTTCTTTTTTGCCCTGGTAGCCTTTTGTGTTGGCATCCCCCTCAAAAACACGGAGAAAAGGCATTTCATCTTTTGATCCCCCACAGAGCTCAAATCGCACAAACACAGAGTGACGTCATGAAAGGATTTTGTCATTTTTAGAAGCAGGATTTTCTGGTACAATCATGAAAAAAAAATCACTGGCCTTTTGACATGACATCAAAAAACAGTCCAAGGAACAATTGAATGAATTCAATGCTTGTCACACGTTAAAAGAAAGACATCTACTCACTTGAGAGTTGACCCACGATGTTACAGTATGTTCCATTTCCTGTTCTATGGTTATCACCACCTTTGTCATCACTTGTAGCCTTTTGTGGTGGAACGACAAAATTGAACACGATGTAAACCACACTTTTGTCGTTAATCATCAAGACGCTGATTGAAATGAAGTTGCGACTTCAAATTTGGAAAGAGTTCTGGGGGTATAAAAAAGTGAAGCCCTCTTTTTCATTTTGTTAAAAAGACAAGTCATTTTGCTTTGGAGGTGAGTCTCCTCCCATAACCAAACCCCAGTAAGCAGCCGGAATAGAACACACACACACACAAAGTCACTCTCAGTGTTTGGAATCTGAAAATGTCTTAAGTCCGAATTGAACTTGAATTGACTTTCGAGCCTCCACTACAGTTCACGCTACCCCCTGACCCCCGCTTGACACGCCTCCACTGTGGCCTGACCACTGACTCGCCATGTGCTCGCCACTGATGGACGCCGTTCCCACCGCCGTGAGAGAAGAGCTGGAGATGTGCGGCCCAGTCCCTGTTTACTCTAGAACTGCAGGTTTGGCCAGCACCCCAACCGCTCTGTGTGTGTGTGTGTGTGCGTTTGTATGATGCCGACACACACACTGCACACAGACAGGACTCACTAGGCCTAAACGAGAGACTTTAGTCTGATAATCCTCACTGTTGGAGGTCTGAGCACACTGTTTTGATTTCAAAGACATGCTGTAATATTCCAAAAGAACTTTAAATTCGGGGTTGGGGGGTGGGGGGGGGGGATGAAAGTATAAATATGTATGTTGGCGTCACCTGCGCTCTGTTGTTGAATTTTTCGTTTTTGAATGTTGACGCAGCTGTCGTTTGAATCATTACCACGTATTTTTTTTTAAAAGGAGAAGACGCCGGGTGGGAAATGGAACGGCTGTTGGAAGCCGCCGCCTTCAAGGAGACGTTTCGTCAACAACACGCTGCCAAGGCAATGCTTGTCTTTGTCCAGAAGTTGTGAAAAGGGAGCCGGGAGTCGGGGAGTCGGGGCGCGTCATCGTCGTCAGGAACAGCTGGATCATGTCCACGCAGGGGGATGAGAAAGACAGGAAGGCGCTGGGGGGGGGTAAGGATATTTTATATAAGTATATGATTCATATACGAGACTGTGGAGCAAATTGAGACGCCGAATGTGAACATTTCACACGAGAACCGAAATTTTGAAAAGCTTACGGTGGTTTTTATCTCTTTGCTTTGCCCTCGGCGCCTCTTCTTTGTTTTTAGTTTTTATTGGGCTTGACACCCTTTGCATGACCCCGGGTGGTCATAAGAGTTTTGTCTAAACACGATGAGCGGTTTACACCAATTTGACAAATGTTGGGGAAATGTAGTCAGATGTTTGGATTCAAACTGATTATTGTAGGTTCTCTTACGTAGGGTAGAGAAAAAAATCCACGTGGGAATTAAGGCAAAAAAATAACCGCTCTTTAGGCCTGTGAAGAAATTAGCCTGTTTAGAGGGGGCGGTCCTGTTGCGCATGAGCACTTCAACCGCAAACTACGGCAATTCCCTTTTCTCTCTCCTCTACAACACATTTTAGCACTCATAACCATCATACACACGTGAAAGGAAGATACTACTCCATAATAAATCTAATTAAGATAAGATAAGATATCCTTTATTTGTCCCACACTGGGGAAATTTACAGCCTCCAGCAGCAAGAATGTAGGTAGAAAGAAGAAAGAAGAAAAAAAACAACAAACATCGTTCAATTAATTGGAAATTAAATGATACTACGGTAACGAGAAAAAAATGACTCTCTTATTTTGAAATGATGTTTGTATTTGGCTCAAAGCTGGTCCCTTAACAGTTGGGCACTCGATTTTCTCCCACTAACACAATCCTGGCAAATGGCACTTACCCCGGTATGTAAAAAATGCGACATTGTTTTTCAGGAATACCACAGTAGAATATCAATTTACTAGTCATATCAAGTTCGACTTTGGGGGATGGGGGCGGGGAGAACAAAAAAACAATCCTTGTTATGGTTGGATCTTTGTCAAGACAAACTTGGTGAACCAGTGTTTTGAGACGACCAGCGTCCCATCGTTAAGGCTTTCTTCCTGGCTGGCGGTGTGGAATTACAAACACATGTGAGAGAATAATGAAGTGCTTAAAAGATGCCCAGGAGCGGCATTATTGTAGGAAATTAAATCAAGACCGAATAGTAACAGCAAGGTCTGTCTCTTCATGTAAAACAGCGGTGTCAAACACATGGCCCGCGGGCCGGAACCGGCCGCCAAGGAGGTTCGATCAGGTCCGCAAGATCATTTCAAAGTGAAAATAAATGCATAAAAGACAAGGGGTGGAACATATCAACAAGCTAGTCACGCTGCGGTGACAAGCAATCGGGCGTTTGTTCTCAACTTAATGGTGCTCACCTGGCAAACTGGGGCGAAATATCACCAAGGCTGAAATTTAGAGTCATGCAGCAAGTCATGCTCTTCTGTGTGGCCATTTCACTTTAATCAGGACCATTCTGCATCTTTGTGGGAGTCCCGCTGATTTCGTTGAGCCTATAAAGTGCATTGTCAGCCCATCTTTTCTGTCTTAAAGGGGAGACCAACTAAACATTTTCATGTCAATAATACGGTTATGTTCTATGCGGCCTCGCTAGTCTGAACGTCATGGCACAAAAACACACAAATGTATTCTGATTAATAATGTATGTGTGGAATTTGAAGTCAGCAGCAAAATCCACTTTAAAAAAATTTTTTTACTCATCTTAAGGGGTGGCCATTTTGCTGATGCTGAATGAAAATGGCATCAGGCTCAGCTAGCGAACATCACATGACCAAACTCGGAAAAGTGAGCTGTGATTAGTCTGAACCACTGTGATGTCATTTTTGCGCAACAGTGTGTGGCAAAATGCCCCCCCCCCCAAATGTATGAAAACGGGTGGCTTTTTCTGCTTAATTCATATTCCCCAAACGTAATATTAATCCGAATGCTGTGTTTAGATGAGGTTATGTGAGGACTTGATGAGATTTTATGTCTGGTCATAAATAAGTTTATCTCAAAATATCTTATATCTTATGTTCCTGTATATTGGCAAAATATTTAGCTTTGCTTCATTCTTTTATCCAAGTAAAAGTTGTTTTTTTTGTTGTTTTTTTTAAGCGCACTATTTGCAGCGCAGACAAATATGAGTGGAATCAAACTGTTTGCGTTGGGCAGTGATACGCTGCTGAGTCATACTTTTGGGGTTATTGTTTGACGTCTGTTTCCCAAAGATTTGGGTTGTGACACCTGGGGGTGGGGTCAGACTGTGGGCTTTCGAGGGAGGGAGGCTTTGACTCAACCCAGCACCCACCCCCCCCTCCCCACCCCCCCTTGCACTGACACCATAGAGCAGGTCGGTCGTTCACTGCGGCTGGATGGTTATCATGAATGGAACATTGTACCTCTGAGAGACAAGAGCCTCCTAAATCCTGAGAGTCCCTCCCTTTTTGGCCCGGTGAAGAGAGCGCGGGGGTCGGGATTGAGGGTTATATAGCAAAAGGGGCTTGTTTGGGACAAATGCTGAATGCAGATAATTTAGAAAATGGGCTGCGGCAAAGCTGTGTACCCCCCCCCCCCCTTGTTTCTCCCCTTTACGCACACCACTCAACTCGTACATTTGCCCCCCGAAGCTGTTCCGCTCGTGTTTGTTTTTACTTTATTCCCAGAAAATGGGGAAAGGGGCAGGGTTGTCGTCTGCGAGGAAATTAAGATGCATAGTGTTGGTCCAAAGTCCTGGACTCAAGACAATGTGGCTAAAAATAAAAAATGAGGGCTTTGGGTGGGGGGGTCTCCATTATTATTTCCATTTCTTTCAATGTGTTATAGAATTTCAGGAGTCTTAAATGTGCTTTATTTTTGCTGTTTTTTTTAAATCACGATACAAAGTAAGATTTTTTTCTACTGACATTTTTCCGAAAGAATATCGTCCAAACTTATTTAAATTTCAAACTGTGATTTAGATCAGTTGTAATGCTGACATGTGTTTACAGTTTGAGCATTGCATACAGAATTAGCCATGGATGATGTATTTTTTTTTATGTGATTGCAGCAGGAGACACACATGCAACATTTAAAAAAAAATCTCTGTCGGCGTTCGCATTTTTAAATGATCATTTCTACAACATTGCTAGAAAAATCACAATGTCATATATATATGTATTTTTTTCACTTTCTTAACCAAATATGCTTTCCTAGCCTATAAAAGGGGACATTCAGAGCGAAAACATCTATTAGTACAGAGCATTTTTGCATTGCAGTACCTTGAATCTGTCAAGCTGACTCTTTGACAGTTGAAAAACATCTCAGGAGTTTGGGTTTGGTAACTGCTGAGTTCATTTGACTTCCTTGAGACAACAACTTTGAATAAATTACACTTGAGTCATACCATGCTTGATGTGGAAATTCGTTATTATAGAGGACATTTGAACTCACTTTTTCAACATTTTATTCCAAAAACACAGCATTCCACATTGGGGGACAGTATCAATCATGGCTTCCAAGCTACTCGTTTTATTACACTGGCTTCTTTCATGTCATATAATTGTAGAATTCTGTCAAATATAGATTTATATACATTTTTCTTCATGTTCCGGCTCCATAATTTAACGTTTACACCCATAAAATTCACGGTGGTGCGATTTCAATGGACTGCATGACTTTTCACTTGCACTCTGACCGTTTTGTTGCGTATTAACAAAATGTAAAAACTGTCATGTCCGGCGACTGTGCAGCGTGACAGTAAACACTGTAATCAAGTTCAGACTTGTATAATCTTCTGAATACGTTCAGCTATTCCATGTGAAATAAAGCATGAAAAGGTCACAAATTTAATGAACGCGTTACATTTTGAGCTGCAAAAGTTAGCATGCGATTCAGAAACGTAGCTGATTTCCCGATCGCATTTCAAAGTATACACTAGGGCCCAAAATGGCATTTCTTGAATTATGACATTTCTTCCCCTCATCAGCTTAATGTTGGAACGACTTTCACGTTACATGAGTATCTCAGAACAATGGGAGGATACCCATTTGACTGCACGTTTGTAGACATCTTTGCAAAGGCAGCGTTTTTCAACGCAGAACCGTTGGGAGATCTTTGCAGGTTTACCTCATGCGTTGGCCGCGGGCAACAAAGGTGACGAAGTGAAGCAATATAGTGCAAAAGGGTTAGCGGTGACAAGACGGGGGTGGGGGGTGTCATTCAGAGGTGTGAAGTTAGAGGAAGGAAAAGTGTGTTCGGAGAGGAAAAGCACCACAACACAATCCCAGGATGGGAGGAAGGAGACCGAGGGAGTTGGAGGGGGGGTGGGCTGAGGGGGTTAGGGGGCGTCTCCTGCTCAAAAGTTGCGAGGAGTGTTAATCTAAGCACTTGATCCTGTCCCTCGCAAATATTTGAAGTGTGGTTACCGCGACAAAAGTAGGAGAGTAAATAGACCAGGACGGGCCGAGTCTCAGTGTTTGTCGAAGGTCTTAATAAAGCTACACTCCAAAGTACTATTGACACCAAGGGCAAACAAACGCCGGCCGCATGTGAGTCGACGAGGCCCGGCAACTTAAATTTAGCCCGGAAAAAGGAGTCTGCCACGCCCCCCCCCCCCCTGCGGTTTTCCCACGGAAAAGGAGTTCGAGGTGATGGTTCTGCAAATCTTAAAGGTCATGTAGTCAATTCACGGTGTCCAAAATCCATTGTGACCCGCAGCGGTTCAGGATGATCCGCAATGTTTGGAAAAAGACGAGTGGATGACGTCCAGGTCCAAGCTCGTTGAGGGGTTGTTAGTTTGTTCCACAAATTTGTCTGGTTGTGCATCTACATAAGACGTCTTTAAACCCTTTCGGGGACAGCGGTTACTATCATGTTATCAGGTTACAGGTTGTCATTATTGGTGCATGAAAGGAATATAAAAGACATAGAGTCCTGGCTTCTTGGGTTATAAACCAGAGATCAATCAAAAATTTGGAATGATTTTGTTCTTAGAATTAGGTCCTCGGCTTTAAGTCCGGTTTACAGTTCTTTACGATGTCTAGGTTTCTACAGCAAATGCTGATGTTGAAGGATGGTTGGAACCCCAAGGCAGATGTCCCCTCCAAGGGAGATAAAGTCCAAAGTAGGTTCTCGACGGTTTCTGCAGCATATCCTGGTGTAGAATATGTTTGGTGTTTCCAATGTACAAGTCGAGGGTTCTCAACCGTGAAGAAGTCCAAAGTGATGGTTCCCGATGGTTCCTCCGGCATAGCGGCGGAGGAACCATCTGGAACCATCACTTTGGACGGAGATGAAGGTTGGGCGCCCTTTCGCCTGCAATGGAGAAGCTTTTGAAAAGCCAAGAAGTTTTCAACCGTGAAGAGGAAGTACAAACTTGAAGTTTCTGTATCTGTGTCACATACTAGCAGAGAAGACTGCGGTTGCTTTCAATGGAGAACTGAAGATCCTTCATTTTGAAGAAGAGGTCCACATCGTTAGCTCCCGAAGATTTCTGAGATGTCACCGAATTGCAAAGACGTCAAAGCCCTCAACCAGGGAGGAGTCCACACACGGTTTTTGCCCACTTCTAGGTTTCTGCGCCACATCCATGTGCAGAGGACGGTTGCCCCCCCCCCCCCCCCCCCATTTGGGAAGTCAAACATTTGCAACCATAAAGAAGTTCAATTTCCTTCTAGTCAACTTTAGTTTGAGGAATAATCTCAAATGTTGTAATCCAAACTGTTAACAGAAAGACACAAGGGGAAAAAAACTGAATCACTGTGCCAGGTCAACCCCCCCCCCCCCCCGCCCCACCCCACCCCCACCCCACCCTACTCCAGTCAAATGCAAAAAAGTAACTCAAACTGGCAGTTCTTGAAGGTTTCCATATTCCTAAATCATATGCTGGAATCGAGTAAGGTTGGACCCGCAAACATCTTCGGCCAAAAAGAAGTCCAGTTGTGCTCTAGTCAACCTTTCTTTAAAAAAATATAGATATAAAAATTAATCCCAAGTGTTGACGGCAAGGCCCGAGAGTGACACCCAGTATCACCTCATCCAGCTGACCCGGTCTGAATCCCCCCCTTCGGCAGGTCCAAGGTCTCTCGATGAGTCCTGGAATAAATCCAGCTAGTGTCACAACCAAATACATCCCAGAAGAAGAAACAGGAGCCCCCCCAATGAAGAAAACCCGCGAGGAGCCGCCGAGTGGTCGCTGTAGACGTCTTCCCTGTCGTGTCTGGCATCGTAGTCCTCGTCCTCGTATGCGTCATCCACATCCGGCTGGTCCGAGATGACACCGTGACGGTCCCCCATGGAGCAGAGCTTGCTCATGTTCTCCTTGACCACCTCGCAGAAGGGTCTCCCTTCACCGTCGCAAACGCAGCGGTTCAGGAGCGCCCCGTCGGGTGTGTATAGCATCTGCTGGATGGCGGCCTTGCACTTGGCCGAGCACTTGCGTCCGTTGAACAGCTGTCCGCAATAGGACAGGTAGGCATCCAGGGAAGCTTCGCAGTGGTTGTCCTGCACGCAACGTTGGCGGGCCTCCATGCAACCGATCCCCCCGCCTCCGTCGTCCGGATACCGGCGCGGCAGACATGGCTCGATGGCGCGTTTGGCCCGCAGACACTCTGCGTCCTGGGCGCACTCGCAGCTCTCCAGGTCCGGCCCGCCGCGGGTCCGGTTGAGGCGGATCAGCGCGTTGACGCAGGGGCTGGGACACTGACGCCTCGCACCCCGCAGGTTGCCCTCACAGGCGGCCATGTACTGGCCGTAAGCGAGGTCGCATTCAGTTTCGGCGTTGCAGCGCATGACGGCCTGCCAGCAGATGAGCTGCGCATCCGCGGCCACCAGCACCCACGAGAGCAGTGCCAGCGCGCTGTACCACCATCTCATGCTTGGGGGTTAGCTCGAACCCTTCCTCCTGCAGCACATCATCAAACCTCACGGGCTAACAAAATATCTCCCCGAGTCCCACAAAACACGTCCAGAAGTCACCACGCGTGGGTGCAGAAGCAGAGTGCATGAACTCACGCTCCAGCTAAAGTTCTCTTCCAGCCCTTACCGCCGCGGTGCGTTCACGGACAAGCCGCGCGCCAATGTGCGAAAGTCCATCTATTTTTTTTTTCTTCAAGTATCCAAACTCTTCCGTTGTGTGCGAATCTCCTTTGTCCCTCGCGCCCACTGTCTATGGTTGTGCTGATACGCTTCGCGCTCCGCCGAGCTTCCTTCAAAACACCCCTCCCCCAAGAAAAAAGTTTTTTACGTGCACCCCCTCCTTCCCCTCTCTCTCTCTCTCTCTCTCTCTCTCTCTCTCTCTCTCTCTCTCTCTCTCTCTCTCTCTCGACACACACACACACACACACACACACACACACATTTCTCTCCCCGGCAGCTGATTGGCCGCCATTGAGAAGTCCGACAGCAAATCTGCCGGCAATTTCTCTCATGCCTCCAGTGAGAGCAGAACCAGCCATGATAGGCTTGGACCGGGTGTCAAGCAACCCCCCCCCCCTTGCCCCACCCCCAACAAGTGCATGGCCGAATAACACATAAAAACACTTGAAAAATACAAAGGAACGCAACGTCATTCAAATATGCACAGGCAGCAAAACTGGGCACACCAGCACAATCTTATTTGCATAAAAGAGGAAAGTACTTAAGTGTGTGTGTGTGTGTGTGTCCATGTATGCGCGTAAACTCAGCGTTTGTCAACAAAACATGTTTGTCTGTTCAAATGCTTTACGGTGATTTTCTGTTTGCGTCTTCAAGCCAATAATGTCAATGAATTAATCATTAAAAATGAATAAAATAACGACATTGGCATATTGACTGCTTTCAAATTCACGGCGCGAAGGGAACGCTGGCATCGCACTTTCGTGCCTCATTCAACCACGCACACATCAATTGCCGACGCGCCTCGCACGAAACGTTGCTGTTATTTCTATCTTCATACATGTTGTATCACACTTGCTGATTTTCAACAGACGGTCTCATAAATTGAAAGAATGTGTGTGGCATATTTAGTCTTTCTTATCAGCCAGAATAGCGACTGAAAGTGCACGGTGGAGGCACGAAAATACCTTGCTGCTTACGACTCAATAGCGCCCCCAGCCAGTCACACCCGGAATTTTCACAGGGGCTACATATAGGCCACTTCGAGCCTGCACATTCATGTCCGTCCGTTCACATGATACACACAAAATGTAACAAAGTATGTTCAAACATACATACTCAAGTACAGCTGGCTGAAAAGTTTGCTTGAGGGAAGCGACAAGCTATTTCAACTTTCCACCACCGAACATAAACGTCTGTCTGTTCATTCAGAAGTCAGTATCTTACATATTGCTTAGTTTAACTACATACCAAGGAGAGAAAAAAAACGTCTGACGAAGCCTTCGTGATGGCCTCATCGCTCAGGGTCTTCACTTTGAGAATCTCTAATTATCCCCCCCACCCTCCTCTCTCTCTCACTCCCCCATTGCTGTCACAAATTCCTCAGCCTTGTAGAATGGTATTTTCTGGCCCGTTTCACAGCCATTGTGTCCGATTGGCCATGCGTCGGCCCAGTTCTCCCCACAAGGTGGTCTGTTCATGCAACACGTCCATCAATGGAGAGGGCCTTCCGCAGCAATATAATTTACAGCTCTCCCCTTTCACACTGCACTTGAAAACTAGCAATAGCTCAGGCTTTACTGCCATTCACATGCTGATTAACTTGATTTTTTTTTGGGGGGGGGGGGGGGTGAGGGGGCTACATTTTCAAGTCTGTCTGCCACTGGGAGGGCCTGGCAGTTTGCACAAAATGTATGCCAATTTGAAGAGTGCAAAACGAAAGATCAACAGTCTTGGATACAGAATAGTATGCGCTAACATAACAACGTGACTCGACTTTGGCCTATGTCTTTTTTTTTGTGGTAGGGGGAGCACAGAAAAGCAACAAAATGTGTATTTTTGTAAATCTCAAACAACCATCAACAACCTTAATTCATGGGTTTTTCGAAACCTAAAATGATTTCATCTTCACTGAGAGCAATTTTGAGTTTTCATAAATGTTGAGGTCAAATTATTCTTCGACGAACCTGTCTTGTATTTTAGTAAACACCAAATATAATTGGGGATTGCACTAAGGGTACGTTCAACCCTTTAAATGCTGTTTTGAGAGCTACAATAAAACTATGTACCCATCTACTGCCATTCACACGAAAGATTAGGTCATGGCCTCCTGTGAGTATATCATTTGTGTTTTCAATTGAACAGGCCTGGATTTTACACAGAATAGCTTTTAGCTTGTTTGGTTGTGTGCTATGAAATTTTTGTAATGTAAAATACACGATCTGGGTTAACAAAATTTGAGAAACACCGATTTGAACAACGATGTGCATTGGGGATTATAATTTTAGCATCGAAATCAAACGTGAAGTTGCAATACATCTGGGGTTTATTTTTTGGGTAAAGTTGTCTCCCCCTGCTGTTCATTAGTGAGAATGCAGTTCCGGTTTCTAATTGTCTTAAATTGCAAAAAGATTTGACCCTTTTTGAATTAGGCTGTGGCACATGAGATTACTCGGAAAACCGCAAAATGACACACAAATGAAGAACATTATCCAAAAATATGTTTATTGCAATTGAAAGTCCCGTCAGAGACCGGATGACAGAAATATTCGACGAGAAAGACAAAACACACTTATACAAAGCAAGCAAGTCTCGTTTCTTATGGCTTCGCTTCCCCCTTTATTATTCTTATTATTATGATTACTGTTATTATTATTAGAGTAGATACGTCCGAGTAGCAATATTTAAAAAAAAACATTAAAAAAACGTATTGCTACTTTATCTTGTTTTTCATGATGAACATCTACTGTTCTATCACCATCACGTGACAAGAACCAGAGCAACGAGGATTTCCTCAGCGTCCATCCATTCATTCATTTGACGGGCAAAAATATTGAGACACGCCCTCTGATTGATTGTTTAACCAATTTGGACATCCTATTGCACAACGCCAGAGCCATAATGGTGTGCTCTGTTGAATTTGGTGGAAAGGAACATTTCCAACAGTCACAATATTATTGTCCATAATCGCTGTCCCTCAATGCAACTGTATAACACATTTGCTTTTAACAAACACACACATACACACCAGTTTATTTACAAAAAAAAAAAAAAAGAAGAACCTAAAAGCACAGAAAACAAATTTGGTAAAGGAACACAGGTTTGTGAGGTGAGTACCACTTTTACGGTAAGGGTAGCATGGACAATTATTCATTAGTTTCTGAACCCGTTATACTTCATATAAGACTTCATAAACAGATGCTGCTTATCTTGCGGTTAGTGTAAGTTGATGTCAGAGTCGTAAAGGGTTATGGTAGCCTGAGGGTCAACTTTTTGAAACTGAGAGTGACTTCTTGAGTACTGAAGCCAAGGGCTACCAATTTTGATGCACAATTATGACGTTACAAACTTGCTCAAATTACTTTAACATATAATGAATAGATTATAATTAAATATTCCTCACGGTGGTCATCAACAATACTTTAAGATCAGGTCAGAGAAAGATAAATATCAATTATGTATCACCTTATTTCTGTACGTTTCTGCAGGTTCTTACAACATTTCTCGGAAATCACAAAGTCCCGTCACCGGTAAGAAAATTTTTGGGAACGAGGCTGCGGACTACTTGGTTAGATGAGGGTTAGGGTTGGGTCAATTACAGGTTAGGTTTTAGGCTTGGCTTAAGGTTGTGAGTTCACACTGCAGTATGCTAATAGCATCATGTCTAAAAATATTGAGCAACACTGATAAACGGCTCATGACTGAAAAGGCTTTATGGTCGCATTATTGACACGTGAATAAGGGTACCCCTGTTGTAAAGTGGTACAGAGAAGCGTATATATTGCCATGGCTACACAAAAAGTCCACAAACACCAATACAACAATCGGACGCCTCCAAAAACGACACCATGATGGCCACGGTGTTAGCATTAGCGCTAACGAGGTTCACGAGGACATCACTCGACTTGACGACAGCTAATCCACTGGCACAAAACGGCACCACACAATGAGCTCGGCGCGTACACACAACATAAAATATTGCCGTTATGAGGACACAATATTCTCACGTCGCGCTTTGACCTCTAAAAGCATTTACATGTGTACTTGTTTTTAGCAGCGTTTTACGTATTATTTTTGAGTATTTTTCGCTACACTTCCATGTGCAGCACAAAGACAAGGCTTTCCCACTCGGTAGTGATGGCTCAATTTGGGAAAAATTAGGGGAGCTATGTCTTTACACCCAGGTATTGCACACAGTAATGACCCTAAATTGACACATGGCTTATTTTCTCAGACATCATCGGTTATTAACGTGAAAATAAATTATTCAAAAATAAAACCCCAAAAAATGGTAAAAAGGCTTCATGTTAACTGTAGCTTCCAGGTCGTAGTAGATACTAAAATTGGACAAAATCTTACTTAAGGTTGCTATTTTTATTGCTTTTCAAATGCTTATCCCCGTAAAAAGCCACAGCGAGTGCCCAAATTTAATACATTATACTCCTCCTAACGGGATGGCTTTGTCAGCGAAATCAAATTAGCTGTTGATAATGCGGATTCCCATCTTATGTTGGAATTCTTTGAGTGTAGCAGCGAAAAAGGAAGGACTTGACTGACACAGACCATCGGTTTCTCAGAGGAAGAGCTTCTGGAAAAGGGAGCAGAGAGCTTCAGGAACTGTTCACACGACACAGTTTTTGATTGCAACATTGGCCCCATAACTCCAAGATACCCCAAACCTTTTTTTAAACGATCTACAAAAGTTCAAAGAAAAAGATATTTCCTGTGAATCTTTTCTGTCAACCAATCAGTGTTTGGCTGTGTGTCAGGCTCCGCCCTTTAAGTACCATATTATTTGGATTAGTACGTCAGTGTAAGTGTACCAAAAATTCTCATAATTTGTGTTAAAAAAATCTGACAATGTAACGTTCCAATACACGAATGCCAATAAATAATAATAAAAACAATCAAGAGCAAAACAGTTATTTTAAACCGTAACAGCATTTGAAATTGGTGCGCGACGCGAACAAACACTTAGACTGCTACTTCCTCCTTCCTTGAAGCTCCACCTGTGAGCAATCTTTGTTTCCTGACATCACATGAGGCTGCAGTTCTCCGTCTGCTTCTTGAGGTCCTCCAGCGTGGCCTGGGCCTTGTCCTTGAGCTGGTCCATGTCGACGTTCTGCAGGTTGGACAGTTGGCCTAGCACCGACTGCTTGTGCGCCTCCTCCTGGTTGTCTTCGGCGATCATCTTGGCCAGCTCGGTGGGGAGGACCACGTCGTCGCCCGCCTGCTGTATCTGGGTCTCGTCCAGCTCGTTCTGATTTGGTAAAAAAAAAAAAAAAACAACAACAACAACAACAAAAAACCCCTAAATATTCACAATTTACTAGTGAGCAAAAAACTCTTCCTTTGTCTTTTTTTAATGAAGAAAATGTAGTCTTCCGTCAACCCAACTCACCTAAAATATATTTTATAAATGCTTTATAATTGCTTTAAATAATAAACAGCAACGGCAATTTAGATTTATTTCTTGTCACAAATAATTGTGCCGATTGATGCCACAAGATGGCGGAAAGGCGCCACTTTTCTATTCGAAAGGACTTTGGCCAGTATAACAGAAGCTCCTCCCCTCACATCAACATGTGTGATGCCACAAGAGGGATTGTTGACAGGTTATATTTTCACAAATATCAACAGTAATTTAGTCTTCAAAGAATCTAATTTCAACATCAAATCCGCAAACATAAGGTGCATACTTTTGTAAACCTCACGTCACGCTCAAAGTCAATTTACATGTACAGTATATTTATTAACATAGATTGCAATTGATTGTTGAACAAATCAGAACGATCTTTTCATAAACCTCAAAGACAATTTTGTTTTTCACAAAACAAATGTATAGATTTTTTGTCAAATTTACATGAGGAATATACTTATTTTTGAAAGTTTAGGTAAATATCAAAGGCTATTGTGGTGTCAGCATTTTCATATAAAGTACATTGATTTGTACATTTTGGCTTTTTCTCATAATCATCAAGGGAAACATTGTCGTCTGCTAACCCAATGTGCATCATTTGTAAAACAGTATTTATGTGAACGGCAACGATCAAGTTAACATACCTTTGGTAGTCGGTACTTGTCCCGAAAATGACTCCTCACGGTGGCTCGCTCGGCTTTCTTCTGGGCAAAATTAGCCTCTCGTTCTTGTCTGCAACACAGCGCAACATATTCTTTGCATTGCTGATATTATATGATGTTATTATAATAATATGTGGACACTAGCCAACAAAAAGCCTTTACAGAAACTCGCTACTATTAAACTGAGTGAGCCTGACTGTATAGTTTGCAAAAGCCAACAGTCCACTTCAATGAGTGATTTCTTTCAGCAGAGGGCGCTATAGTCCTAAATCCAAACCTCAGCAAAGCGTTCACGCCCCAGTTGGCTCTCCTTCGTCCCCCATCACAATTGCTTAATTTGCTGAGAGGCCTGAGACACAGCAAGTCAACAAAGCTGACATAATGTTGGCCAGATGTGGCATGGGTGACCTCCCAAACAGAATACACAGACCACACACACACACACCCCACACACAACACCCCCCCCCCCCACACACACACACACGCAGGCGCACACACCCACGGCGGGGGAATTTGCACTGCTAGCCTGTGAGGATCACATCCTCTGAAGGCGATGCACCCAATGTGTCAGCGCAAGGTCGTTTTTTTTTTTTTTTTAAATCCCCGATGAGATGTCCTGTCACATTATAGGCCCGAGTGGGCAAAACACCAAAGCCCGGGTAGTCATCCGTCTTGTCAAGGACCTCACGTAACACCGGCGGGACGCTGGCCGAGCTCTTGTTGCCTTCACGGAATCGCTAAACATGTCTTCTCCATGCTCATGTTTAACGCCTTGGGCTCATAAGTCACTCTGCTAATAGGTCACGTGACAGCGGCCTGAGAGACCGTCATGCTTGTCAACAGCGTGGGCTCTTGTAAAAGGTATAAGGGAGCGAGTCACAGCTGCCCATCGTGTGGCGCCAAATGATAGAAGGTAGAAATACATACAGTACACATATTGTGTATTACAACAATACTTAACAATATTTACTGTATCATTTCATGTGCACCTCTGGATGAAATAGTGACCCTTGTGGAAAAGATATACAAGCGTGGCGTAGGTACCGCGCTGGTTATATCCATATGATTGGGAGTGAGCCTCACCTTTCAATATATCACCTTTAAAAAAAAATCTCCCATGTCTTTATTTATTATTTTTTTTAAACAACTTGCAGTTTCCTTGATGGACACTCCATCATTTTACGGATTAAAAAAAAAAAGATACGGTACAACATATTGCATGGGGAGTGTTAGAACGCAATACGGGCTCACACATTTCACATTGTTCACATTGCAAGGAGTCCTTATGTTCAATTGCCTGATGTGCGTGGGTGAGTGGCCAACTGTCGTTTTTTGCAGCAGTCTGAGTCGGAAACATCGCTCAGTGTGGACGGCCCGAATGTTAAAAAATATGAAAAAAAATGTTCGTCACTGACTTCCAGAGTAAAGCTGATGCTTGGAAATGTTTTATTTTGAAAAACGACTGTCATGGAGGACTACAGAAATCTGAGTAGATTACTGTTTTTGGGGCAGGGATTCCAAAGATTTGGAATTATTTTAATGAAACAAATTTGAATGATTAATTATTGATCAAATTGATTAGCTGTTGATTAATCGCATAATCGTTGCGCCTATACTTGAGGGATTTCAACGAATCCAATGTATTGTAATGCGTTTGTAAACATCCATCCATTATCCGATCCTCGGCCATGCTGGAGTCGTATCCCGGCTGACTTTGGGCAGGAGGCGGGATACATCCTAAATCGATTGTCTGCCAGTCGCATAGCACATAAAGACATCCAAAGGCAATTTAGTCTTCAATGGCTCTTAAAAACAAATGCGTGTTCACAAACATCAAATACATTTTTGAATCCTCTCCACCGACTGGTGCGCAGCCCTAATCAGCATGATAGCTAGCGGGGATCCTCGCATTCACTTGAATATATAGCACGGTGCATGTACATATCTTAGAAATTGAAATCCTATGGTTAAGTATTGTTGTAAAACACAATATCTGCATATCTGCGTCAAACCCGCAAATGTATTTGCTTAATCCATATTCCACAAAATGAGCCCAATATGTCGCCGTTCTGCTTTTGAAATGCGAAGCCATTTATTCGTCAATTTGTCTGAGATTGGCAGGTTACGCATCCGTGTTGCC
The DNA here is from genome assembly GCF_025434085.1 of Hippocampus zosterae. NCBI lineage: Eukaryota > Metazoa > Chordata > Actinopteri > Syngnathiformes > Syngnathidae > Hippocampus > Hippocampus zosterae. Next base: position 6,581,976 of record NC_067454.1, on the reverse strand, counting down.
GTTCAGGTGAGCTGAGTGGATGGGCAGAGTTCTGAATAATCATTTGTACGTCTACGTCCTAATATGGCCTGAAGTGATGGCTTCACGTTTCTGCCTTTTGACTTCCATCAGCTACTGCAAACAATCGACAAGACTGTCAAACTTCAATCGAGTGACACTCATTTTGGCCAACCTACAGCAGTGAAAAAATGAATTTGGATTGCACGGGACCTTTGAGTACCGGTATATGTTTTTGTAAACATTAAAAAAAAAACAATTGCAGTCTTCCACAAATCTAATTGTACATTTTTTTGGGGTCATTTTCATTCATTTAAAAAAATTGAACAAATTCTTGCTTGATTAAAAACTATTTACTTTCTTTTTAATAACGTATGTATTTATCATTTCTTTGTCGCATTACTTTTTCACTCAATTTTTTGTACTCATCGTGCAAATGTTAATTCATTCTTTTTTTTTTTTTTTAGATGACTCAAACGTGACCTTCTTTGGCCTGAGTGTAGCTGTTGTGTGCCATTGAGGCACACGAGACAGAACGTGGAAATCTGCAACTTGGCATCTCCAATCAATAACCACACAGCTCCATTTCGCAGATGACCTTGTGCCCGGTGACCTCTAGCATGCCACAAAGGTATACATGATACCTCCATACACACCCCTCGCCCCCAATTTTCATCAATGTGTTGCTGGTTTGAAATATTTCACCTGCTTTTTCTATTTTTGACACCCTTCTTATTACCTCTCTGTTCTGTTTTTTGACATCTGTTCATTTTTGATGATTTTGAAGTTTCACACAGTTTTTAAAAAATATCCCGGTACAATTTTAAATGGTATTACACACTTTGGTTCTCGTTGTTTTTTTCAAATGATTTGCTCCATATTTTGACCATTTTCTGTGCCATTTTTTACAGTTGTTCTTAACTTCAATTTTTAAAACTCACACTCTCTTTTTAATTTTTGCTCATTACTTATACACTCACTTGATACCATTCAAGAGGTTGTTTTTTGTTGTAAATTCGTGTTTTCATCATTTTTGGGCTTGGTGGGTAGTTTTGTACTTTTGCTCCCCATTTATTCTCGAAATTTGAGAAATGTCGAGAGCTGCTTTTTGACATTTCTCAGATGACCTTGTGCACGGTGCCCCCCAGCATGCCAACAGAGTACGGTAGGGTAGGCTACACTGTATATGTATCGCTTGCCCGTCATTCCTATGTACTTGTTCTACTTTCGACTGCGATTCGTGCATGCGCACAGATTATCCGCGTACACAAATCACTGTCAGAATTGGGACCGCGAGGATGCAAGAAATCTGACGATTTTTTTTCTGTGCGTAAAAGACGCCCGCTCGTCTCCCGGACGTCTTTTTACGCACGGGAACGCGAGCGTCCAGGTTCATCCCCCCCCCCCCCGCCCCCCCTTTCAGTCAACCCTCATTTTGTCTGACGACTTACTTCTCCTCCTCTAACTGTTGCTGGTACTGCTCGAACTCCTCTTGGGTCATCCCCTGCGCCGCCGCGTCCGTCTTCTCCGCCTCGGGTTTCTCCTCCGTCAGCCCGCCCGTCAAATTCTTCAGCTGGCCCCCAACCACGTGCTTCACCATGAAAGCCATCTCTCAGACAGTACCGGGGTTTTTGTTTTTTTCAAGTGGAGAAATTGGGGCTCCTAAATGGAGGGCGGCGGCTTGGTTGGAATCCACCTGAGAAAGATGCGCGGAAAGAACAACCCCCACCACAAAAAAAAAACAATGGTTGTTGGGGCTGGGGGAGGTGGAGAATGAAGAGAAATGAATCCCCGCTGAACGGCGCGTGCAATCAGATCGGGAGGAAGAGGAGGAAGAGGAAGAAGAGGAGGAGGAGGACGCTGACGAGCCGCGCGCTTGCTTCTGAGTCAACAAGTTTGGCGCTCAACTCTACCAATGGCGTGTGTCTGCCGCCCTGTCTGCCCAGTGCCGCCCCCCCCTCCTCCTTCAATGCACGGCGACGGTGCGCGGGTGCAGCAGACTCCCGGTGGACTGGCCCGACGGCGGACGCAACATGGAGACGTCACGAGGGTTCAAGCTCGCTTCAACTCCACAAATATTTTGGACCAATTTTGCCTTTAAAAAAAAAAAAAACATTTTCACTCATCTATTTTTCATTTTTTGCTCTCCCAACTTGCTTTCAACTCATGCATTAAATTTTTTTTTGGTGGGGGGGGCGGGGAGGGGTAGTATCATTAATTTAGGGGCAATTTTCAAATATTTAAAGTTACATACAGTAATATCGTATATATTTTCAATTTTTAAGACATTTTTACAATTATTCTGACTTTTATTTTTGGGGGGGGGCGAGGAGGGGTAGTATCACTAATTTAGGGGCAATTTTCAAATATTTAAAGATACATACAGTAATATCGTATATATTTTCAAATTTTTAAGACATTTTTACAATTATTACCACTTCTATTTTTTGGGGGGGGGTAGTATCATTAATTTAGGGGCAATTTTCAAATATTTAAAGTTACATACAGTAATATCGTATATATTTTCAATTTTTAAGACATTTTTACAATTATTCTGACTTTTATTTTTGGGGGGGGCGAGGAGGGGTAGTATCACTAATTTAGGGGCGATTTTCAAATATTTAAAGATACATACAGTAATATCGTATATATTTTCAAATTTTTAAGACATTTTTACAATTATTCCCACTTCTATTTTTTGGGGAGCGGGGGGGGGGGGGGGGGGCGGGGAGGGGTAGTATCACTAATTTAGGGGCAATTTTGAAAAATATTTAAAGATACATACAGTAATATCGTATATATTTTCAAATTTTTAAGACATTTTTACAATTATTCCCACCTCTATTTTGGGGGGGGGGGGGGCGGGGAGGGGTAGTATCACTAATTTAGGGGCAATTTTCAAATATTTAAAGTTACATACAGTAATATCGTATATATTTTCAATTTTTTAAGACATTTTTACAATTATTCTGACTTTTTTTGGGGGGGGCGAGGAGGGGTAGTATCACTAATTTAGGGGCAATTTTCAAATATTTAAAGATACATACAGTAATATCGTATATATTTTCAAAATTTTAAGACATTTTTACAATTATTCCCACTTCTATTTTTTTGGGGGGGGGTAGTATCACTAATTTAGGGGCAATTTTCAAATATTTAAAGATACATACAGTAATATCGTATATATTTTCAAATTTTTAAGACATTTTTACAATTATTCCCACTTCAATTTTTTGGGGGGGGTGCGGGGAGGGGTAGTATCACTAATTTAGGGGCAATTTTGAAAAATATTTAAAGATACATACAATAATATCGTAAATATTTTCAAATTTTTAAGACATTTTTACAATTATTCCCACTTCTATTTTTTTGGGGGGGGGCGGGGAGGGGTAGTATCAATAATTTAGGGGCAATTTTCAAATATTTAAAGATCCATACAGTAATATCGTATATATTTTCAAATTTTTAAGATATTTTTACAATTATTCCCACTTTTATTTTTTTTTATCATTTATTCTTGTAAAAATGTTTGGACCATTTTTAAATTCATATATGTGTTGATTTTTCATTTTTGACATTTTGCACTGCAAACATTTTTTTCAGTCATTTTAATGCCATTCAATACATGACCTACATTCTTTGAATTTTTTCCGTAATTTTTTTTTTTTACAGTTGTTAGTTGTTACAATTACTTTGACAATCGACACGCAATTCATTTCTGTTTTCCTTTACAATTTTCTGTCTTTATCCAAAACTAATGTTTAAACCAGTATTATTTTCGAGCCCCCCCCCCCCCCCCCCCACACACACACACACACACATTATAGCTAATTTTTCACAACATTTACGCAATTCCAGACCCCCCCTTCAGGTCACGATTAAGACTCCCTTTTGATTGACACTCTCACTTCGGTAGCTAACGAAGTCAACACAGAAATGGAAACATTGAAAAATCCAGGCGATAAACGAGTATGGACCTGAAAGTATGAGCTACCCTTCTGGGAAGCTTTCATGCTACATCCAGAAAAATTTGACAAACCGTCGACATCGTGAGTGCGATGATCCTCGCAGCAGCGTCAACGTGACACCTCGTCTGACCTACTTTCCTTCGCTCGACACGCAACGTGCTTTGCTGCCGTTACACACCTGGAGGATAACGTTTCTTCAATTGGAGTATGACTCAGAGCGTCACATTACCATCAAATCACGACAAATGTCATCCGTGAAATGCCACTTTTTAAAAAATTTCTGTCATAAAATGATATCACAGGAATTTGAAAATGAAACACTATCATACTAGAACTGCCAGAAATGTATGCATACAAAAGTGGATGTGAGGTCATACGATGTACAGCGGGTTTGACATGGAGAGTCTTGTTCGCCCGATGGGGTCTTCAACAGCAGCTGTGTTTGTCAAAATCGTGCAAACGCGCGGCAACGGCGGATGGCGGCGTAACGAAAGGCTCCCGGATGAGCGCGGAAACAACATTACTCCCAGAATCTAAAAATAGACGCGTGTCAGGGCCCCCGCAGCCTCGTGCTCCGCTTTAGTCGTCTTTTTACTGCCTGTTTCCCACTTTGAGTGACATCTGCGAACATGATGATCACCATCAGCGCTTTGACGTCAACGGGCGGTGAACAACAAAACTACAGCAGGACCCGGGATGATGTCATCAAAAGAATGACCGAAAAATATGTTTCATCAAATTCTATCTTTGAATGCCTTGCGTCAAAATACCGTCATCAAAATTTCTTTTGGAAAAATGTCAAAATCAGAGGCCATTTGATCTTTTCTTCCCGTTTCAAACGTCTTCATTTCTTTGTTTTGAATGGATTTTTTTTTTCATAACATAAAGCACAGTGTGTATGAAATGCACTGTATAAATGAAGCCGTCTCGCCTTGCCTTGCAGTCACAGCGGAAACGTGCAAAAGTGCTCATTTCCACCTATCAAGCCAACATGCCACTAAGACGGTTTTCAAGCCGTCCACTTCTCCCAGAATTTCTTTGAACCTCTAAATGATGACATATTTGAATACTTAGTGAACACAGTCAGGGCAGAGTTAAACCATCAATATGTGTTTCCTTGGATGGAATTTATTAGATTCATTCGTGATTTTTGCGGTCCTTATACAAGTGTTTCGAGGCTCGAATCCCTCATTCTGTCTGAGGACCGGCAATCCGAGTCCAAGGCCAAGGACTTGACTCCCAAGGCGAAGGACCAAGGACTTGACTCCAAGGCCGAGGACCAAGGACCGCCCCTCGGTCCTCGAGGCCAAGGACCGACTCGAGGAACACATCTCTGTGTGCTATGGAGGTGACTTTGAAGCCGTTCAAATGTCACATCGTTTTTTGCTTTAGAACTCTCAAAATGATGACGGGGGGCTCAACTTGAGTATTTTGTGAATGCCATCAGGTTACTGCAGCATCTTTTGGGTTTGTTTGTGAGGACTGTGAGGGAGGCCTATTTATGCCTTATGTAATTTTATGTACATTTTAGCTGTGTGTTTTCAATGCACTTGTGGTTGAAAGAGGAAAGTAATTTCATCTGTGCTGTATGTTACGCATAGATCGTATTTGACAATAAAAGCTGACTTGACTCTGTGGGAGTCAAAAGCCCCCCCCCCTAAAAAATAAAAAATCAGAAGTGTTGTTCCTACTTCCACATGCCAACACTTTTGAATGTTCTCAAGCGAAGTGTGTAGATTTTAGAAGACGTGTGAAAGACCAATCAGAGGGTTTGTCAAGTCAGTGTAAACGGAGCAAAAAAAAAAAAAAAATCCACTCAGAGGATGCACCGAGCCGGAGCAGCTGCCTCTCCTCCCGATGCCAGCCACCCACTCCACCAATTGCTTGAATTGATAACAAGAAGCCTCAAAAAGCCTCATTAAGAAAGATTCTGTGGGCTATAATCTGAAACTGCAACTTCACTTTTTATACTGGCTGTAAGCATTCGTCACATAGAGCGAGAGAGAAAATAAATGCAATCATGCCCTGCAAAAAGTAACATAAAAGTAAAAATACTGTAAGTAACACACTGGAAGGTAAGGCAGGATGTCTGCTTTCAAATGGAATACACACACACACACACACGAGCGCGGTGTATCATTTACCCACAATTCTTCACTGTGTGTAACGATGGCGTTTAATCCGCTTCAATATTAGCATGTTAGCACGCTAACAAGCTAAATTAAGCTTTGGAGGCTTTAAAGATCAACAGTGAAAGCAGCACAAACGTGTGTGTGTGTGTGTGTGTGTGTGTGTGCGCATTCATGTGTATGTGTGAGTGTATGTGTGTGTGTGAAATCTTCATTCCTCCAACCCTCTCTAACATCCGTCATCTTTCCTTCCCTGATCCATTCGTCCTCTCTACACTAGCCCTTCTTCGTTCTTCCCCTCATCCTCCCTTCATCATCCCCCTCTCCTCTCTTCCCTCCATCCCCGCCACTTCCTGTCACACCGCTTCCTTATTCCTTCTTCATCCCTCCCCCCTCCTCTCTCCACCCCCTCATGTTTCCTACCCCACTCCTCCCATATCACGCCATTCTTCATCCCTTCATCCTATAAGGAACCTCTACATCCCTCTTTTTCCCTCCTCCCTTCCATCCATCTCAATTCCCCTTTGCATCTCATCATGCTAGCACCCCCCCATCTTCCCATCACTCACATCCTTCTCCTTTTTCTCCTCTCTGCTAACCTCATCCAACCGTCTCATCCCTTTATCCGCGACCCCTACCCATCTTCCATCCCTATCCTCCATGTCGCATGTGGCATGCGTCCCGAGGGCTGCTTTGGAGGAAACATGGCGTCATAAAGACTTCGTGCCGGCTGAGCTTATATGGAATTAGCTGAGCAAAAAAAATTCCCCCTTTTCATGACGACATGCAAGTAACTTGCTAATCGGAGTAATACGAGGATGAAGAGGAGGAACGTGATGAAGACGTGAGGCAGTGCAAGTCACGAGCAAACATCAAACTAGCCATGATTGACACTGCTCGTGTTGGGTGACATGGTTCAGGTGAAGCCAATGTTGCGTCCAGTTAATTATGAAACACTTGTTCATAAATGTAACAATAAAAACATGTGGCGGAGGATGATTGCGCTGGTTCCTCATCATCCTGAGTAGATGCCGTTCTCACCAGTTGGTTGGTTGTTGGCCCTGCGGCAAAACGCGAGCTTAGGAAGATGGTGGCTAACATTAGCGAGCCATTAGCGTCACTGTATAAATGAGCGGCTAGTTGATTAGCCACTGACGCGGACCACTGCTAATGTGCTCTTCAGTTTTTTTTTTTAGTTGGAAGCCTTAACCCTGGCTTGAAACCCTGACCTTTGTGTAGCACCCTAAATTCCAAGTGGTAACCTTGTTTGAGGCTAGACATAAAACCCATATTTAAATTAAATTTTTTGACTTGAAATAACCATTATTTGAAAGCCTAATTTGAAACACTAATCTTGGCTCAAAACCCTAACCTCGTTTTTTTAAAACCCAAACCTTTCTAGAAACTCAAATTTGAAACCCTCATTTCACACCTCAACTCTAGTTTCCGACCTCACAATTAAAACCAAAATTTAAAACCCTGTCCCTTGTTCAACATTGTATCTTTTTTTTAGAAACCCAAATTCGAAACCTCATTTCTAAACTCTAACTTGAAACCGTTGAAAATTTTAAAAACGTTTTTTGGTAACCCTAAATATTGTTTGGATTTCTAACCAAGGCTCAACACCACCATTTGAAACCCTAACCCAAATTTAAAACCCCAATTTGAAATCAAACCTCAGATTGAAACGATCATTGTGATCTCTAAATCTTGTTTAATACCCGACCCCTGGCTTCAAACTTCAGTTTGAAAACTGAAACTTTGATGAAAGCATTCACTTTAAACCCTAACCAATGTTTGAAACCCTAATTCGAAATGTTGGAACCTTCATTTGAAACCCTAATCGGAAACCCTGAGCAGCGGCAGCGGCTTGTCTTCCCTACCTTCTGTTCTGACCCAGCCACGCAGAGCTGAGCTCCTGTGTGAACGCAGCGCTTGGCGGACTCATTAGACGTAGTAATGACTTGAAATTTCCCATGATGCATCACTTCATATTCTCCCAATACATCTTGTCATCTGGTTTTCCAGCCGGGAGCTGCGCCTCTAACCCAAAGTTCCATCTGTGTCTGCTTCAGTCATGAGTGCACAACACACACACACACACACACACACACACACACACACACACACACACACACACACAAACTCGCAAACATACACAAACACCTCCACTGCTTTGGGCCCATCTCGCCACATGCGCAACGTTATGTAAATCTGACCTCCTCGCCGGTAAACAACACCCCCTCCTTGGACAAGGCCTCGCCAGCCAAACACAGTGCTCGTCACCCCGCGCAACCCGCATGCCCACGTGCTGCCTCACCACGAGCAAAGAGGGCAAATGAGGGTTTAGGATTTCAAATTTGGGTTGAAGGCTTGTGTTGGGATTTCAAATTCAGATCTGAAGCCAGGTTTACGTATTCAAGCAGGGTTAGGGCTGAGAGGGAAGAAATTTCATACACATACAGCACATTTGACAATAAAGTTGTATCCAATCCAATTCAATTAGAGTCTTATATCTGTATTTGGGTTTCAAACAAACATTAGGGTTTCAGATTAGGGTTTTAAATTTGGAATAGGGTTAAAAACAAGGGCGAACGTTTTAATTCATGGTTTAAAGTCGGGGGTTAAGGTTTCAAATGAGCATTTCAAGCAAGGGTTATGGTATCAAATTTGCGTTTCAAACAACCATAAGGATTAAGGTTTGAAATTAGGGGTTTAAGTGAGCGTTAGGGTTACATGCAAAGGTTAGGGTTTCAAACATGGATTAGCCTTTCAAATCAGGGTTTCAAACAAAGGGTAGGGTTTCAAATCCGGGTTTAAAACAAGGATTAGGGTTTCAAATAATGGCATTATGTTAGGGTTAGAGTTTCATACAAGGTTTAAGGTTTCAAATTTGAGTTTCAAACAAGAGTTAGTGGGTTCGTGTTTCAAATTATCATTCTAAACCAGGATTAAGGTTTCAAATTGGGGCTCAAAACAAGAGTTCAGATTTCAAATTAAGGTTTCAAGTCAGGGTTAGGGTTTCATGCAAGGATTAAGGTTTCAGACATTAGGTAGGGTTATGAATTAAGGTTTTTGAATCAAAGTGAGAGTTTTATGCAAGGGTTAGGGTTTCAAAAAAGAGTTGGTGTTTCAAATTAGCATTTCAAACAATGGTTAGGGTTTAAAATTAGAGTTTTAAATCAGGTTTAGGGTTTCATAGAAGGGGTTGACTGCAAATGAAGGCTTCAATCAAGGGTTGACATTCCAAGTTATGGTTTTAAGTCATAGCTACGGTTTCATGCAAGGAGTAGGGTTTCAAATCAGGGTGACACACAGGGCTAAAGGTTTCAAATTAGAGCTTCAAATCAGGGTCAGAGTTTCAGACAAGAGTCCGGATTTCAAATTAGGCTTCCCAAGAAGACTTCAATTATCAAATTCGGCTCTCAAACCTGGGAGTACGAAATACGAGTTAGGATTGTAAATTCAGATTTCAAACAAGGGATAGTGTTTAAAACCAGGGTATCGAGTCTGGTTTAGGGTCCTGTATTAACGTTTGCACTGAGGGAGTGCTGTGCATCTTTGTGTGCTTGTGCAGTGTAAATCATGCGTGGCCTGCTCTCTCTGTCCCAGCGGGCCACAAAATGCATGAGCTCTGGGATGTCGTCTGGACATATCACAGCACACTGACACGGTGTGTGTCCCTGTGTGTGCGCACACACACTCTCACGTGCACACACACGCACTCTCTCTCTCTTTCTCTCTCGGGCATCTTGGTGCTGGAAATAGAGTTGCGCCATTTGTTTGCACTCGTGCAAGGCGGCATGCAAATCAAGTGCTGGGCTTTTTCTGAAGAGGCGGCAAACAACCGAAAGTGCCGCAAGAGCAGAACGGCATCCGAGTGGGGAGCTCATTCTTCTCACGTGCAGTGGACGACGGGGACTGGCCCATTTTAATGCCCCACAAAAATAATTTGTCGAAGGGCTCGAAGTGGATGTCCTAGTGTAAAAAAAAAACCCGGACATGAAAACACAATTTCAAAACCTAACCTGAATTTCAAACCCCAACACTCTTTTAAAATCTGCCTAAAAATCCTAACCTTAGTTTGAAATGCTACTTTTTAACCTTAACCCTAGTTTAATAAAATAATTTTTAACTTTGAACCTTATGTTGAAACTCTATTTTGAAAGCCAACCCCGAATTTAAAACCCTACTTTGAAAGCCCAAGCCTTGTTTGAAATCCTACTGAGAGACCCTAAGGCTAATTTGAAGCCCGAACCAGAGTTTAAAACCTTACTTTGAAATCTAACTTGTTTGAAACACTACATTGAAACACGAACATTAGCTCAAAGCCCTAAATAGAAACCTTTACTCTAGTTTGAAAACCCTACCATGAGACCCGAACTCTGAACCCTAACCCCAACTACTAACCCTAACCTTAACCCACTACCCTAACCCTGATCCTACACCTAACCTTAGCCCCTAACCCTAACCCCCTAACCCTAGCCCTAACCCCTAACACTAACCCCAACCCTACCCGTAACCACTAACTTCTAACCCTAACCCTTAACCTTAAACCTTAATCCTAACTCTGAACCCTAAACCCTAACCCCAACTACTAACCCTAACCTTAACCCACTACCCTAACCCTGATCCTACACCTAACCTTAGCCCCTAACCCTAACCCCCTAACCCTAGCCCTAACCCCTAACACTAACCCACACCCTACCCGTAACCACTAACTTCTAACCCTAACCCTTAACCTTAAACCTTAATCCCTAACTCCAACCCTAAACCCCAACCCTCACTCCAACCCCGAACCTTAGCCCCTAACCCTAACCCTAACCCTAACCCTAACCCTAGCCCTAGCCCTAGCCCCTAACCCTAACTACTAACACTAACCCCAACCCAACCCGTAACCACTAACCTCTAACCCTAACCCTTAACCTTAATCCCTAACTCCAACCCTAAACCCCAACCCTCACCCCAACCCCTAACCTTAGCCCCTAACCCTAACCCCCTAACCCCCTAACCCTAACCCCCTAACCCCCTAACCCTAACCCCCTAACCCTAACCCTAGCCCTAACCCCTAACCCTAACTACTAACACTAAACCCAACCCTACCGGTAACCACTAACCTCTAACCCTAACCCTTAACCTTAAACCTTAATCCCTAAACTCCAACCCTAAACCCCAACCCTCACCCCAACCCCTAATCCTCCCCCCTAACCAGAACCCTGATCCTCCACCTAACCTTAACCCCTAACCCTAACCCCAACTCTAACCCTCAGTTCATTTCATCAATGCACTGTGGGTCCTTGTGGTGTATTGACAGCACATCTTGGGTTATCGAAGCAAACACTGTGCACCTCACAGATCTTACGTAAGATTGGATGTTTTGGTAAATGTCTCCAGTCGACCTCACCCAGCCCCTTCGTCCCGGCCCAAACAACACGAGCTCTGATGAAATCCGCTGAAAATGTCTCATAATGCTCGACTGAATCCGACCTTTCCCTCCCCCAAGGCAACTGTGTCATCTTCATCTCAACTGGAGCCGTGGTGATCCCAACCCCCCCAACTTTCAGAGCTTTCTTCCGCCTCGCGAATTCAATTACGCTGGCTCAACCGGAGAGTCTCGCCATTTCGTCATTGCTGGGGGTCGAAGGTAAGTTGAGCTGGCCGGCCGTCAAACCTCCCAAGGTGGCACGTGACTCTGGCCTGAATCGACAAGATGCCCGCACACGTTAGTGTTACAACTCATAGATGACAACAAGACATCTCGTCAAGCTTCTTTCTAAGTGCCGATGTACCAGCGCACAACTTATGTTCACAGCTAGTGATCATAATTTACAAAATTAAAAAAACTTGAAAAATGTTTTTTTTTCTTAAACAGAATAAAACATCAACTAGACTGGTTTTAATAAAAACATATCTAACTGAAACAACATTTTGTGTTTACAAAACTAACTAAAGTGAACTAGGACAATCGCTAACATTTCCTTCATCGTAGTCTTTAAGTCCTTCCTCTGATTATGAAGGACGCAGGCAGATCAGGGAACAGATCAACACATTTTTAAGGCCGATTTTGGTCGGGGTAGTGTAATATATCCACGTTATTCTCAGGAAATGATGCAAATATTTCTGTCAGTATGTCAGTATTGTGACAGTCCAGTGTAAAGTCGTGTTAGTGGCACATCTACGTTGCTCTTAATGCAAAATACCGTCTCAGTGGCACTTATGCCAACATGATCGCAGGCTATTTTGGCAGAGATATTGCGTAATTGCACTTTTCACACCTTTGACAATGAACCTCAGACAAATGGCTGTCATCCGCTGTGACTGAAATCTATTATCACACTAATCTCTGGCAAAAAGTCTCTGACAACAGCTTCCTCTGACCATTAAAAAAAACAAAAAAAACAATGGTCACTAGGGTACAGTTTTCTGGTTCTCGTGAGTCATGACTCACATTATTCAGAACTTGCGCACGTCAACCGACGTATGTGCCGAGGAGCCATTATTGGTGCAAGCAGCATGAATGGAATGGTGCGAGGTCGCGTGACACCGAAAGCTCCTCAGGGCGGCATAGAAAACAAAAAAGCTGCGTGTCGCTCTTACGTAAAGCAATTTAACTGGACTGAGGTCACACATGATGCAATGATCAAAACACGCACACACGCTCACACACACACACACACTGTCATTTATTCAACATTACCACTGCAGAGCTAAATCAATGGCTATTGTTGGCGAACAACTTGTTTCCAACCTCCAACTGTTTATACTAAACCAAGTGTAAGAAATGGGGCAGAGGTGCTCGGGAGAAAGAACATCTGGTGCAGAATATAAAAAAATATAATAAATAAATACACTTAAATGAAGAATTAAATCATTATTCAAGTTCAGATGGAATAAAAACAACTTGAGCGAATCCAGCCATCTTGTATCTCTGCCAGCAACCATCTTAAGGTTCCAGGTGTGCTGGAGCCTGGAGTACAACCCTGGATTGGTTGCCAATCACTATAATAGATCAAAATATTCAGTGCAATAATCCACACATTGATATGATAAGTTAAAACACTGAATACACTGTATTTGTAAAACTCTCTCATAAGGCTTTCCCATATGTTCTCCTTACATTGTGCAGGTGTGTTGATTGAAGTGTCCGCTGACCATCCCAACCCCCCCCCCCACCCCCCCCACCCCACCCGCCTCCCCTGCCCAAGTGTAATGAGGACGACCATTTTCCCAAATTAATCATGCCGTTACGCAACAAGGCCGAGTGCATAACGCATAACACAATGCTAATAACCCTGCTTTTCCCACTCAACATCCGCTGATAAAGAGCCCAAACAGGGACACACGGGCAAAAGCACGGCGGCCATTAAAGCAGCGATCCGTTAAGGCGGGAGCCAGACAAAGAAAAAAAAAAAAAACGAAAAGTGAAAGTAGCATGCTTGACCTCTGGCTGGGATGTGTTCGCTAACGGCTATCAGGCTAGCACATGTGCAGTGGCATGACGCATTGACTTAATGAAGGAGCTGGGAGCTACAGACATGCTGTTACATCACCGGACAGAAGGTTCCAGAATGTTTAAAAAAAACTTGCAAATTAAAAAAAACACAGATTTTACACACAAAGTTAATTTATTGAGAGCTCATCTGGGTCTTTGCGTGCACTTCTTTGGGCCGCCAGGTGAGGAGCAAGGTCCAGGTGTCTTTATGGGGCCTCCATTCGAGGAATCTGTGCTCATATTCCATGTTCTGAGTTTCTGTTTTTTTTAAGCAAACTGCTAATCCCATTGGGTGGGTACATTTTCACACTTCACGCTGGATTTACACCGTGCTGCATGAATTACACAACAACAACAACAACCATAGATGACATACTGTACAATGAAATGTGTACAGTGCCACACAGTCATTTTTTGTTGTATTTTTGCTTTCAAGGAAAGATGATAAAATATAAATGAACTGAAGCTCCCTTGTCTCACAGTTAACCCCAGAATTGTCAGGAAAATGTATTTAAATTCGCACTTCAGACTGCAGAATAGTTTTTTTTTTCAAAAAGTGCAGCATCAACGAGGAGTTTTACAAGAAAAAAAAAAGGGTGAGAAGAATACACACAGAAAGTAAAGTCAGCATCCAAAGCCGGACGGTGGTAACATCCAACAAGAATGTGGGCTTGTGACAAGTGGTCGAGTGTGCGTTTTTTAATTATTATTATTTTTTATCTGAAGTCTCGGCGACATTTTGTGAACCTCCAACATTACTCACGCTCGGTCGCCGCTCCTCATGTGTCACAAGCGTTCACGTTACGTCCTCCTCGGGCCCTCGCCGAGTCATCCACTCAAAGACGGGTCACTTTGAGAGTGAGAGAGAACGCGTTCCCTTTTGTCACGACATGGCCTTGTCGCCGGACATACGAGCTCGTGTTGGTATCTGTATATTTAGAACACTCAAAGATGTGGGTGACGTAGCGCTCGGATGATTCAGCGCGACCTTTCAATCACAAACACACACAAAAACATTTGTAGGCTATTCGCAGCTTCAACTACAATGCCTGATGCACAGGTCCTCGTAAAAAAGCTGAGTGCAATTTAGAGTCCTCAACAAAACTAACAAACATTGTTGCGACTTTGGAAAATCTCACAAACATGTTTTTCATAAAAATCAAAGACGATTTTAAGTTGTTACAATCTGGTGTGAGGTTCTAGCTTTCGGAAAACTTCACAGAAGACATCACCGGATGTTTGAATCTTCGACAAATGGAATGTATTTTCGGAAATATTCAATATAATTTAGCCTTCGACAACCTTTTAAAAAAAAAAAGACAGTTTAGAGTGTTTCTACACTTCACCCACAGCTAATGGTGATGTTTTAGCAATAGTTGTGCCAGGTATGGGGAATGAAACAGCCTCAGAGTCTTAGCATCGCTAGCCACTCCCGCACCGGCTGCCTCCGTCAGAACATTTTGACAGCTACTTGAAATTCATTTGTAGAGCCAATTCACACTTCCTCTTTGCGTCTAAAGCTCTGCCAAGTGGAGCGCTTCCTCCCGTCGGAGGTGCATAAAGACATCATCTGCTCAGGCATTCTGCCAGAAGCCGTCGCAGCGACAATAAGACGCGAGATGAGCGGACGCGCCTCGCCGTCACGTTGCGCCTCACGCAGAGCAGCGACTCGTCATCCTTCAGGGGCGGCCAACAAAGTTTGCACAGCAGTGTCGCCAAATGGTGGCCGGGCTTCTCTCGGCAGCTTCAATGAGCAAAACACAAAATATTGGCAGGTGATGTTTGCAGCCATTTGGTGTGCAGATCACATAATCAGCCTGCCCGTGATGGCATCTCCTGAAAATAGAGGCAAGAGAATCTACTCTGGCTTCCATTTTGAAGTGGTACTCTTTTGTTTTCTTTAACTATTTTAGCCAAATGAGGCAAATGGAACACTTCTAATGTAATATAACACTGGAAGTGAAACTGTATTGGTCGATGTCTGTACTCAGTAGAAGTAGATACAGATAATTGTGTGAAAAGACTCGGTAAAAATAAGTACCTATACAACTTTAAGTATGACGCTGTTGGCTGGCGACATTTATTACCACATTTTAGTTGAAAAGATGAATGTAACAACTTCATAAAACAGGCGCTGACTGGTTTCATTAGCTAGCAAGGTTGCGCTAATGGGCGTAGCTGTTAGCCAGTTACAACCCTCAGACAAATCTCCTGGTTGATCATTTGGCCCACCGTGGGGAGGAAAATTTGTGAGACCTGTCCTGGAACTTTTCTAACACACCCGGCATTGTGTTGATCGAAACAGTTTTGCATGCTAGCAATGCTAAGTGCGATGTAGCCATATGTTGACCTGGCTTTTAATGCCCCCCCTCCCCCCAAAAGTACCGGTAAAGATGTCCAGACACTTACACAAAGTAATAAAATCGCTTTATCTCAGAGGTCCCCAAACTTTTTCCTGTGAGGGCCACATAACTTTTCCCTTCTCTGATGGGGGGCCTGTGTCAGTTTGTAACATCAACGATGTTTCCCAGAAAGCCACACATAACCAAATAACCCTTTCCAGGTTCTTTTACAGAAAAAAAGTCAGGAAACAAATAATAACACTATTAATGAAATAAATAACAATTAAATAACCCTCTCTGAGTTCTTCACAGAAAAAAACCAGGAAATAAATCATAACTAAACAACTCTCTCTCTTTATAGCCCCTTGAAATCCACAAAAAAAGAGTTCTGCCATCTACGAGAACGCCACCTATCTTGTCTTGTTTATGTCTGCAACCGTCTTGTTCACGTGTTCTACTAATTGATCTGAGACACAACTGAAACACTGAAATATTCTATGATGTGTAAATAACTTTGTGACCTTGATTTCAACCCTATTCGCGTCATGGGTCATTTTGCCCCGAAGACCACCTTTGTACTTTTTTTTGTACAGCTTCCATGGAAATGTGAATAAAAATTTCAATTTTTCTGCAGTTGGGGACACTCTAGGAAAAGTCATAAAATTTCAAGTTAAAAAATTATCATCTAGGGGGTTTTTGGGGTGTTTTTAACACAGTGACGGGTCATTTTGACCCGAGGACAACAGGAGGGTTAGAGGGCAGGGTCAAATTGTTTATTCAATGCCGGGCAAGATGGCGGCCACACAGACGACATGTTATTGCCAGTGTTCATAAAAGGGGCATTTTTATTCACAATTCGGAACTGAGTCAGACGTCACTGTGTGCTAATTCCCCACCGCTACGCCGCTACGCCTATTTTGGGGGCTCTTTTTTTGCCGTTGGGGTTTTTCTTTCCTTCGAAAAACGTAGCCGGCCCGCGAGCCATAGTTTGGGGACCCCTGCTTTATCTGGATCTCCAACGAAATTTAATGCATTGCCTTTTTCCCCCATATAACGCCAATAACAAGCAGCAAAAACATCCGGAGCCGCATCTTCCACGGACGCTGCAGTTCACAGGACGCGACACAGCGACTCATGGAAGCCGCGGGGCCATTTGCCCTTCCCTTGCATTGCAAGCAGCATGCTCGAAGGAGGGAACAGGAGGTGAAATGTGGACAACGCAATGCAAATTCATGCTGACAAGCAGCGCAGAAAAAAAAAAAAAACATGCTCCGACGCGACTCGGGGGAGGACCTTGATATTTGCCAAAGTCAAAAGGCGGCCAACACGCCTGCCGCCGGCCAGCCGGAAAGTTACATCACGTGCACAAAAACATCACAGTCAACAGTCAAAAAGGATTCCAGTCAACCGTTTCAATGAAGGCACTCAATGAGCTTTACATGTTTTTTAATACCCAACTGTATTATCAGGCCTGCGCATGCACAGTGGAAATTTTGCTGTGCTGCAATTACGGCAATCGTCAAAATACATCTGCATTAAATTCTTTTGCGATTCACCATGATATAACAGTAGGCCAGTATGTGGCTAGTTGCCGGTGCACGGCGGAATAACCCCTGCGTAAAAGTGAAGCAGTGAAGGTGATGCTCTGCGCAGAGAAGATGTGATACATGGACACATTTTTGCATTTTGCTCTACCTCATGCAACACTGTTATGCATATGAACAGGACAAAGGAAAAAAAAAGATTAAAAAAACTTGATTTTCGTTGAAAGGACGGAATGTGGAAACAAGATCGTGGGGGTGCAACAAACCTGAAGAGACACGTTGCAATTCACCACAAAGACATTATGGTTACGGTAGTTAAAAAGTATGGAAACCGCTCTGAACTTGTTGACTGGGAGCTAAACGTGCTGCCCGTGCTAGCTTGAGCTACTCGTGAGCAAGTGTCGGCTCCAAGCTTGACGTCCTGTTGGGATTTTTGTCTTTTTTTTTTTAATTCAAGGGCCACCGGTGTCTATACCGCAAACTGATGCTGGCTAAGTTACTAGCCTGTAGCATGCAACGATAATAGCCACTTGTTACAATTACAAGCTTTTGTTAAATTCTTAATCTTAATTAAATTGTTTGAACATTACAGTACTGTCTTTGATGTTAATTCATTCATTCATTCATCTTCCGTACCGCCTGATCCTCACTAGGGTCGCGGGGGGTGCTGGAGCTCATCCCAGCCGTCTCCGGGCAGTAGGCGGGGGACACCCCGAATCGGTTGCCAGCCAATCGCAGGGCACACATAGACGAACAACCATCCACGCTCACATTCACACCTAGGGACAATTTAGAGTGTTCAATCAGCCTGCCATGCATATTTTTGGAATGTGGGAGGAAACCGGAGCACCCGGAGAAAACCCACGCAGGAGAACATGCAAACTCCACACAGGGAGGCCGGAGCTGGAATCGAACCCGGTACCTCTGCACTGTAAAGCCGACGTGCTAACCACTGGACTACCGGGCCGCCCTTTGATGTTAATATTCTCTTTAATAATTTCTTTAACATGTTTATGTCTTAGGAGTGACAAGGATGGACAGGATAAGAAATGAGGTCATCAGAAGGACAACTCAGACAGGAAAGTTTGGAGAAAAAGTTTGAGAGGCCAGACTGAGATGGTTTGGACATGTACAGAAGAGGGACAGTGGATACATTGGTAGGAGAATGTTAGCGATGGAGCTACCAGGTTGGAGACAGAGAGGAAGGCCAAAGAGGAGATTCATGGATGCCGTGAGGGAAGACATATGCAGGTAAGTTGGAGTCAGAGTAGAGGATGCAGAAAACAGGGAAAGATGGAAATGAATGACTCGCCGTGGCAACCCCTGAAAAGGGACAAGCCCAAAGGAAAAGATGTCTCAACATAAACGTGCGTCTGATTGGCTGAAGGAAACCGGAAGTGTTTGAGTAGCCGCAAAGAGGTGTGTTCTCGGAAAAATAAAGCTGTGTTCAAACGAAGGCCATCTCTCCTTTTGCCCATTCTTAACGCAGAGACATCCATTCCAAAAACTACGTACCCCTCAATTTACATAATTGTATGTTAAGTTGAATTTGTGCTAATTATTCTGGTCGGGCAACTATGGTTTCAGAATAGTTTCCGCGGGTGGGGGACGACACCGCTCGGTGAATTAGTGACTAGCAAACCCAGAATACTAAGACTGACTTGTGGAAGACTTCCGGAAGCTCCAAAGAGAGCAATAAGACAAATAACCACTCTCAACACACCACATGATAATCATCACATCATCGCATATAGGAGGCGAAATCGTCAAATTCGTCAGTATGCGCGTTTGCCGCCGTCGTCGAATGATCTGCGGTCCTCATGAACACCGCTCAACCTCCGGCGTATTTAAAGGCGGTAAATATGTTCAACTAATCCTGATGAGCAGTCTTGTGAGGGGGTGGAGGTGGGGGGTGCTAATCAGCTTTTAATGAGAACATGTTCACCTGAGCTTCTGACACATTAGCAAGCATAATTAATCACATTACAGCAATTTTTTATTTACTTATTTTCAACCCGTGGCGAGACCGAAGCCGGACCTGACTCGGTTCCATCGATGCTGTGACATTATGATGACGACGAACGAGGCCGAATGGTGCGGATTCTGTTGAACCGTTCATGTCGCTTTACATGCAATTTGGGGAAGACACGTGAGTCATCGGCCTGCGAGGCCCGGATCCCTCTACATTACTTTTTTTTTCGGGGGGGGGGGGGGAGAAATCATATTTGCATTGACGCAGGTTGACTTTCTCCCACGCAAAAGGATTTGACGAGCCCCCCTCAAAGGAAGCCGCGGGATATGAATGCTGATTGAGGGGAGTAGGTTGACGCCGCCAGGAAGCAGCCTGAAATCATGTGAGAACGCCTTTAGAACCGACGGGGGAGGAAAAAATAGGAAAAGTTCAGCTTTGACTTCCTGCTGTCTTGCTCAAAGAGCTACGTTGGTGAACCTGAACAAGTAATTAGAATTTCATGCTGCTATGTAGCGTCACCCATCTGTTCTGTATGGAAGTTCCCAACTGAGAAACAATTAGACAAAATCTGGACGACGGGTCCCGAAAAACTCACCTATTTGCCGTTTGTCTTTGAACCCTGATTTGGAAATGGGCAAAATGACCCCAAAGATGGCCAATTTGAATCAAAATGGCTGACTGTTTCTTTTTTTTGATGGTAGTTTTTCAGATTGATTGATTGATTTTTGGCGAGTCATGATAAATATATAACGTGGGTCATTCCAGAATTGGAGGACATTTTACATCCCACCCATCAAATTTTAAATAATCAACATGCTAAACATTAAAGCATGCAGTTTCTGAGTACATTTAGTTTTTCGGGGTAATAAAAAAAAAAAGAAAACAAATTTGTTGTAACCCCCAAAATGATTTTTTTTCCCTCTTGTCCCACAACCCCAAATACTCAAATTGAATCTCAAATAAAACCGATAAAATGAAATTCAAATGTCATTTTTGGGATATTGTTTTATTGCCGTCTCATAACTGTGGGTACATTTGTTTGAATAAACATTTTAAATAATCCTTATTACTATTATTCATGGGTCATGTGTCCCACAACATGTACACAACCCTGTTTCTAGAACTTTTTTTTTTTTTTGGCATGGTCAAAGAATAGAAAAGCGGTAAATCATATGATACGCTGGACTTGACATCATCAAAGTTGCCCCAATAACGGATAGCGAAATGGTACACGATGTCCTCTTATATTTTTCACATTTTTATAAAATAGTTAGCCTTATGCACACGATCAGAATAAAACAATTACATTTTTTTTCTTTACGTATTTACATAAGTAAAATCGTCCTCTCGGTCAGCAGTAACAGCTCGCGAAAAAGCCAGCTTCTACTACGGAGCGAAAGCTCAACATTCGCAGCAACCCCGTTACAGTGATGAGTGACGGGTATCGTAAACACCAAATGAATCATATAAACAATCAGACCTTTGATTGTTTATCACCAATTATTGATGAATACTGTCCAAGTCAGAAAATTTGAAAATATTTTTTGGGGAAAGCATTTTGAAGCCCCAATATCCTCCAATTCTGGAATGACTCACATAAACACACACATACACATTATCTACATATACTGTACACATATACAGTAAATATAAACTGAGATTGGTATAGCGTGGATTTTTTTACGCCACGTGTGTAATAGTGAAAAGCATTATGGGTAATTTGTCCTTCAGGCAGAATACCTTCACACGTGTACAGTGATGTCACGTATGGCCGGATGCAGGCGGTCTTGCCCGAATGGCGGCGGCGGTACATGACAGGACAGTCGTGGCTGAAGGCGTTGCGATGTTATGTAACCGTGCCGCTGTCGCAAAGACTCCTGGGAATCATCACATATGACTCTGGACTACCTCGAGGGTGACAGCACACCATAGTGATGGCATCCCGAAAATATTCACAATGGTTCAATTACAGTTAGAACATTCAAAAATGGATTTCATTCATATTTTTCACCTCAAAATGCAACATCAAAAGCCATAACATGAAAGGTGAAGGCTGTCAATACTTCTGGCTGTCATTTTTTAAAAAATTAATCCTGTAATTATGCAATGATTTGTGTAGAATATGGGACTAAGGCTGGAACAAATGTGGAGAAAAGTGAAGCACTGTGAATACATTGCGTGTCCGCCGTCGTGTTGTTTACATTACAAATCAATGATAGCAGTGCTTTCACGGGTCTACTCAGATGGAATGATTTATTCATGATAGCATAATAAAACAATGAACATTGAAAGCACTGACAGTTGAACCGAAGGCCTCTCACACATGCACACTCTCACTCATACACAACTGCACACACGCAAGCACGCACACACACACACCATGCACCACCATTCCCAACCGCCCCCTCCAGCCTTTCCTTTTTTTTTTGTAAATTCTCTGCCCCAGTCAGTTTGTTTTTTTATTTTAAATCCTTTAAATATATTTGATATAAAAAAACAAGCCCACGTATGATGAACCATTCAGAGGCAGCTCCATGTCCTCGTTCTGCCCCCTCCTCCATTTCCGCCCATCTTGGCTCTTGGACCCCAGAAAAATGTTGACATTGGAAGAAAAAAAAAAATGGGAGAAAGAAATACGGCACTAGAAAACTGGTTTGATAACCTCCCTGAAAAAAGATAGCAATTCAAAAAAAAAAAAAGACAGCGGCGGTGCGTTTGTGGAGCTCTGGAGGACTGGAGGCACTTTGGTACAGAGCGAAGGCCCCACACCTGACACCACGGCCAGCAGAGGGAGGAGGGCGAGAGACTTGAGGCGGCAGTGGGACATGCAGGGGGTGGGGGTGGGCAAGAGATGGGAAAGGGGGAGTGTGGAAGAGCAAGCACCTGACAAAGGTGGAGGAAAAGGCCAGCCTCCCCTCCACTTAATGCCGTGTTCAACAGAGGTGGAGAGGAAGAGGAGGAGCGAAAAAAAAAAAAAGCGGTGAACTGGGCAAAAGCTTTACAACACCAACAGAAGTGGGTCCTTTAAGGTAAGCTGGCGGGCATCCAGGGACGGCGGGAGGAAAGCTTGCTGTGGTCCCTTGGTTTGTAATCCCACCCCCCCTATCAAACTCCTCACCCCTATCATCAGCACCCTCCTGCCCGCCCGCCGCTTCACAAGTAGAGCTCCTTGGCGCGGATATGCTGCAGCTTCTCCCTCAGCATGCGGAAGGACGGCCGCACCGTCGCGTCGAGGGTCCAGCACTGCTTCATGAGGTCGTACACCACGGGCGGGCAGCCATCGGGGGCGTCCATCTTGTAACCCTTCTCCACACGGGGCACAACCTCTTTCAGTGGCTGCCAGACGGGAGAGGGGAGACGTGCAAAAGTGAACAATGCTGCCACCTGCAGGCCAGGGCCTCGCAGTCCAGAAACATGACGCAACGCAATAAATAAAGGACAGGCCAAGAGGAGAACACTCGTGTTACATTTTCTACAGAATATCTGGTTTAAAAAAAAAAAGAGCACCTTGCGTAATTTGCGTAATCAGCATAAATTGACAAAAATATCTATATACTGTATATATATTTTTTTGCAGGGGTGGACTTCAAACAAGGTAACTGTTATAATACGTACATGAACCCGTAACACAATTTGAAAAATAGAAAATATGACGCGTGACAAAAAGTCTAAGATGCCATGCCTCAAAAGACGCACGTTATCAGGCATTGGCAGTTGAACCCGCGTCGGGTCATTTTGGCCATTTCCAGGAAGCCTTGAGAAAGACTCAACTGTCCGTGTGATTTTTACGAGTCTACCAAATTTGAATCACGTATACTTAGACAGATGGATGACGGTCAATCTTTGTTGAAACTGAATTCCGATACTCACAATACGAGGGTAAGGCACACGGCCGAAGGAGTAGATCTCCCAGAGGAGGATTCCATAACTCCAGACATCTGACTTGGTGGAAAACCTCTGCAGGGGACAATAACGAAAAAAAAAGCGATGCCAGAGCGAGTCAGCTTGATGCCAAGTTCAGCGACCTGACTGCCACTTAACACAGACTGAAAGTAATTGTCACCTTCTCCCTCAAAGCCTCAGGGGAGGTCCATTTGACAGGGAGCTTGGCGGTGTCCTGAATGGAGGAGGCCTCCTTGGTCAGGCCAAAGTCGCTGACCTTGGCGATGTTGTCGTCCGACACCAGCACGTTGCGGGCCGCCAGGTCTCTGTGGACAAAGTTGTTGGCTTCCAGGTACTCCATGGCCTCGCACACATCACTACATGGGAGAAAATGTTTGTTTAACCCTTAGGTCCTTCGAAACAAAAAAAAAACCCTAAGTTACGCGTTTTACAATTTTGGAAATGATGTATGTTGTGTTATACATTATTTTTTTTTTCAAACACTCAAAATGTTCAGAGGCATCTGTGCTATCCATACATATATAGTTTTTATTAGTTCTTTGGGATTTTTTATTCTTTATTTTTTGCAAAAGGAAAAAAAAATTGTGTCTGGAGGTCCCAACCAAGCCCTACTAACAATCCCGACCGGACGTGTTCATGTAAAATGCATTGGTTTGAAGCCTGCTGCAAAAAGGCAAACTCATTTGCGATCCTGTGGCGCCACCTAAAAGTTGAACAATTGGAATGACCTCAACCCAACAATGTGGCATGCATACGTCTGTCCAAGCGAAAACAAAGCGATTGACGTAAAAATCGCGTGAAATGCATGTTTACACATTAGGTTTACGATGCATTCAAAAATATAAATTATAATGGGTCTCTATGGTGCAAAATATGTAAATTGTGAAGATTACGGAATCAAAACCTTTTTTATTATTGCTGCAATGCCTGAGAATTATCAGCCGGTGACGTCATGAAATTTCGGTCATTTTAGAACCCCCCCATACGTTTCAGCTCTCTCGTGTTTTTCCGAATGCCTTTGCCTTTGATTCAAAGACATAATTTTGCATTTATCGCAAACGGTGGACTACGAGGGTTAAATAAAAAACACAAATCTTTTAGCACTACGACCACAACAGCCTGGCATGACTCACTTGTCGATTGTATGCGGTAACGGTTTGGACAGGACTTCTAATCAGACTTTTCAGTGTGGTCCAGAGACATATGAAGTTGCATAGAACAGATATGAGGTCAGGGCGGGAAGTGTGCTTGTACTCGAGCCACATGCTACTCTGGATTCAGCTATGCCTCTGTAATCCTAGCAAGCTGCTTTTGGAACCAAGTCAAACTTGTTAACTCGCTTGAAATGGCTTGAAAGGCTCATTGGTAAACCAAACCTTAACCTGGGTTAAAACCTGAATTTGAAACACAGACCCAGCCTTGAAACCTTAACGTTGGCTTGTAACCCCAACCCTAAATTCCCCAAATCCTAAACTTGTTTTAAAACTCTACTGTAATCATTCAGATTATTGGGTTCAGAGACTAATTCCCAACTGGAATGTATTAGGCAAGGGCCATGCGTCTAAAAAACAAAAACAATGCAGACCAGGGCAAGTGCCACAATCTGTATATATTTTTAAATTTAAATGACAAAGGCACTCAGATAACTCACAGTGAGAACTTCAATAAGCAGTCACCACCGAGCACAGTCCGCCCTCTGGAGCGCAGGTAGTCGACCAGGCTGCCCTGTTGCACAGAGGAGGAAACGAAGCCTTTGAGAATATATAGCACATATTGCATTGCACCATTATATAAAATGAAGATGCTAATGAAGGAATCAATCAGCTGTTAATTTTTTTTTTTTTGGAAGTCTTACACCGGGGGTACCAAACGTCAGTAGGCCAGCGAGGACGACCGACCACCATGCCGCCGATCCACAAAGCACTTTGGAAATGCCAATAATCGGGACGACCAAAGTTCAATTAAAACGGCATTGCAACCAACGACGGTAAGTCCAACGCAAAGGCGTGACCAAAGCGTCCTCCAGCGGAGCCTGCGGTGTCACTGACCTTGGCCATGTACTCTGTGACGATGTAGAGACTTCCCCTCTCCTCCACGATGACTCCCAGCAACTGCACCAGGTTGTTGTGTCTCAGTTGACTGCGCGCACAGCAAAACAAATGAGAGGTTCATCTCGTAAGAACGACACTCCCGTCTTGAGATCGATTGTGTGCCTGGTGCGGCTCACGTCATGACGGAGGCCTCGGCGATGAAAGCCTGCGCCGTGGCGTCGTTTTTGATACACTTCACCGCCACTTTGGTCCCTCTATAGTCGCCCACCATCACATCTGACAAGACCGAGGGAGACAATCTTGAGCGTTCGGCTAAGCCTGATCCTTTCGAAAATTCTTCTTGGAAACCCCATCTTAAAACCTTGACTGAAAACAATGAACTGAACCCCCCTGGTTTGAAACCCCCATTTCAAAACAACAACAACAACACCAGCTGGCAAGGCCAACTCGGAACCCTATTTTTTGTTTGAAATCATAACTCCTGCTTGAAAACCTTAATTTGAAATGCTAACCCAAAGTTGAACCCATTATTTGAAAGCCGATGCTGGTCTTAAAACACTAATCCTGCCTTCGAACCCCCCTATTTAAATCTTAACCCCGCCTTAATTCAAGCAACCAGTGTGAAACACTAACCCAAAGCATGAAAATGCAATTTGAAAGCCGAAACCTTGTTTGGAACACAAATTTGTAAACCTAACATTGGTTGAAAAAGCAAACTCGGGCTTGAAACCCCAATCGTGACGCGTCGACTCACCTCCAAACTCTCCTTTGCCGATGGTCTGTTGGAGTTTCAGCTCCTTCCTGTTCAGGGCCCAGCCGCCTGCGGGGACAGCGCACATCAGTCTCACTTCAGTTGGATTTACGTTGAGAAATAACAACAACAAAAAATAAATCGCATTGCTCCGCTTTCAGCACCGGCCAAGTCTCGTTAGGTTAGCATCTTTTTTTTTTTTTAAACGATGCTCCTTGAGACTATCAAGGCAGGGGCTGTACACACAGGTCGACTATTTACTAATCAGAACTCTGCAGGCGATGGGATTGCACTCGACTGGATGCGTGTCCAACCACAAGGGGCTGAAGAAAAAAAATGCACGGCACACTTTTGAGCATTTACAGTCACTTAAATACTTTTTCAAGGTGCTGAAATGCGACCACTGCCTTCTCATATGTTTACGTTGTGTACACACACATGCAAAACAGTTGTGTGTGAATGAGTCCTGAATGCGCCCTTACTCCGAGAGAACTCGTCCTGCGCCGCCACAGTGCCCTCCATCAACTTGGGCTTGATGAGGCTGGTGCACAGGCCGTCGGCGTCTTTGGTGTAGTGCTGCCAGAAAAAACACGAGACAACGGTGAGTGTGCTTTTGGCCGTGCAATATCCGCTCCGTAAAAAAAAAAAAAAAAAAAAAAAAAAAAAAAACGGCAGTAAGCCAGTAGGGGGTCCGCGTCACGCCCAACATTCCGCATTCGGAGGCGATATCACATCGGATGATTCTTGGGTGTGCCCCTGTTGTGTTGAAAGCAAACATCACTGTCGAGACTTTTTCAAACGGAGTCGAAGACCATTTAAGTTGCCACCTTTGGGGGGATGAACCAGAGAGCTGTAACGGAGGCACGATTAAGTTTCAAAGCCAACGCTCACTCTGCCTCTGTGTTGTGTTGAAAGCAATGCCGCTGGATGGTAATTAAGTCAAGGAGGGCACTTGGGTGTCGGGGTATTATGGGATAGCGGGACAGGAGTGTTAAGTTTTAATACCGGACACTGGCTACTTTCGCCCTGTTCTGTTGAAGGAAATTGCTGCGTGCAGTTGTGGCCAAATCCCACTTTGCTGTGTTCTGTGCGAAAGGCAAGGATGGACACGTACCGGATCTACCGTACTCTGAAGCTCAAATTAGTTCTTTCGTTTGAAAATATGTTTTTGTCCAATTCCATACCCCCCCCCACCTCCAAAAAAAAAGCACACACTGTTACGGCAATATTTGGCCTTTGCTGAGTTCTGTATTAAAATCCAATGGCGACCTGCTGTAGGATCTTTTATTCCAGATCTGTGACACACAAGTTTCACGGGATCCTTCTGTGAATTTGGCTATTATCGGATTGCGGGATGATTTTTAAAACAAATTTTACCACCAATTTTACTGTTACATAGCAGGGCTTTGAGATCGGGCAATCTTGGCTCAATTAGAAGAGCAGAGAGTTCAAAGTCAACAGAGTGAAACTGCATTTAGTTACGCTGCACGGAAATGGAACAAGCTGCCAACAGAAGTGAAATCTTTCCTTTGAGTAATTTTAGAAACCTTTTTTTTTTTAACTTGACTTTTAAAACGTTTTTCTTAAAGTTTTCTGTTCATGTTGTCGAGTTACGTTTTTAGTCATTTTGGGAAGCGACTTTTGTTTTCCCGACCTTGCTTCTGATTGCCGTTCGCTGTTCGGTTTGCAAATGCTTTTAGGTTTTGCGTCTTTGCTTGCGTGAAGCACACCAAGTTTTTCAGGATCTGTTTGAAAGACGCTTTTGTCTGGGTCTGTGAAAGCACACACAGCTGCAGCAAGAGTTAAAAGCAAAGACGGCTTTTTTTAATCTGTGTGAAAAGCAAAACAACAACAAAAAAAAATCTGCCAAGAACACAACATCAACTGATCAGCTATTAAGTGTGGATAGCAGTCGGGGACACCCGAACAAACAGACTTCTAAAGTGCATTTGATGTTTCTGAGGTGTCCCCTGCCGAGGGGAACCTGAAAGACGGATCATTACAGCGGCAAATATAAACCACGACAGCTTTGACTTTCATCTCACGCTTTCTCTGAGCACCAAAACACATTTGCCTCCTTGCTTTTTGTCTGTTACAAGAAATACTTAATCGAATGTCAGTCGCTTGTCATCTTTTCTTTTTTTTTTGGATTAAGTCTTCAGGGTACCAATCACCTCTTTTTACGGACATTGGCTCACCCCCCCCCCCCAAAAAAAAAACAAACATACATGTTAACCTCATCCAATGACAAGCACATATGTAAAAATTTGGTGGTACTGCACACGCTCCTCTATTGGACAGCGATGACATCATGGCCAAAGCTCGCTGCGCTGCAGAGCGGCCGCGCGGAATGGGTGACATGACAACACTGATGAGGATGCAGATGAGGAGGCGCAGCCTGCGGGGGTGGCGCCAATATTTATTTTGGGAAGCGGCAGTTGAGAAGGCGTGCTAAGCGCGCACGGGAATCCGTAAAAAGATTCCAAAGGCTGCAGCGTGAGCGACGGCGTGCGTTGGCGAATGCAACTACCAGGCGGTGACGTTGCAGCAAAGGAACGCATACGGATTCATGACGATGAAATGTCATTTAAGATGAAGCGTGAGCACTCTGCGTCCACTGAATAGCGCGTCACATTGGGTGCCTTTTTCAGTCAGTCTGCGCTGAGCCCTGTCGCGACAAGCCGACCGCAGTCGACGGCAGCGGAGGGGGGCTGTGGCTGCCGAGCAGGAAAATACACACATTAAGAATGGGAGGAATCCTCCGCTAGTGGGGAGGGAAGACGAGGTGAAGAATGCATGCGGGGAGAGGCTATACATAGACTCGAGAAAGAGGCGAAGGCCGCAGAACAGAGTCAAGATTACACAAGGTATCGAGCCGGGGAAACCACCATGACATAAAAAGAAGGGGAAAGAAATAAAATGACGGGGAACAGCTACAGTGAAAAATCCAACACCTTCAAGCGAAAACATTGGGAGAAAGACACATTGAAGGAAGATAGGTGTGAGCATATTAGGTGAGCCTTACTAGACTGATTGATTGATTGATTGATTGCAATTTCCCCATTGCGGGACAAATAAAGGATATCTTAGACCTAATTTTGACCGACATCAAAGGATGCACATTCATTTTGGAGCAGAGAAGAATCAGGCAGTGTCCAAGTACTTTTGTATGGTATGGCCTTACTGAGTGTGTTGCTGATGTTATTTTGGTAGGTCTCGACATCCTGTTCATCATCCGGCCCTGACAAACATTTTGCGGTGCACGCAATGAACCAGTGTGCGCAGCGGCTTGAAAACACATCGCGAGGAAAATGAATTTGAAACTTATCTAAAATCCTTGATTGAGAAAAAAATAAAATTAAAAAAAATGTTTAACAGAAAAATGCTTGATTAAGGAGAACTGTGATTGGTGAATTAATATACAGCGGGGTTACGGCTTTTCAAGTGTGCTAAAAAGTAATAACATTTTCTCTCTCTCAGATGGCTAGCTAGATGGCTAGCTAGATGGCTAGCTAGATGGCTAGCTAGATGGCTAGCTAGATGGCTGACTAGATGGCTAGCTAGATGGCTAGCTAGATGGCTGGCTAGATAGCTGGCTGGCTGGCTGGCTGGCTGGCTAGCTAGATAGCTAGATAGCTAGATAGCTAGATAGCTAGATAGCTAGATAGCTAGATAGCTAGATAGCTAGATAGCTAGATAGATAGATAGCTAGATAGATAGATAGATAGATAGATAGACCCACACACACAGAGCTATGTTTGTTTTTGGTTAGCAATAGCAGCCGTATGCTGCTCGCAGTTTCAGTCAAGAGTGTTTATGTGAGTGCAGTAGGAGAGCGTTTAAAGGGTGTTTACACGGATTGAAACAGTATTAGATTGTGTTGAACAAATGTTGCTTGGAATATTGCCTTTGCTGTGGGGTTTTATGAATGCAACCATTTGGACTCTACCTCGAAGGTATTCCTGTATATCAGCATTGCAGGCCTCATTACGAGCGCGATAAGTTGAGCTCTTGTGTTTCGCGTTATCTGACGGGATGAAAGTCTATGCTACTCGCCTTGCCAGTCTGGCAGATAACGGATCAGACAGGCTTTTTGAAGAATGGGAGAAGTTTAGTCGAACCCCATTGGGAACAACCGTAGTGCGTGTGTGTGTTTGTTGAATACGCAGAGTTATGTAATGGATGTTAATGAGTAGAAACACATTTATTTTTTGTCCATTCAATTAATTTTTAAAAATTCTGGATAAGTAAAAGACTCGCCAAAACAAACTACAACATCGCAGTGAGGCATTTCTTATACAATATACGGACTTATTTAACTTGCAAAAACCATGAACGGTTCAAGTAAGGTCGGCGCTACGTGGAAACCAACAATAAGATTTATCTTTATGGTGGGATTGTAATTGATACCGCACGTATTGTAAAGCCACCTTGTTTGCATGTCACAGTCTTGGAGCAAACCTCGACAGACTGTGAAAAATCAGCATCACCATCTTTCTCATGGCAGAATTCTTGTAAGCCCGTTTCACACTATTTCAAGGTGCCCACTGGTATTTTGGTGTTGTCCCCCCCCCCCCCCCCCCAAATCAAAGTGATGGCTTTGTTGTTAAAATGGTTTTACGCTACCATTCCCCCTTTTCGCCCGCTCACCTCCACCAGCTGCATGAGGTTGTCGAAATACTCCTCCTCGTCGATGGTGAGCTTGCCGTTGTGGTAAATGATGCGGTAGTGCTCCACCTTGCCGTCGCAGCTGACGCAGAGCGTGTAGTCGCCCGGGTAGTTGGTGCTCTCGCGGACCAGAAATAGGCCCGTCTCAGGAGGGTAGAGCAGCCGCTCGGCCTGCTCGCGAGTGATCTTCCCGTGGAACCAACTGAGAGCAGACCGGAGGGGGGGGGGGGGGGGGGGGGGGGGGGGGGACATAAGATTAGGCACTGTAAAAATAATTGTCATTCTTGACGTTGAGAGACAAGATTGTCAGTTTTGAGGGTGATGAACAAATGACAAGGGAGTGAAAACTGTTGACATTTGACGGACATTTAAAAATGCCCGACAAAGCTTGTAGCTTGCCCCATACTTTAAAGGAAACACTAGCAGTACGATCAAGCATCTTAGGTGCAACGCATCGTGATAAATGTATAACGTTTCCGCAACACAGGATAGTAGAGTTGCAGCTTTCCTCACAGTCGCCACTTGGGGGCAGTGGAGGGGTGGGTGGCTGACTGACTGGGTCTGCGACTGGGTCTGAGTGGGTCAGAATGAGAACGGGACCACAGCTGAAGCCATCACGTAACCCGGAAGAGAAGGCAAGAGTGCTTCTTCAAAAAATATCTTCCCGTCATTCATAAGCGAATCAACTCCGCGCCGTGGAGGAAACGGCTCGAAACTATTTTCCACAGAGGAAATAAGACAAAGTGTGAAGTGAATTCTGTGTCCGCCACAGCTATCTTACAGGACGAACGCCGAGTAGTTTTACTTTATTCAGTTTTTATGTACTTATGGCAAAGTGAACTTTTAAAGTTTTAGACCTTTATCAGGTTGATCATTAGTGCGGCATGATGGGAATGATGGTTAGCACGTCTCCTTCACTGTCCAGACGCTGTGTGCTTCAATATTGTGCATTGTAGCCTCCTTCACGCCACCCTAATGAGGACAAGCACCGTGGAAATGATGGATGGATGGTGATCACATTTTTCGTCTCTTGCCCTCAATGGCATTAAAAAAAAAAAAAAAAAATCACCCAAAAACAAAAATAGATAAAATCACCCCAAAGCACAGCCCATGGCTGTTTTTAACTCCAAGGTTTTATTTGACTGTTCTGGTATTTGTTTCCTCGTACCGCTCTTAAGAAAAAAAAATAAAAAATTGTGATAATAGGCTACAAAGTTGGACTGAAGTGGAGCAAAAGGAAGTTTGTGCCTGCGTAGCCAATCATTAACGCTTGTTATGTAACAACCCAGTCGAGCGCTGGATGACCCAATGACTCAAAAGTTGAACGCTGCGGTCTGTGATGCTCATGACGGGCGCAAAGGGGTCACAGGAGTTGGAGTGCAGCATTTATGAGTTTGGGGATCGTTTTATGGATCGGCAAATGACACACGGCGTGTGGCTGTGGGGTCCAATTATTGCCGGTGTGTCTCCGAAGAAAAAAGTGAACCACCACCCAAGGTAAAAGAAGCGGGAATTGTATTTTCACTGTTGGAGACAACAATTCATTACCAAGCCCCCAAATTACACTTTGACAATTAGCTTGTACGGATTTGAGCGTGTGGTGGATAAAGCGACCTCCCGTTTGAAGAAAACCAAATCACAGCTTGCAATTTCCCTAGTTGAGGCATACATAACCTCATCACCAATTACATCGCAAATATGTTTGTTCCCAGATCCTAACGCCAAGAATGCTGTCAGTTATTGCTAATCTACGCCACACCTTCTATGCCAGAGGTGGACAAACTACGGCCCGCGGGCCAAATCCGGCCCGTTGGTCTTTTTAATCCGTCCCGCCGAAGGTTGGTACACAATTAAGGTTCAATGTCAACGACTGCATTCATTTCATTTGGACTTGTAATGACAGGCATTTCAACGCCAGGTGGCAGTTACTTGAAGTTGCAGAGCATAGGGAAAGTCGAAGAAGAAATCCCGTTCGATAGGATGTACTCTTAAAGTCTGAAAAACGTGCCCAAAATACTGCTTTTTAAATAAAGAAATCCAATTAATATTATGTCGAATTTAGTTCACGCTTTTGATCCGGCCCTCCATAATATTTTCTGGTTCTCATGTGGCCCTATGCAAAAAATAATTGCCCACCCCTATTCTAGGCAGGCGCTCAAAAGTGGGGTAACTGCGCCCACCCAGCATAGCTGCCAAGTCATGGACAAAGAAACTGAGGAGGCGGTAATAAGTAAATTCGCCCCGTTGTGAAATCACACTCTGGCACAATTCAGAATGGCGTACTTTGGTAGCTTGCAAAAATAATTCTTGGTTATGAGTGGAAACGCATTCCAGAGACCCGAATCTCTGTATACAAGCTACTAAAAAGTCCACTTCACATCATACGGCCGCTTTAACGTTTGCTTTTCTTTTCATCGTGGCGGAAACGTAGACTCGTTCACTTTTGAGGCGCACGTCGGCACCTGTAGGGGAGCTTGGACTGCCATCTTTTGCGCCAACATCGTTCCTTGGGCACTTACGGCATAAGACTGAGTTTCCCTCCTGATTTGACTCCTTCCCTCTTCTGGACATAGTTTGCTGGAATGGTTCCCTCTCTGCCCACGATGTTCCTTGCTTTGTACCAGTTCGGATCCTGAAGACAAACATTTTCTTCAGCTGACCAGAGCAAACGTTCTAGTCAAAAATAACGGAGTCCCGGTTACCCTGGTGACTCCGATGATGGTCAGCACATCTCCTTTGCAGAAAGGCAGGTCCTGCTCGTTGGCCGTCTGGAAGTTGTACTTGGCGACGCACTCCGTGCCCGTCGACCACGGCGCCTGCAACACAAAACAGAAGATGGCGTCAGGACCAACGTGGCTTAACGCGTCTAATCGCTACTGATCAAAGGGGCATGCGTAAAAAAACACTGAAGATGGGTCATGAATGAGTTGATCCAAAACAGTTCCAATGCAACAAGGGGGCGGGGGGGCTCAAGTACATCAAGGAGTGGCCGAGTCAATCTCTCTAAATCCAAAAGAAAACCTGTGGCGGGAGCTGAAGCGTTTTTCTTTTTTTCCCCCCACTTTTGACTGATTCTCCAGCTATAGAAATAAAATCAAGAGGGGGAAAAATCTGATTGAATATTTAAATCTTTTATTTTAATACTAGTATTAAGCTGGTGTTTCTCATCAGTGTTGAGAGTTCCCCTACATTTTCATTTTGATTTTTCAATGACATTTTCTTTTGTTGCCTTTTGACTCAATGGCAGTGTTGGTATGGCAATTCTGAATCAAATTCTCATACTGTTGCAAATGTTCCCCCAGACCTCAAGCACGGGTGTACTGCACACAAACGTCGAAATAAATTAAAAAATCTATATCCATGTATCACGGACTCTGCTTGTGTCAGGATAGGTGTGATGTGCTATTGACTTACGTGAATCCCAGACATGATGAGGGGAAGTGGGCGGCAGGTGTCCTCGGGCAGGTAGCGCTCACTGTTCAGCTGGTACCATCAGAGCTGCCACGTGAATAAAGCCATGTGTTAGATGTTGGGTCAAAAGTCACGTGCATTCACACAATGCATAAAACGATTCTCGAATTCTGACGCTATACTATGCCCACAATAGATGGTTTCCACCTTATACCTGTAACTTCGTGATTTTGAATCATCCATCGGTCAAGCACGCCTTCTCCTGATTGGTGCTAATTTGGGAAAATTCCAGAGTAATCGTTCGGCACTTCGTACGACTCCTGGAATTCACCCCAAATTATTACGAAAAATTAATAAGGCTAAATTGAAGTTGTTTAGCCGTCAGCTATAATTGTACATTTTTACCATGGCATTGTTTCTTATTTTTGTCTTCTTTTAAAGTCTTATCAAGTGTTGGTAGTTTTCTTCAATCACTGTCAATCATCTTCCGAAACGGTACGCCAATTGGGACGACTACGCATCAGCAAAGATGGTTATGCTGTACTGCCCCCCCCCCACCCCAAAACAGTACGACCAAATCTGCGCTACCAGTGGAAAAGTTTGTGTCGAGCTGTGCTTCACATTAAAAAGTACCAGGAAAGTGGTTCTTAGACTGAAAAATGTGATGACCTCTTCTGAAGCCTTTTGCTTTTGCGACCAGTCAGCCGAACAGGAAGTTGCGAGTCGAGCGAGAAGGAGGAAGTCAATAGAC
Source organism: Hippocampus zosterae (assembly GCF_025434085.1). Taxonomy (NCBI): domain Eukaryota; kingdom Metazoa; phylum Chordata; class Actinopteri; order Syngnathiformes; family Syngnathidae; genus Hippocampus; species Hippocampus zosterae. The sequence continues at coordinate 6,546,997 of NC_067454.1, read as the reverse complement.
TCACATTTTCCATCTCTTTGCATGAAGCGGGGGAGGGGCCAACGAGAACGTCCGAACCCCCACAAAGGAAAGCAATACTCGTTGGTAAGGCTCGGTGAGCATGACACGTTCCCTCGAGAGATCGCCGACGCCGCTCTCGCCACCGCATCCTGTGTTGACACAGGAACTAGCCTGGCTGCAGTCAATTGCAGATAACGGTTACGTATTAGCCCGGGCCGACCCCTCTCGAGTCACCCACAGCAGCATTGTGAGACCAAAGAATGCTATTCTTAACCGAGGAATGCCTAAAGAGCCATTCAAGCACATCAAGCAAACCCGCTGCTCGTGCAATATGCCCAACTTAGTCAAGTGCTACTCAGTCAACCCCTTCCTCTTTCTTGCGGGAGGCACGCCATTGTTGACTTGCTCAAATGGCCCTCGCACGTGTATGGAAATCATATTGATGAGCGTGCAGGAGATCTGCTTTTGCTCGACAACGGTTGCCATTTCAAAACCGGACCATAGAATAGGTCTTCGAACAACACACAAAAACATGCAAATCAGGGCTGCACGCGATGAGATGAACATGCAATACGAGCGTTGAATATAGCAGTAGATACTTTTTTTTTTAAATGTAATTGTTGGTGGAGTAATGGCTGGTTATATTCAATTGGGTGCACTTCCCCACAAGGAGGCTGACATGTTTTCTACAATAATTTAAATAAGTAAATCAATCAATCCAAAAGGATGTGTCGTGTAGGTTATTATTATTATTTTTTTTATTAGAACTTGCAAACAGCCATCAACATTAACATTAACAATGCAAGCCATAAAATTAAAAATAATGCAATTGTGGTTTCATATGAAATCTTTTTTTTTTGTGGTTGCAATAAAAGTGTTGCATGCGTGTGTTCACGGAATCATTTGCGTCGTTCTGTACCAATTTATCAATGCACGACGCTAATAATGCAAAGCGGTCAGAATGCATCTTTTATACAAAGATGGCAATTTGTTTTGAACATCGTAACGTTATTGCATGTGGCCCGCAAAATCCACAAATGGATTTTTGCCTCACTACAGATAAATAAAAAAGTGATTTGTACCTGGGTGACCCAAAAGTCTAATATAATAATGTTAATAATAATAACATTATAATAACATAATAATAATGTTTTTTTTCCCTTCTTCCTTCTACCTACATTCTTGCTGCTGGAGGCTGTAAATTTCCCCACTATGGGACAAATAAAGGATATCTTATCTTATCTTAATGCAGCTTCTGGCAGGACACACAAATATTTGTATGTGTTAACTGCATGATGGAAGCTTAACACGAGGAGCTACATGCATGATTAACTCCTACACCGACGCGCTAATTACCTTCACACGTTTGCCAAAATGCCTTGTTCACAAGGATGCTCGGATTGTCAACACGGTGCCATGTGGAGTTCATGTCGAGAGGTGTTCCGCCATTAAGATGTTCTTTCTTGATGAAAGCGTGAGTCATGTCAGAGCCGATCTAATGCCGTCTGACACACCAATGGGGCGTTACGCAACTGTAGTGCAGTCCCTGTATAATTGTGGTTTATTTAAATAAATAAATAAATAAATAAATAAATAAATAAATAAATAAATGAAGGCCCGCGCTACCGTAATGCAGCAGTTCCAAGGGTCAAATGGGATTCAAGGCCAACATTTCTGGTGTCGTAAAATTTAAATTTGCACTGTCAAAAGAAACAATAGATTCTCTCACAAGAACTCAGTCGGCGGTCATCAGTATTTACTTGCGTAAGGCTGGGCCCTAAAATTCCTATCACGGTATGAACTGAATCCTTCACGGTAACGATTTAGATCGCGATTCTGACTAGAAGCTAGACAGAAAGTTACTCTGTATTGTCAACCTTGAGAGAAGCTTGAACAAATAGCGTTTCTAAAACTCGTAACAGAAAGCTGAAGATACAATGACAACTGGAAATTGTTGTGTTGGCTAATATTGGGCACTGAAGCTCCGCATTTAAGCACTGGCATTCCGGATAAGCAACGGGCAGTTTTATATGGGATGTTGATACACCAACATTCGTATCAAGGCTTTACTTAAGACTATTGCGGATGGCAGACATGAATGACAATCCTTTCCTCCTAGTATCCAAATTTGTCTCAGCTCATGGTGACGTTGTCATGGCAATGGGTGATGCAATAGCAGTCTTCAATGAAGGAGCACTTCCCGAAGCACGGCACCATGTTGTCCGAGGCCGTGTTATGAGCCCGTCTGAGACAAAACAGCGTGCACTGAATCCTGCCCCTTGTGCTCCAGCTAACTACTCCGCAGCAGGCCTGTAGATTGGTGATGTCATCGTGCTCTTATGGCAGCGTTGGAATTTTTATCCCATTTGTCTGACACTGACATACGGTATATCTGCACGGCACTGCCTCTCACCTGAAGGAGCTTTTCTTTCAGCCAAGTCGGGGGTGTCAAACTCATTTTTGGCGTGGCTCACATGTGAGTTACCGTTTCCCTTGGAGAGCCATGATAACTGAAACTATATAAAGAAGTCAAGAATAACGTTTTATTCAGCTATGAGTAACTGTAATGAAAGGTTTGGAAAACAAGAAAATGCTGACAATCTCTCTCATTTGTGACGTGAAAATTTGATTTCATTTTAGCAAGTATGTGTGCAAGTAAGTTTGAAGCCGTCATCTTTGATTTGCTTTTGCGGGCCACTTAAAATGAGGTGCTGGGCCACATCTGGCTCGCGGGCCTTGAGTTTGACATTTGTGAGCTAAGTCATCGGGCTTTCTGAAGAAAAAAAAATCTAATTCTGAGATTTTTTTCTGATTCATTCTAAAACCACTCAAGTTTTGAAAAACGTTATTCACCCAAGAACCCACTTGCATCAATTTGTCTACACAGATAATACGAAAAAATTTCCTCTGGCGGAAAAATTATGTATGTAAATATAATTGTTAAAAATGAATATATTTTAAAAAATATTCAATCACTTAAATGAGACGTCAAATTGCATGGCTTGGCTGGTCAATGTGATGCCGTTTGTCACTCTGTTAGCTTCTTACCATTGGTGTAAATATATTAAAAAAAAAAAAAAAGAGAGGGCCCAAGCTCGGGAAAGTTATTGTCAGCTTCTAAAACGAGAGCGACAAAACCGCAGGCATCTGGGGCGATGCAAAGCACACTTTATTTATACTGCGCCGCTTCCACCGCGATGAGTTTCGGCAGGCGACGCACAGGAAACACAGAAGCACGAACGTAATGCTGGTAAACACATCTTAGACAGGCTTCGTATTTATTTGCTGTTTGGCCCAGATACTTTTGAAGAAAAAAAAAAAGTCACAGATTGTCTCGAGGGTAATCTAATACATTAAAACTCAATTAAACCTCACTCAGCACAAGGACACCATTATGTTCATCACCAGTCAACAACATTCTTCACAAATCCAAGCGCCGAGTTAGTGAAATGCCATACAAGCCCTCTGGATGCCGCATGAACATCTTTACTTTGTTGTCGCAATGAGCTGGAATTTTTGACCGCCACGTTCGAATGATCTTTATTTATTTATTTTTTATTTTTTTACTTTCCCCAAATTCAAAGAGATAAAAGGTCTGCCGGGCTTCTTTTCACAGTTGCATGATTTCTCAACTCAGCATGACCGGAGCAGAAGAGCAATATGGAAATGTGTACAGGAAATCATGCAAAATGTATTGTTGGTTTCTCCGCATTCTCTGCAAGTGAAGTGTCACTTGAATGCATCTCATTCAACTGTGACTGTCATTTTGTCTGTTGGCAACTGTGAAGACAACCGCCTGGACTCGTAGGGCCAAATCTGCGCTAGCATATTTGGTGACCATTTAACCACCGAATCCCAAATTCCTATAACTGGAGTGCACATATTTAGTGCTCATCTTCTACACCAGATGTTGTCCAAAGCACTTTTTTGTTTTTTAATATGTGGCTGATGCGCAGCCGTGTCAACCTATGAAAAGGTTTTCCTTTTAAATAACTTCAAATAATCTTCACCTGCAGGATCCCTTACCGTACGCCAGCCAATAGCAGAATCCAGAGTGTTTTCCACACTTTTGGTGAAGTTTTAAATATAAATAAATGGCCTATTTTGGGTTTTTTTTTCCGTTTTTTTGGGCACACCGCATTATAAGACGCAATTGACAATGCATCCACTAGAACAAGGAAACGGCAACAGAGTGATCAGATGTCAGTAAAACTTATTTAGGCGACACAGTTCATTTAACCAACAGTAAGTTATAACATTGACTCGTTAACGTTGAACTCTCTTGCCGCTGCTCCATTTTCGTGTTCAACTGCGTAACCTATCGCCTTAAGTTTGAACTCTGCATTGTCAGCAGGTCTCCAGCAAGGAGCCATTTTGGGGTCGAAATATTCCTGTAATGACCATACACAAGGCACATTGTGAGGTTTTAAGAAAATGCAAGACTTTTAGGTGCACCTTTTAGTATGCGGAAAGTACGGTATGCGCCTCACGCCGCATCAGATTGCAAAATTACTTGTTTCTACGTTCTATTACTGTAATGAAAAGGCAATGATGTGCCACTTGGTGAATCGTAACGGTTGCTATGAGTTTCAAGGAAACCAAAAACTTGCCAAGAGTGCCAATATACCCACAGATAGTCTACAGTCTCATTTTCAGCATTGTCAGATGGATGCCTACTGCGACATCTGATTGAAAACGTTTTTTTTTAAATTATTATTATTTTTTTACTGATAGACACATTTTTCGTGGGTGTCAGAAGCTTTTTATTTTGCGGGAAGCAGCTTTTTTTTTCCCTTTTGGCGATAGTAGCAACGCAACTTTTTTGACGATGGATGCGACCCTGGGGGAGCTGATAACGACTCTTTTTGCTGAGAAAAGCAAATAAATAGCAGTAACACGTTTTTGGATGATAAAGGCGACACTTTTTTGGGTGATGTCATTTTGTCTGCTGCTCCCATGGTCCGAGGTTTTTTTTTCCAATAAGCTGATAAATTTCTGTTAATATATCCACAAATAAGCTCATATTGGCCAAACTTCCTAGCTATTCTCCACTACGTCCTTTCAATGTGGAGTTTGGTGATACAGACTGAAAATATTCCAACGGGGCAAGCGAGAAGAAACGGGAAGTAGCTCACATCCTTTCGGCTGCATTTAATCCCCGAGCGTTCGCCTCCTATCTTTGTCGAAGCGAATGAAAAAAAAATAAAAAGGAGTGTGACAGAGAAGGGGGACAAGCAGACAGGTGGGCTGACAGACAGACGGCGTGACGTCACGGAGCAGTGGGCCGCTCGGGCTCACCGCTGGCGTGGGACAACAAAAGCAGGCAGGCAGGAAGTGGAAGAAAGAAAGGAAGAGGGGCCGCGGGGAGGCGAAAGGGCCTGCGACGGCTGGGCCGCACAGGCGGAGGAAGGGTGATGCTGGGCGATGGCGAACGCTTATTGTTTGAGCTTGAGCGCTGCTCTTCGGTGTCACAGCGCGGACAGACGCACACGCTCTACAGCGCCGGCTATTTATACCCTCTCCATCGACGTAGGTGGAGGCAGCCTGCATTCGCTTTTATCAGCGCATACATTATGGAGATGCCGAATTAAATTAAAGGGGCCGTCTGCTCTGATTGCCTGCCTCCGTATGATTGATGTCTTTCTTTCCAGGAGGAATCCCGCACGCTTCAAGTATACTTATGACGCGTTTCTTCCAAGGCCGCGCTGCTTTGCGATACACTTGGAAGATGGTCCAAAGCTTTTTCACACTGCACTTCGATAGGCGCAGTGCATCCGTGACAAACTCATTCACTGTTTATGTGCTGCGAGGGCGTGACGACAGAACGCCAGATTGCGTCACGCAGCGAGGTGGCCGCATGCCGTGGCGGCGCCGCGCTTTGAGTTAAAAAAAATCCTAAACTCTGGAGTGATGTTGGGCAGGGCGGCCGATAAAAGAAGGGTGGGGGGGGGGGGGGGGGTGGATAGAATGGATGGACGTCAATTTCCGAGAGATTTAGTGAATGCATTATCGCCACATGAGGGCGGCCCGGTAGTCCAGTGGTTAGCACGTCGGCTTCACAGTGCAGAGGTACCGGGTTCGATTCCAGCTCCGGCCTCCCTGTGTGGAGTTTGCATGTTCTCCCCGGCCTGCGTGTTTTTTCTCCGGGTGCTCCGGTTTCCTCCCACATTCCAAAAACATGCGTGGCAGGCTGATTGAACACTCAAAATTGTCCCGAGGTGTGAGTGTGAGTGCGAATGGTTGTTCGTTTCTGTGTGCCCTGCGATTGGCTGGCAACCGATTCAGGGTGTCCCCCGCCTACTGCCCGAAGACAGCTGGGATAGGCTCCAGCACCCCCCGCGACCCTAGTGAGGATCAAGCGGCTCGGAAGATGAATGAATGAATGAATTATCGCCACATGTAGCGAGACGCAAGATGGGATGTCGTGTCTCAAAAACTCTCGTCTCAAATATTCTAACTTGGGCACAGCATGGACACTGCATCCAGGTGGATTGCAGTCTGTTAAATGAACATCGGGGACGACCTTGGAAGTGACGGGAAATGGTGTGTGTGTCTGTGTATGTGTGTGTGTTTGGCTGCTGCCTCATCTCGTGTGGTAGCAACACATGACAAGACTTCTATTGAAGCCGCGGGGAAGAGGAGGGGGATACAAAGCGCATGCACACAGAGGCACAAAGAGCGTCATTCGCAGCGGGGTGCCGGCACAATATGTCAGCCCCCAAATTTCTTTTGATAAAGAGATGCATTCAGCACCAATGACACCATGAAGAAACACCCGCATCGTGACTAGCAGGAGGAGTGGGGGGGGGGGGGGCACATTGGCAAAACTGGGAAACGAGAATAACTATGGCTGCTCTATCAGACTTCCAATGACAACCTCAAATGAGATGCCCGCGTGCCATTAAAGCAAGTTGTTCGACTGACGTTTCAATGATAAAGCTATCAGCAGTTTCTATTCGCAATTATTCACAAAAACGTAGTTGCATAAAAAGTACCACAAAAAAAAGACCGCTGCATGGCAAGATTTTGAGCAATAGCAATGTCAATTGTGTAGTCTCGTTAGCCGTTTACTTGTAAAGACGCGTTGTGAGCAAGCCTTTCTACATTTGGCTGAATTGCCAATTCATTAAATGCTATACCCGATGTCCGCTGATGATTGGCAGGGAGGCTGGGGGAAGAGCCGACACTTTCAGGCAACTGCCGGATCCCAAAGTCTGTGTGCTGTGCATGTGCCAAATGCACAGATCGGCGAACATTAATTGACAAATGTAATTCGGCGAATTTGTGCTCAAGTGCTGCGTCAACCAAATTGAGAAAAAAAGCACAATGTGTTTCTAATAAAATGAATGAATGTATTTTTTTTTTTTTAAATGTCACACACGAGCAAGATTGTTGTGCTGTATTCAGCGTTTTTTTAGCATTCAAGTAATTTGCCATGTCTGGATCCTGGTGACAACTTTTATTCTTAGTTCGAGACAGGAAGGCGTCGTACGACTTCCTTTTAACAGTGGCCATGAGAGTTTGAAAGGTGAAAAACAGGAGATCGGGTTTTTAGATGGCGAGGAGCATGAACTTGCTGGCTGGCAGCGTGGCATCTATCGAGCGTGCACCATATCAGCAGTCATGTGTCGGATTTGGTGCCAGCCATGAATAATAAAATTTGCGTCGCACTGTGCCAGGCCTCTAAATTATTCATCCTTGTGTGCGGGCGAGCATCAGCGAGCAGTGTGGGACACTCACCACTCTGGGGACCACACAACATAACACACATTCACTTGCTCACGCAAACTCAGAAAACAGGAAGTAAAATAGTGTGTGGGAATATTCGCTTGCATCAGGGAAGTGAATTTATATTCCACCATTCAACCACGTCGGGCAGACGACCTTGGTTTTGTGTTATTGTTTGTGGATAATTAAATATTGCAGCTAACACACAGGAAAAAAGTTTCAGAGGACCTTGACATATTTTTTTTTTTTAAACGTGTTTGGCTCCTAAAATGTGCAATAGATGAAAGTGAAAAACTGACAATAGCGGAATCCCCTTGAGATGAAGCGAATGAGGCCAGACGTTTCTTTTCACAGGCTACGTTTAGAAAATGTAACCTAATTTATCTGGGAGAAAATGACCTAAAACATCCCCGTGCTTGATGATAGTTTCAAAGGAGCATATTCACGTCAGAGGATTCATCGCAAAGGCTTGTTTTGTCACTGCGCCTAGGTGGAATGCATCTTTCTCAATAAACGGGAGTCCCATATGTACACAGTCATGATAACGTGGCCTCGGAATGGACCATGCCTCATGATTCCTGCGCCTACTATTGCAAGTTGTGAATTGCTTTCCCATCTGGGGCTTACAGGGATGGAGTTTGGCACAAAATTGGTAGAAAATATACAATCAAAAGAATTGTGATTTTCATTTTTCTATAATTGCCCATGCATTGTGAAAAGGTGTTCCGCAATGCACACGCTTCCTTCGGCCTGTTGTATTAGCATTTGGTGAGTTCTGCATAAAAGGAACGACTTAATAAATGTCTTCTGATGCAGCGACTTTCCAAGATTCCTGCGCAAAAGAGGTTTGGTTGTGATCACGCACTTAATGAAGAGGAGGGAATGAAAAAGGGGTCCATTCTCATGTCAGGGGGGTTGGGGTGGTCGCCAAGTATGAATTAGGACTGTATTAAAGTGACGGCTAGCAAAAGAACGCAAAGGATTAGTGTTGCTGGCGAAGCAAGTCACGACTAACATCATTTTTATTTTTTTAAATAACTGGAAGCACGTAGAAAGACCATCGAACTCACTGAAAGGCCTTCGAGACGGCCTGCAAGAACCAGGAAGAATTTGGTCGCCGTGAATGAAGAATTAAGACATGACGGCCAATCACAAAAATCGACAATAAAACCAGATCAGATCAAGTCTACTCCAACGCAAATGAGGAAGTGCTTGAATTCTTCGCCATAACGGAAATCAAACTCAAACAAGCTTGAGTACACACGCGGGTTGACATCATGTAGGCGCCATGTACGACGAGCCTTGTGCTGAGGATTGTTCGATCCGTATACCGCGGTGGGGAGAATCGATTGTGTGGGTTTTAGACTTTGTGAAAGAGGTGAACGTTATTTTTTTTTTGCAAAGGTTCGCCCATATTTGGGGTGTTCTCTGGACACTCTGGAGGAGGTGGGCAACAGGAGGATGCAAGCTAAGCTAACAGCTACGATGGACAGACCCTACCACCTCCTCCGGGCTACCCTGTCAGCACTGGGCAGCCCCCTTCAGCCAGAGACTGAAACACCCGCGCCGCAAGAAGTAGAGGCTCGTTCCTACCGACTGCTTTCAGGCTATTGAATCGACGGTCTTGAAAACCTGGATTCACACCCTACTCACCCATTTTTATTATGCTTATATTTATATACTTTTTGTCTTATACTCTTTCACAATTTTGCTGCTGTAAATTGGGAATTTCTCCATTGTGAGACAAATAAAGCTTTTCTGATCTCATTTTTAATTTTATGCCTGCAACGGGTTTCCAAACAGTTGGGCCGGGCAATAACAGACTGGGAAAGTTGAGGAGTTTTCAAAAACGCCTCGATGGGAATGTTTCTCGGGTGAAGAGGTGAGTTGGAAACGGGTAAGTGTCACGATTGTCTGCGGCCAGTTGCTCAGCTCAACATGACCTCTGGTCAGCTTGCCAGCAGGCGTGAGAGAAGAAGCCCTCGCAGACGTGAAGCTGGAGGGAGCAGGGGAGGGATGGGACTGACCAGACGCTGGCACAGATGGAGAGAGGCCGAGGCGAGTTTGCGCCCAAGATGGCTGCTACAATGCTACCATTCTACCGCATGACGAGGGGGGGGGGGCGGCCATGGGGGTCTCGAGTAGTGGGCGGGGGCGGCACTGCGAGTGATGAGCAGAGAGCGTGGCATTGTGACAGTGAAGTGCCGAAAAGTACTTCTGAACAGCAACAGTCAAGGCGACGCATTCCAGATATGCCAAATTGGTATACCATCATAAATCAGGAATACAACAAGACTGTAAAACAGGGGTGTCAAACTCTTTTTTGTTGCGGGCCACATTGTCGGTACGGTTTCCCCTCGGAGGGCCATTATGACTGTGAATTTTGTTAAAACGATCTAACCGCTTGACCACCTCCACATATGACATACACAGCAAACAACAAATTGATGGATAGCTTGTTTTGAAATTCGAAGTCAAGAATAATGTCTTGTTCAAACATTATTTTGCATTAAATATGACCATTTGAATTTTTGATTCAGTCTTCAGCAAGCATCATGGAAGGTGACATGCTTGATTTGCTTTCACGGGCCACATAAAATGATGTGGAGGGCCAGATCTGGCCCCCGGGCCTTGACTTTGACACCATGGCTGTAAGCAAAGGGGTAAATTGCCTGGATAATTTATTCAGTATCCAGCAGAACAGAATTTAAGGCCGTGGCGACTCCTCAAAATTATCTCAGCATTTTGATGCCATACTCCGCCCACATTATTTGCTATACATTGGATTGGATACAACTTTGTTGTCAACTGTGCTGTGATGAAATTTCTTCCCTCTCAACATAAAACAAGAATGATTTCAATTTAATTTAATAAATTAACTTAGCTTAATAAAAATTAAATTGCATTAAAAAAAAAAAGATTACTTAATTTTACCTGCAAAATGGTTCAGTTCACAAGCATGAGCTTCCCGACCTCGCCTACAACCTGAACTACTAATCAGAACCGCACAAAACACGTGTGCCCGAACACAAGATGTAAACATTGAAATGGCTGCCAAAGGGGTTCAAGTGAAACTGGTTACCGGCATACACACAAGGCACACTTTCCAAACCAGGATCAAATGAAAGGTGTTGTTCTTTGGAACACAAATTATAAACCTCAATTCCAGTTGTTGGGAAGTGGGGCCGTTGAGTAGAATATGAACAAAAAGAGAACGCAATGATCCTATTTGTACTGTATTGTAACATCATCGGGCGGCCCGGTAGTCCAGTGGTTAGCACGTCGGCTTCACAGTACAGAGGTACCGGGTTCGATTCCAGCTCCGGCCTCCCTGTGTGGAGTTTGCATGTTCTCCCCGGGCCTGCGTGGGTTTTCTCCGGGTGCTCCGGTTTCCTCCCACATTCCAAAAACATGCGTGGCAGGCTGATTGAACACTCTAAATTGTCCCTAGGTGTGAGTGTGAGTGCGAATGGTTCGTTTCTGTGTGCCCTGCGATTGGCTGGCAACCGATTCAGGGTGTCCCCCGCCTACTGCCCGAAGACAGCTGGGATAGGCTCCAGCACCCCACGAGGATCAAGCGGCTCGGAAGATGAATGAATGAATGTAACATCATCATCACCATATTTGTCTTATTTATGGCCGTACCACACGCCCCGCCCGATGGTAGCTGGGATCGTCTGCTCTTATTGTAAACGTCGCTCCATTCATGTCACGTCCCGACTGATAACCGAAAGGGAGAGCCGCCTCATCAAGTGACGGAAAAAGTCTTCGGATGCACTGACGATGCGCTTTGAACGGAATGCTCTCCCTGAATGCCACGTGGAGCAGCGCCCGGTCTGGCTTAGGTGCTCAGCAAGGGGGTAATGGATCCTCAGTGGGTACGCTCAACGCCCATTTGAAGCCCAGCCAAAGTCTGCTGACCTCAACACAATGAAAGCGTTCACTTTGTGCCCCCCGGGGGCTATTCTCGATGCTGTGTCCGCTTCGCCTTTAACAACCACCAGGGCAGGGATTAAAGCCTGCATCTAATGATAAAGATGCAGGCTTTAATGCTATCGCACCGCTCCCTCGCTACTTCACGGTTCAGTTCTTGCCGATTCAATCCAGAACCTCATGTATCACAGTTTTACCTCACTATTTTGTTACGTTTTCTTGCCGTTTTTCTTCCTTCACAGTCGGGCCAGTCAAAAAAAATAAATAAAATTAATACATTTTCCGGTTTACAAAAATGAAAACTTATTTTACCTCCACACCCCCGCCATTCCAAAATTAGACGCATACATATTAGTGTTTGCAAATTTAGTAATGCCACTTGGTACTGTTTAGATGGCAATGTAGATTTAAGGTTACGTCTTATTGTGAGATAAAAGGATACAATTCAAGAGGAATACAGTCAAACGTCAGTTTTCGAACATCTCTGTTCTCGACCAAATCGGTTGTCGACCAAAAATTTCAAGTTTTTAATGCCTCGGATAACGACTGAAAAATGGTTCTCGACCAAACTGAGAGCACTTGAATGCGCCACTTCAGTCCTCTCGGCTTCCTTACACGAGGAAGTGACGCTTCCTCTTGTAGCGTTCCATTATGTGCAGACGTGTTGAATAAAGTTTTTTTATCTTTAAAAAAGAGTGTGGTTTCGGTTTTCGAACAAATTGGTTGGCCTCCTGGAACGGATGTCGAAAACCGAGTTATGATTGTATTGCGAATTGCATGTCCCATTATCATGATGATAATGTTTTGTTTTGTTTTTACATAATGCACAGCCCTAATTTGTACATCATATTACTTTTCTAAAACTGGACATCCCAAATACAGAAGAAAAACCCGATCTATAAGCGATACCTACAACCAACGTTCCACCAAATAACACAAAAGTAACACTTCACTTGCTTCGCAACTTTCAATGAATAACTGAGGCCAGTAACGACTTCACACATAAATGCAGACAAAACGGATTAAAAAAAAACGGTTTGGCCCGAGATGACATACTGTACGTAGCCACAGCATGTCTTTTTTCAAAATGACATCACCGACTACATGCCCGGCGTGCACATTAAAAGGGTTTTGTTATCGTGACATTAATCTCCTTTGAAATCGGCAATCCCATTTTACACGCTCGTGCGCCTCCTCCACGTTTGTATGGCGGCCGAGCACCAAGTGATGGACAGCTCGGGGATGCACCTTGTTTGCAAAAAGACTCCACTCCGCATGCCAATGAAGTTTGCGCGGCGTAGCGGAACGGGAAACAAAGCTCGGATCCAAACTGACAAACAAATATGAATAAAAATGACCTTGCGGCCATACACATTTCGCCCTTAAATGTGTTTGGGCGAGGCCTTTTCAACGCCTCACTCGCTGCGTGTCAATCACGTGGGGAGCATAGCGAAGCTCAAAGCGTAAGACTCGACAGATGGGGCGATGCAAGTGTTTCAACATCTCGCGAATGTGACGTGTTAAACGGCCACACAGTATATACCGCAATTCCGGGTCAAAGAAAACTGTAGGTCAGCCTTAACAAAACAACACGTCCATTCCCAGAAAAGATTCATGTCAGTGTATCTCTTTGTGCACACTCATGTCAAAACTGGACACGGCCGGCTGGCTGGCTACACAAGGTTAGCGGTTACGTAGATATCGGTATTGCAATAGAAGTCAGACGTTAAGTATATTTGGTTGGTGGTGGTACGCCTGCCAGAATGGGCAGTGCCCCTGTCTATTTAGCATCGTGATATGATATTATTTCAGCTATTTTGAAAATATTTGTCATCTTTGCCTTTCTGCTTTTCCCATGAGGGGTCGCCACAGAGAGTGTTCCATTTCCATCAAAGTCTATCTTCTGCATCCTCCTCTTGAAAACCAGCTGCCCTTACCTGTATGTCTACTCTCACGACACCCATTAGCCTGCTCTTAAGGCCGAATCTCAGTGAAGGTTTGCCAATGCGAGCACACCGAGCGAATGCGTTTTTTTTCTTCTTGTTGCAAAGACATTTCGGCGACAACAAAAAGCGTCTGCAACCATTACAATGATTTAGGAATGTCTCGCAAACGTCTTTGCAGTTGGTTGCAATATTGAATGAACCATGAACCAAAAAACAAACAAAAAAAAAAACGTGCATTCTCTAATCAGTGGTGTCAAACTCATTTTAGTCACCGTTTCACTTGGAAGGCCTTTATAACTGAAACCATCTAAAGAAGTCAAGAATAACTGTTGATTCAACTGTTGTTTAAGTTACTATCATGAGGGGTTTAGTCACAAGAAAATGTTTAGAATATATCTCTTATTTATTACATATGAGAATTTCAAATTTTGGTAGACATTTTAGAAAAGATCATGGAAGTTGACATCTTTGAGCTGCTTTCACGGGCCATATAAAATGATGTGGCGGGCCAGATCTGCCCCCCGGGCCTTGAGTTTGACCCCTTTGCTCTACATGCACACACACGTGCAAACCTTTGCCTCTCACTGAAATAGGGGCTTTGTCTTCTTCTTATTCACTTTCCCAGTGGCTCCATACTCATCATCCGTCCTCAGCTTCCTGACAGGACGGACACAACAGGTGAGACCGGGAGCAACAACATCATCAACGCGCACCACCAACACTGGAGCCCCACAGGGATGTGTCCTCTCTCCACTGCTCTTCTCCCTCTACACAAACGACTATCCAACTGCCCTGTGTCAACCGTCGAGACCTTCAAGTTCCTGGGAATCACAGTCTCCCAGGACATGAAGTGGGAAGTCAACACCATCTCCATCCTGAAAAATCCCAGCAGAGGATGTACTTCCTGAGGCTGCTGAGGAAGCATGGCCTGCCACAGGAGGTGCGACGACAGTTCTACACGGCAGTCATCGAATCAATCCTGTGTTCTTCCATCACGGTTTGGTTTGGGGCCACCACAAAAAAGGACAAAATCCGACTTCAACGGACAGTTAGGACGGCGGGAAAAATCATTGGCACCGCCCTACCCACTCTTGAGGACTTGCACACTGCAAGAATGAAGACAAGGGCACGGAAAATCCTCCTGGATCCCCCGCACCCTGCCCACCACCTTTTCCAGCTACTCCCCTCAGGCAGGCGTTACAGATCCATGCGCACCAAAGCCAGCAGACACTTAAACAGCTTCTTCCCTCTAGCCATTAACTCCCTAAACAGTAACTGACGTAGTCACTCTTCTTGTACTACAAATACTGCTACTGGTCACTCTACAATGGTTCAATGATTTTCTGCACCAACTGTACAAACTGTCATCGTATTGTATTCTACCACTGATCACTTTAGCTCTGCTTGATACTTTTGCACATTTTCTCACTTACATTACGAAATGTTCTTGCATACCTATTTGTCATGTCCTTGTTTACGATGATACTAATGCAGCGTGTTATACCGGAGACAAATTCCTTGTGTGTTCTACATAGTTGGCCAAAAAAGATGATTTTGATATACTCGCGATCTCTCTTCTGGACGTGTCCAAAGTAACTCAGGGTGATCTCTCATACTTTTCCCCCCAAAACATTGAACCTCGACTGTTCCGCTTGACGAGCTCATTTCTAATTCTATCCATCATGGCGTCTACTAAAGAAAATGTCAACATATCCATTTCTGCTAACTGCATCTGCGTAAATGTGCATGTGTTTGCCATAGGCTTTGGCAGGAGAATTAGTACGTGACATGTGCATCAAACAAAAAATAGGCATTTAAAGTTGTGCCCTCACAGCCAAGCTCAACTAAAATGAGACAACCAAATCATTTCATTAAGCGATTAAATTCACACGTTCATTTGAATGAGTCGATCTCAAAGACTCACTCATCAAATACCTAAACATAAATAAGACAGTACAAAATACTAAATATGCGTATGCACAGTGACTGAAAAAATTTGGTGCACTGGTCAATAATGCATGTGCACCGACACACCTCTCAAGCACACCCCCGCGTTTAAGGAATTTTGACCAGCGACGTTTAACAGCTTTTTGCGATCCAAGGACAGTTTAGATCTTCTGTTTGGGCCCTTTGACAAGACGGAACATCAATTAAAGATGTAGAGCACCACATTACTTTCTTGGGCTAGCCACAGCTGTTTAGCTGCCCAAAAAGTGTACAGTACATTTGCGCTGATTTACATCCACACTCTTGTGAGTAAAGACTACAAAAATAAGTTGAGCTAGGCACAAGGGCCCCTCCTTCTTTGTGGTTGGAGCGAAGAAGGCTGCTGAAGCCCTTGGTGGTCGTGCCTCGGCTTGCAAAGGTATGCACCAATCATGGCTTGAAAGAGCAGCAGGCAGGACGGGAAGCGACTGGCAAACAAGGCCAAAAAAAACCCTGCAGCCGGTCAAGTTCTTTAATCATTCAACAGCATCAAATATAATATAAAGGTATCTCGAGATGGCAATGTTTGGGATAAAACTGACAATACCATCATTTGCACGTTTTGAAGTATGCAGAATTTGAGCAATGAAACGAGGTGGGGATAATCTAGGTAGGGGTCTGTTATCGGACAGGACTGTCTCATCCGCTTTAATGCCCTCTTGGTCTTACTAACTCAAATCCTGCGAGTTTAAAAATAAAACAGCGGCCGCATTGACCTTTTCCGTCAATGATTGCATTGCACACAAGGTCTTACCAAAATTGTTCTTCCGGCAGTTCCTACCTATCGTCATTCTATTCAAACGAATGCAACGAATATCCTGTCACAACTGGTGGTTAGACCACAAAAGCCTTCCGCCAGCAAAGTCCGATAATGGAGCCCATGTTAGTGGGTGTCCTCCGGTTCAAAACTAGCAGTGGGCGTTGTTAGCAAACGCCAACGCAAAAATCGCCTCATTTATGCATTTACGTAAAGTAACACGATATATAGCAAGATAAACGAGAGAGCATCCAAGCGTGTGTGTGCGTCTCCGTTCATGCAATTTCATTTTGTGTTGGGCTAGCGGCTAACGGTAAAGTGCTGCTGGTGGTTACGCGTTAGCAATATTCGGCTAATAAAAAAAAAGTAAACCACAACATTACAATGCTTTATACAAACTAAATGGCAGCTCGTGGTTTTCTCGTTGTCCCGTTAGCCGCCGATGCTACGACGAGCGAAATCAAGCACAGCGAGACGAAAACACTCCCCCCCACACAGAGGCTACAAAAGAGGCTAACTCACCCCGAGAAAAGCGTCGACCAAGCGGGCTGCGACAAACTAGCGACGGTGGTCCATGGGGGTGACTACGGCGGGGAGCATCCGGGTTGGGCTGCTGCGGTTCGAGTTGTCGACAATTCCAAAAACGTTGCGTGGACTTGACGCTAGTTTGCGCCCTGTCGATCATGTGTGTTTATTTGTGTAGCTGTGTGCGTACGTGTGGCAGCAAGGCAACAAGAGAGAGGGGCCTTCTGGTTGCCGAGAGGAAATGGTCTCCGCGCATGCGCAGCCGGACGAGCGGCAGCTGGCTCGGCTTCACGGTCGGCGAGCACAACCCAGCGGCCAATGTAACAGGCAACAATCAACCGATGGTCGACTTGTTACTGCCAATCGGTGTTTAGCGATTCTCGTCCCGATAAGACGACTCGTTGTCGGGGTATGGGTCATTCCAGGAATGAAAAAAACATTCTTGATATTCTCGCCACCCCATGTAAACTCAAATAATCCATGCGCAAAATACAAACACAGACGAGTTTCGATTTTGTTTTTGGCCGAAGGAAAAAAAAGTAGTGTAATTATGTTGTTGATCAAGAGATTTTAAATATTATTCAAAATACCCAATGGACATTTAAAATAGCTTGTTTCTCCTGTCCCTCGTTCTTAGATTCCGGTGTTGGTGACCTTTGATATAGCATCATTGCGTAAATCATTTCAAATCAAGTCAACTTTATTGATAGACCATTTCATCACAAAAGCGCCTCAATGGGCTTCACAAACCCACTGTTGACAAATATTAATTTTAACAACATCCCCAGATCTTAAGGGCAAGGAAAAACGAAATAACGAAAAACAAGAAAAATGAAGAACCCTTGCTAAGTGGCCTTAGATCGGGGGTCGCCCTTCCAGGATGAGCAAACTGCAATGGATGCAGATATTTAACACAAAATACTTATTCATGGCCCGCATAGAGCCACGTTGAAGGATGCAAGGGCTAAATTGGAAACCAATCACTCAAACAAGTATGTATTAAAATATCTTTTTTAATAATGCCAAATACGGTGATTATATGTAGAGCGGGGCAATTTTCAGGGACTCAAAAACATTAGTTTGCAGTCAACGACTTCCTGATGTCTGGAATTGTGTTATGTTATAATTTATCCACTAGAGAGCAGCATTTGTCTTTGACGCGAAATTCTTGCATGAGCACATTCCCACCCAGAGGTTCAATGCTGTGGAGCATTTGTCATATTAGTGCAGTCATACAATTTTATGTCTGTATTTGTTTTTGTTGATGCAATCACCCTGTGATAATGCCCACTTATTTGACACGGGCCCTGCCGTTCATCTTAGCAACCTAGTCTGTCATCAATAAAGTCTAGCCCAGGGGTGGGCAAACTTTTTGGCTCGGGGGCCACATTGACTTTTAAAATTTGACAGAAGGGCCAGGTCATCACGAGCTATGGTACATTAAAAAAAACTGCATTTGTTGACAGTCCATATCAAACATCAACACAACAAAAGCATGAAAGTACTGTATTAATATACTTTAAAAAAATGACAACAGTGTTGTTGATGACCTATTTTAGCCTGTGCATTGCTGCAGATGGGTTGTGATCAGACCAGTAGAAGTAGAGCGATACAGAGGTCCTAGGTGGTCGAAACCACCCCCCACCCGCCCCCATATTCTGCAACTTCAAGTCAATGCGCCACCTGGCGGTCAAAGGCCTGTCATTACAAGTCCAATTGAAATGAATGCAATCATTCACATCGAACCTTAATTGTGGACCAACCTTCAGCGGGCCGGATTAAAAAGACAAACGGGCCGGATTCAGCCCACGGGCCGTAGTTTGCCCACCTCTGGTCTAGCCAGTGGATGTAAGGACAACTCAATGGAAATAAGACATTGTTTTTATTTATTTGTTTTACTTGTTTAAATTGAAAAAGAAAATATTAAACGAAAATGGATTAAAGATACTTTCACTTTTTATTGGGATGAATTTACACTACATGGTTAAAGTGAACCAATTCCGACGTGGCCAAATTCACTGTATCCAAATTGAAGAGCAGCCACCCTCATTTCCAATGATGATGTTCATTAGAAAAATTCCGGAGACACTCTTGCCAAGAGACTAAATGCGTAACTTAGACCTAAGATGCCGTCACATCACACCTTGCAGAGGAAATAACCCCGTAACCTGAACTTGAAGATACGAAACAGGTAGACACCCACGCGGCTTCTCAGGGCGATGCTTGTAAAACAAGGACCTGATTCCGAGTTTTAAAAAAGCCACCTTCCCTTAACATGAGCAGATCTAGTTCCCATCCTGGAGCATACACTTATTCCTGCTTCTGTTTGTCACTGCTATCTGCTCAACAAAGGGCGAGGTCAGCGACTTTAACCAAACATAACAGGCAGGCCATATTTTCTGTCACTGTTGTTATTTGGGTTCCAAGAGATTTATACAAACTAAATGGCAGCAAAAAAACACCTGTCCGGCACTTTTGACTACATTCAACTCTTCACTCTACAAAATCCTGATCTTGACCTGGTCACAGCGTTTCAAATTCTTTGTTTTGACTCGGTCTCAACTCCTCATCGTCTTAACTTGGTCTTGACTCCACAAATTCCTGGTTTTGACTTGGTCCAAGCTAGTTCTTTCCTCGCCTTCATTCAGCCAAGAACCTTATTTTACATTAGAAATAATCTCTTGGAACCCAAATAACAACAGTGACAGAAAATACGGCCTGCCTGTTATGTTTGAAGACCAAAGCAATATTTGGGGCAGTTGAGAACCGGTCACGATAAAGACTGTGAAGGGCGGAGACAAAGTGGAGGCTCCATCCAACGTGTTGTCAATCACCTTCAAAATTGATGAAAGAAACATTTCGTTTGAAACTAAAGTATTAGTGGTGGCCCGGTGGTCCAGTGGTTAGCCCGTCGTCCTCACAGTGCAGAGGTACCGGGTTCAATTCCAGCTGCGGCCTCCCTGTGTGGAGTATGCATGTTCTCCCCGGGCCCGCGTGGGTTTTCCGTGGGTACTCTGGTTTCCTCGCACATTCCAAAAACATGCATGGCATTCTGATTGAACACTCCAAATTGTCACTCGGTGTGAGTGGGAGCATGGCTGGTTGTTCGTCTATGTGTGCCCTGCGATTGGCTGGCGACCGGTTCAGGGTGTCCCCCGCCTACTGTCCGAAGACCTTTGTGAGGATAAGCAGATCGGAAAGTGAATGAATGAATGAAGTAAAGTATTATTTGGCGAACAGTAATTGCGGAGTTCCGAGTGTCCGCTGTTACAAGGAGCGCGTATGTGGCGCTCCAGCAGTCACGCGATGGCGAGAATCCTGAGAGCCGCGGCAACCTGTGCTTTCCGAATACAGTACTCTTTTGCATGTACGGACGCAAATAGCCAAATAAGGCCAAGACCTTAACCGCTTGCATGTCAGAGACCAAGCGGGCTCATGAATGACTTACAGTATATCCCACACTCCAGCTGCCCAAACAGTGAAGGCTCATACTGCCCCCCCCCACCTCGTTGTCCTCAAGTATCCTTGACCACAGCACTTGACCTCGCGACTGTGGGATGACGCAACATAGGTTCAAGCAGCCGAGCAACAAAAGCTTTCAAGGGAATTATCGCATGATTAATGACCCCGATTTACCGTTTTATTGTGATACTTTACAAAGACAACGGTTCGAGAGCAGACCTTGGGCAGGCCAATCAGTGATAGGTGAAAATTCATCGAATGCCACGTGATGCTCAAGATCCTTGTCAGACTTCTCAGATCTGGCGGGATCATTTGAATCAGGTGTGTTGGAGGAGGGAAACATTTAAAACATGCTGGATAGGGATCTAAGGCAGGGCTGCCCATTAGGTAGATCCTGATCTAGCGGTAGATCTAAGACAGGTCCCAAGTAGATCCGAGGAGTGTCGAGAAGAAAAAAAACAAACAACCATTTGTGTGTCTTTGTACATGTTAGTAATATATTTTTTGTGTTAATATACACTGCACATTAATCAGTCTCATTTTCACTAAAAAAATATATTTAAAAAATAAAATAAAGCAGGTAAATCTTAAATTTGTGTGTGTGTGTGTGCATGCGCGCGCCGGTAAGGGTAGATCCCGTGAGGTTAGTTGATCGAAAAGTAGATCTTTGATCCAAAAGCTTTGGGCACCCCTGATCTAAGGGTTTGCCTTAGAACTACTAATGCGCTCCTGTGCTAATAAGTATTGTCATACAGTATCTCTTGTCTCTTTTCCGCTCACCACCCGAAATCAATTTTCAAAATGTTGTGAGTGGTAGCAGGATACCGATCCCTTAAAAAAAAAAAAAAAAAACACCTGTCCGGCACTTTTGACTACATTCAAAGAACTGAGGCGCAATCTCTTATGTGGTTTTAAGAAGCCATTATCCACGCGCTGGGTTCTCACGCATTCTCCGAATATAGATAACATAATACCAGGCGGGCGGCCCGGTAGTCCAGTGGTTAGCACGTCGGCTTCACAGTGCAGAGGTACCGGGTTCGATTCCAGCTCCGGCCTCCCTGTGTGGAATTTGCATGTTCTCCCTGGGCCTGCGTGGGTTTTCTCCGGGTGCTCCGGTTTCCTCCCACATTCCAAAAATATGCATGGCAGGCTGATTGAACACTCTAAATTGTCCCTAGGTGTGAGTGTGAGTGCGAATGGTTGTTCGTCTCTGTGTGCCCTGCGATTGGCTGGCAACCGATTCAGGGTGTCCCCCGCCTACTGCCCGGAGACAGCTGGGATAGGCTCCAGCACCCCCCGCGACCCTAGTGAGGATCAAGCGGTTAGGAAGATGAATGAATGAATGAATGAATAATACCAGGCACGTATGTCTGTCTTTTACGAATGACACAATCTTGTTTCTGTGCAAACTGGTGACCTTTTAAAGCGCAGGTGTCAAACTCAAGGTTCCGGGAGCCAGATCTGGCCTGCCACGCCATTTTATGTGGCCTGCGAAAGCAAATCAACTTCCATGATGTTTGCTAAAATCTCCACCAAAATTTAAAATTCTCATATTTAATAAAGAAGAGCGATATTGCCAGCATTTTCTTGTTACCAAACTCTCATTACGGTAACTGAAACAATAGTTGAATAAATCGTTATTACTGACGTTTTTTTTTCTGGTTTTAGTGATAACGGCCCTCCGAAACGGTAACTTAAAATGTGGCCCACGACCAAAATGAGTTTGACACCCCTGTTTTAAAGAGACCCCTCGCTAATCCCCCCGTGCTGCCCTGCTAGTGGCACATTAGCAGGGCAATGAAAGTCAAGCTGCAGGGAACTGCCCGGCTCAGGATGTCTTTGACAACTAACGCTGCTGGGAGCCTGTTAAGTCCATAATGGCCCCCCGTGGACCTTTCAGTTCGCTCGCCAAGAACCTGATGGCCCCGCCAGTAATGTGTGCACACCATCACGCTCGCGATCGTCACGCAAACACGCACAAGACAATCGCATGAGCACATGTGGCTCCTCATCTTGACCCTATTCCCTGCCGCTTATCGTTTGGCCCCCGTAAATACTGCTGAGGGTGCGACAGGAAGAGTCAAGCACCTCTTGTCATGCAAACGGCTGCTTGGAGTGTTAGGCCAGCAGGAAGTGGGAGTCGTAATCGTGTGCACTAATTGCCGCTTAAGTATTCTGACAGGTAAGAGGCCGTTCACACGACACCGCTTTGGCTCTATTGTTGACGTGCCGACGCAAAAAGAGAACATTTAAGTGCTGTATTTTATTTTATTTTTTGGGCCTCTTTCTCACGTACATCCCACAAAATCGCCACGCCTGAGTCCACAGCTGCTTAAATGTTTACAGTCACCTATATTAAACGTTTGAACAGTAAATAATAATTCATTTCATTCATTCATTCATCTTCCGAACCGCTTGATCCTCACTAGGGTCGCGGGGGGTGCTGGAGCCTATCCCAGCTGTCTCCGGGCAGTAGGCGGGGGACACCCTGATTGGCTGGCGGTTGCCATCCAATCACAGGGCACACAGAGACGAACAACCATCCACGCTCACACTCATTCCTAGGGACAATTTAGAGTGTTCAATCAGCCTGCCACGCATGTTTTTGGAATGTGGGAGGAAACCAGAGCACCCGGAGAAAACCCACGCAGGCCCGGGGAGAACATGCAAACTCCACACAGGGAGGCTGTAGCTGGAATCGAACCCGGTACCTCTGCAGTGTGATGCCGATGTGCTAACCACTGGACTACCGGTCCGCCAGTAAATAATAATAATAATGATAATAATAATAATAATCCCTCCGGCAGCTCAATATTTCAACTGTGTGCGCTTTCACACAGCAACCCGGCTTCCCGCTATTGGATAATTAAATGATGTCAGCACCATCGCCTGGTGTATGAAATACATTTTGGACAACGACATCATTTTCAAGACAACGAGGCCCGTTCAGGTATTGTCACATTTATTTGATCAACATATCATCAACATCAGAGCCCCAATGGTGTCTGAGTTGTCTTTGATTTTTGCGTTCCAAATGTTCAAAAACAAAGTCGTCCGTCAGCGAGCTGCAGCTGGTAGTCGTGAGTATGCGGCGCAGCTAAAATAAACGTGTGCTTGGAAGGGCTCCCTCAAGCATGACCACTGCTGACAGCTCACACATGATGGTTGGATGTGGGCCAATTTGGACTTTCACAAGCATGCATTCCGCGTGGTGCTGCCATGTCAGGAAGACGCTGGAGGGCAGCGCATTTACAGCACAGTTGTCATCTTCTCTGGTGTTCTTTTATGACCGCTGGGCCGTTTGGACCAAATAGTCCACCGATCGGCGTGTGGAGTATGTCATGTCGCATTGCCGATTATTGAAGAGCAACTGAGCAATTAAGTTGTAATTGCACCGGTCACCACTAGAGGACAGATGTTGCTGATTAATGTTCACAGGTTCAACTCCACTAGAGAAGAAGACTGCAATGGAGTTGGCAGCCGTGATTGGTTTACTGGTGTTTTCGAGCCGTTGTCGTTAACGGGAACACTTCCATCATGGAGAAACAAAAGGAGAGTTTCTTATGTAAGTAAAAAAAAAATCTAAACTAAATCTAAACTAAAAAAAATCTAAACTAGCATGTCCTTGTGAAGAACTAGGTAATGATTGCCTTTGCCTTGGGCTCTTGCAAAACTAACCATTACGCTGTCGCACAAATTTATCGCATATTTGAATTAAGATACGCATTGAGTGAACATCTGGTAAAATAAACAAAACTGATTAACGTCCATATAATGGTTCACGGATCAGGTAATCGATGGATGGAAGGTATACTAGAACATCGAAACTTATGGTCTCATTAATCAGAGGAAGCGTCTGCTGACTCCAACTTTTAATTTGAGTTTGAATGCAACTGGTTAATTCCGAACACAGTCACAGGGTGTGGGTTGAAAATATATTAAAAAAAAAAAACATGCACAAAAAAAATAACAAACAAAAAAACCCGTAAAAAATAAATAATAAAATAGTATAAAAAAAAACGCTATTTGATTTGAATAACTTCGGGAATATTTTTTTGTCTTGTATTCTGAGGCTGTTTCACCAAATCATTCCAAAGACGAATCCCTATTGCAAACGTTGGCAGTCTAAATGTTGTCAGAGCGTTCATCAATCTGTTGCTCTCCGCTTCCCACCTCGTCAGCTTCTTCACATTGACATGCATCATGCAAACCTTGGACCTGCCGTGTCGTGCCACACACTTATCATGTAACAGTATATGTGTGTTAGGTTATGCAAGGCACACCGGTTCCTGAAGAGAAAGTCAAAAGTCACCCTCATGCTAAACAGTGACAGGGTGATGGTATCATGGACTTTCAACCACCGTGGAAACCATTTTGTTCAAATTTCAAATAAATTCGTCCCTTTAGGAAACATTGGAAACGGAAACAATTGGTGCGTAACATCACATTTTACCATTATAATTTAATTTAATTTAATATATAATTTAATATATAATTAATAAGGCGGCCCGGTAGTCCAGTGGTTAGCACTTCGGCTTCACAGTGCAGAGGTACCGGGTTCAATTCCAGCTCCGGCCTCCCTGTGTGGAGTTTGCATGTTCTCCCCGGGCCTGCGTGGGTTTTCTCCGGGTGCTCCGGTTTCCTCCCACATTCCAAAAAAACATGCGTGGCAGGCTGATTGAACACTCTAAATTGTCCCTAGATGTGAGTGTGAGTGCGAATGGTTGTTCGTTTCTGTGTGCCCTGCGATTGGCTGGCAACCAATTCAGGGTGTCCCCCGCCTACTGCCCGAAGACAGCTGGGATAGGCTCCAGCACCCCCCGCGACCCTAGTGAGGATCAAACGGCTCGGAAGATGAATGAATGATGAATGAATATAATTAATAAAATAAAAATAAAAAATATAATTAATATTTAATTTAATATAATTTGAGCATGACGTTTCTGATCCACTGGTTAAAGGACACTTTGATTCTCTCCTCTTTCTTCTCAAACTGCTTCAAACAACAAAGCGTGTGACGGAAAAGTGGTTAGGACTGCATGACTGTCCGTGTTTTATGTTATGTGTTGTGTTTATTATTTTACTTTATGTTAACTGTTTTGTAAAGCGCTTTGTTACAGCTGCCGCTGTTGTGAAAGCGCTATATAAATCAGCATGTATTGTATTGTATTGTATTATAAAATCTTATACACATCTAACATATGTGTCCCTTTATATAAAAATGTAGCAATGACACAAGATTAGAGATTTGGGATTTTAATTTACAAGGATACCATTCTCAGGAAAAAAACTTTTTTTTCCGGAAGGTGGTGGGGGTCAGAGACTTACAAGATATGTATATTTTTTTTGCAGCATGTGTTTTGCTGTCATTGATGACACTCAATGCTTATACTAACAGCATGGCTGTGAACAGAAGTGATAGTAGATAAAAGCACAGGCAGTGCTGCCATGTCAGCGATTTTTCTGACCCCTCTTGTAACGTCTTTTCACAAAAGTGTCAATCAATGTTTAATTCTCTCTAAGAAACAGACATCCTGAGCAAAATCACGTTCGCGTGGTTATTAAATGTGACCAGAAAGGCGCCCTGCTCAAGGCAATCCCAGAGTCAATCATGCTCAACATAGACAAACGCACAGTGGCCATTTAGATGTTACAAAAGTGGAGATTAATCCAAATCTTGGAGAGTTATGTCCTCCCAATCTGGAAATATTTTGCCGAGTTTGCCTTGCTCAACTCGAACAAAGATCCGGATGGGGTGTGATGTAAGAGGCGACACTCATTTTTTCATTCTCTGTAAAAAATAATAAAATAAAAAATGTTTTCTATTATTTCTGGTTTCGTTTTTCAATTTGTTGAAAAAAAATGTTTTCGAAGCTCGTTTAGTATCAGGACAGAGAAAGCAAAATCGGCCATATCACTCTTTCCGAGTTGAAAGAGATGAACCAGCGAAGAAAATATTAGCTTGCGGTTCGACCCCGATTGCTGCCGATATACCAATCCAAGTGACCTACTACTTGGTAAAGTTTAGATAAATGTAAGCACGCAAGCAAAGTGAAATGAAGTGAGGGGAAAAAAAAACAAGCAAAGAAAAACTGGAAAAACCTGGCCTTCAGCCCTTAGCTCGCACGCTAACCATGAGCCGGGGAAGTAAAGTCACACGCTACTTGACATTGTGACAGCCAAAACCTTGCGGACTGTCACGCAAGGTGTGAAAAGAAAAAAAAGAAATGCCAAACTAACATACAACCAAAACAACAAAGACAGACAGGATATTTTATTATTATTTTTTTTTTGCGGAAAAATTCATTTTTCTAAAAGTGACCCAAAATGTGCCTCTTAACACCGATGAGTGAGGGGAGGGTCAGGGAGGGGATGGCGAATCGGCACGCTCACCTGTGAAGGCAGTGGCCATGCCACGTTATTAGCAAAAGCAACAATGTCATTGTTGGCTCGGAAATGTTTTGTCACGCCGTACATCGGCGTATGAAAAAGGAAGTAGGCAGCGCTCCAAGCCATTAACTGGCAGCTTCTACTTTTGACAAAGCCCAGCAAAAACTACAAAAGACGAGGATGAACACTGTCGAGAACATTGTTCATTTGGGTGTGGGTCTCTTCGCTGTCCCTCAAAAGCATGTCTCGCATCTTCACTTTGTGTGTATTTTTCGGTGGTCGACTGGTTGGACTTGAGAATAAAATTCCCACTTGAACTCTGGAGATTTCCCGTCGTGCTCTCCCACACAGATCAATGGATGATATCACAGGAAAATTCCTGAAGGGCCCACCCTGCTTTCCCTTGTTTGTGGCTGAGGAAAGAGGAGGAGGGGGGTTAGGGGGGGTCGGGGGATCAGCGATGGGGCTTCTCAGGATGGCATGGCATCGCGTGTAAAGGCGGCGACCCCGCCCGGGCCTCTAGGCACGTTGACCCAGTGCAATTTGGCCAGCCTCACGCCTGAGAGCGGGAGATTAAAATAAAAACTCCCCAAGATAAACTTCCACAATTGATATCGCGCAGGCCGTTTCCAAGCACTCTGGGACAACACTGCTTCCTGTTCGGGGTGCAAGGGCGGGTGCGCGTTTCCTGTGCTGAGCTGATTGGGGGGGGGGGGGGGGGACAACACAGAGGCATGAAAGGCATTGGACTTCTCTTAACTAGCAGAGAGCCAATGGGAGGGAGGAATGTTTATTGATCTTAGTCACACACGTATTGTAAAGAGAGGAACTTTGCTATGAGCCGCTAGCACGCTATGGGAATCGGGACTGGGGGGGGGGGGGGGGGGGGGTGTTGGATGCACAGGAGGACTTTTCTCAGTGTGGTGCTCAAGCATTTGACCAATATGTACTCGTAGGAGTCAAGTCTTGCCAACACAATGTGAATAATTCTTCAAACACAAACCCAATAATTCCCTGACTGTATTTTAACAAATACACTGGAAGGAGTTAAGGACTGCAGACACAATAGGAAAAATTCCCCAACACTAAACCTTGCCCGACCCTAACCTCTATCTGACCCCAACCCATATTCTTAACTCCACTGCCCGATCATACCCAAGTCCTTCCCGTACGCCAACTCTAACCCCTACTCAGGATCAGACTAATCTTTCATTCATTCATTCATTCATCTTCCGAGCCGCTTGATCCTCACTAGGGTCGCGGGGGGTGCTGGAGCCTATCCCAGCTGTCTTCGGGCAGTAGGCGGGGAACACCCTGAATCAGTGGCCAGCCAATCGCAGGGCACACAGAAACGAACAACCATTCACACTCACACTCACACCTAGGGACAATTTAGAGCGCCCAATCAGCCTGCCACGCATGTTTTTGGAATGTGGGAGGAAACCGGAGCACCCGGAGAAAACCCACGCAGGCCCTGGGAGAACATGCAAACTCCACACAGGGAGGCCGGAGCTGGAATCGAACCCGGTACCTCTGCACTGTGAAGCCGACGTGATAACCACTGGACTACCGGGCCGCCCCAGACTAATCTTTATTGGTCAAATATGTTAAAACACACAAGGAATTTGCCTCCCAAAAAAGTGCATGCTTTATTCTCGGATGCCATTTTGTGATCCACAAGTGACCTCCTCCATTGTGTGTGAAAGTGAGTTTAACCGATGAGTTGTGCACACATGCTTCCTGCTGACCCTTGGAAAACGCTTATCTGCGCTTATCGCAGAATGCCGAGCCATGCATTCTAAGGGGATGTTGACCAAGCAACCTAGCAAAAACTGTCTTCATTTTTATTTATTGAAAAGGTTTTTAAAAAAAAAACAAAAAATATATATATATACAGTATATATATGTATATATCCCCAGCCATGCATGTTTTTGGAATGTGGGAGGAAGCCGGAGTACCCGGAGAAAACCCACGCAGGCTTAGCTCCTGAGCAATCAGCAAGACGCAGACCAGCCCTGATTTTTTTTTTTTTTAAATCCACTGAAAACAAACATTTAGTCATGTCTTTGCGTCTGTCAGATTGGGTTTTGTCGAGATATTGAATTGTTCCTTGTGAAAACACAAAGAACAATAGCCAGTCAACTGGTAAGAATTTATCAACGTCGCATTGCCCGCCTGACATTGTTTTCCTCTGGCTGGTTTCCATTCACTTTGTCCTGCTCTTCATTAGTCATATCCTTCGCATGCCATGGAAAAGTAGTTAGTAAATTTGCAGACATACTAACAGCTCGTTTTTTCTTGGGTTGTCACCAAAATCTGCAAGTCATTGCTGCAGTTCGCGCTTGACATTCTTACTGAGAATGAGAAAAAAAACTAAATTGCACAACGTAAGCGATGTGACTGTGTCACATTTCCTTCTGTTATGTTCATCGGGCCTAAAAATAAATCCAATGTCACAGAGTGTGTGATTCCCATGATGTCAAAATAGGAAATTCATTTCACAATGAATCAGCAAAAAAATATATAATAAAATAAAAGGAAATTCACTTTCACAATGAGTCAGCAATAAATAAATGAAAAAATAAAAAGTGGCGGCCCGGTAGTCCAGTGGTTAGCACGTCGGCTTCACAGTGCAGAGGTACCGGGTTCGATTCCAGCTCCGGCCTCCCTGTGTGGAGTTTGCATGTTCTCCCTGGGCCTGCGTGGGTTTTCTCCGGGTGCTCCGGTTTCCTCCCACATTCCAAAAATGTGCATGGCAGGCTGATTGAACACTCTAAATTGTCCCTAGGTGTGAGTGCGAATGGTTGTTCGTCTCTGTGTGTCCTGCGATTGGCTGGCAACCGATTCAGGGTGTCCCCCGCCTACTGCCCGGAGACAGCTGGGATAGGCTCCAGCTCCCCCCGCGACCCTAGTGAGGATCAAGCGGTTCAGAAAATGGATGGATGGATAAATAAAAAATAATCAAAATTCAAAAGTCACCATGCATGACTTTTATCCTTGTATGGCAATTAGAAAAGTTCTCCCAAATGTCTGGCCTAAATAACATGTTTTAAGCCTATCTAATGCAAGTGATGGACTGTACCGAATATCCTGTGCCAATGGAGGGTCTGGCTTTTTAATTCTGAAGATAATCGGCTGACCTATAGCATTACACCACATACAGAAGACGAGGACGGCAAAATGCTCCCATCCCTGCAAACGGAGAGAAGCTAGTTTACAAAAGTAGTTTGGTCGCTATATTTCACAACTTTTCTGACCAGCCTTGTGCCGATATTACAAGTGACTTTATTCCTAGCTGAGAAACAGAAAACATGAACAGAATTTGCAGAGGTCATTTTGCGTCACCTGTGCAACTCTACTTAAAAAAAAAGAACTGTAGGTGCAGCAGTCCTCTTTCCTACATTTCATACATTTAATGACCAGGAAAAAAATATTTCAAAGCCTGTTTGATATCAGGACAAATAAAGCAAAACCTCCAAGTAATTGTGTGGTTTGATCATTTCACACTTGATGGATGATCAGACACACCAGAGACCCAAGCGTGTGTATTAACCAAAAAAAAAAAAAAAATCTTCTTCAAACCCGCTTCTTGTTTTTATGTAAAGTGGATGTTAAAAATTCACTTAAAAGACACCTGTAACAGTTATTTATACCCTTTAAAATCATTTGGCACCCGAATGCTACCTCAGGAAATGGACGGCTGCCGACCTCCATTATTGTGCTTTTTGGTGCACGTTGTATTCCTTTCCACATCCCCCCCAGAGAATCTCAGCACGCGGTAAATAGACCAAACACCATTGGGGCGGTCCTTGGCCTCACTGCCCCCTTGTTCCTATTGCCGCAGCACAAGACACAACATTAATCAACACGACCACACATTGTTTTTAGAAATGAACACAATACACATGCTTGCAATAATAAAGGATGTTTCCAGAAAATAGTCTGCGATTTTGTTCCCCAAAGTTCTTAGTCAAGATGAACTAATTTGCTGTGTTTTATAGAAAATAAGTTGCACAGAGCTCCATCCTTCTCTTTTATTTCTATTTTAAAAATGAAATAAAATGTACTCAATTTTATTTGTGAAAGCGCTATATAAATCAGCATGTATTATAAAACAGCATGTATTTCATCAAGAAATAAAATCATTTGGATACAGCTTAATTTTTTTTGTTTTTAAGTAGACTATCTAGCTATCGAAATCCAGATGATTCGATTGTGTGCAGCCACTTAACAAAATCAAATTGAGTAAATTCAACTCATTATTTTTTTTCAATGTAGTCACTGAAAGGGGACAGTACAAACAAACAACCATTCACACTCACATTCACTCATGGGCAATTTCCATTGATTTCAATGAGCAATCGAATAAGAATGGTGTGGGGCATGCACTTTGTTATCAAGCTCTTCTGTTTTGAAAAAAAATGTAGCATTTCTGAAGCAAAATAAATAAATTATTTATCTCTTTCAAGAAAAGGGGCTAGATTTTTTTTTAAATACACATACAATTAATATTTACCTACCAGTGGCATTCATACTTCTTGTTTGAGTTAAGTGCAACAGCCTACAGACACGCAACCGACCATTTTGCCAAATATAGCCAAAAAGCCCCAAAAGTACCCTTCAAAAGGCCCCAAACTAGTTGATGGTAATGCAAAGCAACATCGGGAACAGGGACATATGGTGTGGATTTATGCAGAGCAGGTATGTTAAATTCATTCAATGTCCAGGCTTTTTCCACAGTTTTGAATTGTGGTCCGGGCACAACACATTTACAAAATAAGATGCTGTACAAATTAAGTTGCACTAGCTCATGCTGTAACTTACTGTTACGATGTATACCGTGTTGAATATTTATGTCACTGTTTATTATCAAGGAGACACATTTACTGTGTAGCGTATCATGTCAAGAATAATGGGAATTTTTTTTTTACTGAAGCTGGATAAATACAACAAAATAAAAGGTTCGAAAATACACGAATGACTGCAAAATAATCTGCTATCTGCTTTGAAACAATACATTTCTGATGCAAGTGCTTTTTATTCCAGCAAATGTTGCAATTTTCCGGCATATGCATATGTATGGGGGGTGGGGGGCAAGAAGTGTAAATGGGATTATAAAACGATATAAAAAAGAAAATGGTCAGTTTTCATAAAACATATTTTTATTGTGTCAACCATCACATGTTCACTTACACGTGTAATCATAAAACAATAGAAATGCAAAATCTACT
Organism: Hippocampus zosterae; assembly: GCF_025434085.1. NCBI lineage: Eukaryota > Metazoa > Chordata > Actinopteri > Syngnathiformes > Syngnathidae > Hippocampus > Hippocampus zosterae. The sequence continues at coordinate 6,515,038 of NC_067454.1, read as the reverse complement.
AGCTTACTCTTGCATTACAGAAAAAAAAATCACTTTTTGGCATTCTTGCAAATTCAAATCAACACGTGTGCACACACACACACATCTGGATGCACGCATGTACGTACACACACACACACACACACACAGCAGAATAAATTCCCCTCAAATATATACAAATATTAGCCCCATAAAATTGCTTTACAAAATACTTAATAAAAACACAAATGTCACATTTTCGGATACAAATATAGCTTCAGTGTCCTCACGTCCACATTATATTGGGTTATAAATTACAAACGGTCTAAGCTCATTTGTATTTTGTTCAGAGTCATAGAATAGCAGCGGGACTCAAAACCATACCAAGGACACCGGTAAAAAATATAGCTTCAATGTCGCCTGTACATTACATTCTGAAAATATGACCCTGTTTGTGTGAGCCATATATATATGTTAAAAGTCATTTGTTATATTACAGTATGACTGTTGCTGAATTGTAAAGTGGCATCATGACCAATCCGTGTTGCTGCTATTACAATAGCATTTGGTCCAAAAGTCACTAAAAGTGACTGAACTGCTAGACTGGGTGGGGAGGCGGGATCTAAATAAAAATGCATATCACACACAGAGGAGTACAGTAAAACCCTGCACATTTGTGGTTGGCAATTCAGAACTTAACACCTATTCGCATTTTTTTGTTTCGCTTTTCCTGAAACGCCAGAAGATTGCTGCCAAACTCCTGCTTCAATAGGCTGCTTAAGTAGTGCAGTAAATTGGTCCAGAGGAAGAAGAGTATTCCCCTGCTTATTTGCAATCCGATACTCCAGGGTCACTTATTTTTTTAGGGGTGAAATGTAGCCTCCGAAAAACTCACCTATTCACTATGTTTTTGCTCAGATCAGATTTGAATGATTATTTAAGGTGAAGCCGTCGGGTAATATGAACTCAAATGCAGTATAACACGCATTGTACATCACTGGGATAGCCATTGCGGTTGCTTATTTTCCCAGCTCCGCACATCGTTCATACAGACGTTTCTCCGCTCTGTCTTCACTGCACGTTAAACGGTCGCATGGTAGCTCTCAGGTGGCAGCGTTTGTGCTTCATGGTGAGGCCATACTCGGGCGTCATGTCGACAGGATCGCCGGGCATGGTGTGGAAATGCAGCCTCTGCACAATGATGGCCAGGAAGAGGAAGACCTCGTGCCGCGCGATGACCTCGCCGATGCACCGGCGCTTGCCCATGCCAAAGAGCATCACCTTCTCGCCCTCCTGCTTATTGAGCTCGGTGCCATCATCACTCAGGAAGCGCTCCGGGTTGAAGGTGGATGGATCCTTCCAGGTCTCACTGAAAGTTGTAGAGCAAGCATTGTGGTAAGTCTTCATTGTCAGACGGGCGATAAAAAAAGTTTGCATTCTACTTACGGGTCTTGATTGATTTGCCATTGATTGATAAAGATGCAGGTGTCTTTGGGAATAAAAAAGCCGTTCAGAGATGTGTCCTTTGTGGTGCTGGAAAGACAGCAAGGTCATGTATTAAATGTCACGCTAGCCCAGCGATAGCATTGGACGCCTTCCGTGAAATTAACCTTACCAATGGGGGATAGTGAAGGGCAGGAATGATGAGTGACGAAAGATTTCCAGGATGAAGGCCTCCAGGAGGGGCAGGTTGACTTTGTCGGACAAAAGAGGAGAGCGGTGAAGTCCCACTTTGTTCTCTGCAAATGCAAAGATTCAGTGAATAGTCTGCCAGGACGCAGAAGGGGGAATTCCACTTTCAGGGACTTACTCAGCTCCTGATAAAGTCTTTCCTGCATCTCCGGATAAGCCACCAAGTACATGACTGACCATGACAGGGCGGTCGAGACGGTGTCGAAACCTAGGGGACAATCAAACTTAATTTCATTTATTTAGAGGTGACTTTAAATCAGCACTGGTATAGCCTCAAGACCAAAACCGCAGGTAGGAACCATCTGGACTCTGGTCATCTGAGGTCTCCAGTGACTAGAGTGTTGAAGTGACCGGAGGACTCAGGTGGCTTAGGTACTGAAAATCTCCCGTGTCTCAGATGCCACCTCCCAATCTTCAGTAGCTTTGACACACTAGCCTACAAAGATCTCCAATAGCCTTATCAACCTAGATCCTAACCACCAAATATCTCCTGTAGCAGCCATGGAAGACCACTGGTCCCTTAGAGACCAGAGATCTCCCGTAGCTAGAACACACAAGATCTCCAGTAGCCTCTTCAGACAAGAAAATCTTTAGTTGCCACCGGAGATCTCCAGTAACCTAACAACAGAAGATCTCCAAAATCCGAGCCGCTGGAGATCTCCTTGAGCCTCATTCTAGCCACTGCAGCTTGACCCAAAGCAATGTAAATGGGCGGCATGCGCAACTGCTTCTACTCATGGTCGAAGTAGAAAGAAGAGCTCCAACCAACCGGCTCCAAAGAGGTCATTGACGATCCCGACGACCTTGCCATCCGACACCTGGACATTGGAGTTCTCGTCAAGCTTCCTGTCCTCGCAGTGGTCGATGAGAGAGTCGGTGATGTCGCGAATGTTGTCCTGAAAGTGAAGCATTGGGACAATTCTAATCAGCACAGCGAAAAACATTTTTTGTTTTGTCGAGGATATCGTTCACAATCACCCTGTATATTTATCCATGTAAAAAAAAACAGCTATCGTGCACAGTTTTACCCGACTACTTATGCTGTTAACACATTTACAGTGATTAAAGCAAACACAGTGCAAATGTGTTTGAACATAACAAAGGAATCAAATGTATGATAGAGTCTGGGTGTTAAACTGTCTAGCCAGGGAACACTGTATGACAAAATGGAAGAAACGGTGGTTTAAGATTGGTAGTTGGTACCTTGTTGAAGGTGGTGTAGTGGTCAACCACAATCTTCCTTACAAAGTCGGTGAAGCGGGCGTTGAGGCTTACAAATGCCCTCATGGTGGCACTCGGCAGGTACTGGAGAGCCGGGATGAAATCGGCTGGGTTGCCGCTGCCCACCACTTGACTGAACTCGTCACTGAGATTGACCAGGCCCAGAAGCTCTTGGTCGTCGTGGTCGTAGCGGCGGCCGAAGCACATTCCGCATATGACGTTGGCCACAGAGACGACGATGTGGCGAAAGGGGTCAAAGCTGCCGTCGGCCTTCATGACTTTGTTGAGCTGCTCGACCAGATACTCGCCCTCCTTGCAGATGTGTTCCTCCAGCATGCAGGAGTACTGCGGCGTGGTGCCATTCAGGGTGGCAAAGGAGCGCAAGGCGCTGTAGGCCAGCTTCCGACGGACCCGCCACACACCTGCCTGGTCCGTGCTGAAGGCCAGACTCTCGCCGTCGTTGATGAAGCGGAACGTGTACAGGTCGGGCCTGCCCGAGAAGTCCTCTCCTTGTTTGATGAGCGCCTGTCGCACCGTTTCGCTGCCGCTCAGCACCACCACGGGACGCATGCCAATCTGGATCTTAAACACGGGGCCGTAGCGCTTGCTCATGGCAGTCAGGCTCAGGTAAGGCCTTTTGCCCACTTGGAGCACGTTGCCGATGATCGGCAGGGGTCGGGGCCCCGGGAGCCGCCGCAGCCCTTGCGGAACGTCGCTGCGGAGGTACTTCAGCAACAGGTAGACCAGACACAGCGTGGTCAAAGCCACCAGGCTCTCCGACACGGACACGGCCCCCACCCACGGCAGTATCATTAGCACCATGGCAACGTCCTTATTATTTCTGGCTGCAAAAAAATCAAAGCACCTGGAAATAGAGGAGGCACAGGTGTGTTAGGGCAGAGGCAGGTTGCGCAACATGTCGACTAGGTGCTGTGGAGAACGAATGAGGACTGCACTTTATTTTACCCCACATGTGATGCATTGCATGTAAAAAAACGAACAGAAATTTAACAGTGGAGATACAGCTAAACATCTGCAAACTTCCTCCGATGACCCAATCTCTATCTCACTCGAGTCCACGTGAGACACTTGTGAAGCCTGTGGTGCAGAAAGTCAACTTACCCTCAAGAGATGAGCAATGCAATCCAAGAGGAGTCCAAAGATGTCAAAATAGTGCTCAGACCCAAGTTCACACTCCTTGTGTCCCCAAAAGAGAGAATGGGATTCTGCTTTATAGCGTGCTCCTCCACTCCATTGGCTGCAGCCCGTGATGTAATCACCCCTCCTTCTCTTTGTCATGAATGAAGTCTAGTGCGCTGAAAAGGTGTGTGTGCGGTGTGCGCCTGTGTGATCGCATGTTTCGAAAGCTCTCTAATGCATGCGCTCGGCGGCATGCAACAAAGTAACAAACGTTTATTGCTTTATCATGGCCTTCTTTGATGAAGTCATCGCGGGGCTGTTATTGGTCTAATTACCATGAGTGGAAAATTGTGTGAGAGCAATTTAACTGGAAAAAAAAAATAGAAGTCGTAGAGTGACAAAAATAAAGATGTAGCATGAAGAGAGAGAAAAAAAAGTTTTAATGCAATGTTAGAATGTTAGGAGAATGTTACCAGAAACAGCAATTGTTACAAGAATGAACAATTTCCTTTGGTTGGATTCAAGCAACAGTAAATCTGCCTAACCTAATTTAATCATAATGTTATCAAATAAATCATTACGAGATTAAAGCTGTGATTTTGTGAAAATAAAAATCGAATGTTACCAGTTACGGGTCGTAATTACAATAATATGTCACGAGAATGAAAAATGAATGCAATGAAAAAAAGGTTGTTAAAAAAAGTACTGCTGTCAAAATAACGTGAGAATTCAACTGTGGTGTTACCACAATAAAGTTAAGGGGTTCGATCCATGTTACCAGCTCAAGTCTGGCACGAGGTGTGAGGTAAATGTGCGCAGGGGCGGGCTCGACTTCGTTTTGGTATTTTTGCTGATGCACACCGCTTGAAGCAGTATAAAAAGGCGCTTTGGGCTGCAAACACGGCCGACTAGATTGGCTGCCAATAGAAGCGCGTCTTGTCATTCCCTTTAAAATTGGCCTGCAAAAGGTACACAGTCCTTGACTTTGCGCTAGAAGAAACTGATTTGCTGGAGCCCGTGGAGGAGGTCGAAACAGACCGCCACAGACGGATGATGTGCAGGGAAGAAAAGTTGCAATGTTGCAAATATCATAGTCGTTACGTTACAAGATTAATATTTGAAGAGCAAAACATCGCGATAAGAACTTATCTGCCAGTCTAATATCCCCGTCGCTAAAGCGATAATGATATCATTTTATGGTTCATGATGTGATGCTTTGTTTGATAAACCCCTTGCAAATCCAACAAATGTCAATGACTGCAGCTGTTTTTGTGTGTGCCTTCAATACTTGAATTTTGTTGCATTTTACTCAATTTTGACCACCACCTCGGCCTGAGGGAAAAGGCCTGGGATAAGCAAGCGTGGGGGTTGAAACCAATCGTGCACGTGGAGACTAAAAGTCCGAGGGAGAACTTGGGGGTGGGTTGGGGTGAGGGGGAAAGGGGTGGGGGGGGGTCTGTTTGAGAAAGGGCATCAGTGACAACATCTACCACCCAGGCAGCGCTAAGTCCCGATAAAGCACTCAGGTCGAATGGCATCGCGTGCTAGTACCTGTGAGCCCGAGTTAAACATTGACCAGTTGCGTGAGAGCGCAGTGATCAAACCTTCACCTCCCCTTTGAGGTGGCGATGCTGGGAAGGAGCGGGGCCGGTGGGGTGGGAGTAGGGGTGTGGGGTGGGGATTCAGTGTGTCAGTGCAAGTGCAAGGGTTGACCATTTCAATTGCGATCATTTTGCGCAATGGTTTGTATGCAGCTAGGAAACAAACACTTGATGTAAATGTTAGATTTGTCAATTTATCACATGAATTGCAAATAATTAATTACAGTCGTCTTCAGCGCATTATGTTTTTTAATCGCATTAATCTAAATTTTAATCTCTAACTTTATTGTGTCTGTCGGTGCCTTTTTATAATATCCATTTTCACGTGTTGATTTCCTGTATTCGAGTAGTTGAGGGTGTTAGTCACAGCCTGAATCGGACATTGATTGGCTGTCATTTTGATGTTTAACCCTTTTATGCACCCTGTGACCTGGTAACATGATAAACTGTCAACTGTAGTAACCGCTGTACCTGAAAGGGTTAAGTTGAAACGATATTAAAAAAAAAGAAAATGAAAGCCAAATCACATGTTGTTGTTCCCTTTGGCTTTTTAAGTATCCACCTAACCTAGACAGAAAGAACTAATGAGTAGTAATGAGAAACAGAAGTAAAGTTGCAAAAATGAAAGTGGCACTGCTAGAAGGATGAAGAAAATGAGGGAAAAAACACAATGTTGCAAGATTAAAGTCGTAATGTTACGAGAAAAATACGTAATGTTGGGAGAATTCAAATGGAATGTTTCTTGAGAAAAATATAATACATTGCATTTCAGTCGGAAAGTTACAAGAATAAAGGTGACATTATACGACATTGACATTATATTTGGTTAATAAATGCTAATGTTACAACATTTTCACAGAAGTAACAAAATTATGAGATTGAAGTTGTGATTTTACAAAATTGAGTGTGACATGATTAGTCAGAATTTCAGGAAAATACGATCACAACGTAATGAGAATTAAGTCAAATTGTTAACACAAGAAAGTCGCCAGATTACTAGAAAAAAAGGTTTCAACATTAATGTATGAGAATAAAGTTAGAGGCGGCCCGGTAGTCCAGTGGTTAGCACGTCGGCTTCACAGTGCAGAGGTACCGGGTTCGATTCCAGCTCCGGCCTCCCTGTGTGGAGTTTGCATGTCCTCCCCGGGCCTGCGTGGGTTTTCTCCGGGTGCTCCGGTTTCCTCCCACATTCCAAAAACATGCGTGGCAGGCTGATTGAACACTCTAAATTGTCCCTAGGTGTGAGTATGAGTGTGAATGGTTGTTCGTTTCTGTGTGCCCTGCGATTGGCTGGCAACCGATTCAGGGTGTCCCCCGCCTACTGCCCGGAGACGGCTGGGATGGGCTCCAGCACCCCCCGCGACCCTAGTGAGGATCAAGCGGTTCGGGAGATGAATGAATGAATAAAGTTAGAATGAAAAATGTTGCAATTTCAAAGTCAGGATGTTATCCCCCACGCCCCAAAAAAGGTTACGAGAATTTTAAAAAGTCACAACAAAAATATAATGTCATCGGTTAAGAATTTTTAATTGAGGAAAAAAAACTGGAGTGTTATTAGAATAAAAGTTGTGATACCAGAATGAAAAAAAGTAAAGTTATAAGAATGTAATGTCACGAGGGATAGGCTTAATTTTGAAAAAATGTAATATTACAAGACTCAAGATGTAATAATTCTACTTTTAAAACCTAATTTAACGAGAAGTTCTCGTGCCATGAAAATCATGTTGTAATGTCGCAAGATTAACGCTGCACGGTCGCAAGAAAAAATGTTGGGGGTGTGGCAAGATATAAATTGCGATGCTAACATTTCCTAACATTGAAACTTTACTCTCTTATCTTTTCCATCATGATATTCGGATTTAAATTCAAGCGAAACCGCTGAACTGATGGGGTTCTATGTAAAGAACTTTGATCAAACAGTTAATGATTTATGCTCAAGTTTGAAAGGATTAGTTGCACATGTGGCATTTTCGTGCAAAAATAAGCTCTCCATGCCAAGCTTGTGCAACAACAAGCGTTATGAAACAAACAAATAAAACACTCACACACACACACCCACACACGCACACACACAAAAACAAAGCCAAAACTGTGAATTGTTATATTCTAATCTGCTTTGTTTCATTTTTGTGGCATCGCATTAATATTAATAGCGATATGCATACTGTAGCTTGTTCTTATTGGCTTATTTGCAAATCCTGCCTTGACACAGCCAAACAGTTTTTCTTTTTAAAATAAGGTTTCATCTTGACCATTAACAATAAATAGACAAATCAATGAATACGTGTATAAGTAAATACATGAAAAATATTTTTTTAAATAACTGAAAAAAATTATATAAACGGGTAAGCACAAATAAATAAATAAAACATGAATAAACAAAACACATACTTTAATTGAATAAATAAATTAAAAAAAACACAAGATTCATCCTCATGATATGTTCTTGATCCCAAGAATAAATTTGTCTGCAGAGGGGAAAAAAAATACCCCCCCAAAGGGGACAAAAATTGATATTAAACAAAAAAACATTTTTCAAAAGCAAAATTCAGGATGAAGAAAAGACAAATAAAATAAATCAATAAAATTTATCTTAAACTGTTAAAATGTAAACAATTTATTCTAAACAAAATAAAATAAAATAAAATAAAATAAATAATGTATGAACTTAATGTTGGAATAAAAATGAAATAAAACTCTTAAAATGAAATACATTTATTTTGAAAGCGGTAATGTAAAGTCAAAATGAAAAACACCCAGAATTAAAAAAAAACAAAAAAGCAAAACAGAAGCTCAAATATCATTCAATATTACAATAAATTAGTAACAATGATTGCATCTACATAAATAGTTCAAAACGATACAATGACTAATATTAATATTCAACATAAACATTACGATTCATATTAATATAAATTTAAAGCTTAAATAAAATAAACCATCAAATTATTGTAAGCAATAATATTACATTAAAAAGCTCTAAGTTAAAAAAATGAGTAAAACACAATAAAATAACAAAAACAGAATTAATTTAAAAACACAAACAGGTAAAAAAATATGAAATAAAATACAAGCAATATTTTATTCTTCCATGTAATTCACAAAGAAAGTCAAAATAAGATTAAGAAAAAAATGATTAGTCGCATTTTATACTTTTATACTTGCAATGATACAGGATGCACAATTTGTTCTTGATTTTGTTTGTTGCTTTCTACCGCCTTTATTACCGATTTGTCTTACTGTTTATTGTGCATGTTAAATTGCTCCATGTACAGCACTTTTTATGCAGCGATGGCTGTTTGAAAGTGCTCTATAAATACCGATGACTTGACTTGACTTGACACTGGTGACGTCAGTTGTAAAAGATCATAAAAATCAAATGAATATGTAGCATAATGTGTGTGTAAATAAACGTACAAATAAATGCAAATAGGCTAATAGTGGCACCAGATGAGCCAAATAGCTGAAATGGATGGAAAAAAAACCAAATCAAAACAAAACAGTCAAGTCACGTGACGTCCATCAAAGCAAAACGCGCTAATTACGATAGCGTGGCCAAAGGTAGAGAGGGGCGTTAAACTGTTATTGTCCAGAGGGTCGGTGCATGCGGACAGCGTGAGAGAGAGAGAGAGAGAGAGAGAGAGAGAGAGAGAGAGAGAGAGAGAGAGAGAGAGAGAGAGAGAGAGAGAGAGAGAGAGAGAGAGAGAGAGAGAGAGAGAGAGAGAGAGAGAGAGAGAGAGAGAGAGAGAGAGAGTACTGTGTGTGTCCGTGTGTGCGTGCGTGCGGCTGCGTTTGCGTGAGAAGCGGAGGCTGGGTCCAGAGGGAGGGGAGGGTCTCGGACTTGCGGACAATCCTAAATCTGCCGGCTCAAGTCACGCGAAGGCGGCACCCACTGCAAAAGACACACAAGGCTCTTAAACTGGCAGAACAAAGAACAACGCACGACCACCACTCCGATCTGTGCGTGTGTGCGTGAGCGTGTGCGAGTGTGTGAGCGGAGCAGGCGAGGATCTGGCGGCTTTGGAGTCATGCAATGTGCCACTCAGCTCCTCGCTCATCGGACTCATGCAACACGAGAAGGCAGCGAGGAACAGGGCTCTTTCAAAACAAATTGAACAAATCAGGATTAAGATGATGTCACAAGTGTGCGACTGCACCGGATTCGCTTTCGTGGTCCGCGTTGCCATGGAGTGCAGTCAGATAGTTTGATTTTGCCGAGGAAAACACCCCTGGGGTCTACGACAAAAAAATGTGTTACGTTGGGCACAAAAAGCGGTATATCTCCAGGGAAAAATGTTTATGTCTGCAAGGGAAAAAAAGCTGTCTGTTAGGGTTAGGGTTAGGGTTAGGGTTAGGGTTTTGTTTTAAATGAAAAAAAAAGTACTTTTGAGGGAAAGCGTCTTTTAAAACGTCACAATTTCAAAGAAAAAAGGAAAAACGTCCATTTTGCGACAAAGCTGAATTTATTGGGAGTTTTTTTGGGGGGCGGTGCATTTTTTAGAACACAAATTGGAAGAAATAAATATTTTTCAGAAAATTGTTTTTGTGGAGATGATTTTAGAGTATATTTTTGAATTTTCTTAGATTTTCAAGGAAAAGGTATTTAGGGAAAAATATCCATAAATAAATAGCATTGTATTAGATTTTTGTAGTGGGTTTGGGGGGGGGGGCTGTAGAGGATTTAAACTTTTCAAGGAAAAAGTTTTATATTTCCAAGAAAAAAAAATTGAGGAAAAATGTCATATTAAAACATACATATTGTAAGAAAATTTGTATTTTTGTCAATTTTTAAAAAATATTTTGCAGGTGGGAAGCTCATAGTTTTGAGAATTCAAAAATGACATTTTCAAGGAAAGTCATGGAACTAATATTTTGAGGGGAAAAAAATAATAAATGTAACAAATTATATATTCTTTTATATATTCGTTTGTATTATTGAGAATTCCTAATACTTTTATGTAGAAAGTTGAATATTTTGAGGGAAAATAGTTGCACATCTGAAAAAAAATGTCAAAAATAAGGTCATGTTTTGAATCATTTAGATTTTTTTCCATATTATATTTTTCAGGAGAAGTTGCATATGTTTGAAAAATATGGAAAATAACTAAATTTTCAGTCAGAAAAACCACTCAGTATCCGGTAAGTCCACCATTTGGCTGACATAGTGCAACAAATTAATTGCACAAGTGTGCCTTTGGCTGCCACAATAAAAGGTCAACTTCAAATGAGCAGTTTGTTTTATTGTGTGTGCGTGTGTGTGTGTGTGTGTTTGTGTGTGCGTGTGTAAGTAGGCCACACAATTGGACAGTAAGTTCACATAGCAGAGGTGTGAGCACAGTGGAGGAATGACTCGTAGAAGCTTCTTAATCAGATTAAAGTGATCACATGTTCCCCCGCAGGAAGTGAGGCGGGTCCGCTACTGTTAGCAAGCTAGCCAGGGTAAGCTGCAGGGAAAACATCAAGACACACACAACAGCAGATGAGTTGGAATGTGGCTTCATGCTCCTACTGGAATGAATAAAAGTGAACTCCCGGCGGCTTTTCAGGCCTGGCTTCTCGAGACTTTTTTGTGGGACTATTTATGATAGAAATGCCACCCAAATGTGAACATCTTCTTCACAGTGCAAAGCGGACATTCATCCTGAAGTCGGCTAACTTTGCTCTCGGATGTCTTTTATCCTTCAGATGTCAAATCCTGATAGAGAATTTCAGAATACTAAGCTAGTGGGAAGTGGTCGTTGAAGTGGTCGTCAGTGCGCCCTCTAATGGACAATTTTAGCAACAAAAGTTATTTAATTGAAAATTTGGAGCTTATGTTTTCTAACCCGGGACTCTCTTCGCTTAGTCTGAGCTTGACAGCAAGCGAAACTCTGAATAGACAATTGAAGACATGTCCTCAGAGTTGGTTCATGTTTTTTTTTTTGAAGGGTCTTTAATCAATGGGCCCCTCGGAGTGTGGTCAGGGGCCACAAGCTGCCCACGGACCGCTATTTACTTATCTTGATCAGATTATTGAGTTTATTTTTTAAGTTGCTCATATTTTGCTGGAATTCTATTCATTACTTTAGCTTTGTAATTGATACCCTTCTGGCTAATTTGAATTCATATTTCCAGAATGTTTGTAGGTCATTTACTTTTGTGTTGTTGTTTTTTTACATTTTCTAATTTGCAATCATTTTTTCAGGTAATATGTTTTATGTGACATTTTTTCCAAGTTTTGTTCATCATTTTGGGGGTAGATTCTTTAAATTGCAATTTTTTAAAACATTTTTTTTCCTTTTTTGCTTATTTGTCTTTTAGGTCAGATTTTTAAATGGGTAATTTTACCCGTGTGTTAAAATCGTTTTTAACCATTTCCTTTCTACCAATTCCAATACTCCGTTTCATTCCGGCAGTAAGTGTTAGCTTGTCGCGAACGCTGCTGTTGTTGATTGATGTGCCATTTTTTTTTCTTCTTCCTGGTGGGGGGGGGGGGGTCATGACAGGAGCCCCCACCGGGGTCAGCGGGGGTCACATGCAAGCAGCACGCTTCACACGCAAGCCTGAACGCAAAACAAACACCACAGGGACACATACTTCTACCATGTGACGTGTGTGTGTATGTGTGTGTGTGTGTCTGTGTGTGTTTGTGTGGGCGCACGCGTGCAAGTAGATCACCTTCCCTTCCTGACCTGGCACAAATAGCAGATTAGTAACTGAGCTAATGGTCCCCCCTTACCCACCTCGCCAGCTCCCTCCTTTACAGCCCCCATACGAGCTGGCGCGTAACAATAGTTGCGTGCGGAAGTATCTCGGTCATCCATCTTCCTGTCACCTCTGACTCTGTGCTACTAAGGTGTCATAAGTGAGTGCAAATACTCGAGGAAGAGGATAAGGAGGGGAGGGAGGAAGTGGGGAAAGTGCCGTGAGAGCAAAACATTTTCAAGTTGCATGTCTGAGGAGAGTTATGACTTTCCACAGGGGAATAATTGCCGTGTTGTCAGCTCGGTAGAAGCAAAGTCGCACGGGGGAGGCTTCACGGGATGTTTAAAATGTGCCGGTTGGTCATTTTCGGGCCGACAAGACAAACATTTCAAATTAGAGTCCTTCTAGTGGACATTTTTGCAAACATGCCTTAACACTGAATTAAGACAGGACCTGCAATTTGTCTCAAAATGCCATTTCATGTCCCTTTTTCACAACAGCTTATGAGAATGGAGTATGAAATTGCCTGAAGTCAGGATGACGACACTCATGAAAAGAAAATGTTGTCAACGGCACGCCGAGCCCTACTAAGTGCAGTGTGAAAAGGGCTTTAGAATGCTGTTTTAGTGTGCATTGTTCAATAGTGGAAGGAAGGAGTTGGAAAAGGTTGAGTTTGTCGTGTGTTCGATCCCAGCTCTGGTCTTCCCTGTGTGAAGTTTGTATGTTTTCCCCGTGCGTGCGTGGGTTTTCTCCGGGTACTCCGATTTCCTCCCGCATTCCAAAGACATGTGTGGCAGGCTGATTGAACACTCGAAATTGTCCCTAGGCACGAGTGTGAGTGAGGATGGTTGTTCGTGACTGTGTGTGCCCGGCGATTGGCTGACAACCGGTTCAGGGTGTCCCCCGCCTAGTGCCCGAAGACGGCTGGGATAGGCTCCAGCACCCCCTGCGACCCTTGTGAGGATGAAGCCGACCAGAAAATGGATGGATGGAATCTGTATTAAGCAGAAAAATCCACCCGTTTTTATCCACTGGTCCAGCGTGGCCCAAGTCAATCGGTAGAGGCACCAGCTCACCTGCCGGATGGACAATTTATCATCAAATAAATATTAACATTGTTCATCACGTATGCATGGCATGTGTGCTGCATCTATATATATATATATTGCGCGTCGTCCCGCACGCGGTCTGTCCTTCCGTCTGTCCCTTTTCAAAACGTACCTACTTCACCGCGCCGCTGCGCGCCGCCACTGCGCGCCGCCACTGCGCCGCTCAGGCAGTGGCTCACTACGATCGCGCGGGCATCTTAGCGAAAAAATGTTGTCTACCCACAAGCATTGCAATGAAATTGTTAGTTATTTAGTAGAGCTAAACATCTCTTTATTTTCGCGATAAGCAATGAAGATGAACAAAAAGTTGAACCAAGCAACAACACTTTTGTGGGCCGAAGGCCCACCTTACCAGCCTTCCGCAGGAACTAGATGATGAGCCGCCCGGAGGGCGGCGAACCAGCTAGTTTTCTATAAGACTCAATGTAATGGCATGAGAGTTGTTGGTAGAGCGTATTGATCGAGGCCTCCTGAATGTCCCATTCACCGCCTTTTGGGCTGTTTATTTATAACACTGTCCCCTGTATGCGCTCCGCTATTTTGATTCTATTCCATCAGGCGAATCGTATGTAGGAGAGCAGCATGTAAATCAAGTCATGCGTGGCTCACATTAACCTCTTCTGCCCTCCTTCGCACGCACACATGCACACACCCGTCCCGTACGCACGCATGCACGCACATTCTATGAATTTACCCGCTGAATGACCTGGCAAAGAGGTCTCACTTTGTTCTAGCAACTGCAGTCATTTTTTTTTTCAATTTGAGGAATAGGAAATGAATAAAACAAGCTCATGCTGTAATTGTGTGATTTTGCTAATTATGGGAAAAGTGGATGGATTGAAAACCTTCTTAGTGGCACGTTGGACACACACACACACACACATATATATATATATATATATATATATATATATATATATATATATATATATATATAATATAGTAATATCCTTTTATTTACTTGTTGTGTCTACTCGTTTTGTTTTTAAATTATCTGTTCATATTTTTGTACAATAAAATTTTCAGTGAGATTTTTGAAAAATATTTTATTCCATTTTTTTTTACATTTTTTAATTGGAAAACTTGGCTTTGTTGCTTGGGTTTCTAAATAATATTTTCATTAATTTGTTATTGATACTTCCAAGTCATTTTAATGATTTTATTTTTCAGTGGAATATATGCTTATAATTTAGCAATTTGTCCTTTTTCAATTTTGGTAAGGTAGTTTCTAACAGCCTCTGATAATTGTGAGTAAGCAAATACAGTTCTACATTCCAACTGTAAAAAGTAGATCTGAACACAATTTTGAAATACATGAATAAACACAGATAAAAAATTTTAATAAAATAATTTTCAAAAATCTTTGGATGTTCTCCAACATCGAACAGAATCATACTTGTACTACAGTGTAGGATATAAATGTTGTTTTGAAGTCGGCATTTAAATTTGCTTTAAAACAAACAAACAAACAAACAAATAAAATAAAATCTGAAAAACCATATTCCACCCCTCCCTTCCCCCCCCCCCCCCCCAAGTACGTATTATGAGCAACATGTTGATGCAACAGCAGTGACTAGGAGCCTGTGGTTTTTCCACGTCATAGACGTCGATCCTTTTGTGTTTCCCAGTGATCCCTCACTTGAATAGAGGATCTCAGGGGGTTAATGATTGTGCATTGCGTGCAGACTGTGTTTGCTCTGACAGAGCCAAGGGTCGCTGGGCCTGTGTACAGAAAGAGCAAAGGGACGTATCGCTCGCTATTTCGTTCCCTATCAAAACAATCGGGCGGCCGCTGTTTTAGACGGCACGCCAAGTTCAGCGCAAAAAAAAAGAAAGAAAGAAAGAAAAAAAAAGGCATACAGGCTTTGAACTTTTGACTGTTTGGACTTGTTCGGCTAAATGGCAATTACATCTGCCTAATTACACATAATGCTGATCATTTTAATTCAAACTTGCAGTTTATAACAGATTCATTGTGTCACATAGTATCATCACAGAGATGAACAACCATCCGCGCACACACTCACACCTAGGGACAGTTTAGAGCAGGGGTCCCCAAACTTTTTCCTGTGAGGGCCACATAACTTTTCCCTTCTCTGATGGGGGGCCGGTGTCAGTTTGTAACATCAACGATCGTAGGGGAGCTTAAAAAATTTATTGTTTCCCAGAAAGCCACACATAACCAAATAACCCTTTCCAGGTTCTTTACAGGAAAAAAAGTAGGAAACAAATAACACTATTAATGAAATAAATAATAACTAAACAACTCTCTCTCTTTATAGCCCCTTGAAATCCAACAAAAAAGAGTTATGCCATCTACGAGAACGCCACCTATCTTGTCTTGTTTATGTCTGCTACCGTCTTGTTCACGTGTTCTACTAATTGATCTGAGACACAACTAAAACACTGAAACATTCTATGGTGCGTAAATAACTTTGTGACCTTGATTTCAACCCTATTTGCGTCATGGGTCATTTTGCCCCGAAGACCACCTTTGTACTTTTTTTTGTACAGCTTCCATGGAAATGTGAATAAAAACAACATTTCAATTTTTCTGCAGTTGGGGACAATCTAGGAAAAGTCATAAAATTTCAAGTTAAAAAAATACCATTTAGGGTTTTTTTGGGGCGTTTTTAACACAGTGACGGGTCATTTTGACCCGAGGACAAGAGGAAGGTTAGAGGGCCGAGTCAAATGTGCCCGCGGGCCGTAGTTTGGGGACCTCTGGTTTAGAGTGTTCTATCAGTGTGCCACACATGTTTTTGGAATGCGGGAGGAAACCGGAGTACCCGGAGAAAACCCACGCACGCACACGGAAAACATACAAACTCCACATAGGAAGGCCGGGAGCTGGTATTGAACCCACGACCTCTGGGCTGTGAGGTCGACACGCTCACCATTGGACAACGGGGCCAGCACCATACCACAAAAATTTAATAAATTAATTAATTCATTCATCTTCCGAACCGCTTGATCCTCACTATGGTCGCAGGGGGTGCTGGAGCCGATCCCAGCTGTCTCCGGGCAGTAGGACACCCTGAATCGGTTGCCAACCAATCGCAGGGCACACAGAGACGAACAACCATTCACGCTCACACTCACACCTAGGGACAATTTAGAGTGTTCAATCAGCCTGCCACGCATGTTTTTGGAATGTGGGAGGAAACCGGAGCACCCGGAGAAAACCCACGCAGACCCGGGGAGAACATGCAAACTCCACACAGGGAGGCCGGAGCTGGAATCGAACCCGGTACCTCTGCACTATGAAGCCAACGTGCTAACCACTGGACTACCGGGCCGCCTAATACATTAATTAAGTAAGTTATTGATTAATAATAATGAAAAAAACATCCGTTAGTGGAAAAAGAAGATAATTTGAAGCCCTATGTAACAATTTGGTTGGGTTCCAATTAGTATGACTTCGGAGGTTTTAATTTTAGGGTTCCACAGTGATTTGGTGTCCATATTTTCTTTAATGTATTAAAAAAAATCAAAACCAGATGCATAAGTGCAAAAACAAATCAAGATGTGCTCAAGCCTCATCTAACATTTAGGTCAGTTTTCAATTCATAAGACTTCTAGCGTTTGTAATATTTTGAAACTGATCGCAGATGGTCATAAAGTTGCAAAAAGGAAGTCAACCCATCTAGAGGGTCCACGGTTCAAAGTTAAAAGTTAGCTAAGTTGGACGTTCCACTGTAATTTTGTGTCCACAAACTGTTTCTCGCATTAACATGACCGCATCTGTTTAGAAATGTAAAATACAACGAAACCAAAATGACAACAGAGTCGTGAACTGGGGGATTTTTGTGGTGTTTGAGACACAATGTGTAGGGAAACAATACAGAGAAGCAGGAGTCTCCTGGAAAAAAAAGAAAAGAAAAAAAGGGATTTCATTTCAAAAAGAACAAAAAAAGGCAAATGAGGCACTGGGATTATCCAAAATAGTACATTCATTACAAGTCCCAAAACAAGGTTCAAAGACACGGAATAAACTCAAGACAAAAGGAAATGTTAGCATGAAGATGCACGATTGCTACAGCACAAACAGAAGCAACAAACCGAGGAGGACAGAAAGAAAAAATGGAACTAAATACAAGCAAACTGCCGGAACAATGAGGAACACCGGTTTGAGATGCAAGTGGCTGAGGGCGCTAACCTGTTGACAAAAGGAAGAGAGCTGACGAGAACAGTTAGGAAAAAAAAATCCCTAATTTTTTGCGGTTAATGGAGACCAGAAACCCCCCGCGAAAGGTGAAAACCACAAAATAGGATTGGTACTGGAGGCGCTGAGGGCGTAGCTGAGGTTTTTAAATTGGAGAAAAACATGGTGACGGGTCGTGCCATGACGCTCTACTTGGCTTCTTATGAGTTGAAATAAGTTTAAGGTTTCTTTTTTTATCAGAGTATTGTCTTTTTTTTTGTGAAGAAAAAACTCTTCCCAGCTGACAGTTTTGGTTATCACTTCAGCCTTTGTCTGAGCTGTCACTGCTTCCTTGTGACTTGTCTAAAAAAAACAAAACCTGACCAGGTCGGGAATCCTTCAAAATAAGGCCGCCATTGTTAAAGCAATGTGTTGCCGTTGATGGTGCCATCTCTGTGAAGGAACCATCAGGCTTTCATGCTCCCGCACACCCTGGACGCATTGCTTCGGCGGCGACAAGGGGTTTGGAGCGTAGCTAAACTAGTCCAAAAAAAAAAGGTACCCAAAAAAAAAAAATACAGTATGCGAGACGATCAACGGCGTGACAGGACACAAGCTAAGTGCTGGGTGAGGCTACGATGATGCACAGCCAATCAGCTCCCGAGATAAAGCTACTCATAGTCTCATTGTTAATTCCGCGCTGGGAACCAATCACGTCCAATCAGCTCCCGAGATAAAGCTACTCGTAGTCTCATTGGTCAATTCCGCGCCGGGAACCAATCACGTGCCTGTACGAGTGGCTTGTACAACACAGCACGGGCATGTACAAAAGCCTCTCAGTCGCAGTTGCATTTTTTTTTTTTGCAATATGGCTGCCAATATGACGATATTTCTTTCTTCGTGAATACGTTTTCTAAAAACCCGCAAAACACAGAAAGATAAGATAAGATATCCTTTATTCGTCACAGAAGCCACCAAACATGAAGTGGCGAGGGGTGACTATAATCAAAAACACATCATGCTACTTTAGCTTGAGGCACTTTTTTCTCCTTGATAAAAAAAAATCGAAAAAATCATCGCAAAATTTATAAAGGAGTAGTTGAACCAATACGCGGTGAGTTTAATGTGTTTCCTGGCGTGAGGAGGTGCGTGCACGGAGGATAGCGAGGCCGTGCTTTATCTTTCGAATCACGCCCCGATGCCACCACTTCATCACGTTAGGCGCATTCCTCAAATGCCAAGATTCTGACGCCACATTACGCCCTGTGACCAGGTGTACTCTTTTTCTCCCATTTGTCTTCTTTTTTGAGTGTCCTGTTTTCACCCTGGCCTTGATTCACTCAGCGGGCATGTCGTCATTTGCGGGACCCCCTTTTTTCGTCCTTTGACTACAGTTGGATTTAAACCGGGTCTTGCGTATCAAAGTGTCCAAATTCCAATCATCCACACGACTATTTGCTACCAAATAACGCAAGTCGAACACGGGAAAGTGAGCAAAGCTTCATGGGAAAGTGTGTGAAGGTTTGCATGCATGATAAGCAGCTTGTTAGCTTGCAGGAGAGCGTCTGCAGCTGTCGTGATTGGCGAAGACGCCCTGCAGACGAAGAAGGGACTCGCGCAATTGGCACATGCACCGTGTGGCGCAATCCTCATTGCTGTGAATGTGTGTGATCCACTGCAGGTGTAAACAAGCATGTGTGTGCTGGATGCCAATGGGTGTAGCCAGCCTTAAATAAACTCTGATCACTGCAGGGTATTATTTTACTCGGCCCCTGTCTAGGGAAAAATCCCAATGGTTTAGCTTGCCTTGTGTCCTAGGTGTGATCAAAGTATGGCCCGTGGGCCTGATGCGGTCCGCTCTGTTCTTCAATCCAGCCCGCCTAACGTTTACAATAACAGGTGTAGCTATTGCGTAAATTAATTTTTGTTTGCCGACGCAATTTTTTCATTTCATCTATCAGCGTCCCCCCAACAAATACGAGCACAATTAGCCATTTTATACATTTCTGTAATTCTCTTTTCCACTGGAACACCTCCCCCATCGCTGGAACGTGGATCACTGCGGTCCCCCAAAAGGACAACGCGGATCTCTCTTCTCATGGACTCATCACTTGCAGGAGTAACCAAGGAGATCAGGTTTAGTGCGACCTGTCTGACAAGGACGGAGCCTGAGCTGGAGAAGACCATAGAAGGCAAAACAAGTTCCCATATGCATTCAAACCGTTTCTTCACGTTTTTAAAAAGTTGATTGATTGGCACTCCTTTGCTCAATGGCTTCCAGTGTGACCACCACCTTTTAAGTTTGCGTTGAATCTGAAGCTAACCCGCGCATTCCAGATATAATTAAAGAGCATTGTACAGAGTCTGCAACAAAACATGACTTGGCCTTGGGACACACGGCTGCGGCGGGCACGGAACCGTTTTGTTTGAAGGAAGCTTGGATACTGACTCATCCTACCAGCAGCACGCTACTGTAAACTCATTAACCGCTGCACAATGAGCCTCCATCCATCCATTTTGTATCGTGTTTGTTCTCTCGAGGGTGCCAGGTGAGCTGGAGCCACTCTTTGCTGACTTTGCTCAAGAGTACAGCCCGGACTGAATGCAGCAAACTCCGGGGCACATACAGTGTGTGAAAAATAAGTTGTTTATCACACACGCGTAGGGAGAGGTAGTTTGGGATATTTTTTGTGCCTTAATCAAATAAATTGGAATTTAGCAAGTGAATTTTGTATTTCCTTAGGTTGTCTCTGTGTGACATCAAAATTGGGTTTGATGAACTGAAACTTTGTGTGTGATAAATATGCAGAGAACACAGAAAACAGGAAGGGGGCAAAAACGTTTTCACAGCACTGTATGGACAAACACTCATTGACAATTTCAAATGAGCTGGAGTACCTTGAAAAAAAACTCCGGAGCCAAGATTCAAACTCAGAACCTTTGGACTACGTGGCGAATGCGCTAACCACTAAGTTGTACTGTTCAATTTTGTTCCATTAGATAGCGAGCGAAGCAGCGGGGGAGTATTGTACAAAAAAGCTTTGTCCATAAACTGGACATAACATTAGGTACATGCTATACTCATAGTACAATGCAAATTAACTTTTTCCATTTTGGTTGACTTATTAAGTCTAGTTTCTTATTTGTTTTTTTGTGAGTTAATTCGTAATTAATTAGAAAGTGAGTTCGTTTCCTGGTCCAACAAAATTGTCATAACAACTTGCATGTCTCTTTACAGGGGGATGAAAGTGATGAGTTAAAACGACTGAGTGAATCCCCCCACCCCACCCCGCCCGAAAAAAAAATCCTTTCAAGTGTCCGTCAAAGGTTTTTCTATGGGCGGAAAAGTTTCCTGCCGGCTTTCCCGCCCTGCACGAAAGGCACTGCACACACCTGGTGGAAGGCTCGCACGCACACATACCAGCACTTGAAAGACGGCACGCTCAGGGCATGACAATTATGACCTGTTCGCTATTTTTTACGCACGCAAACATACTCACGCGACAACACTGCAGCTCGACATGCAAGACAGAGCTGGGAAATGTATATAGTGGTCAAAATTGGGGTATTTATGGGGTCCATTCCTGCTCACAGGTTTGTCATGTGTTGCTAGGCAGAGTTCACGGGGCTCCAGCAAAACGATGTTGTTGTGAGGGCAGAGGGTTGGTTTTTTTTTCACACTGAACTCATTGAAGAAGGACACTTTACGAAGAGTCATATGACGCAACTGCTGCCGCTTCCTGCTTTTGGATAATTAGATGCATGCTGACTTCTTCCTTGGGACTTCTTAAATTGTCCCAAGGTGTAAGTGTGAGTGCGGATGGTTGTTCGTCTATGTGTGCCCTGCGATTGGCTGACAACCGGTTCAGGGTGTCCCCAGCCTACTGCCCGAAGATGGCTGGGATAGGCTGCAGCATGCCCCGCAACCCTTGTGAGGATAAAGCCGACCAGAAAATGGATGGATGGATGGATAATGTCAGAATATATTAAATAAAACAATTTGTTGAACGGAGGTCTAGTAAATAAATAAATAAACAAATACACAAATAAACAAACAAATAAACAACAACAACAACAACAACAATAATAATAATAATAATAATAATAATAATAATAATGGTATTGGTAGGGCTTTGATGCTGGCTGAACTGAGCAATTTCACAATTTTGCTCCAAATCTCAATTTCCTGTTCTATGGAAATATGGAAAGTTCATGAAATTCCCACCCTTCTATAGAGACATCACAAAACAGGAAAAGAAAAAAAAAGCCTGTGTGATTCAGTGGTTCAGTGGTGAACGTGCTGCTTTGCGTGCCAAGGCCGCTGTGGTTTGGCTCCCAAACATCAACACGAAGTACTCTGCGGCTCTTCACAGGAATTGTTACAACTTGTATTTGTTTTCCCAGGGAATGTTATAACGCACATCATCATCAGCGGTAGAACATTCCGTTTACGATGGGCTGACGTGACAAGATGATGTCTTTATGTATGCACTGTTTTGACATGATGAAAATGTTGAGCAAGCGAATGATCAACAAGTGACCCGATCACACGGCTAGGTGGTTATCAACCAACTAACGGAGACAGTGCGCAGCTGTCAGTGGCTAACACCGAGCTAACAGAATCGTTCAGACAAATATCGCTTGGCTACTTCGTTAGCACACAGCTAATGAGTTAGCACCAATGGTCACTCATTCATTAGCACACAGCAAATGAATGAGCACCATTGGTCACTCATTCTTTAGCGCCCAGCTAATGAATTAGCACCAATGGTCACTCATTCATTAGCACACGGCGAATGAATTAGCACCAATGGTCACTCATTTATTAGCACATGGCTAATGAATGAGCACCAATCGTCACTCATTCATTAGCACACGGCGAATGAATTATCACCAATGGTCACTCATTCATTAGCACACGACGAATGAATTAGCACCAATGGTCACTCATTTATTAGCACACGGCGAATGAATTAGCACCAATGGTCACTCATTCATTAGCACACGGCGAATGAATTAGCACCAATGGTCACTCATTTATTAGCACACGGCTAATGAATTAGCACCAATGGTCACTCATTCATTAGCACACAGCTAATGAATTAGCACCAATGGTTACTCATTCCTTAGCACACGTCAAATGAATTAGCACCAATGGTCATTCATTCATTAGCACACAGCTAATGAATTAGCACCAATGGTCACCAATATTGCACTCTGCTACACTCTGGAATATTCGTTGTGTGAATGTGCTGTTTGGTTATTTCCGGTGACACACTCAAATAAATATATATGTACAATAATATCAAAACTTGGGCTAGCCTGGCCCGATTCACACCACGCTACCTGCCACACTTGGAACTGGTCACGAAAATAGACTACTTTATGTGAACATGTACGGATATAAGACTCGTAACAGCGGCATTAGCACCCTCTCTACTCTCCCAGCCACCTGCCAGGTCAGAAGGTCAACGGCGCTGGAGACGAAACAGTCTCGCTGACTTAACTGTCCGGTTTTCCCCGAGCCCGCTCCGCGCCAGCGTGCATGCGTAGCGCTCGTCACCGGCGCAGGAAGCTGAGGTGTTTGCACCCCCAGCGCCTCGGGCTAGGGGAGTTTACACAGAGTGTTGCTATTAATCCGCCCTCTTTGCAATTGTGCTGTTCAAGTCAATGCCTGTCATGCTGTAACATTCCCGTGAAGGGAAGCACAAGTCCTCACGCATGGCTTCAATTGCACGGCAAAACAAACGGCAGAAGCGGAGCGTTCTTTTGAGCCGCGTTTGCATGAATGCAACATGTTTGTTTCGTGCATGTGTTGACACAGCGCAATGATTTGGCATTGCCGTGGCTGTGTGAAAGTCGAAATTGGCACAGGTGTATTTTGTCACTTTTAGCTGTTAGCGAATGAGGTAGCTCTACATGGTTCGCAATTTGTTTTTATGTCAAAAATATATACATTTAAATCTTGATAAAAATAATAATATAAATAAACACATTTTTCCTTTGAAAAACTTTTTTTTTCAAAGCAACAACGTTTTTAATTTTTCTTTTATACAGTATATACCGTATATTCACACTGTATTGTCGAATATTCCATTTCGTTGCCACAGATCAATGCAAATATCTTTTATTTTTTTATTTTATTTATTTTTGTAATGTGCATTTTTTATCTTTTTGAATAAAAAAAATGCTGCCAATTTTCTGCCTTTTTTTCCCCCACTATATGTTTTTTTCTCAATCTTGAAAACATACAGTTCAATGTTTCTATTGAAAATGCATGATTACCATTTTCTCAATTTCAATTTTCTATTGGGAAAATATAATTTTTTTCCCCTCAACTTTATTTGAAAAAAGAAAAAGAAAATATTCTCAAGTATTCTTAAATGTCACCACAAAAATATCCAACTCTTTTCCCAATTTTATTTTTGCGATATTATGGCTTCCATGTGCACTGAAAATATATCGTTTTTTTCCCCCTCTGAGTATTGCAGCTTCTTTCTCTCCTACAATACTTTCTTCTTGAAAATATAAACACACGCCTCTACACTTAGAAACACGGGAAAGCAGGCTGGAGCTCAGCATTGCGCCTGAGGCGCGTCACTTCATTTTAAGAATGAGTTAGCGTGTCAAGGTAGCGTGTCTCGCCGGCAGACCACGCCCGCACCTGGCAGGTGTTTCGTGCAGAAGAGTGTGTGTACGTGTTTTGATACTGAGACCTGTGTGTGTGTGTGTGTGTGTGTGTTGAATACTCAAGCGATGAGGGACATGATGTTATTACGCTATCCCTGGAAACACACTTAAAAAAAAAAAACTGGAATATTTGTATACCCATGTCACCTTTGCTGACATCTGCCATGAAGTTTTCCTCTACCAACTAATTAATTTTATGTGTGTCACTGAGTCAACACGCTGTCATGGGGCATACATTTGACCTCCCAACACCACGTAATTAATGCATGACAACAATGTCCCGTAGGTCAGAAGAATTCTAATCATGCATACCGGGACCAGATTGGTTGCCATCTTAAACTTTATTAACGATGCACCCAGTGTTTTAACATACATTTTAATTATAATACAAGTGTAATACGAAGCAAATTGTGGCCAATTAGTTATTATTATTAATGAAATAATATTCATTTAAGGCGGCGACTGGTTAGCACGTCTGCCTCACAGTGCAGTGGTGCAGGGTTCGATTCCGCGACGGCCTTCCTGTTTCCTTAAGTTTTCACCCACATTTCAAAAAACATGCATGGCAGGTTAATGGAACCCTCCAAATTCATCCATCCATCCATTTTCCGAACCGCTTAATCCTCACTAGGGTCGGGGGGGGGTGCTGGAGCCTATCCCAGCCGTCGACGGGCAATAGGCGGGGGGACACCCTGAACCGGTTGCCAGCCAATCGCAGGGCACACAGAGACGAACAACCAAGCGCGCTCACACTCACACCTAGGGACAATTTCATGTGTTCAATTAGCCTGCCATGCATGTTTTTGGAACGTGGGAGGAAACCGGAGTACCCGGAGAAAACCCACGCAGGCCCGGGGAGAACATGCAAACTCCACACAGGGAGGCCAGAGCTGGAATTGAACCCGGTACCTCCGCACTGTGAAGTCGACGTGCTAACCACTGGACTACCGGGTCGCCCACCCTCCAAATTGTCACTCTAAATTTATTATCAGTGATTTTTAAGTCTAAATGTTCACACATATTCTTCTTTCTTGCTCGCTCAGCTTCTTCTGTCAATCTCTCCTCCAGCCCCCCCCAAACCCCCACAGGCCAGGGCCTCCAATCTCATGACAAGAGCCCCTCGGAAGTGAGCTCATCTCTTGCTTCTTTCTGGCATATGGCACATTGTCTTCATTATGACTTTGTGAGCGAATTGTTTCCTGGGTTTTTGCCTCCCTGCCCCGCGGCTGTTGGTCGCAATGGCAACAGGTAAGGAGACGCCTGTCATACGAAGCACTTACTCACATACATTAACCAATAGCTCTTGTAATCATGTGTAACCGCACATGTGTGTCTGTGTGTGTGTGTGTGTGCGCGCGTTTTGAGTGGTGGTGTTGGTGGTGGGTGCGAGTCCAGGCAAGCGCCCAACTCACCTTCAACCCCTCCCTTCACTCTGCAAGTATCCCCTTCAGCTGTTTTTACCCCTGACCTCCGTTCCCAACACTTGTCATAATTACACCGAGCCACGCAAGGGTTCAACTGTGTGTGAAGATTTACATGTGTATGGTTGTGTGTGTGTGTGGTTGTGTGTGTGGGGGCGGGGGGGGGGGGGGGTGTTAATGGGAAATACGCACATATGGCAGGTTGTGATCCTTGTCTGGACAATTTGGGCTACGCTAAAAAGAGCGGGGAGGAAAAACTATACATAGTATGAAAAGCAGACACCATTAAAGAAAAAAATGATGAAAACAGAAGGATGAGTATGAACGTATGAGATGAATGTATCGTGATTTTTTTTTAAAGAGAAAAGTAATCAACGATTGAAATGAAGAAATAAAGAAATTTCCCCTGGAATAAAGTTAAGTTTGAGAAAAAGGTAAGTAATCGAGAGAACAAAAACGTACATGGTCCATTCTATCAATAAAGCGTAAAAGGGAAAAAAAAGATATTCTAATATTACAATAAGAAAATCTGCTTATTTAAAGGGAAAAATCCTGCACGAGATTTTACGGAGTAAAAATGGAGCTTGTGAAAAATTTGAGCATTCTGTGGAAAATAAAGGTGTATTTGTTGCAGCAAAAAAAAAGTCAATAAAAACAAGAACTTTCAATGCAGTTATTATGTTAGGAGAACATTTAATCAAACTTTGAAGAGGAAGAAATGTCAGAATTTTACAATAATGTATAGAGAAAAGTAGCACTTTTAGAGTATAAAAAATATTATTCTGAGAATGAAAACCTACTTGCTTAAAAAAATAAAATAAAACGAAACCAAAAAAATGGTAGGATAATACACATATATGGGTGGTGGTGGTGGTGCACTGTAGTGCCATCCTCTGGTCGAAACCAAAAAATACGAGGGACAAATGAAGAAAAATGGAAATAAAACAAGAAATAAATAAAATAAATACAAAAAGATTTTTACAAAGAGCATTGTATGTTCAGGATGGAAAACCGTAATTTTACAAAAATAAAGTTTTATTCTACACAAGAAAAAATGCCATAATTCTATTAGATCTCCTTTATGTCGGTATCTAAAAAGAAATAAGACTTGTAAATACATTTTATGATGAATATAATAGGGTTGAGAAAAGCATTCTAATGTCACGAGAAAAAACAATCTAATTAAATCATAATATAGAGTAGTTTTTTAAATTTGTTTGTTGGGAAAAAGTTGCTATTTTCCAACGAGACAAATGAAACAAAGTTATGAAATGTTGAAGGAAAAGTGTACCTGTACAGTCAAAAGAAAAAAACAACATAATTTTACAAAACTCAAGTTGTTTTTCGTCCAAAAAAACCCCCCATTTTAATTCAATGGGAAAAAAAAGATTACCAGAACAAACGTACATTTTAAAATATATTTTCAAAGCTGTGAAACACTTGGGAAAACGTTCAATTGTTACGAGTAAAAAATAAATAAATAAACACCAGAATAGGATTTTCACTCATAGATTTTTGAGAGTACAAAAGGTCGTCTTCTGACAAGAAAAAAACTGCAATTTTGGAAGAATATTTTTATCATCATTTTAAAAGAGAAATGTTATATTTCTGTAAGAAGAAAAATATAAAATTGAAAATCAAATATTAATTTCAGTGGTAATTGGGAACAAAACAACAGAATTACTGCCAAAGCTTCGTTCGGTTGTATTTAACTTATAAGTGAAATACATTTTCATGTTTTCTTTCCCAACTATTTTCATAAAATTTTGATTTACGGTAATTACAAATTTTTGGGGTTTCATTTTAATTGAGTCTTTATTTACGTACTGACAGATTTTTTTTTTGCTTCCCACATTTTGGTACAAAGTTAAATGTCATTTTCCTTACGATGAGTAAGTTATTTGTTTAACTTCTCAGATAGCCTTTGGATGTTTATCTTGAAAAATTTTCCGGACCACTCTAATGAGCCTCGCAACCCCCCCCCCCACAGAACCCCCCCCCCCCCCCCATCATCAGATAACCATTGCGATAAAAATAGTACACTGTGCTTGTTTGTTATTTAATTCATTCTGATTAAAAACAAAACAAAACAAAAAAGCTCGCAAGGGATTTCCTATTTCAGCCCTTCAAATGACATACTGTATACATTTCTTGTAAACAAGATGCAAAGGAGAACACGCACACACACATGTACACACACACACACACACACACACACACACACACACACACACATCAGATCAGATCAGGATTCAAAGAAAGCCACTTCAGAAAAGTCCATAGTTTTGTTCTTAGCCATTCTTGTATTGTCTTGAGATTCAATATATCCTACACAGAATCTTTGTCACTATGCAGCTTGACAAATATTTTTAAAGAGGTTTTTTCCAACACTGGTGTTGGAAAAAACTGTTCCAAACTTTTCCTCCTTGAAGTCCACTTTGGCTCGAACATTGATGGATGATGTGATCTGTTACTGATGGACCGTCACCTTGGTATTCACCTTTAAGTTGCTCGAATGCTGCTCTGGGCTCTTTTGGACCTTTTTTTTTCCATTCCAACGTACTCAATTTGACAAATTTTCCTCTTAGGGCCATGTCCAGGGAGGTTAGCAAGCAGTCCGCTGGACCTAAAATCTCTGAATCAGATGCGCAACTGTAGTTTCAGGGACGTCGAGCTGATTGGAGATTGTTTCCCAGTCTTCATGTCCACTCGCATTTTATTCTTCACCTTTAACTTGGTTTTTTATCATTTAATTTCTGATCTCCTGAGAAAACTCGCTCCTTCGCTTCCCCTGGATCGTGTTTTGTGTGGTAAACACCGAGTCACCAAACAGCACAATATGATTTTTTTTATATACGAAAAATGAACAAGATTAAGGAAAAAATAGGTTGATGAAAAAAAACAAACAGAAAATTGATTTGATTTTTTTTTCTTGAAACATTTTTTTCGTGACACCAAAAATGCGTTTCCTATAAAAATACAATCTTTTTTAAATCTATTTTTCTCACATGATGGCGACTTTATGATTTTATTGATATTTCAATTCTGTACTTACACTTGTTATTGTAATATGATTTTTGTCTCATCATTTCATGTACCAGGTATCGCATAAAATAGTAACTTGAGTTTGAAATTATTCTCTGAATTTTATGACAATTTCATCGCTTCTTTTCTCTCCAGTTTTTCTTGAAAAAGAGACCCAATTGTCATTATACTGACACGCTTTCTCATAACAATATGACATTTTCTTTCTTTTATTGAACAAATAATCCCTCTCACTGCACATTGTCAATAAAGAACCTCGTTTTATTTTGAAAAGAGACTCTCCGTTTGCATGCTAACCTGTAGCAGGAGGAGAGAGGATGGGGAAGGCTTGTCCTTTCAAGTCCTTTGTGTCCTTCAGGAGTCCTCTTTATGTTTTTAAATAATGACACCAGCAGCATTCAAAAAGTTCAGGTGCTGAACATAAGATCCCCTTGGCCGGACCCCCACTCGGCAAAATCAGGCTCCCCACCGGAGGGAAAAGAGTCCAACGAGATGCCCCTCTTGTCTCCAAACACTTTCTCCTGCAGTTCAATGATGTCATTTCGAATGTCGGCCATCATCAGCAACAGGAAGTCGAAGGAGCCTGGAGGGCCCTGGCAAACAGATCGCGAGGATTTACGGGTGGGCAATGACTGTTCAAAATGTCTTCATGAGATAAGTAATGCTCAGTTTGGGCCTTAAAAATGATACAATGTTAATATTAACAGAAATAAACGTGGGGAAATGTATGGATGTATGGCATAATCTATAATGCATTAAAATGTGAAACAAACTTACAGGGGGTCCACTGGGACCATCAGCTCCTCTATCACCCTGAAAATGGCAAATTGTACATACAATATTGTTAGCGACAACAACCAAAAAGAAAATCACAGAACCGACGCGAGCATTATGTGCAGTCTATACAAAAGCAGTATTTGACCCTGAGACTCAGTCATTGGTTAATTTTGAGCTGCTGTTTGATGTTGTTGTAACTGGTGAATTGGCCACTAGGGGGCAGCAGGCCACATACATGGATATGAACGTGAGGAAATTGTTTTTATATATGTGTATATTAGGATGTTGAACTGACCTTTGAACCGTCTTTTCCGGGGGCCCCGGGTGGTCCCTGCATGAAGAATAAAACACAAATTTATGTTTTTTTTCCCAAGTCAATGCAAAATGATTGCTTTCCATTTACATGCATATTATTTCAATTACACGCAGGACTGTACACTATATACAGTACTGTATTGTTTGGTATATTTGTGTTTTTTATTATTTACCACTGGTCCTCTGCGGCCTCTTTTGATGTGCCTTAGATCAGGCTCTGGACCCATGGGTCCAATGTCCCCCCGGGGACCTCGAGGCCCTGGAGAGCCTCCCTCGCCTGGGTCCCCTCTAGCTCCTGGCCCCCCTGGGTGTCCTGTGGAGGAGGTATTTTGGTAAGTTAGGTGATTTGAAGATTCGGGTGGTCGGAAGAGATGTAGGTTAAGCAGGAATTTAGATCGTAGGTTTTGCAGTGGGTTCAGGAGTAGGATGGGTAGAATAGGTAGTTGGATTGGTCAGTTGGGAGGTTGGGAGGGAGATAATAAAGGTAGGTGGGAATGGAGAGAGGGCGAGGAAGATAGATAGAGATAGTGAGATGCATACATTTACATTAAGAAAAAAATTGTGTTTACTCAAGTATATGTTGGATCCATTTTTTTCCAAAGAGACTGTACTGTACATCTAAATCCAGATCATTCTATTGTTCGCAGACACTGGACAGATCCATTCAGTCTTTTTCCGATCCGCTTTTATCCTCACAAAGGTACCGGGGGATGCTGGAGCCTATCCCAGCTCTCTTTGGGCAGTAGGCGGGGACACCCTGAACCGGTTGCCAGCCAATCGCAGGGCACACACAGACGAACAACGATCCGCGCCACACTCACACCTAGGGACGATTTAGAGTGTTCTGTTAACCTGCTACGCATATATTTGGAATGTGTGAGGAATCGGGAGTCGCCGGAGAAACCCACACAGGCGCAGGGGAGAACATGCAAACTCCACACAAGGAGGCCGGAGCTGCGATTGAATCCACGACCTCTGCACTGTGAGGTCGATGCCCTAACCCAGTGTGGGCAAACTATGGCCCGCGGGCCGAATCCGGCCCGTTGGTCCTTTTAATCCGGCCCGCCGAAGGTTGGTCCACAATTAAGGTTCGATGTGAATGATTTTCATTTCAATTGGACTTGTAATGACAGGCCTTTCACCACCAGGTGGCGCATTGATTAAGTTGCAGAACGGGGGGGGGGATCTTTTCGACCACCTAGGACCTCTGTATTTTTTTTTTTATGTACCATAGCTCGTGCTGACCTGGCCCTTCTGTCAAATTTTAAAAGTCAATGCGGCCCCAGAGCCAAAAAGTTTACCCACCCCTGCCCTAACCACTGGTCCACCGGGCCACCTACTTGACAAATTAAAATTTAGTAAATTCCATTCATCCGTCCATTCATTTCTCTAATCCATTCATCCTTACAAGGGTTGACCACCGTGCCATCCCTTGAGTAAAATCAACAAACCATTTTGTTTTGGTAGGTCAGTAAGGAGGGAGGAGGGGGGGGGGGTGATAGACTAGGTGGGTACAATAGTTACATAAAGGTCAGTAGGCAGGTATGTAGGTTGGTAGGTAGGTAGGCAAGTCGGCGAGATATAACAGTAGATTAGATTAGGAATAGTAGTTTGCTATACCAGGTTGAAGTACGTGGGTAGTTTAGTGAGTCTGTACATTAGATTGGTGGATTAGGGAGACCATTTAGGTAGGTCTGTAGGTAGGTGGATGAGGCAGGAAAATAAGGTAGAGTAGATGTAAAAAAAAGTCAATTCTGGACAAAGATATGGAAATAGGTTGGGGGATAAATTCGGTGGGCTATATTAGCGATGTAGAAGGCGTCACCTGGGACCCCAGGTGGTCCTGGAGGTCCAGGTAGACCAGGACGGCATAATCTCTCCGAACTTTTTCCCAGCTTCCTGAGAGGTGGAGGTTTGTCACTGCGACTGGCCAGGAGCTCACCAAGCTGCAAGTACAGCAAGCATAACTGGATTAACAAAACAACTATCAACTACAACCAGCATGAGACCTCCACCAAGGCTACCTGCGAACTGGCCAACCGCAGTTTTATTTGCAACAGATTGCTTTTCATGTTGATGAAGTCCTGGCAGGTAAACGAGCAGGTATCCGCGCTCATTAGCGTGTCCGACTTCCCCGATGAGCTCACTGGAAACCAGCACAACACATTTTCAATCAAATGAAACAATCACTTATCGGTGCTTTCATTAAGTCATACACAGCTTGGTCACATTGTTCTATAATTGATACTTTGCCGTAATTATAATGCCCAAATCTAAAGATCATGTCATGTTTATTCGCACAAGATCAAAGCTCGTGTCATGCGGTCTGCTTCGGTGGACCCGCCGAGTCAAAAAGAAATTTCCACACAGTTGCTTTAAATCCAACACATCTGCGTTGACAAATGAGCACCATGCTGTGATCCCCCCACCTACCCACACCCCCAATAATATATGATGAATTCCTCGTACGACATGTTGCTGCGCCTTTGGCGAGCCACACACAACGCGTTGATTTATAGCTGCACTTCACGCTTCGGAGTTACATCAAAACATACAGCTGCTTCACTGCTGGATATAAATATATAGAATTACTACATGTCTACTGCACATGCACCAGCATTTTATATCTTGATAGTGCAAAATTTTAGTTTCACATGCAGGACGTGCACCTGCCATCAATGAAGTCCACATGCGTGTTTTGTTTAAATGAATGCAGGCCATTTTATATACTCACACACAAGTAAACTAGTCATATATAGCGCAAGCCATCATATTTGTAATTGCGAAAAAATACAATAAAATAAAAACGATGCAAGGAAAATAATTTTACACAAAAAAATAAATAAAAATAAAAATAAAAAATTCAATGCTACAATAATAATAATAAAAATAATAATAATAAAAAAAATAATAATAATAATAATAATTAAATGATGTGAAAGACAATTGTAAATAGCAGTGCAATTTATCCATTTTTTGTTTATATTGCACTTAATTGAACGGTGTTTGTTGTTTTTTTTCTTCTTCTTTCTTCTTTCTACCTACATTCTTGCTGCTGGAGGCTGTAAATTTCCCCATTGTGGGACAAATAAAGGATATCTCATCTTATCTTATACCATGATGTCAGAAGCCTAAAATGTCTTAGCATCTTACGGTTGTACAAAGCGATGCAGGAACGCTGGTCGGGAGCCAGAATGTATCCACTGTGACATCGACACAGGAAGCTGCCGACCGTGTTAACGCACTCGTGCTCGCACACGCCGCCGCCTGACTCCTCACACTCGTCGATGTCTGCGCAAAAGAAAAAAATGGACATTGTAATATTTAATTGGAACCACCAATTCAAAAGTAGTCTGTAAAATAAAAAGCAGCAGCAGGTTCCATTCTACTCATAAAAGTTGTTTTCCTTTTCCCCCTAATTCTTAATATCTATCGAGCAACAAATGACCACACTTAAGTGTGAGCTGACCCCAACACCGCCCCCTGCCCAAAAAAAAAACACAAACCAGCCAAAACATATAATGTCAGATACGCTTAATTTGTATATAACTAGCCTGGCACAAAAAATTCGACCGTAGCATTTTGACTTTGTCTATTTGCTCCCAAAGCCCTCTGTAACTGAAAAGGCATTGTTTGTCATAGCATCCATAGTCAAGGTTTCATGAAAAACAATGCAATCGGCGTTGTTTGCTTGCTTGCTATGGTGTGAAAATAAACACGCTGCTCTGCCACTGATGTTGACTGTTCCTGTTTAATGCCTATATTGTAAATGGATTCATGGGCTATTTCCTTGAAACCTTGGGACGGTCTTTCGTGATAAATTTAAGGGAAATTATAATGAAATAGCACCAGATCAGCCCCAAGGGATGCCGGCCCACCGGACATCTTCCTTCTCAGGCTTACGCAGAGGCATTGTAGCGCAACTGACCAAGACAATATGGAGACTTGTGGTTGCGGTGTCTCTCCCGGTCGAAGCGATAGCCCGGGTAGCACGTGCACACCACACGTCCGAAGTTGTCGGTGCACTGTTGCTCGCACGGCGACTCGGCACACACGTCCACGCCTGTGCAGAAAAAAAAACAATAAAAACATTGCGGGAGCTGTTAAAAATAATGGAACAGGCAGGACTTACAAGTGGGTGAGTATTTTTCGACCCAAGATACATTTTATTATTCATTCATTCATCTTCCGAGCCACTTGATCCTCACTAGGGTCGCGGTGGGTGCTGGAGCCTAGCCCAGCTGTCTTCGGGCAGTAGGCAGGGTACACCCTGAATCGGTTGCCAGCCAATCGCAGGGCACACAGAAACGAACAACCATTCGCAACCACACTCACACCGAGGGACAATTTAGAGTGTTCAACCAGCCTGCCACGCATGTTTTTGGAATGTGGGAGGAAACCGGAGCACCCGGAGAAAACCCACGCAGGCCCGGGGAGAACATGCAAACTCCACACAGGGAGGCCGGAGCTGGAATCGAACCCGGTACCTCTGCACTGTGAAGCCCATGTGCAAACCACTGGACTACCGGGCCGCCCATTTTATTATCATGGTGGAATTTGAGCATAGGTGGCCGGCATCCTGAGGACAAAAAAAACAAAACAAAACAAAACAAAAAAAAAACTAACATACAGTAGGCCATTATTTTATAGCATGTATTATTTAATATTTATTTCTTTGTTAATTTATTTTCTCAATACAATTTTTTTTTACTGTATTTCCTGTCAATTCTGCAACTCTTTCATAGTGGAACTCCAGTGGGTAAAAAGACACCCTCGGTCTTGTTTTATTCTTTATCTGTGGTTCAATGTATTTACTGTCAGTCAATCCCTTCTTAAGAATACAAGAAAACACCCGATGATTGATGATACTGTATATTCCATATGAAGCACAACAATGAAGCACAAATGCGAGTTCAACCGCCAAGGCCGCTTTTGTTGTGGACGCCAGCAGTGAGCTTATTTGGCTCACGTCATCCTTCCATAGTGACAAAAAGCCAATGATGTGGAATCCTTTGGAGCAATATGGCCTGCAGACCTTGGATGTTTCCCAGCAATAAAGGCCGAGGAATGGGAAGATGACATGGGAGCATGGGAATCACAATGCGTGAGTGTGTGTGTGTGTGTGTGTGTGTGTGTGTGTGTGTGTGTGTGTGTGTGTGTGACAGAGAGAGAGAGAGAAGGAAAAAGTGTGTTTTACCTACTTTCAGGTATGCACTGGCCCATCACAAACCGGAAGCCGTCACAACATTTTCTCCTGAGAAGAGAAAAAAAAAAAGGTTTGAGTATTGATATCGTCATATTATAAGATAACAATAAGATATCCTTTATTAGTCACACACTGGGGAAATTTACAGCCTCCAGCAGCAAGAATGTAGGTAGAAAGAAGAAAGAGGAAAAAAAAAACCAAACAGCGTTCATCCATCCATTTTCTGAACCGCTTAATCCTTACTAGGGTCGCGGGGGGTGCTGGAGCCTATCCCAGCCGTCTTCGGGCAGTAGGTGGGGGACACCCTGGATCAGTTGCCAGCCAATCGCAGCGCACACAGAGACGAACAACCATCCACGCTCACATTCACACCTAGGGACAATTTAGAGCGTCCAATCAGCCTGCCATGCATGTTTTTGGAATGTGGGAGGAAACCGGAGCACCCGGAGAAAACCCACGCAGGCCCGGGGAGAACATGCAAACTCCACACAGGGAGGCCGGAGCTGGAATCGAACCCGGTACCTCTGCACTGTGAAGCAGACGTGCTAACCACTGGTCTACCGGGCCGTTCAATTAAGTGCAATATAAACACAAAAAACGGATAAATCGTAGATATCAAGACACAGCGTGTCAAAAAACATTTTTTTTATTTTTTATCATGAGTCAAATTATAGCCCTGTAGAGTATTATGAATATTTATAGGGATGAAGTTACTGCCTGTGTCCCCAGGAACGCACATTAATGGCGGCGGAGTGGTTAGCGAATCTGCCTCACACTTCTGACGTCAGTTTAAATCCTCGGTCATATTGCCTTACGTAGAAATACTAGGAAACATTTTTCAAAGCTAATAAATCTGGATTATTACTAGGAAACAAAAAATGCCAACTCGTTCCCGCCCCTTTCAGTGTGGTCCCGAAATCCTTTTGTACAACGCCGATCGTGCAAATGCTTGAAAAACGTCTGCTGCGCTTCTAAAAATATCCATCCATTTTAATTCATTTATGGAAGCCATTACGCCCTAAGAGTGATTTAGAGCATTTGTCACATGTGGCCCAACATATGTTACGCACATCACAAGAGGAAATGACTCAAGCGACGTCACCCCACAACAAATATCGCACACGAGGGGAGGAAACGCGTGAGAGTGTGAATTAGTCCGAGAAGTCAAGTTGCCTTTTATTAATCTGCAACCTCCATGCAACGTCACTCTAAATCACCCCAACTCGCCAGAGTGAAGAGTCCCCCCATAAACCGCCGAGACGGGCCTGAACTGATGAGAACCAGATGATTGGGTCGCTTCAATCCTAAACCGAGGTGGAGACAGGTGGGTGAAAGTTAAGATGAAAATTGTCACTACTTCATTGACTCCGTCGACAAATCAGTCATTGGAGGTAATGACTTGCAGATGGGAGTCGGGTCCCGCGGGAGAAACTCATACCTTTTACGCCGCTCAGATTAAAACCAGCGCAAGGTTACGTGACGTGAAGATTCCAGTCAGTGTGATTCTGATGTTACAAGCCACGTAAAATCAAGCCGAAAGTGCTCTTTATTACGGATGACATCACTTCTAGGAGGGCGGCCCGGTAGGCCAGTGGTTAGCACATCGGCTTCACAGTGCAGAGGTATCGGGTTCGATTCCAGCTCCGGCCTCCCTGTGTGGAGTTTGCATGCTCTCCCCGGGCCTGCGTGGGTTCTCTCCGGGTGCTCCGGTTTCCTCCCACATTCCCAAAACATACATGGCAAGCTGACTGAATACTGAATTGTCCCGAGGTGTGTGTGAGCGCGGATGGTTGTTTGTCTCTGTGTGCCCTGTGATTGGCTGGCAACCGATTCAGGGTGTCCCCCGCCTGCTACCCAAAGACAGCCGGGATAGGCTCCAGCACCCCCGCACGACCCTAGTGAGGATCAAGCGGTTCGGAAGATGAATGAATGAATGAATGACTTCTAGGAGACACGCGTGCTGTGAGGCCGAGGCGGGACTCTTTTCAACATCCTAAAATAGAAAAAAAACTACTTTTTGGGGGGGGTTCAGAAATCAATGCAGAACACCTTAAAAGGGACTTATAATGTCTTACTTATAAAACTTATAATATTTTAGTAGATTGCACACATACATTATCTAGAGTCGTGGTCCCCGAGCACCGGTACCAGTCCAGGGCCCGTTCGGTACTGGGCCGCACAGAAAGATCCCTCCACAAACTGTTTCGTTATTTATATACAGTATCGTGATACTTCATTTCTCGCAGTTAACAGGGACCGGGACCCTGCTGTTATAAGTGAAAATCCGCGCAAAGCAGACTCGGCTCCACCACTAGCAATTTGGGTGTAAGTGTATGTGGGTAATAGCATGTTTAAAATATTCATGCATTCGTTCATTCATTTTCCGATCCGCTTATCCTCACAACATGAGCTGTTTATCCGCTAATAACTAGCCGTCAAGGGCGGCCCGGTAGTCCAGTGGTTAGCACGTCGGCTTCACAGTGCAGAGGTACCGGGTTCGATTCCAGCTGCGGCCTCCCTGTGTGGACTATCCCTCCCAAAACTGTTTAGTGATTTATATACAGTACAGTGATACTTCATTCT
The DNA here is from genome assembly GCF_025434085.1 of Hippocampus zosterae. NCBI lineage: Eukaryota > Metazoa > Chordata > Actinopteri > Syngnathiformes > Syngnathidae > Hippocampus > Hippocampus zosterae. Next base: position 6,477,452 of record NC_067454.1, on the reverse strand, counting down.
CACAATTAACGGGGACCGGGACCCTGCTGTGATAAGTGAAAAACCGCGCAAAGCAGGGTTGGCTCCACCACTAGCAATTTGGGTGTAAGTGTATGTGGGTAATTCATTCATTCATTCATTCATTCATCTTCCGAGCCGCTTGATCCTCACTAGGGTCGCAGGGGGTGCTGGAGCCTATCCCAGCCGTCTCCGGGCAGTAGGCGGGGGACACCCTGAATCGGTGGCCAGCCAATCGCAGGGCACACAGAAATGAACAACCACTCGCACTCACGCTGACACCTAGGGACAATTTAGAGCGTCCAATCAGCCTGCCACGCATGCTTTTGGAATGTGGGAGGAAACCGGAGCACCCAGAGAAAACCCACGCAGGCCCGGGGGAGGACATGCAAACTCCACACAAGGAGGCCGGAGCTGGAATCGAACCCGGTACCTCTGCACTGTGAAGCCGACGTGCTAACCACTGGACTACCGGGTCGCCCGTATGTGGGTAATAGCATGTTTAAAATATTCATTCATTTTCCGATCCACTTATCCTCACAACATGAGCTGTTTATCCGCTAATAACTAGCCGTCAGCCACCGGATGAAAGCAGTAATCAATCGTGGCGTCTTTTGATGGTGCACATTTGCAAGTAGCAATGATGTTAACGCCGTATGTAGGTTACTCCATCATTATCTTTGCTGTCGGTAGTAATACCGCCCATCACCTAGTTGCTCCTCCCATGACCTGGCAGCTACGTTGGTTGAAGATCCACACCATTTTCAAGTGACGGTCAAAAAACTCGATCAAATCAAAGCCAAACGCTAAACACACCGATGAGCTGAACAAACTATCCCGAATGAAGTGTCCAAAAAGGTCCACGTACAGAATCATTTTTTTTTCTTGCTTTTGTGATAAAGCGGCGCATGAACGATGATCTGCGGGACAAAGGTGTACGTAGTCATCCGGCAGCCAGCAGTTCTGCATCAATGTCTGCAACGTGTCCCGTGGGGGGGCTCCTGGCGGAGAGCGCGCAGGAAGCCGTGGTGTCTGGACGAGCAGATGAGGGCAGCAGGAGAGCTGACCCGTGTGTTTTTGTTTTGCTGTGTGAAAGTATGTCGGGTAGACAGGAAACAGGCCTCCAGAACACAGCGACGAGCGCGCACGTGTTTGTGTGCACGTGCACGCGTGTGTCTTCACGTTTGATGGTTTTGTGGGTTAACCGTCTTCTTTCTAGGATTTCTGGCATCATTCCTACAAGCTCCGGATTCGCGGTCCCCATACCGCAGCGCGTTTAACCTCCACTCCCACCCCAACATGATGTTCTTTCTCTCGTTGGTGCTTATTTGACAAGATTGCTTAATGGAGTGCTAATGCCTGCTTCTGGTTACGGTCAACTTGGAACTGTCAACGCCGGATCTTGATATTGTCAACCGCCTTGAGCAGGGTTTACCCTCCGGTCTTAAGGACTTTCAGTTGGTCCTCAAAACTTGGGTTTCTGCAAACCCTTTTGGGACGAGAGCAGATTGTCCATACGTCCTTCTCAAGATACAGTCTGCTCCGCTGGTTCTCAAAATGGCGTCCGAGAGCTTTCGCTTGTGCCTCTTAAATCTAATTATTAAATACGACTTGGGGCGGTCCGATGGATGAATGGTTAGCACGTCGACCTCACAGTGCAGAGATCGCGGGTTCGATCCCGGCTCCGGCCTTCCTGTGTGGAATTTCCTTGTTCTCCCCAGGCCTCCGTGGCTTTTCTCCGGGTACTCCGGTTTCCTCCCACATTCCAAAAACATGCATGGCAGGGTGATTAAACACTCTAAAATTGTCCCAAGCTGTGAGTGTGAGCGCAGATGTTTGTTTGTCTCCGTGTGCCCTGCGATTGGCCGGCAACTGGTTCAGGGTGTCCCCCGCATACTGCCCAAAGAAATCTGGGCTAGGCTCCAGCAACCCCTTTCAGGTTAAAAGCAGATCTTTTCTTTATGACGGAACAAAGTTTTCAACAATTTCGCACAAAATGCATGCTCATCCATATTCCACGCTACTTAGCCTATTTAGAGTCATGACTGGACGCGTAGCTTAGAAAGAACTGAAAATCATCACCATTTTGTAACACAGGGCTGCCCATTACAGCAAAGACATACTTGAATTGTGAATCTTTCAGCCTTCATCGACATTGTCAAGTGTTCCAGGTCCAGCTCTGGAACCCGTCTCCTGAAGTGGTGCTCTGCTGCTTTTGGCACCAAAAACTCAGAATAATGGCGGCATTGAAGCTTAGAGATGAGATGTTCAAGACCCCCGTCCACACTGGCCCCCATCCAACACCCGCGTGAAAGGTCAATTTAGTCTGTAGACAATCACACCCCCTCCGATGCATTCATCACCGAGAGGGATTTGTGCTCCTTGTTCGTTGAACGATCTCAAATCCTCCCTATCGCTCCCCCCGACAGCTGGCGTGATGTGTTGCTGGGAACAGGCAGCAGATCACTGAGTCACGTAATGCCTCGTTTATTCTAAAGGTAGCCTATCTCACATGGTATGTAAAAAAAAAAACACACACACAGTGAGGAGCAAGAGTGAGAGACTTGATTCAACCCTGATTGAAAGTTAGTGGGGACTTGAAGGGAGCAATATCAAAAAGTTTGATCAATATCTGGTGTTCTCATTCTTGTATTTGCCCCCCAAAAATCCTCAAGGTTAATTTAAATGCACAACGCCATGTTAGACAGTAGCCGACGGGTTAGCACGTTGGCCTCACAGTGCGGAGGTGCAGGATTCCATTCCGGCCTTCTGGTGTGGAGTTTGCATGTCCTCCCCGCGCCTGCGTGGGTGTTCTCCGGGTATGTCGGTCTCCTCCCACATTCCAAAAACACGCGTGATAGGTTCACGGAACACTCTAAATTGTCCCTAGGTGTTATTAATCAATACGTGCCCTGCGATTGGCTGGCAACCAATTTGGAGTATCAACTATCACATATGCTTTTATGACAATAGTATATAATAGTATCATTTTCCTGTGCCATCTAATGCACTGTGCAGTATTGGGACACATGTAATCCCCCCCCCCCACCTCCCCCCACCCTTCCTTTCAACCGGCCTGTAGAGAATCCTCATTTATCGAACATCAGCATTTTGTCATGTTCACATCAGTAGATGTGGACAAATGGCGTGTTATTTCCCAATTTCTGGCATTGGTGAAAACCAATTGATGAAATATCGGTGTAATATTTACATATTCTTACAGTCGTGTTGACAATGTTGAGTGTGCGGTCGTCGGTTTTCGTGCACAACAAGCTCCAGATGCTGTGAGTTCGGATCAAGAAACTCTTGATTTTCAGTGTGGAAAAATCTTTGCCAATGTGTGTGTGTGTCGTGGTTGTGTTAGCTAAACAGGCCTTGCCGATTCTCTTGTAAAGATGGATTGCACTGTCAGATTTTGTAATTCAAATATTAATGTGTGTTTTATAGATGACGGGTCTATATATATTCCCCCCCCCCCCATCTTGTGGGACCATTTTTTAAATATTTGGATCTGTACCTCCGCCAGAGAGGATTTGTTTCCCTTGGATTTACATTCTTCTTACCAAACGTTTCTCCATATTTTTTTTTGTCTCTCCATATTTCTTCCAAGGATGTCTCTGTTAAATCCATGCAGAGCGATTTTGTCAAAATTAAACTAAATGAAAAAGAAACAAAAAGCAAGTTGTAGGCTTATTTTTTTAATGTCATGTTGCCAGAGCAATTAGTTTTTCCGAGTATGATTCAGTATGTCGAGTATATTAGAGTGTGCATTTACCAATGAGGTTTTAAATCTGTAATCTTCATGCAGTACACTTTCTCTTTAACTAAACGCCAGAAAAAAAATGTCAAAAGGAGAAAGGTCTGGCGAACAAGGGCACCACTCCAATCTCCCAGACTATTGTGAAAATTATTCATTCATTCATTCATTCATCTTCCGAGCCACTTGATCCTCACTAGGGTCGCGGGGGGTGCTGGAGCCTATCCCAGCTGTCTTCGGGCAGTAGGCGGGGGACACCCTGAATCGGTTGCCAGCCAATCGCAGGGCACACAAGAAACGAACAACCATTTGCACTCACACTCACACCTAGGGACAATTTAGAGTGTTCAATCAGCCTGCCACGCATGTTTTTGGAATGTGGGAGGAAACCGGAGCACCCGGAGAAAAGCCACGCAGGAGAACATGCAAACTCCACACAGGGAGGCCGGAGCTGGAATCGAACCCGGTACCTCTGCACTGTGAAGGCGACGTGCTAACCACTGGACTACCGGGCCGCCTTGTGAAAATTAAGTCTTCCTAAAAAATTTTTAAATTGTATTGTGTTTTCATTTTTCTTTCTTTTTAATTTTCATTGCTATTTTTTTTTTGGTCATTGTAGATGCAATTTGTCACGTCTTGCACATTTGCTACAATTTTAGTTTAGACAATTGAATTCTGTGATAAAATAAACTACCGGTATATCTGATCTTATATCTGATCCGTTTATCCTCACGAGGGTCGCAGGCGTACTGGAGCCTATCCCAGCTGTCTTCGAGCGATAGGCTGGGTACACCCTGAACTGGTCGCCAGCTAATCGTAGGGCACACATGAACAACACGCACACAATTTTTTTCAATTATGTTACATTTGTGTTCAATAAAGCTGACCGATTCTAATAGACACGTGATTCACTGTATTTTTGTGTCATTTTACAACTCTTATTATTTACAGATGAAAACCAACCAGCAGGTTTTATGAGGCACTTTCCCACAGCAGCGTTTTGCAGCTTCTTTGGTGTTGCTTCCTAATTACAGACCGCGCAAGACCTCGTCTTGTGTGAAGGTGTTACACGCCAAGACCTCCTCCAAGGCCTCCTTCTGGCTGTTTATTTGCCCTGCCAGCCCACCGCGCACTTCCAGGACGTCGGCCTCTTGGGAGACATCAGAGCTTCGCCTCACAGAGGAAGCTTTGACAAGAGCGAGTCGAGCAGGAGGTCCTGATGGGCTTCCGCCGCCAAACACGTTTGACCCGCACTTCCTGGTTCACTTCCCATGTGATGCCTCGCCTCGCTTCCGGCACCGGTGTCACCTGTCTATCACATTCCCATCTTTCTTAAACCAGATCCCAGGTGTCTTCGTCACACCTCTATGGTACAATTTGGGTAAAATATAACAAGAACCGAGAATTATTGCACACTTTTTACCCTATTTTTCTTGTCTCTCAGAAATGGGCCTCGCATATGAGTCAATGATCACCCGACGCCTCAGTAGGGTGTTGCAGCAAGGCAAGCGGCTACTTGTTCGCAAGCAACACACAGTCTGAAGAGAACAGTGATAAAATATTTTCAGTGGGAGATGCCGTACTTCACTCACTTCACTTTTCAAGTAAGTGGATCTGTGCATGTGGTGCATGCAACGGACAAACAGCTTCGCTATACGTCCCCCCAAATTGTGCAATACTGTGCACTTCAGTTTGAGCTTTGAACGGCCTCTCTACTTTGGATATTTATTTTTGTTTGGTGGTTTGTATTAACTGTCATTTTTTTATGCTTCTGTATATTTGATGGAGGGTGCCACAAAAGTCACTATGCACTTACTTTGTTTCGACAGTATTTCATTTCAGGTATAATTGGGACAGAAATACTTCTTGCCAGACTGCAATTTTGCAATGTTGCTCCAATGTCAATTGCTGTGCCGTGGGCAAAGGAATGATATCCTGACACAAACTGCTCAGCCAAGTTGTCAAATGCTAAATCATGCCTCAAAAAAAAAAAAAAAAATAATAATAATTGTGGAAGGATTTTTCAGACACCCTGTATTGTTATATAAAGCTTTTGAATCCTCTCACTGAAAAGATCTACACGAAAAACAGTTACGAGTACAAAAGAAGACAGTGAAAGCTTGGATTGTATTTTCACTGATGGAGGCATCACTTCATCACAAGTCCGCCAGAATTCGAATGCTGAATTTCAGGAGTGTGAGGCCGATGTGCCCTTAGCTGATATACTGCCCACAGTGGACATTTGGATGAAGGGGGAAAAAAAAGGAAATCAGCAAAAGCATGCACTGTACTTCCACAGAATTACACTTATCGATTAGTGTAGCAGATCCATGCATGTGGCGCATGCAGCAGAGATCACCTGAAGAAAAAAAAAAAAAAACAAAGCCCCCATAAAAGCAGCCAAAGTTGAATTGAGAAGTTGTGAGAATGAGTGAGTGGGACTTCCTCGGAGATGATGAGCATTTGGAATGTGTGCCTGACCCCACAGAGGGCTTGGTGTCACCGCAAGAATTTGGCATCGGTGACCCTCTGAGCATCTTACTATCATACACACACATACACACTCACACTCACACACACACACGATGGTCTTTGTCTGCTGGGAATTGCCGTGTTGACATCCTACCTTGACAGACAAGCGTGCTCAGATGGAAACATGTGTGTGGGGCGGGATACACAAAACAAGCTACAATTTCCCCCAAGGGAATTCACTTAACAACACATTGAAACACTCTCAAACTCCACTTAAACACTCTTACACTAGTGAAACCCGCTCTCACACACACACACACACGAGTGAAACACTCACATTTATGAAACGCTCACGCACACACACAAACACAATTGCCCACACGTGAAGCACTCATACCAAGTAAAAGTGACAGGTACCAATCTGTGGTGGTTGTTAGTTGTTAGTAATAAAAACACACCAAAAAAGCAAAACAAAAATGTTGAAGTCAAGAAATGAAGGCTCATGACATTCGCTAATGTTAGCATGTCGGCTTATTTTGCCTTTACAAACATTGATTCAAATGTTATAGAAATTTTATGCAAGAGTAGACAGAGCGTAACAAGAAGCGGGGGATCGCAGCTAAATGGAGACTGTGGAGAGAAAACTGAAGGCAAGGAGAAAATGTAACGCTGCAGCAAAGCATAGACTGTGGGCCATGACACTTCAGCGACAGGCTAAGCTAATGTGTTTTATTTGAAGCCATGCATTCTCAAATTCTAGCACAGTGCGTGCACTTGTGTTACACGACACTTTGAGACGAGTGCCCCAATTTGCTTGCACAAGGCAAACAATACAATGGCAGCAGCGTAGTTACAGTGAGTTTTATTGGCCTGCTGATTTGTTGTGTTGATGGATACACACTGACAGCCTGAACACAGCTAATGAAGACCACATTGTTTAAAAAAAAAAGGCGGCTACGGTGGTTTCCCAGAGGGGTGTTCAGGTGCACACTAATCAGAAAAAGATGACTGTTGTTTTTATGTGTGTGTGTGTGTGTGTGTGTGTTGTTGGGGGTCACACTCCTCTAAGTCTACAACCCCTTCCAAGACAATTAGACTTCCATTAAAGACATAAAATTCAACACAAAGGGCCCTGTCAAAAGATCTGGAGGATGGTCGGGAGGAAGGAAGAATTCATTCAAGAGAAATCAAGCAAGTGTGAGAAAAATGATCTGGGACCTCATCGACAAAGATCAGTGTGGAAAAAAGAACGTTGCACACCCAAATGAACAACCCCTTGTTTGAATCAGGTGTGTTAGGGCTAAGGACCGGACCTGGAGACCGCATGGTCTAGAATAGGATATTATATCCATAAAACTAAATCTAAAACAAAGCATTCCAAAAACTAAAAACGAATACAGACTCGCAAACCCATTCTAAAAAAAACAAACGAAAACTAACTGAAGTTTAAAAACAAGAGCCAACCCCCCCCCCCCCCCAAAAAAAAACATTATAATGAAAAATCCAAAGCTCACGTAACGTGATGAACAAAGGGCCCATTAAGAAACAAGAGACAAGCGGATACGCACAAAGTAGGTGACGTGTCGGCTTTGGGAATGCAAAAATAAAAGTACTCTGGAAGCATGAGGGATTTCTTCATCCAGATGAAACAAAGATACACGCCGTTGGTGGAGGGGGGTTGGTGGGGGTGGGATGGGGGGGTTGTCCAATCCAACAAACGGAACGGCAGCCTGACACAACAAATCTCTTGAATTCTGTCAATGTTTGATTTTATTCCACTTTCGTTGGCTTTGTTTTCCGATTTCTGCACCAGACGTTGATGACGGCCTCCCCCCAGAGTTTTGAGTTGCTTCTCTTTTACTTCCCCTCGTCTCGTTCCACCTTCTCCATTAATCTGTCACTCGTCGTCTACTTTTTATTTGCACTCCTGTGCCACAAAATGACAAAATGGAAGATGGTGCATGGATTTAAAAATTTGCCATAAAAAAACTTTTGGGGTGGGGAGAGAAAGTGCGCCAACTTAGTCGCGATGATGGTGATGAAGGTGTGGCTACAATTGTTTCCAATACAGTTTTTCATGATTGCAAAGATTTCTTGAAACGTCAAGCCTTTCTTATTGTCCACCACCTCTCACACCAACTCTTCTGCCTCTCTGTGAGTTTCTGTTCACTGTGGACAGAAGCACGTGTGTCACGCTCTGAGAAGGATTTCATCCTGCCCCATCCCGTCTCTGACATCATTAACATGAACACGCAAGATCGTAAACAAGCTGAACTTAGCCGCGGCTGCTATTTGTCCTTGGAAGCAGTCCTAGATGAAAGAGGAAAGAATCCAAGTGTCCTTTTGCCAGTGGGTCAGAGACGTCATGCTCAAAATGTGCACACGTCTGCTCCAAGCCAAGTTTGGAAGTAAACAAGAAGCTGTAGCGTCCATTGATGAAAAAAGAGATTGTTGGTTCACTTCTCCTATCTCATGTAAATCCGTTTCAATTCCAAGCGGCGACTCTCAATTCCAACCATGAATCCACGCTCAGCGCCGACACTCCTCTCTCCTCATCCTCGACTCCACAAGCCATCCATCCAACCGCACCAGCGCAGACCGTCCAACAGCGCCGACATCTCCGCCAAACAAAACGGGGCTGTGAAAAACGCTGCCCATTACAGGCGCAAAAAAAACCCCCAGCACGTTGGGGCTAACCGGCAACGACAGTCGAATAGCGCCGACATTCCTCTCAATGAAAATCAGTGATGGTACACGCGTGTTGCCGAGAAGGCACAACCACCAAGCACAGATTCTTCTCTTTTTGACGAATGTCATGGCCAAAAACGCTGAAAACAGTCCACATCGGGTACACACAAAGTAACAACAAACAACAAAAGACAAAAGCAACAAAACAAATGCAAAACACAAACTGTTTCGCGGTTTGATGTCGTATGTTTGGGATGTTTGGAATGTGAAAAATGGAAAATGATCCTGCTGGTTGGGCGGGGTGTGTTTTAGAAGAATAATTGAAACAGATTGTATGCATAAAGATGATTTTAATTTATTAAATGCCAAAAATAACTTCTAAAGTCCATTGGAATCAAACCATTCACCGCCAAGTTTGTGTTATGTTGTTTGATTTTTTTTTTTCCTTTGGGGTCTGATCCCCCCCCACCCCCCCATTTAAATTGCCAGCAGCTGAGGAGTTGTAATGAGCCAATCCACCATCAGACAGTAGCGGCACACCATTTTGGATCGAAAACGCCTTCTGTTTGCCAACTGTTTACAGTGCGGGGTTGGGGTGGGGGGGGGGGGGGTTGTTTCTTATTTGTCATGAGAGCAGAGGGAATGAGCTAACTCAAAGGTTTGAAGATGAACTTTACTATTTCATTTTCTGAACTGCTTACCCGCGTGTGGGTCGCGGGTGTGAAATCTTTTCATTCGTCATTCTGCATCCAGTTTGCCTGTCACTCATCGCTGGTCTTCATGTCATTTTATCTTTTCTGTTTACGCTTCAAATGTCTTGTTCGCCTGTCTTGCCCCCAGTGCGGTTTGCTCAGCTGGACAACTCATTAGCTCTGTTTGTTTACATTCTAATCTACCGTGAAGCCCCCCCACCCTCCCCACTAGACCTTCTGCAAAGCCTCATTACAATTGCTCTCATTTTGCTACTAGACATGAATGGACGCCGATGTGTGTGTGTTTACGAGCTCAGAGTGGAAGTGAAAGCCAAGTGTAACGCCATAAAACAAAGGAGGCAAGTAAAGGGGCGGTGGGTGTCTTCTGTGTGGAATCATCTCGCTTCATCGGCGTGATAAAAAGCAAACACATACACGCACTTGGTGTATTTGTCACAGTCTCCCTTAGTGATGCCCTAAAGTTCAGCGACGCGTCACTTTTATGAACAAGAATAACTGTTATGAATTTGGGAGCAGTTTTCATCTTGCCTCTGTGACTTTACAGGGATCATTTCAAGACCGGGGAATCCAAGATGTGACATTAACTTTAAATAGTGGAAATGTTTGACTTTTATATGGTTTGTCTAAGAGCCTTCTAATACAACCTCCAAAGCCGAAAAATTTCCAGGTCACATTTAGTGTTCCGTGTTGAAGAGCAACTCAAACTAAGGCAGAAATATGTCGTCTTTCACGACCAGTCTGAGAGACGATTCTGATATTATACCACAAAGGTAGGAATTGACATTAAAAAAAAGGTAAGAATAATACATGGATTTAACAGACAGCATAAAAGGGGCTACTGCTACGAAGTCCAAAGAGAGATTTTGGGGTCGACTTTGTTTCCCCAATTATGTGTCAGTGCAGTTTTAAATTGTTGACCCGAAAAAAAAAAAACGGTAGATGAAAACATTTACAGGCATTGTAAAAGGGTCGTCTGATACTACCTTCCAAGGCGGAAGGCCTATTCACAATCCCACCAAACACACACACACACACAGACCGGTTTATGTGTTTTGTGGGGACCACTTTTTAGTTCATCACACACACACACGCACACACACACACGTAGGTAGAAATAAGCACAATTTATAGGCAATGTCAACGTGACTTCTGATATGACATCCAAAGGCAGAATAATGCCAGTTTGGTCCGCGGTCGCGCCGCTTACATATAGAAGCAACCCCCAAAAGGGAAGAAAAAGGCAACTTTTAAGGGTCAGTGTAAAGTGGCCACTGATACCACCTCCAAAGGTAGACAGATCAAGTAAAATGTATTCCAGCTTTCCGTGTCAGTGAAATTTCTTCAGAAAAATGACCCATCCTCCCCCGTCCTGCCCCCCCTGTGCAGTTTATATCAGTGCAGTTTATATAGAACAGTGACAAATGATGTGAAGTATTTGCTGATCTTCTGTCTATAAAGCTTGAATTTCAGTAGAATATAATTTCATTCACATAAGGTGCAACAACTGCTCACTCTTTTCACCCATTTTGTTTATTGTTCTCATGTACATTTCGGTACTTGTACAAAATAGATAAAATAAGACAGAATATAGATCTCGTTTTCCAACTATCCTTATTTTGATTCATTTTAATGCCTTGGCAAGCAACATTTGTATATGTAGGCACCAAGGGGTAGCGTCCTCAGATATTCTTGGATTGTAAACAATCAGAACGAATGCGATTCTGATTCTGATTCTGAAAGTAGTTTCTGATACTACCTCGAAATACAAAATTTTCAAAAAATAAAAATGCTGCGACCTTTCATTTTTGGTCATAATTTCTCAGAGGATAATGCAGGAATCTTGGCTGCACGGTGGGTAAGCTGCAAGTTTTCTCCAGGTTTAGCTGCTTCCTCCCACACTCCAAAAAATACGCACGTTAGGTTCATTGTTGGCACTAAATTGTCCATACAGTAAGTGTGGATGTGAGTGCGGTAGTTCGTCTTAAAGCCCCTGCGACAACTGGCTACTAGTAAATCCACTATGGATCGAAAGTGCATAAATCCATTCAAACGTCAGAGGTTTTATACTTTGGCACTGAACCAAACGACTCTAATTCAACCTTGGCGGAAGTCTTCGAGACACTCTGGTTTTGTTTTCCCTGCGTGTTATTGATGGGGACTAAAGTCAAGAGGGCATGTATACTTTGCCTGCAGCCCTCGACACTTCATCCCAAAGGACGAGATTTACGCCTGACCGACAACCTCTGATGACCTCATCTGCTTAGCGCAAGTGTGACACTTGCGAAGCTCACCGTTTACCCCACCTGACCCGACGTTAACGCCGCGGCTACTAGGACGTCTGGATTGTGTTTCTGTCCTGACACATCAGAGCGCTTGGGGACAGGAAGTTGTGCAACTGGAGATAAAGTATCGGTGCCCACTTTGTCCCCGTCTCTAAGGAACATTTGAGGTTAGCCACCACTAACCACCAAAAAAAAAAAAAAGTCATTCACAAGACATGAAAAATGCTTGTTTCTACATAACAAACCACTTGAAAATGACCTTTTCAGCATTTTTCCTACAGTTTAAAACAGTTCCCGGGTGTCTTATAATCGTGATGGGTACTCAAGTTGGTACTTTTTAGATACGGACCAATTTGGGTCTGTCCTTCTGAGCACGGATTCCGCCAAAATACACCAAGGATTAAGAATGACATCACACTCACCATTCTATTTTCCAGCACCTTTGAAAATAGCTACTTTTTAAAAGGTAGTCCTGCCTCATGTAAATGAGCCAGTGCAGCAGGCCCAACGGCGTGTATTACTTTCATTACGACACCCAGGGCAGAGCTCGATTATTGTGACGATACGCATAACTACTTGTTTTCGAGCAGCACTGTGTCTGAAGAGAGAAATACGAGGCCCATAACGACAGTAAAACCATGGATTGTATTTCCATTGGTGGAGGCAGCACTTGACACGCGTGTCAATGAATGTGACACACAAGCATCAGACATACCCACCCCACCCGAAGCCCACTCCCATGTCGACAGTCAGCAACCACGTCTGCATTTTATCAGAAGCTAACGTGGTCTTCTAGTGAAAATCTGCGCATCCAACAAAACTCAATGCAGCTCTGCTTAGCTTTTGGCATTGACATGATTTCAGACAGGATATTATGGCAATAAACCTGAATTGTGACACAATTTGGCAAACCAGGCTTGCCCATTTTGGAGCTATGCACCTCAAAAAATGTTGAACTTGGTTGTCTAATTTTACACTTGATGGCTGGGTAGCGATTCCTGACACCACTTTGTATATAATCAATAGAAAAAAGTAAATGTCACCTTTAAATTATTTACGTTTGACGAAATGCTAACCTACTATGGGTTCCTAAAACACAAAAGGAGTCTCAATCCAAAATGCACTCAAAGTCTGAAAACTGAGCCAACGATAACAACATTCACCGACCGCATTGGTGTTTCCCAGGGTACTTTACGCACAAAACAATGAGCACGCAAGTGGTCACGATAATAGGTTGTACGGTCACTAAATTATGAGATAAATGTTTGGAAAAGACCACAATCACCACAGAGATAGCAAAAAGTGTCTTTGTTTTGTTTCAGTTGGGGTTTCTGCTATTTATCACCTCTGCCAAGGCGGTTTTACAGGCAATAGGACAATAAGTCATATATGTGGTGAACAATGTGGAAGATCAGTTCAAAGCTAAGCTAAGAACCCAAGCTACCTCGACCACTTGAATTGATATTCGTTCAAATATAAAAGACAATAAAAGACAACAACAAAATGGATGGTAATAAACAACCACAATGCATTCCACACAGCTGTTTCCAATTACTTCTTCAGATATTAACTAACACGCAACATTTGAAGATCGTCCGCCAAGAATGGTGATTGTTCGAGTGCAGAATAGAAGCCAAGTTTTCATCAAACGCTGTGTTCCACCTACATTTGTCAAGGGCCAAGTTAAGCGAAGACAAAGGCGCTTTCATTTCTTTGATGTGGTTTGATGTCGCTGTGAGCGAAAAAAATTTATTGGCAACAACAGTACATCTGGTGCTCGATAAGATAAGACGGTCCATTTCGCACGTATGAGTACATATGTGGTTAGCTTGTACGCAGTTAGCTTGTACGCGGTTAGCTTGTGCCCAATTAGCTTGTGGGTGGCAGACTTGTATGCAGCTAGCAACACATCTTTTCACAGGAAGTAAATTTGATCAATATGTCCCCTTTAAGCATGCTCAGTTGTCTCAGATGTCATACTGTAGCCTGCTTGATTGTCCCTGTCATGATCGTAGTTGATAAAGTAGACAAAGTTGCTTTTAGAACCTTTCAGCCCTGTGGTCTGTGAACCATGTTCAGTTTTGACATTTTGACACTTTACATGTGGGAAAGAAAACTGATAGGATCGAAGAGAGGTTGTTTTTGGTCATTTATGAGTGGAAATAGACACGAATGAGAGAAAATGGAAATACTGTATTTGGAGTATTATATGTCATGTTGAGAGAAATATTGGCCTGAGGTTATCGTATAAAATGAGCCACAGAGAAGAAAATACATTATTCCTGGGGAAAAAAACAACATTGTCAATAACAATTGCTGACTGCTCATCAAAAATCTTAAACGGCACATGTAAGTAGTTGGATACGCCAACACACACACTCACGCAAGCTCACAAAGCACACGCACAGCGAGCACAGAATCCTTCCTTTAGGCTGGAAACTCCTGGCAGACATTCCTACACGGACGTGGATGTGAATCTAAAGTATCCCTGATGGCGACACAGTCCAGACTTCACTTGCATGGGAATGCTTCCTGGCCATGTTCATGGGAGGGAAACCCTGCACGGGCGCCCTAATGAGTCAAGACAGGAAGTGGTTGCGGTTAGAGTGTAATGTCAATCTTGCGTCGCCCAAGTCTCGAACAAGAAGAGGCTCTTTAGAGGTCGTTAAGAGATCCAAATGTCTGTTGTTTCTCATCCACTGCGACTTGTGAGCGCGGTCATTTTAGCTTTCAAGCAACATTAATTAAATGAGCCGAGGGAAGTGGGAAAAAATTTAGCATTTGGGCAAATAGAGCCAGTCGCGATAAACTTTTAGCCGCTTATTGACACGAACTCCAAGACACAAATGGAAATCACTTGCAAGGAGCTGCTCTAGGACACAAACAGACTCCAGCTCCTGAACCTAATTAGGCCACGCCCCTTAAAGGCACAATTCCAACACAGAAATTCTATGTGCTCCCAGTATGTAAAAGAAGGTTATTTTATGCATAAAAATTTGTTCTCATTCATTATTTTATTATTGGAATTGATTTATCACACCAGCCATCCATTTTCTAGACTCCATATCCTGTTTGGGGATCATTCATAATTTCATTCATTCATTTTCCGAACCACTTTAATCCTCACTAGGGACGCGGGGGTTGCCGGAGCCTATCCCAGCTGTCTTTGGGCAAATGACTTATTTCAAAAGTATCCATGCCTTTGATTTCTCACCAACACAATTTTGAGAGTTATTGAATTTAAAAAAAACAAAAAGAAAAGTGAATAAACCATTTTAATTAACCAATTTTAATAAAGGAATGGCTAAATGAATTCATTTTGTTCATTTTACTCATAGTTTATTTCATATTATTTCATATATTATTGTTCTTGTACCTTACTACATCCATAGGTGATAAGTTGCTTATTTGTCCCCCGTAAAGAATGTAATCACTACAAAGACTATAAAAATATTTATATACTATCGTGGAAACAAATTGTCAATTAATTCATTCATTCATTTCCACTAACTCCATCATTATTTGCCATTATTGTCGTCCCTTTTCTTCCATGTACAATTTTGTCCCATGTTGTGCTCCGTTCTTTTTTTGGGGGGGGGGGGGGGGGTGTTTTGTTTTGTTTATTCACCTGTTTGTTGCAGCAGCATGCTGCCATCACACTTACGCTTCACAGCTGCGAGACGTCCGACTCCACTTCGAACTTACATCTTAACGCGTTTATGCTGTCTTCAATTACTCCATGTGTGTGGGGTCTACTTTTAGGGTGAGTCATTTCAAACAAAAGCGCTTGTTGTCGTGTTCTTCTCTTAAATTGTGAGAGCTTTCCACAGCTGAGAGCATTTAGCCACACATACACACACAAAAAATTCAAAAATGTAACGTCATCCTGACAATTTAAAACATTTGGAGGGAGACTCAACATGCACACGAGTGGCCTATTGCCAAGAACGGGTAATACGAGTGAGAAAAAAAACACAACAATGAGAATGTTCAAAAAAAAATTGTTGTTGTGAGCAAACCGCAGAAGGCGGGATGTAGTGGTCATTTTGTCAGCGGGTGCCAGGGGCCTACAATCTTGTTTGACGCGACGAAAACTCCTTGGGGAGAATAACATTAGATTTTGATTTAGGAGATCTGTCAAAACACCAGAGTGCCGCAAAGGCGGACATTCGCAGCTCGACAGCATGAGAATCAAGTTCCCTAAAGTGGTGGAGATCAAATTAAAATATAAAACACACAAAGGGTGAAGCTTTACAACACACTTAACATCCATACTCTAGTTCAAATATCACATTTTTTGGGGGGTGGTCATAAGTTTAAGTACCGTATTTTCCACACTATAAGGCGCTTCAGAATATAAGGCGCACCTTCAATGAATGACCTATTTTAATGATTTTATTTTCAGAAATTCAATGCAAATAGTAAAAAATATATATTTAAAAGAATTGTCAAAGTATTCATAAAACAAAGAGAATTGTTCTAGAGATGTCATGCTCAAAACATGCACATGTCTGCCTCAAGCTAAGTTTGAAAGTAAACAAGAAGCTGTAGTGTCCATTAATGAAAAAAAGCGATGGGTTCACTTCTCCTGTTCCATGTAAATCCGCTTCAATTCCAAGCGCCGACTCTCTGGTCCAAATACGCAACCGCGCTCCCCGTCGACTCTCCTCTCTCCTCATCCTAGGTTCCAGCAGCCATCCATCATCCAGCCGCACCAAGGCAGACTGTCCAACAGTGCTGACATTACAGGCACAAAATGGCTGTCCATTACAGGCACAAAAAACAACCCCGGGGGCTGTCAAGTGGCAACACACAAATCTCGCCGACATTCCACCCTCTCAAAATCAATGCTGGTTTATGGGTACTGCCAAGACCATGAACCATCAAGCAAACTATTCTTCTCCTTCGAGGGATATCATGGCCAAAACACTGAAAACTGTCCACAACGGGTCAACATGAACGACAACAAACACCATATGACAAAACAAAAGACAAAAGACAACACACAAAAAAAAAAGCAGAGCCGCCGCAAAGGGCTGTCAACTACGGCGTCATCTTGAGGTAAATTACTTGATTGATTTTGACTCCAACCTCGGCCGTGTGGAACCATACAGCAGCCGTACCAGATGACAGAATGTGTCATGTAATCATCCAAAGTCGAGAGAACCTGTCGGCGACGGTAATGGAAGCGCAATAAGTGGCGCAATTAGCCCGGCTGGTTGGACAGCAGCCAGGCCCTCCGCTTCTAAATGCTTAACACGTCAACGGCATTCGCACAGAAAAATACATCCGGCGCTTCGAGCGATGATTGGACTCGCCAGGTCCGAGTCAAATGCAGTTTAACGGCTTCACTCTACACTCGTTTTTTTTTCTCTCTGGAGATATTCCTGAGAATAACTTATGTGAATGTGTTGAGTGGCCTGCTCGTAACCCCGAAACATGTCGCCACCGTTTTGTGTATGTTCTACTGACAAGTGTCTAGTGTTAGCACATCCGAGCGCGTATGGTAGGATGTTGCAAAAGCCTTGTAAAAACTATTGAGGCTTCCTATTTGAGCATATTGATTGACAAGTTAACAAAAAAAAGGAACTGTAATGAAAGGAAAACATTTGAATATTCTGATTTTCCCTTGAAGTTATATTGCCTGTTTAGTGAATTTTTTCCCTAGCTTCTGATTGGGTCAAATGACCTGATGGTTATGGCTTACAACGCCACCTGCTGTTTCAGAATGCCATCTACAATCTTTTCCTAAACCCAGCCTTGATATGATTTGAGTATCCTGAGCTGCATGATGGAATAATACTAGTTTGATCAGAGAAGTGACTCATTTAGCGAGTGCCAACAAAATAAATTTGTTGTAAAAAAGTTGTATATTTTAGACCATGAAAAAAGATTAGTCTCATTTATTCTTGTTTGTTTTTTCTTTTGCTACATTGTTCCATTTGGTGTGTGCTCTGGTTTCAGCTAGTTAAAAAAAAAGACCTGCAATGAATCCATATCAACCCATCAGATGTGAGTTCCTTTTTTTTAAAAAAAGGGACAATTTGATCCTAAAGGGGGGAAAAAATAACAAGATGGCATCCATCTTCATGTAAAACTGCCTCCCGTGGAGTCGTATGTCTTTCAACGAGCCAAGAAAGCAAACAAGATGCAGTTCGACCGCGACTGTGAGAGAATCCCGACTAAACGCCAGCCAGTTTTTCCTTCAAGGGGAACTTGTCTAAACAATAAAAGGAGCGCTGACGTGTTCCCCTGGCGTGTGGGAAGATCTATTTGCTCGTCATTCTGACATAAATCTGCATTGAATTCTCGATTCTGCCTATTTTTACACCGCACTGCCAGGAAGAAGTGTGATGAGAACCACAGATCAGGAAACAGAAAAGAATACTGTTAAATGTCAAATACTTGTACACCTATCTAATTTATCGATGTTCAATTTTGAGATAATGGTTATTGTGGTGATAATTTAGCACACAGCTATCAGAGGCTAACACATAGCTACGTGGTTAGTAAACAGTTAAAATAATTGCAAAATATGGGCATTTTCATTTTTCGTTTCTTTTTGTCGCTGTTGTTTGTTTAATTTGTCAAGCTAGTGTTAGCTCATCCAACACACAGCTAACAAAACCTTTCACTCAATTAACTCATTCAGTACCAGCCAATTCTAGACCAAGTCTGAAATGACGTTTAAAAACGTCTTTGGGAGTGAGTGATTTAAAGAAGGGCTTAATCTTTAGCACACAACTAACTCTGCCTGTCAAACAGGTACATAGTAAGCAAACAGTAAAATTAAACTAAACATTAGCCACCAGTGGCCAATACACAACTGACAAGTTTCACACAACTAGCACATAGTGATTGACCAGCGGCTAGGCAGCTATATGATTAGCAAATAGCTAAAAGAATCTAATACTATGGCCCTTATTTTTAGCAGGCTAGTGGCTAACACACAGCAAATTCATTCATTCATTTCACGCAGCTAAAGCAGCATTAGCACACAACAAATACAACCCGTCACAAAGCTACATGGTTAGCAAACAGCGAGTCAGTGGCTAACACACAACTGATAAAGGGCTTTCATACAACTAATGCAGATTGAAACCGTTTACACATACTAAATAATCTTTATAGACTGTATGTGCAATGTGGGTGGATCATGCCCTCAAAAAGAGGAGTTTGTAGTTTTCTGGATTCTTGCTGTGTGAGACGAGGGCAATAAAAGTAACGTATCACATCCTCTGCTGTCATATTAAGTGAACAGGAAGTTAGGGAAAAAAATGGACATGATGTTGTCAAATGCATCTTGCAAGTTGCACATGAATTACGATCCTTTTAATGTCTTCCAAGTGGACTTTTTCAAAGGCACTCTGTATTTGGGCATTTTCTTATTTATTTACTTATTCCCATGTTTTGTTTTGTTTTGTTTTAAACACTCTTTAGTGGGAGTATGTACACTGTTTTGGGGTGGTGGGGTTCTGGTTCTGGAAATGCTAGCTCAGGATGCTATCGAGAAAAAAACC
The DNA here is from genome assembly GCF_025434085.1 of Hippocampus zosterae. Lineage (NCBI taxonomy): Eukaryota > Metazoa > Chordata > Actinopteri > Syngnathiformes > Syngnathidae > Hippocampus > Hippocampus zosterae. Next base: position 6,458,023 of record NC_067454.1, on the reverse strand, counting down.
CATCAGGGTACCTTACCTGAAGCAGATGCTGCTCTTCCCTCCAGCTTGGACGCAGGGATACTCCACGGTTATGATTTTATCGTCCGGGCACTTGGCGCTGAGGGATCAAAAAGATTTAGGTGATTTTTTTTTCTTTCACATGATGTTCTGAAACAAAATGCATTTGTTCTGGTTATTTAATTGAATTTTGGCCAGTGATTGGTTCCAGGTGGCATGTGATGTCCCAAGTATTGGGTTACTTAATGCGTATTAACCACAATGAATATTACATTCAGTACAGAGACCATGTGCTTGTGCCTAATCCTTCTCTAACACAACGGACATTCTCGGCTTTTACTGTGGTTAACTTCTGTTTGCTTTTGTGAAGAGAAATGTTTTTTTTCAAATGTCCTTAAAGTTAATACAGAGTGTTTTATTCTTTGGATAGTCTTAATATACACTTGTTAACTTAATATACACAGCTGTAGGATTTCATAATGCTGATAAAGTTGAATTATGTCCTTTTACATTGTTTTCTATGGGAAAAATAGTGGAAAGATCTGCCTATCTACGCAACTTCCAAACTATCAATCTATCCATCGATCAGACTTTCAAGATATAGTACCTACCCATCCGTTCATCTGCCTCCCTACCGACCTATTCACCGATCCACCTATCATCAACCCACATATCTATCTACCTCTCTATTTATGTACTTATCCACATACCTTCAATCAATCAATGAAATCAATCGTTTAACTAAGCAGTCAATCATTCATCCATCCATCCGTCATTCCTATCCATCTCCAATCAAAAACCAACTTAACATGAATCAATCAATCAATCAATCCACATCTACCTACCGATCAATTTGTCCATCTATCCCTCTCTCTCTCCCTCTACAGTATCATCTCTATTCATATTTATCTGTCCATCTCCAGTCTTGAGCAACCTACCAATCACTCAAGCACTCAATCCGTCCATCCGTCCGTGACAATCTACCTGCAATCATGCAATCCATCAATTTACTCAGCCATCCAACAGAATCCATCCGCCAATCCATCAATCATCCATCCACTCATGGATCAATCTATCGCCAGATCAAGCATCCATCATCTGCCAATCCACACGTCTAGATCGACATACTGTATCCATGTCACTTTTCTGTCAATCTTTTCATCTATCCATCACCGATCATCAATCCATCCACCTGTCAATTTTTTCGATCATCCATCGCCCTTTCCGACCACTTCTCCAGCCATCCGTCCATCCATTAGAATGGGCATGATTTCACTGACAAGCACGAGTCTCGAGAAGAGGACCTACTGTGAGTCGTCCGTCCCGTGCGCGGTCCTGATGGAGCCGGCACCAGAGTCGCAAAGCAGGGCCGCACACATGGCGGCGCCAAACGCTAGTAGAGTGGCACCATCAATGTGACCCATGTCCGTGACCGATGCTCCTCAAGCTGCTTCACTTCTTCACATGGGTGTGCCACCTCCAAAAACCAGAAGAAGGGGGAGGAGGAAGACTTCGTCCTCCGGCGGGACCGCAGCGTGGTGTTGCGCGCATGTGAGCAGCAGTCGCTCCCGCGCCGTGCAGTCCACCCTGACTCGGCGCGCTGAGGCGGAGAAGGAGGACTTTACGGTCCAGTGCGCTGCCTCTAATCCCCCCCTTGGATTTACATTCCTCCCCCCCCAACTCCGCCCCCCGTTCCTCCTCAAAAGAAGAGGCACACTCCTGCTGCTTTCACCACAAAAGACAACGCTCAATAATTGGCTCATTACGGCGAATGTCGTTAACATGGCCCTATTATTGAATCGCCTTCAATATGGCAACAATTAAATTACAAAGTCAATTTAATTAAGTCCTTCTGAAGGTTTCCCAGAGCCACAAATCTCATTTATTGTGGGAGAGACATTCTGACCAATATCTAGTCGACAGCCGCAGACTTCCAGCTCAGCGCCAGCGGATTTGCAGAATGCAATTTTTCTCCCCCCCCCCCCCCCCACCTCTCATTACCCGACGTGAAACATCTATTATGAAACATATATTGAATATTTATCAGTGTCTTTTTTTTTTTAAGAATTTGGACCATATAAATACAATTTTGTTTGTGGGGGGGTTCTGCCCTTGCATTTCACTGAGCATCAATTGTCAGTTAAAAGCGTTATTTATTTAAAAATTTTTCCCCTGCGGACATGCAGTGACGGCATAAAGTGGGAAAGACACGCGCGTCTAACATCCAGCCCACATTTTGTCTCCCAATTGCCAGATGCGCTGTGGGCCTGCAATAGAATACGCTGGAACGCCTATCGAGGCAGAGTGCGGCCTCAAATTACATCTGTCCCGGGCACGAAAGTGAGGATGCGCTCAACTCATGGGCGCCTATGTGTGAAAATTGAGCCTGCGAAGTTGGACACACTTGCCAACCAATGACACTGATAATTCTAAATGAACCAAAAATGCCAAACATAACGACAAACATAACATAATGACCAAACGGTCCTCTGTAATCAATATAAAATATGCAATGCTAACACATACCCCCATCAAGTTATTTGATAACATCTGTGCGATGGCCGACGATTTACTGGAAACATTCTTCATTAATTCATTCATCTTCCGAGCCGCTTGATCCTCACTAGGGTCGCGGGGGTTGCTGGAGCCTATCCCAGCTGTCTTCGGGCAGTAGGCGGGGGACACCCTGAATCGGTTGCCAGCCAATCGCAGGGCACACAGAGACGAACAACCATCCACGCTCACACTCACACCTAGGGACAATTTAGAGTGTTCAATCAGCCTGCCATGCATGTTCTTGGAATGTATGAGGAAACCGGAGCACCCGGAGAAAACCCATGCAGGCCCGGGGAGAACATGCAAACTCCACACAGGGAGGCCGGAGATGGAATTGAACCCGGTACCTCTGCACTGTGAAGCCGACGTGCTAACCACTGGGCTACCGCCCTTACTGGAAACAGTATGATTTAATCCAGGGGGAATTTTTCTTAAAGAATTTACTGTTCTCGGGTACGGATGACACGTTGCATTCCTTCATACTTATTTCTCTTGTGGACACTTGGCATGGGATGAAAGCCAAAAAGTTGTGAGACCAGAATGAAATCGGTCACTTTAAATGAGTAACTAAAATGGAACCTGATCCAAAGTGCAATACACCGTATCGATCAACATCCATTCATGCTGTCATAAGGTCTCCCAGGAAAAAAACAAATACAAAATGGAACTGAAGAGTAAAATTAAACCACCAGACCAAAGTTTATTCTCGGATTACTATTCTGTGTGTCATGATTGGCTTGTAAACTGAGCGAGGATTGGATAAAGAGACAATGAAGGAATCATGAAATCAAGTGGAATAAAGTCCAAGGGGTGACCTCTGGATGAAACAAGTCGTTTAAAATGAGTGAGTGAAAGGAATAGCGGCCAAAAAAAACGACACAATGTCGTGCTCAACATTTCCAGCTTTCAAAATTTGACAGTCAAATAAAACACAGCTATAAAATGTTACAAATAAACCACTGGGCCAAACATTTGAAATCGCTTCCATTTTCATGGGGGGAAGGGGGGGGTTCTCCACTTTTTTCATTTTCAGGTCCAGGAAATAACCATGAATAATGCTGAGGTTGTGATTAAAACAAAACAAAAGAAATGAATGAAAAATGATATTTGGTATTTGGAAAAAAAATTGTTAAGGAACACATACGTATACACACACACACACACACACATTGTACATTGCGGTGAAATATAGCTGCGGTAACGCATTGGAACTTTCCCGCAGACAGATGGCTTGCGAGCGGCTCAACAACACCAAAAACGAGAAGGAATTATTGCATCATTCTTCAAGGTTTGCTTTGTTGCTGGGAACAATCTGCAAGTTATTAACTCTGTTGAGCCGCCAACATTTTTTTTTTTGCAACCAGGAAAGTCGACATCCATGTTCAGCTCAGGGTGTTCCGACTTGAAGTTTTATTTCTTTTGTTTTTTTATTTTTATTTTGAAGGATGGAATAAAACGTGAGAAGCAAAAATGGCCCCCGTGTCTAATATAGGTGCTGCTGTTTGGATTAGCAGTTTGTGTCGTTGGTCTTCCCGGAGTTAAAGATGTAAAAAGACGGGATCAAATCAAGCAAGGATGGAGCCGAGTGCAAAGGGCTGAAGAAACAAGAGGCACGGGAGGAGAAGGAGGTGAAGGAGGAAACCAAGTAAGCAAGACAATTTCTGATGACATCAGAACTACAAGAGTGAAACATGCGAGCGACCATGGAATGACCCAGACAGTTTTTGAGTTTTTGAGTCAGTCGACATCGATCTCCCAGCGACATTACTCTTAATAATTGTTCTGCCACCTTTGACAAGGAGTCCATTAAGTTCGCTGTGTTTGGTGAAAAGGTGGAAATGGTGAAAATTTTAAAAAGCTGTTATTATTAGGGACGTTCTTTATTCACCAATGGCGACAAAACTATATCTGAATCGTTGGACGAATGAGTTTCTTATGTGGCATCGTTCTTTGGGATTATTAAACAGTGGTCATTCCTTGTCGAGTCATCAATCATTACATATGGAAGAGTGATGTGGTGACGCGTAGACCGATAAATGACAGAAGGTCACCATTTGTTAAACGTATAAGCGAATGGTGGCGTAATATTGACGCAATCGTGACGCTAGGGAGTGCCAGCAAAGGGCTATTCACGTGTTTTGGGAAGCACAGGCCATGTAAAGTAATGGCGACCGTTCCGTCTCCTAGCCACATCGTTGGGCTCTTGGCTAGCGCTCAACACAAACACGTGCTTTTTATTCAGGCTCGAATGAAGAATCCACATGCAAGTAAACCAGCCCTAGCGCAATCGATTCAATCGTGTACTTTGGCTTCGCATTCCGTGCAGGAAGATATACGGTAATTCCACCTCCTTGGTGATTTCCGGGTTTGCAAGATTATTTGGGTAGAGATAATAACTCTAGGCGGCCCGGTAGTCCAGTGGTTAGCACGTCGGCTTCACAGTGCAGAGGTACCGGGTTCGATTCCAGCTCCGGCCTCCCTGCGTGGGTTTTCTCCGGGTGCTCCGGTTTCCTCCCACATTCCAGGCTGATTGAACGCTCTAAATTGTCCCTAGGTGTGAGTGTGAGCGTGGATGGTTGTTCGTCTCTGTGTGCCCTGTGATTGCCTGGCAACCGATTCAGGGTGTCCCCCGCCTACTGCCCTGAGACAGCTGGGATAGGCTCCAGCACCACCCGTGACCCTAGTGAGGATTGAGTGGTTCGGAAGATAAATGAATGAATAATAACTCTGGAAATGTGGTCGATTCTGGAAGTAATTGTATTCTTGACCACTAGATGGTGCCACAAAACTTATTCAGAGGTGGAAATTTGAAAGAAGATGAACAAAGAGGACTAATTCAAGTCATTCTCTGTAATCTTGCGTTTAACTCATTCAGTTCCAGCCAATTCTAGACCAAGTCTGAAAAGACGTTTAAAAACGTCTTTGGGAGTGAATGCGTTGTTAATTAAAGGCCACAGAAAGCAGCTGTATTTTATAATGTACGTCTTTGACCATGATTATTGATATATATTATATATTATGAGATATCAAGGTAAGTTTGGATGTTTGAAAAAAAAACAACGGGATTGTTAACAGTATGGTAAACACAGAGGGATCAGAACGCTAATCTACGGTACAGCGCAATATTTTTGTGTTGCCCGTTGCTCTCAGCTCTCTCAATAAATGTGTTGTATATAAATGTTGAAAACATACTTAAGGAGTATTTCACTCTCATTCCTGTATTGCGGATTTCACTTGTTGCAGGTGTGGTCTGGAACGTAACCACCGCGATGGAAGGGGGATTAAAGTCAATCTATCATGTAAGAAGAGGGAAACTAACGATTGTTCGAGAACTGGCCGACTGGTCTTCATTATTCCCATCACACATTCACTTTCTGTGCCGTTTCCAGCGTGGAGAGTCCCTGCGTGTTTCCCATTGATCTGCTTTTCATTTCATTCGACTTGTCGTCATTCGACGGGATGAAACCGCCCCTAATTACAAATGCACAGAATCGCTCCAGAACTTTTCCCCAAAGGCTTTGTGAAAATTGAGCAGCCCTCACCTTTGGCCATCATGAATATTCTTACAATGACAAATTAAGGGGAGCGTAAAGAGGTCAGTCCAGCTCTTGGCATGTTGAGTGACAGCCTCAATTGATTGATGATTTTTTTTTTTTTTGGATGCAGGATGAGAAGTGTTTTTTGATGAGGTTCACTGTCGGGACACAAATTGCCGACTATGATGATTCTATTGTCTTTGTTTTTGTGGGATGTCTCCATTATTTACATGATTCACGTCTATGGGAACGTCATCAGCCAGCAAGCAAACGTACCATAAAAAGGCAATATAAAAAATACTGCAATAATAATATACGGTATACAGTATATATATATATATATATATATATATATGTTTTTAAGTCTCAGAGCTGCACATTTATCCAGATATGCACCAAAATGACAGACACCTGTATTCGGTAAAAGGGAACTTGTATAAAATATTGTTCTCGGATACATAGCTTAGCTTAAAACGCTATCAGCGTTAACATCCGAAAAGCACATTTTCACTATATTCGTCAATGTTGTCATTGCGGGCGTGCATTGTGTCCGCTGCATGCGCCACATGCACACATCCACGTGTAATCCGGTGATTTGATGTTGGAAGTGCTGCCTGCGTAGAGATAAATACACTGGACAGTATGTCTTTAAGGGGATGAGAGACAGACGGACGGACGGACGGGCTGACCGACAGTTCATTAACTGAAAATGACCCTTGGAATGATTTGACCTTGCCGGTGATAGATTGAGCAGATGTGGTTCTTTAACCACTGATAGCAAACGTGTCTTTAATTGGGTTCCATTGGGAAACACACACACAAAGGGGGCAGGGTTGGGCTGGGGGGTTTGGTTATCATTTGTTCCAAGCGAACAAGGTAAAGATTTGTAAAAACATCACTACTGTACTTAATCTTCCATAAAATGTCAAAACCCAGACAGGAGGGAAAAATACTGTGGATGGAGCTCTGCCAAGAAGATTTTTTTTTAACCTTACTTTTAACTCAACAAAAAAAAGCTCTTTTGCAAGGTGTGTAAAGTATCCGCACGCACAAGTTGCAGTGATTTACCTGACCTTACAGGTGCAGGGGAGCATTTATGCAGCTGGAAACACACTGAGCTCAAAACATGTCAGCCCTTTCCAGCCCAACCCTCCCCCTCAGTTGCTCAAAATGTGTATCAGCTTTGAGGCACCGCAAAGCAATGACGATTCGAGAAAAACTGTCAATTGTGTTTGCAGGAAACACATTTGCTTCAGTGACCGAAAACTCTGCATTGGATGGTCCATGTTTACAAAAGAAAAACTAATTGTCTTGAAGGTTAACATAAACATCAGCTTGCCACTGATGTTTATGTCAATGTGTATGTGACGTTCATTGAACTCATGTTTGATACTTGAAACGTTTGTAAACTGTATTTTTAATCCCAACAGAAACACAGACTTTAGGTTCAATTGAGAAAATCGCCTTTGTTGTGTTTATATTGCGTTCAATGTTGATTAAAAAAAACGACACTGGATTAGGTTTCATTGAAGAAAAATATTTGATCTGAAAACGTGTACATCTATATATATATTGCGCGTCGTCCCGCACGCGGTCTGTCCTTCCGTCTGTCCCTTTTCAAAACGTACCTACTTAAACGCGCCGCTGCGCGCCGCCACTGCGCCGCTCAGGCAGTGGCTCACTACGATCGCGCGGGCATCTTAGAGAAAAAATGCTTGTCTACCCACAAGCATTGCAATGAAATTGTTAGTTATTTAGTAGAGCTAAACATCTCTTTATTTTCGCGATAAGCAATGAAGATGAACAAAAAGTTGGACCAAGCAACAACACTTTTGTGGGCCGAAGGCCCACCTTACCAGCCTTCCGCAGGAACTAGCTGATGAGCCGCCCGGAGGGCGGCGAACCAGCTAGTAAGATATAAAAAGTATACACACCCGTTTTCAAACGCCATTTTTTTTGTGGTCTGAAAGAAAGAGAACCAGATAAGGCATTCTATATCCGTTACTTTTAGATGTGGAAAAAAAATTCTGAAAAAAAGTTTGGACAATAACCTAGCCCAATTATGTTGCGCATTGTGCAACCCCCACAAAAAAATCTCATTCTAATTCAAAGTCAAGAAAAAAAGACATTATGGTTTCATCTCGCCATGTGACCCACTGATGTTTTCCACAAATATTAAGAAAAGTGGGTATACAGAGTGGGCAGCTTGGTGGACAAGCGGTTAGCGCGTCAACCTCACAGGGCAGAGTTCCTGGGTTTGCTGTGTGGAGTTTGCATATTCTCCCAAGGTCTACATGGGTTTCCTCCAGTTTCCTCCCACATTCCAAAAACATGCATAGCGGGCTGATTGAACACTCTAAATTGTCCCTAGGTGTGAGTGTGAGCACGGATGGCTGTTCGTCTCTGTGTGCCCTGTGATTGGCTGGCAACCGGTTCAGGGTGTCCCCCGCCTACTGCCCGAAGATAGACTGGGATAGACTCCAGTACTCCACCCCCCGCGACCCTTGTGAGTATAAAGCAGATCGGAAAATACAGTAGTGTACAGGTTAGGAAATGTAGCTTTCACAACAGGCCTTTTACCTCACCTGTGTATGTCCCCCCCCCCCACACCCCTCCCTCCCCATTGCCTGCTCCTTGCTTGGACTTTCTGCGTCTTTCTAACTCAACTTGCAGATCTGCATCCAGCCAGTGTGCGTGTCTTCTACGATATGCTTAATGAGCTACAAGTATGTGGAAAGCTCACAGCCAGGAATGCTGCTTGACCTCAGACAGGAGGGCTTACGAGAAGGTGGGAGAAGAGAGATCCTTCTCATCAAAAACACTTGGATGATACAAGTCGTGTTGGGTTCCCGGCTTTCAGTGCTTCATTACACAACATAAATGATGCTGGCTCATGGATGACGTGAGTTACCGTATTTCTTCAAATAGTGGTCTTCACTGTAATGGCTGTCATATCCCAACAAGATGAATAAAGGCCCTCCCTCAAATACAATAAATGCCCCCTTTTTCACAGCGGTAAAATAATAGTTACCCAATGCGATGGTTCCCCGTTTCATTGATCGTTCAGAGTTAACTACCGAGGTCATCTGAAATCTGCAGTGGCTAACCAAAACTTATACCCTCGGGGTCAAGTGGAAGAGTTGGTCACATGTTGCAAATGCGAAAGGTAGTTGTAATTTTACAGTGAAAAAAAAATCCAAATGTAATTTTGCAAAATGGTTGTAATTATATGCACATGAAGAATATAGTTGTAATATTACTAGAATAATGTTGTCATTTTACTGTCATAATTTTATGAGGTAAAAGTCAAAAATCAGGTGCGAACAAGGCTGTATGTTTTCTCGAGAAAATGTGCAACCTTGTCACAAGTGGTTATTTCACCAGAATAAAGTTTCAATGTCATTTTACAAGCAAAAGTTGCAATTTCATGTTAATGACAAATTTCCAAAACAAGAAACAGTTGCTCTCTTATGAGAATGAGGTTGTCTATTTATCGTCCGTATCATGATGAAGTCATCACAAGACGAAAAGTTGATTTTACGACGGAAAATGAAGTTGAAGATAAAAGTCAGACTCCTAATCGTATTTAGCGGATAACGTGTTCATTTAACAATAACGTGTAAGGAATAATATTATTTGGAGAAAAAAAAAAGGGCATTATGATGAAAACAAAGAATGCATTTGTACCAATACGGACCTTTTCACACGAAATGCTGTGATTATAATTCTCCTTTTCATTCACGGCAACATTCCGTCTGCATTTATAACACGACCGCAAATGTGAACCGCAAAGCCGACGTTGACAAACGACCCGACGCCCACAACGAAACTTTGAACGCGAGATTAATGAGACACGCAGAAATCCAAAACAATTTCCTGCTCGCCGCCAGACTTCTCCCTCAACAGCAGCTGCGTTCACTAGTAACCATCCGTACGCGTCTCGTGCCAATCTCAAAGTCCTTCGCTTTGGGACTACCTGTTGCTTTTACGACGTCCACTGACTCACTCGGCTCAAAGTATACACATTAAAATGTTAATTCCCAGACAGGTCTGCAACGTTCCCATGGTTGCTGACCCGAGTAAAATGCTTTTTGTGAGCGCTGCCATACACTTGTCTCTGCGGCTTTCAGGTCATAAGAGGTACGTGGTGGATTGGAACCCAGCCGAGTTGCAACTACAAAAAAAAATCTAAATTACTTGATGCAAAAAAAAAAAAAAAACGGTTCAAGAGTTGGCACTACTTTTGTATAAATGAAATTCCTCAACTGACTTCAACATAGTTCCTTGCGCATCAAGCTGCCACAAGATGGCGGCAAGGCACTTCTCTTTTCTAGATGGATCACTTTTCACTGCCTGTGCACAGGAACAACCAATCTGTGCATTTTGGAGTCAATAAAATAAAATAAAAATAAACATTCTGGCCAATAGGAGAATTTGCAAATGGCAAACAACGAAATGTACCCAGGTGCAATTTACGTGTCGATAATTTTCTTTCTAAGCTCCAGTGACAACACTCTCCTTCACTTCCTCTGATCCATGTTTAACTCATTCACTCCCAAAGACGTTTTTAAACGTCTTTTCAGACTTGGTCCAGAATTGGCTGGTACTGAATGAGTATATATATATATATATATATATATATATATATATATATATATATATATATATATATATATATATATATATATATATATATATATATATATATATACATACACATATGAATATACACTATGTTGCCAAACAGCACATCGACTGCAGTTCTTGTCACCCTTTAAGTCAGGCAACTTACCGATTTAGGTGCACGTTCTGTTTTTTCTGCCTTCTAAAACTCAAAAGCTATCAATCAATCAATCAAAGTGTTCATATTTTGTAACAAAGTATTTTTTTTACTGGATCACTTTTCACTGCCTGTGCACAGGAACAACCAATCTGTGCATTTTGGAGTCAATAAAATAAAATAAAAATAAACATTCTGGCCAATAGGAGAATTTGCAAATGGCAAACAACGAAATGTACCCAGGTGCAATTTACGTGTCGATAATTTTCTTTCTAAGCTCCAGTGACAACACTCTCCTTCACTTCCTCTGATCCATGTTTAACTCATTCACTCCCAAAGACGTTTTTAAACGTCTTTTCAGACTTGGTCCAGAATTGGCTGGTACTGAATGAGTATATATATATATATATATATATATATATATATATACATACACATATGAATATACACTATGTTGCCAAACAGCACATCGACTGCAGTTCTTGTCACCCTTTAAGTCAGGCAACTTACCGATTTAGGTGCACGTTCTGTTTTTTCTGCCTTCTAAAACTCAAAAGCTATCAATCAATCAATCAAAGTGTTCATATTTTGTAACAAAGTATTTTTTTTACTGGAGATGTGAGATGCCATATCGTCAAGTAAGCGACCATTTGGAGTGGAGGTAACAAATGCAGATTTTTTAACAAGTCGGCCTCCGCGCCAGTGCAACTGTAAAGCTGTGCCATAAGCAGGACCAGATGGAGACAGCGCTGCCAGTCATCAAACCGTAAATAGTTTTCCTTTTATTGTTGGTTTGCCTTTACTGCGCCTTGTAAATTTCACCGTCGGGAGAGCGGAAGTGATGTCATGGGGTGGGGGTGGGGATTTAAAACACGTTCAACCGTTTTTGTTGTTGTTTTTTTTAAACCCACCCATAAAGGCGGCTTTCTTAATTTCACCACTACAAAGATCATTACCTCCTGCAAGCACAAAGCGGGGGTGGTCTTTCAAAACAAAATGTCAGGGTGAGCTCAATTGCAGCAGACGTGTAGGAATAACCACACTGCAGGAAGTGGGACTTACTGACAGCGAAAAATGCAATCAAATGTCAATTACATATACGGTACATTAATTGTACAAAGCCATGACATAAACGCTAAGGAGCGGGGGGGGGGACCAGCGTGACATTTAAACACAAAACTTCTAAAGGTTGGGAGTTACAGTGAAGGATTTTAATGTAAACATGGCCGAGTAGTACGTGTGTACCATACCATCCGCAGTCATGGTTTCATGAAATAAAATGCAGACATTTACGTATGGTATACGTATTATATTAATACAGTACAACAGTTAAAGTGGGCGGCCCGGTAGTCCAGTGGTTAGCACGTCGGCTTCACAGTGCAGAGGTACCGGGTTCGATTCCAGCTCCGCCCTCCCTGTGTGGAGTTTGCATGTTCTCCCCGGGCTTGCGTGGGTTTTCTCCGGGTGCTCCGGTTTCCTCCCACATTCCAAAAACATGCATGGTAGTCTGATTGGACGCTCTAAATCGTCCCTCGGTGTGAATGTGAACGCGGATGGTTGTTCGTCTCTGTGTGCCCTGTGATTGGCTGGCAACCGATTCAGGGTGTCCCCCGCCTACTGCCCGAGGACAGCTGGGATAGGCTCCAGCACCCCCCGCGACCCTAGTGAGGATCAAGCGGCTCGGAAGATGAATGAATGAATGAATAATTGTGAAGAATTTCGAGATTGTTGTAGCATCATCACTGTGCCCAGTGAATATGATTTGAATGAACGAGCCGTCCATTGGTAGTATGCAAAAAAAAAGTGTCGCCAGTCTACGACAATTGATCACTCTGATTGCCTGGTCGCTAGCAAGACATAGAATTGACCAAAAAAAAGCAAGAAACCGGAAAGAAAAATGCTTTATTTACCAAATGAAGCGCGGCTTAACATTGCTCTTCACTTTGATGTGTTCCCGCTTGTATTCTACGTATGTTGGGCAAGATTGTCTGGATTTTATTTTATGAAACCCTGGCTGCAGATGGTCTGATAAACAATTACTTCGATCCAAGGCTGACTAATCGATCTCGTTGCTAAGGATGTGTGCGCACACACGGGTCACATTTCATTGCTACTCCTCAGTGCGTCATTGACTTCATTTACACGCAGTCAATCACCCTTTTATAACCCAAACATTGGCAGCAATCTAGTTTCTAAAGTCTATACATCTGACCGGAAATATGCGAGCAGAATTAAAACAAGCTCAGAAACGCATTTCCTGGTCAAGTTGTACACTTTTTGTATTTGTTGCATCCATTTTTTGGATTTGCTGGAAGATTAAATGAATGTCCTTTTGGGCTTTATATATATTTTAATCTTTTTTTTTTTTTTAATGTCGAGCAGGTTTATCGGGATCTGTTGAATGTAACTGTTAAACTTGCGAGCTAGCTTTTACTTTTAAAATTGAGTCATCAGTAATTAAAGCTGGGCACCACTGGATAGACTGAGTGGGATAAAAAATTGTGAACACATTGAATTGAACTAAAAATAATGCAATAAATTAAATATATATATTGAATTAATCTAAACTGTTGTGTGTGTGTGTGTGGGGGGGGGGGGTTGTCAGCGTCAAAAGTGAAATGGAAATTTGGGGTTGTTTTGTTTTGTTTCCGAACTTCTGTGCATCACGTTTCCCGTAACATCGCCGTCATGTCATCTGACTCCCATTATCGATTTTATTTATTTATTTATTGGCCACTGGCAGGAGAACAAAAGCGGAGGTGACGCAGAGCCTGTTGGCCACGCCGTCGGTGTATGTTGCAGCTTGTTAAAAAAAAAAAAGAACGAAAGAAAGAAAATCATGAGCAGCGCACGCACCGCACGCGCAACAACACTGACGGGCGTTTTTGTTTTTATTCTTCCTATTAGACAGGGAAGCCCCCAATTGAATGTGAAAAGAGTTGCATGCCAAATTATAAATTCTTGTTGCCGATTGACCTTTCATCCACACTAAGATAAGATAAGATATCCTTTATTCGTCCCACACTGGGGAAATTTACAGCCTCCAGCAGCAAGAATGTATGTAGAAAGAAGAAAGGAGAAAGAGAAAAAAAAAACAACAAACATCTTTCAATTAAATACAATATGAACACAAATGGATAAATCGCAGTACTGTTTACAATTCTTAACATTAACATTCTTAACTGTCATAAAATTGTCAAAAGACATGAGCCATTGTGTCAAAACTTCAGACATCCTCTCCCCCTGCTTTTAATTTTCTGCACATTCGATGTTTTTGGTAACATTTTAATATTTTAGATTGCCATTTGACTGGAAAAAAAGTAACAGCAGTATATAAATAATTAAACAGCTGATTTTTTTTTTTACTTTGAATGAAAAAAGTAATTATAAATATGTAAAATAAGGCTTAAAATCATGGAAAATTTTGTATTAGTATTCAGTGTGCTTGTTAATTAAATGTTTTTTGTTAGTTTGTTTATTGAACATAAAACATATACAGTAATAATTTGACACAAAATAAGGTAGATAAAAAAGTAAAAAGAAAGAAATCAGTCTGCATTCAACACAGTTATTATGTTCAAGGGAGTAGGATGAAGTAAAAAACTTATCTTGTCCTACCCCGTTATGTGTTTATATCTACTATCATTTTTATATCAATCAGAAAAGAAAAAGTAAGAAGAATGCAAATATTTTAGTGAGTAATATCACTATTATTACTCTGTTCATCAACATGGATTTCCATGAAAAATATCAGTTCAAGTAAAGTCACTAAGTCATGACTATATAAATCAGCATGTATTGTATTGTGTATTGTATGACGACTATACACCTAGCGTATCGAGGGACTGTATTATACACAAGTACAGAGAAAAAAAAATTTAAGGGTGATTTTTGCAGGGTGGGGGAGGCGGCTTATTACACCAGGTGCATCTTGTTCTATGCAAATTATGCTATTTCAATTCATGCTTTAAATGTCCTTCTGCTCGTGTTTTAGGCCAGCAGAGAAGGTTATGCTGGCCCTGACGGTTCATGACTGTGAGAAGCATCGGTGATATGATGACGAACACTGGAGACACCTAACTGCCCAAAAAACAATCGCCATTATGATCTATATCATAATTGTCCTCCCAATATAACGAGAACACAAAAATAAAAAGACAAAAGAAAAAGCCCCTAGAGGTCCATAGTTTAACCCTCGAAAGAGGCACCTGCAGCTTTATCCAACACAAATACGTATAATAATGCTGCATTCGTGTACCGTATTACACGGATGGGAATGTCCCACACAATTGTTTTTCGTCTTCTGGCAGATTTTTGCACTTTTTCCCACTTTTTTTTATGCAAAACACATGAGAGTTGGTTTTCTTTTTCTTCTTTGATCTTGATTGTCTTTTGGCCACAGAGTTTCTTATTTCTTCTTTTTTAATTATTATTTTAAATAACAGCCACATAATGAAGCCGCAGAGTAATGACTTTCCCCCAGGTGGCAAAGGTTCATTGTCAGTTAAAGACAAAACAGTGTCGATGAGTTGGAAAAAGAAGAAGAAAAAAAGAAACAAAGAAAATTGTCTCCTCCTCATGTGTTTTTGCTTAATGCTGCTTTTGCTTTGTTTATGTGGCCCGGAAAGAGCAAAAGAGAGAGAAAGGCACACAGAGGCCAGCTGCTGCTGCTGCTCCGGAATATCGAGAACACACTTCCCGCCACCCCCGTTCTGCACCACACTGCGACACCTGTTTATTAGGTACACTGCAACAGCCGCGTTCTCATTTCAAAACACATTTAGCCAGGTGAGAGAATGGATGGATGGATATTCTTCCATAGAAGACAATGAAAATAGAAATAGAGAACAGCAATTCATGAAGAATGCTCCGAATTTAAACCATTTCTAAATGTTTGTAAACAACAGGCACTGTGGTTTCTTCCCACAGGCAGAAAGTGAGTGACTACCACTGTCCGGATTTAGAAATTTGTGTCATGGGTTGCACTGCCAGGTACACCACAAAAGCAGAACCCCCCCCCCCCCCCCCACCCCTTTTACTTTAAAAAAATCTCAAATTAAATTAATCCATCGCGTGCCTGTCTGACAATTTACAGTAGCTGAACATTGGGCACTATAACAAGCTAACACTGGTAACACTGTTAGCTAATGATACAAGCTAACACTGGTAACACTGTTAGCTAATGATAGCCTTTGCTAACGCCGCCGCACAGCTTAGCCTTGGCTTTGACACGAAAGGGCTTCCGTGAAGTCGAATAGAGCTTTACACAGCCTAGAATGTCCACATCAAGATTTTCCGGAAAAATAAAATAAAATAAAATAAATAAAAAGTGCAACAAATATCTTTTCGCGGCTCAATGATGTAATGCCTTGCAAGGTGCAGTGGTGTGGAGATTTTGTTTGACTTTTTGAGGCGTATTTTTGCACATTTTTTTCAGTCACTATCAAAATTCTACTGCTTTTGGACCCAGTGATTGATTTCGTTCCAACCCGACTTCAGGGGTACGCACACGAAAGCTTGAAATTGAATCGCGCCACCGTGACGGAGGCCTCATTAATCATAGCCGCAGAGAGCGCTGATAGACGAGAGCCCGATTTGATCTCAAGACTTTTTCTCTGATCCAACACCAGGTCTGTGTTGGCCTCCAGATGGTCTGGCCCTCCTGTGCAGTTTGTGTGTGTGTGTGTGTGTGTGTGTGTGTGTGTGTGTGTGTGTGTGTGCGTGTGTGTGTGCGTGTGTGTGTGTGTGTGTGTGTGTGTGTGTGTCTGAGAGCGAGAGAGAGATTGTGAGCTTCTTTGAGTGTGACAATCGACGGTGGGGATAGATGGATAAAGGTCCGTGGGCATATTTAATTCACCAGCCGTTATCAACAGTTCACTCTGTAGCTGCTTACGTTTTCTGTTGCCACACTGGTCAAACGCACTGACAATACCGTACTCCAATCATGCACCGATTCCTGCTTCCTTTTCCGCACACAAATATATCTATCTATACAAGACTGTCATTTGCACTCACTTTAAGGGAATGAGAGGATTGGCGGCAAACCAACTTGGCAGTGCTCACGCCCACAACAGCACAAACTGCCCTTGTTTTTAAAATGCGCTTGTGTGCGTCTGACAAATGGCCAACACCGTCTAATAAGACTGCACAGATTTATGCCGCTTCAATCAACTCAGTCTTTTCACATCAAAGAGGCCACATTGAGTCCATATTTTTCCCCAAATTCAATTAAAAAAAGATCAATCCTGCAGCTCCGAAGGGCTTCTTTAACGATACAACATGATCTATGACAACTTCATTGATGCACCGCAATCTTATTTAAGAGATATAATGCTTTATGTTTGTACACGCGAGATTGCAGCTGGGTGTTTTTTATGACTGCACAAATGTCTTCAGTGTTATGTTAAATATTGCAGATGCATTCTCGTGTTTGCACGGGCACATTTTTTGGATTGAATCTCATTAGATATTTATGTAGCTTTGGAAGCGGCCTTGGAGTGCAGAGTCGGACGATCCTACAGTGTCACCTGCTGGCATAAAAAGTGCTGTACCTTATCAGCCTCGTTTGGATTGTAAAACTGATTCCTTCTTATGATAGACTGGTTGATTGATACTTGATAATAAACCCATTGGGGAAATTTAAGCATTCTTAAAGCTTGCAATCGATGGACCAAAATACAAACGCACATAGAACACGTTTGCCAATCAGTGTGCGTTCCAATGTGCGGTCGTAATGTCGACATTTACAACATTGTGAGACATTGTGAGAGTTTGGGACAAAAATTGAGCAAGCAAAAGGTTTTCTCTGCAGCGTGCGTTCTCGTGTGTCTGGCTCCTCCTCCTCCTCCATATCCATGTCGCATTCAACGAGTTTCAATTAAACTGCTCTCGCTACCGCAAGATGGCGATCGTGTATCGGCCATTGTGTTCCATGACGACGGAAATCAAACATTCTGCTCACCCTTGACAACATCAGCGTCTCAACTCAATGTAGTCACTCGTGAAATTTTTTTACATATATTTCTGGACCACAATTGAATGTTTTTGCGTCGTATATTAGGTGAAAAAACACCCAGCTTGTTCGTCTGTTTTGGATTCAGCGCCCTGTGAATGAAATTACCTGGACCAATGAGAATATTCGCAGCGATAACAAACAGTTAGCTAATAAGACTAACTTTACAAGAACTAGGTCAGTAGCTGCTAGCTACACACAATTGCTGTTCGTTCCCCGCAACAAACACATTTTTCTATTTCTTTGAAATATCGTTTCCTCGTTGTACATACTGCAGTTCACAGCATCAATGTAAAATAATGTCCTATGTGATCAACTCTGAAACAACACTTGTTTTGGAAACCATTCAGAGTTGAAATATTTTACAAGTGGAATTTGGGTGTCATCGTTCCAATCCGACAAGTAGATGTATCTTTGAAATACAGTACAGTACTGCATTACCTTTGCTGGTTTGCCAGTGGGCAGCATTTGATTTTTAAATGTGGTTTGTCCAAGTGGCGTTGCCGTACAACATCCGCGGCTCATCTTCCCCCATCAGATTTATTGATGCAACCGCGCCAATTTGTAACCTCCGAAATTAGCAAACGGACTGAAGACTTCCTCACCAATTTGAGAGACTAAGTTAGTTAGTCCTCGTATCCGGTTATACTCGTGTCGACGCAAGTTGAAGCCTTTCGAACTAGCTTAGGTTGCTAGCCGCTAACAAAGAGACACTTGAGTTGGCAACACCTCACTCAGCAGATATCAATTGTGAGTGTAAAGTGTTGTCTTTAACCTGTGCAAATGTGTGCAAAAAGTGTGAAAGAAAATGAGTACGAAACGGACGTTTCGCTGACGGAAGAGAACGAACGTCGTCAACTGGACGCTGGTTGCAAGTCGCCTCCAGTTGTGGTACGCAGAGGAGGTTCGCTTACACTTTACTCTTACTCTTTTAGTAACCCAACTTCATGTTTTTGTTTTACCTTAATCACCGACGTGTTGACACCGTT
Source organism: Hippocampus zosterae (assembly GCF_025434085.1). Taxonomy (NCBI): domain Eukaryota; kingdom Metazoa; phylum Chordata; class Actinopteri; order Syngnathiformes; family Syngnathidae; genus Hippocampus; species Hippocampus zosterae. The sequence goes on along the minus strand of NC_067454.1, from coordinate 6,439,153 downwards.
ACCTTGACAAAGTTACTTCTTTGGTTTTATAAATTGAAATTACTGTTGGGACCGGAGTAGGTCACGTTTCTACTGTATATTGTTTTTTTTAAATTATAAAGTAAAGTGCTGTAAGACCTGAATTCCTCCTCTGTGGATCAATAACGGATATGGTAAACATTGCCACAATAATACACAACATGAGGCTTGATTGAGCGAAGCTTGACTTTCGTAAAACGTGTTTGCCTTCTTGTGTCCTACAGATGTCAGTGATGAGGATCTTTGTGCCGAGTCCCCCCATATCAAAGATGAGAAGCCAGAGCTTGCTCATACCAAAAAGGAAGGGCCGCCCGAGTACACTTGCATTAAAGAAGAAGAGCAGGAGGACGACATCACCAAGTTTCGATTGCCTAGTGTCATTATGAAAAGTAATCATGATGGCCTTTTGGCTCCACTATCAGACAGCGATGACATAACATCGCACTTTTTAAATGAAGACGATGAACACTCTAAAGGTGATTTGACATGTCACACTGAAAACAAACGTGTCCGATGTTCTCACTGTGACAAAACGTTTCACAAAAAGTCATTGTTGAAAACACACACAAGAATTCACACTGGAGAAAAACCTTTTGCCTGCTCAGATTGTGGAAAAAGATTCTCTTTAAAGACCAATTTAACAACGCACACGAGGATACACACAGGAGAAAAACCTTTTGCCTGCACAGATTGTGGTAAAAAATTCGCAACAAATACACATTTAACAAGACACACAAAAACACACACTGGAGACAAACCATTTTCCTGCTCAGTTTGTGGTCAAAGATTCTCCATCAAGACAAATTTAACACGACACTCAAGAAGACATGATGCAGAAAAACCTTTTGCCTGCTCAGTGTGTGGTAAAATATTCACTAAGAATGGAGATTTAATGATACACACAAGAACACACACCACAGAGAAACCTTTCACTTGCTCAGTTTGTGGTAAAAGATTTTCTCGACATGGAATTTTAAAAATACACACAAGAACCCACACTGGAGAAAAACCTTTTGCCTGCTTAGTTTGTGGTAAAAGATTCACTCAGAAGGGAGATTTAAGAATTCACACAAGAACGCACACTGGAGAAAAACCTTTTGACTGCCCCATATGTGGTAAACAATTCTCTGGAAAGTCAGGTTTAACAATACACACAGGAACACACACTGGAGAGAAACCATTTGCTTGCTTAGTTTGCGGTAAAAGATTCTCTTTAAAGACACATTTAACATCACACACAAGAACGCACACTGGAGAAAAACCTTTCGGCTGCTCAGTTTGTGGTAAAAGGTTTGCTCGAAAGTCGAATTTAACTGCGCACAAAAGAAGACACGCTGGTGAAAAACTTTTGCCTGCTCAGTTTGTGGTAAAAGGTTCTCTTTAAAGACACACTTATGAACATACACTTGGGAAAAAAAAACATTTTGCCTACTCAGACTGATAAAAGATTTTCAGTAAACACGCATTTCACAACATAATCAGATTAAGAGACAAGTGTGCTGGTGAGAAGAGTGTTAGTCAATAGAGTGGCAGAATAAACGTTGGCTGTGTTGGCAATCATTGTTTGACTCATTTCTAACTCCCTAAACAACATAAACAACAGATTCGGAGAAGCAAGATATTCCCCTTCCATGGCCTTAAGACATTTGTCTGATGTTTACAAAAACAAATTGTGACTAATGTGTAGTCTCATGCCTGTCTACAAAAAGGAAAAACAGCTACTTGTGTTCTGCACCTAATCTGAGAAATCAAAAACAGTAAAGCGTTTTGTTTTTTTTTCCATTTAGTTTACGTTAGCAAAGGAATCAAATCTGTTTTGAAGCTGGTATGCTGCTTTAGAAAACGTCAATCTTAATGTGAGGTGACGTGTCACGCACTTCACTCAGCTGCACAGTCAAAGTGTCAAATTATTTGACATCTTTTTTAACAATCGAATTATAGTTTTGAGCACAGGTGACAAACGCAAAGGCCGGAGGCCAGATCTGGCCCAATTTATCTGATGATGATGTTGGGGAACACGCAGAATATGGTACAACATGTCACTCTGGCAACAAACATATCAAATGCTCAGTGTGAGAAAACATTCCGTTCCAAGTAGGGCTTGAAAGTACACATGAGAACACACACTGGGGGAGAAAAATCTTTCGCCTGCTCAGTTTGTGGTAAAAGATTCGCTGCTAAGGAATGGTTACGAATGCACACAAGAACACACACCGGAGAGAAACCTTTTGCATGCAGTTTGTGGTCAGAGATTCTCTGTCAAGACACATTTAACAACAACAGACTGGGGAGAAACCTTTTGCCTGCTTTGTTTTTGGTCAAAGATTCTGTCAACTATAATTTAATAACACACACACGAATACACATTGGGGAAAAAAACTTTTGCCTGCTCTACATGCAGCAAAAGATTCACTCAGAAAGGAGATTTAAAAAAACACTTAAGAACGCACACCGGGGAGAAACCCTTCGTCTGCTCAGTTTGTGGCAGAAGATTCACGCTCAAGTCAAAAATGTTCTTGACAATAATTCTGTTCTATGCGGCCCGACTGGTTTGACCGTGGTATTCTGATTAATATTGCATTTGTGGAATATGACTTAAAAGAAAAAAAGGCACCCTTTTGTCGACCTGTTTGCACGTCCGCCTCACATTGCAGACGTGCAGGGTTCGCTTCCAGTTCCAGTCTTCCTGTGTGGGGTTTGCATGTTTTCCCCATGTGTTTTCTCCGGCTACTCCGGTTTCCTCCCAAATTCCCAAACCATGCGCGCGCACACACATATAGATTTCCCAATACATTTCGAAGAACCGATTTTTACAAGTAGCATGCTGGGCCCAAATCCCCGCGAATAGCAGAGGTCCACTAGAGTCATGAAACCTAACTAACAACCCCATAAAAAGAACTCACCAAGATAAGTTATTTTCTTTATTTCATTTGACGTATCAAGTACAAATCATGTCAAAGAGACATTTATATTACTAAAAGAAATGTGACAAACCTTTCCGCCGTCTCTCACAGAACCTTATGTACATTTTTAACGTGCTTTTTCAGGTGTCCAGATTGTGTAAAATGTTTCGGGCAATGTGGGCAAGAATGTGGTTTCTCTCCTGTATGGATGTACTTGTGTCTTTTCAGGTTGTTCTGGTCGAAAAATCCTTTCCCACAATACGGGCACCAATGTCTTTTCTCCCCGCGGTGCCACCTCAGATGCGCGTTGAGTTCGACACTCCTGGAAAACTTTTTTTCACATAAATGGCAAGGGAACGGTCGCTCCCCCGTATGTACTCGGATGTGGGTCTCCACATCTCGCTTTGTGAAGAAGGACTTGTTGCAGACCTGGCAGACGAAAGGCTTGATTTTCCCGTGTACCATCTGGACATGTTTGGCGAGGCCAAAGCCGTAAACAAAACCCTTCCCGCACTGCTGGCAAACGTGCAGCCGCCCATTGCGGTGCACGATGCTATGCCGTTTAAGACCCCTGGAGTCGGGAAAGCTCTTATCACAGAGCGTGCAAGAGAATGGCCTGTGACCAGTATGGACACTGACGTGACTTTCGAGGGCCGTCTTGCTGCTCAGAATGCGGCCGCATTCCCCGCACTGGTTCTTACGCAGGTGCCTGCCGCCGGCGAATCGAGTCTTCGGGGTCGCTTCCCCTGCTTGTATTTTCGGAGGAAAAGTGCATTTGTTTCCCGTTTGATTGCCGGCATGGTGGTGAATTATCTGCGTGGGTATGTTTGATTTCGTTTGTTTGATTATTGCGATGGGGTTGGCTTTTGCCGCCTGGGCTAATTTCTTTGCGTTCTGTTCCTTCGCATCGTCTTGAACAGTCAGCTTTGGATTCATTCTTGATGTCTTCGCAGTACTTTCTCCAGTCTTACTTGAACCGGGAGCAATTTCAGTCAATTTGGGCGACAGATTACTTGGGGAGACACTTTTCCCCATTAATGAATTCGATGTTCGTTTTGAGTTTTCCAATTCAGAAAGGTTGCAAATCCAAAGAGATGTGGATTCACAGTTAGAGGTTTGAGGTCTAGGAACATATTTAATGATCCTCGACTCATTTTGACTGACGGGAGGCGATTGGGACTTTTTGGGCTTCTTGTCGTCTCTTGTGAATTTTTTCCTCGGAGGACAGGGAGTGGTCGTTTCATGAGCAGACGCGTCTCGAGGACAATTGAAATGGGTCTTTTTAACACAAGCAATTTTCTTCGGACTCTGATATGCCAATTTAGTCTTGAAAGCGGCGGCGGTACCTTCATGTTGGTGGTATTTTTCAGAGAAGGCACGACTGACGGGTCTACTGGACGGATGACGACTCAGCGCGGCCGACTTTGTCTTTGCCTTCTCAGCTGTACCCGCAGTTGAACTCGACCTTGGACAGACTGTAGCATCAACCGGTGTGCTTGCAATTTCTTCAGCTCTAAATGGCTTTTCAGTGTCGACTGGAACGCGTTCAAGACCATTTCCTATTTTCAGACTACCAGACGCCGACGCACGTTTTGTCGGGCTTACGCGGGTGACGCTTTTTCCGGCGCGTGGCAGCGGGGCGATAATCGAAGTGCTGTCTGTTGTGTCTTTTAGAGATAACCTATACAAAGTTACAACTGGCTTTCGGGGTCTCACAGAAACAGTTTCGCTTTCAGTGCAACTGATATTTGTCCGCCGTTGATTCCTGAGACCGAGTTGGGAAAACTTTGTTTCCTTCAGTGGCCCTGTGGGACTCAAGGGAATGGCAGTATTTGTCGAAATGGGCTTCTGGGTAGAAACTTGTTCGGTCGTACTAACATTCTCTAATCTCGGTTTCTTGGGGCTTTCAGGCAAACAAGGCTGGCTTGTATTTGGCTGCAAATTCCTTTTTGTTCGCTTGGTCCGCGAATACGTTTTGAGGGGAACTCCAGGACAGGCAACGGTGGGCTTTTTGTGTGACTTTCTCCTTCCATCGGTACGGGTCCTTTCAACACACGAACGTTGGGCGTCTGCAGACTCAATCGTTGTTATCTACAAAATAAGATGACAACATTTGATTCAGATTTTGTATCATGAAGAAACGCAATCAATCCATTTCATTGGTGAAAGTCTTACTTAACCCTCGTAGTCCACCGTTTGCGATAAATGCAAAATGTCTTTGAATCAAAGGCAAAGGCATTCGGAAAAATACGAGAGAGCTGAAACGTATGGTGGGGTTCTAAAATGACCGAAATTTCATGACGTCACCGGCTGATAATTCTCAGGCATTGCAGCAATAATAAAAAAGGTTTTGATTCCGTAATCTTCACAATTTACATATTTTGCACCATAGAGACCCATTATAATTCATATTTTTGGAATGCATCGTAAACCTAATGTGTAAACATGCATTTCACGCGATTTTTACGTCAATCGCTTTGTTTTCACTTGGACAGGCGTAAGCATGCCACATTGTTGGGTTGAGGTCATTCCAATTGTGCAACTTTTAGGTGGCGCCAGAGGATCGCAAATGAGTTTGTCTTTTTGCAGCAGGCTTCAAACCAATGCATTTTACATGAACACGTCCGGTCGGGATTGTTCCAGACACAATTTTTTTTCCCTTTTGCAAAAAATAAAGAATAAAAAATCCCAAAGAACTGATAAAAACTATATATGTATGGAGAGCACAGATGCCTCTCAACATTTTGAGTGTTTGAAAAAAAAAAAGAATGTTTGTATAACACAAAATACATCATTACAAAAATTGTCAAATGCGTAACTTAAGTCATTTTTAATTTGGAGCACACAAGGGTTAAGAATACTTTTGCATTAGCCATTGAAAATAGAATGTTACGACCAAAGCGTGCAAAATTTGACATTACCTTTTCAGCATCTTGATTTATAGGCAATAGCTCCAACTGTGAGAAGAACTCCGCTTCGGTCGATTGTAAATGAGGTTCGGATGGGTGCTTGCTGATCGGGCTTGAATGCACAGGGGGCGTCGAAGAGCCATTCGGTGAAACAAAATTGAGCCCCGCCGTGTTGAGTCTTCCCTCGCCCACAGTGCCAGTTTTACGTGCTCGGTCGGTTACGGCTGGAAACTCGACCTTGTCAAAGTCCGGCGTTGCTTTCTCCAAGACCGATTCAGACCCACAGGAAGGTGTACAAGCTGACAAACCAGTGGGCGGCGCCTCTTCCGGAGCGCAACAGGGCGATGATGAACGGACCGTTGACGTGGACGCCTGCTCATTGATCAAAGACGAGGCGCCGTCTGGTGGGACCGCTCCAGATTCCTTCCCGTGACAGAACAGTTGTGAAACCAAAAATGATCCGGCGGCAGATGCCAGATTCGGCAGCCTTTTTAGTCGGATTATTGGGACCAGCGGAGAAGACTTTGCTGGCACAAGCTCGGACGACGATGCTGCTGCTTGTTCCCCAGGAGCTATTTCGAAACTTTCACAAACGCTTGCCTGCGTTGAAGAACATTCCACTTGCGGGGATGCACTCATTGGCGTTTGTCCAGACGCCAACGGTGTTTTATTTTCATCCAAAACCACTTGAGCGCCCGCGTTCGGGCGATGCGATGAGGATGACACAGGGACACCCGGTCCAACTGAATTCTTGTTGCCAAATGCAACCGGGATTTCAGACGGTTGTGGCTGGCTTGTCGCATCTGTAGCGCTGCGAATTGCTATTTTACTATTTTTGCACGGCTCCGGGCCTGCCCCTTGTTCTGGTGAATTGATTTCCGTGTCAGGCGTGTCAAGCGGAGCAGCTGCTGCGCGGGTAACATCATTTTTTCTTTGGGAAAGTTCCGAAGATGAAGATGCTACGGGTGTAAACTTATTCTGGGCAGGAGCAACTGTTGACATGACAGCTGTAATCTGGTTCGGGGACGGTGGGGCAATCGTACGTGGCGGACGAGTGCACGGCAATTTGGAAAAGACTTTTTGGGGGGCGGGTTCTGAGAGCACCGTTGTCTGTAATGGCTCTGCTAACGTGCTCCGAGTATGGTCTGCGGCGCTTGATGATAATGTCGAAGTCAGGTCAGAGGAACCGACAGCGTGTTTTTGTTGGTGCTCTGCATAAGTGACAGAAAGTGTCTGGTTTGTCGACACCTCTTCTGCGCCTTTGTCACTTACCTTGTCGGTTGGTCGTGACTGTGAGGAAAATACTTGAGACTTGACCACAGATGGTGAGGTAACAACAGGGAGACTACAACAGTCTTGGGCGATTGGATTTTCCAGTGCCGAGGTACGATTCTTTGATTGAGCCATTGCTTCAATGAGCAGCATTGCATCCTGCACCATTACGGCGCTGCGAGGTGGCGTTCCGGGCGCAGGCGACGGCGCTTGCGGTATCGGGGTCGTTGGGCTGGCGTGTGAATTCTTCGTGTCACAGTGAGATGCGCCATCTTGGGTTTCTGAGTGCTGTTTTCTTTCGTTGACTCGTACTTCTGCTTCGCACTCGGTCTGATCCTCCGTCAAGCCGCACTTTGTTTTTTCCGCTCCTAGTTGTTTGTTTGGCAGCGTTGGCGCAATGTCCGGCCCCTTTGCTTGTTCGTGTGCTGGCGTTTCGCTCAATGATGGTAGCTGAGTTTCAGGGCCTATGGTTTCATTTTGACAAGCAGAGCTCGGTGGTGGATCTAAAAAAAAAAAGAGAGAATTAAGACATTTACAGTTTGTAGACCTATTTTCAAGTAGAAATTCACAGTTTGTGGTGATATTTGTCTGTTTTAACTCCTTACCTGCAATTGCACAAACTATGTTTCCGCTGACTACGGTGGGTTCAGAATGCTTTAAAAGAGAAGAAAGAAAAAATATTACATACAACTTGATAGTAACAAATTGAACAAAATATAGTGTCAACTTCAATCTATCAAGTGTTTAAATGTTTGTGTACCATTACTCTTGTTAATATTAGAAGTAGACAAGAAACAAAAATTTTGTTAGGGCACAGAAAGGGCGTGCTGGAGATCCCCACATCAAACGTGCCATTCTTAGACAAAGTCCTTGAAAGATGTACACTAACAGCTTACTGACTTTCTCCTGTCTAATACTGCCTTTGACACTTTCCAATCAAACTTCAGGCCCCGTCGCAGAACTGAGATAACTCTGACCAAAATGCCAAAATGATGTCGGCCGAAACACTGATGCAGGCAAAGTCTCAGTCTTGGTTCTGCTGAACCTGAGTGCTGCTGATAGACTCAACTCGGTGAGTTTATTACGGAGGTTAGAACGCTGGGTGGGAATCTCTGGCGTTCCTTAGGACACATAATGCAGACTATATAAAGTGACCTACCACGACTAGGCAGAGGATACTCGGATCTACATGTCACTGTCGGCAGGTGAGTTGTCCACTTTTGGCTACCAGTACACATACACACCTCATGACTTGGAAGTGAACCGGTCAGGTTTTTTGCTCCTTTTTCAGCATCAACATCATAGTCGTTGATCAGGATGTACACCATTTCCTGTTCAGTACATTGTTTGCCTTGTTCACTGACACTTGGCCCCACCGGTTGTTCAATCAGCAAAAAATGGCAGGGAAGCAGGTCTGCAAAACATTAGCTCAAAGTCAAATTTACATGTTGACATGCATTTATTATATGCAGTGTTGTTCATCCATCACTTTGACAAATAGGGATCCTCACAGTCTGTCAACACGTTAAGGATACGTAATACGGCTGAACAATTAATTTAATTCAAATTAACTTATGTCGCAATGTAGTAAAATAGAATTTTCAAACTGCAATTTTGGGGAAAAATATTTAAGGTCATGGTCTTTATTTTTTTTTGATAAGTATGAATGAATTTCTTTAGTGTCTAGATAATCTTTTAAGTGACAAAAAGTGTCCCACTTATTTTTTTAACTAAAAAGACAAGTGTCCCTGAATCAGTATGCTAAAAATCAATTAATGAATTACAAAAGAACGTAATAAGATACTCTAGAATCAGATTTTCTCCACATTATCATGGAATATTTTTTCTATACGGGGCTGTAGTCATCTTCCCCCCGTTCCCCTCCTCAGGTAAAGTTAATGAGTCATAATGTTAATGTGGATGTTAATGTTTTTTAAGTGTATTAGTTCTTTATAATAGTGTGTGTTTAACCTTGTTACTATGTTGCATAATGTTTATTTTTAACCATATAAATCATTTTATCAGTAATGGGCAGCATTTTTCACAACCCCGATTTGTTCAGTGGAGATGTCGGCGCTGTTGGATAGTCGGCGTTGGTGCGGCTGGATGGATGGCCGCTGAAGTTGAGGATGAGGAGAGAGGAGCGTTGGCGAAGAGCGCCGATGCGTACCATGAGTCGCCACTTGGAATTGAAATGGATTTCCATGGGACAGGAGAAGTGAACCAATTTCTTTTTTCGTCAATGGATGCTACAGCTTCTTGTTGATTTTCAAACTTAGCTTGTAGCCGACGTGTGCACATTTTGAGCATGACGTCTCTGATCCACTGGTTAAAGGACACTTTGATTCTCTCCTCTTTCATCTCAAACTGCTTCAAACAACAAAGCGTGTGACGGAAAAGTGGTTAGGACTGCACGACTGTCCGTGTTTTATGTTATGTGTTGTGTTTATTATTTTACTTTATGTTAAATGTTTTGTAAAGCGCTTTGTTACAGCTGCCGCTGTTGTGAAAGCGCTATATAAATCAGCATGTATTGTATTTTCAAAAGTAACGTTTACATTCTTTTGTCGAACTGATTAATTGTATTTCCATTCATTTCAATGGCAAACGTTACCTTGATTCATGAACGTTTCAAGTTACAAATGGACTCATGGAACTAATTAAAATCATAACTATACATTCCATTGTGCGTTTGAACGAGTTTACTGTACGTTCGAATGACAGCCCATTACTTTATTACTTTGTAAATGTATTACAATTTAGGACCGCACGTATTTCAAAAGTTTTTTTCACTCAAGTTAGCACCTACGGTCTTCCGTATAGCTACACACGCGAACATGCTAAAATACAATACAATACAATACATGCTGATTTATATAGCGCTTTCACAACAGCAGCAGCTGTAACAAAGCGCTTTACAAAACAGTTAACATAAAGTAAAATAATAAACACAACACATAACATAAAACACGGACAGTCGTGCAGTCCTAACCACTTTTCCGTCACACGCTTTGTTGTTTGAAGCGGTTTGAGATGAAAGAGGAGAGAATCAAAGTGTCCTTTAACCAGTGGATCAGAGACGTCATGCTCAAAATGTGCACACGTCGGCTACAAGCTAAGTTTCAAAGTCAACAAGAAGCTGTAGCATCCATTGACGAAAAAAGAGATTGGTTCACTTCTCCTGTCCCATGGAAATCCATTTCAATTCCAAGCGGCAACTCACGGTTCCAAATACGCATCGGCGCTCTTCGCCAACGCTCTTCTCTCCTCATCCTCAACTTCAGCAGCCATCCATCCAGCCGCACCAACGCCAACTGTCCAACAGCGCTGACATAGCCACTGAACAAATCGGGGTTGTGAAAAATGCTGCCCATTACTGGCGCAAAAAACACAAGCGCCCCAGGTCTGTCCAGCACCGACAGTCAATGGCGCCGACATTCCTCCCAATCAAAATCTGTGCTGGTACAGGCGTGCTGCCGAGAAGGCGCAACCACCAAGCACAGATACTGCTCCTTTGACGAATGTCGTGGCCAAAAAGCGCTGAAAACAGTCCATATCAGGTCCACACAATGAAACAACAAACAACATGTGACAAAACAAAAGACAAAAACAGCAAAAAAGAACAAAAAAGCAAGGCTCTTGAAGAGCACTTGCCGAAGGCTGCCTACTCGGGCGCCATCATGGCAAAATGATTCACGGCAAGCCGACAATCCCCTGCTTCAGCGATTGACCAAGTAGAGCCGTTCCCGGCAAAACAACGCTCGCATAAGAATTGCCAGTCACAGCAGACTGCCTTTAACTCATTCACTCCCAAAGACGTTTTTAAACGTCTTTTCAGACTTGGTCTAGAATTGGCTGGTACTGAATGAGTAAAATAGAAACGGATGTTGTCACGTTCGGCAAATCTTTTGTAGCATATGACACATCTATTTCTATACAGCCTTTTAACAGCAGCTATGACTGAGCGCGTCTCAAAATGTAGTTGAAATGCCCTTGAATTTGGATGAGTTAAAAATGTGAACATATAATATTCTTGCCATGAACAGGAACACAAACAAAACTGAATAGTTAATGTAACGGAGTTATTTGTATAGCTTTTGGAATCGTGGGAAAAAATGTTTCATCAGGCCCATGTTCGCCTGTTTCACTTAAGATTACGAAAGCGCGGTATCGCAGTTCGCCAAACCGGAAGACAGTAAATCGACAACGAATGTAACTTCACGGATGGAGAGTGAATGTTCAACGGTCATCTAACTAGAACGGGCGTTTACACATCATTTAAACAAGTTTCGGTTATCTGTTTGAAAAACAAGAGCAACTCACTCACCACATTGCACAGCGTTGTCCTGGATCTGCGGACGGCCACCTCGTGCGTACTCACGGATAGCAAAGGTTTTCGCGTCAGCTATTTGCCTGCATGTTGTTTTCAGGGCCTCGTTCTCCGTCTTCACCTTTGATAATTCTGCCTTTAATTCGTCAACCACCGTTTCAAAAAGTCTGGTCGTTTCCGCAACAGTACTTTTCACCAGAGTGTCCATAAAACAAGCGTATTTCGTTTGAAAATCGTCCGTTGACATGTTGCTATGTTCCCTTTAACTTAAGTTTCGAGAATGGGGTCCGCTTGAAGAGTTGCTCCGTCGAAATAACCGACTTCAACATGGCTGCCACGTAACGTCACCGTGATTCGCGCGAACCTGTTACGTCACACTTGGGCCTTTGTTTACTCGCCGTTAGATAGTGCATTACCGCCATCTACTGTGTTGAAGTGGACTCGTGTGCCTTTTATTAACCGATATAAATTTGAAAAACATGGAGCTTTTCGCACTATTTGTACTCAATCAACGGTTATTTTTCTTCTTTCAAAAAGGGAATTCATTTGTCTTCTTCAGATTACCTTTTTCTTTTTTGCTCTGCACAATTCATCACCTAAGCCATGGAAATAAACTACTTAATGTTGCGTTTGAGGAATATAATTGACGCAGCAAAATCAGGGAGCTGCCCTGTCATCGAAAAATGACATCGCAGTGCCAAAGGCTTGGGTAACGACCGTCATGGGTGAAGTTTGGTGAAATGACATGCAGTTCATGCCGTCAACCTTCACTCCAACCAAGCATCCATAGCACAGAAGACACCACTGTAAAAAGCGGCAGCAGACGTCATCTGATTTTCAAACTGAATGCGGAAGTGACGCATTCCCAGTGCTACTCGCGGTTGAAGCCACGGGACAGCCTTTTTACGTTGCCACGGAATGACAATTTGTCCGGGTTTTTTTCCTCGGTGAAAATACTATTATCAGTGCATGTTTTATGACGGCGGTTTTTTTCCAACGAAATTTTTTTATGAGTGCGTGTTTTATGACAGGATCTCTTTAGAGATTAACGAGATCCGCCCAAAGAAACAATGTAATTGTTTGCATTCACCAGTTATTGTGAATCTGACATGATCAAGAGGGCTGGGTAGTACAATACTCGGATTTATACATTTCAAAAGAAAATATAAATCAGATTTTGTAAAATGAAATTCAAACGTAGCGTCTCTCCCATACTTAACGGGACAACCGTACGCCACACGCATTTACACCGTGGAGACAAAAACAAAACATGAAAACACTGCGGAGAAATCATCAGTGTACTCGAGGAAGGCGGGGACTAACGACTGGCAACGTAAAATGGCCACCGGTGGCTCCACTTCTGACGAAGGCGACCAAACGGCTTTCGTGGTCCATCCGACTAGATTCCTTTGTTAGCAACACATCCAGTCAAGTCAAGTGTGCGTGTGTGCGCGCAAAGTATTGCCATCATAGTGTGAACATGTGTGCAAGAACAACGACAGAATTCGTGGAGAACCTTTGTGGAACAAAAAAGAAGAACGTGCGACAACGTCAACTACTGGAAGCGGTTTACAAGCAGCCTCGTCTTGTGTTACACAGGGCAGGTTTGTTCACTGATAATTCAAATATAATAGAGGTGCTCCGTGTCCGTTTTGGTACTGTAATTGGTTAGTACGTTTGGAAACCGATGTAAAAATAGAAAAAAACACATATGAGATCTCTGTTTTAAGATAGAAGCATCCAATTTGAAATGCAACTTGATGTTCTTGTTGTCTGAGACGAGTCAGGACAAGACGATTAGCAGTTTGATTTTTTTTTCAATCTTAAAATTTTGAAAGGAAAGTGGAATTAAGCACGAAACAGACAACGAAAAATGGTCTTGTTAGTTTTTTTTTTAATACCGGAAGTTGTCACCAACAGCATTCTCATCCTAACCAGGAGATGGGCACAGTGTGACGTTAAAGTTTCATGCTCCCCTTTCCATACAAAATTCCACAATCACTAAACGCTTGAACAAAATTGTTGGGACTGTGTTAAAGAAAATTAATAATAATGCTGATAAAAATGGTAATGAAAGAGAACAGAAAGACAACATCAATAATAAAAGTAATAAAAATCAAGGAAAATTAACCAATGAAAGCCAGATATTTCTTTTGAACTTTGCTTCATTGGACTAAAAAAACACCTAATGAAACAGGCGTGGACAAAAATGATGGCAAGCCTATAAAAATAAATTGACCATAAGAGACATTCAACCAGGAATGCCGCTACACCGGGAACACGTATTTACAAATCAGGCAAAAACCACTATCAGTTACAACTGTATTAACGAAAATGCACAACATCAATGTCGCAGCATGAGATTTGAATTCACCTAACCTTGTGTTTTTGTCTTCTTGTGTAATGCAGACGTCAGTGAAAAATATCTTCATTCTGAGCGACAGGTGCCACTGACCACTCACGTTAAAGCAGACTACGATGAAGGGGCATTTAAAGAGGAAGAGGAACCAGAGCGCCATAACATAATAGAGGAAGTGAAGCCAGAGACCCCTAACATCAAAGAGGAGGAGCCAGATCCCCACTACACTAAAGAGGAAGAGGAGGATGATCTCACCCGTTTTCCTTTGACTGTTTTCCCTTTGAAGGGTGAAGAGGATGAAGACAAAGGTCAAAGTGAGGAGAGCAGAAACGCGGCGCCTCCAAGTAGCAGCTCAAGTCAACACATTACACCTGGAGACCACTGTGGGGGACTCCAAGGAGACAGCCTCGTACTATCATCAGATAGTAATGATGTTATGTCACGCTCTCATGATGATGATGATGGCCAGGAGCATTGTAAAGATGCTAAGACATGTCACACTGACAACAATCGCTGGAGATGTTGTCATTGTTTCAAAACGTTTGTCTACAAGTCCGTTTTGAAAAAGCACATGATGATCCACACTGGCGAGAAACCTTTTGGATGCTCAATTTGTGGAAAAAGGTTCACTCGGAATGGACATTTGAGAGCGCATACAAAAACTCACACTGGGGAGAAACCGTTTTCCTGCTTAGTTTGTGGTAAAACATTTTCTCAGGAGGGACATTTGGGAATACATGCAAGAACACACACCGGTGAGAAACCCTTTGAATGTTCAGTTTGCGGTCAGAGATTCTCAGTCAGCGGAAACTTAAAAAAACACACATCAACACACACTGGGGAGAAACCTTTTGCCTGCTCAGTTTGTGGTCAAAGATTCTCTGTGAGGGAATACTTAATGACACACAAAAGAACACACACCGGGGAGAAACGTTTTACCTGCTCAGTTTGTGGTAAAAGCTTCTGCGTGAAGGTACTTTTGGAAGAACATACAAGAACGCACACTGGAGAGAAACCTTTTGCCTGCCCAATTTGTGGTAAAAGCTTTGCGACTAAGGCAAATTTTGGAACACACACAAGAACACATACTGGAGAGAAACCTTTTGCCTGCTCAGTTTGTGGTCAAAAATTCTCTTTACGGGGAAACTTAAGAACACACACCAGAACACACACTGGGGAGAAACCATTCAGTTGTAGTGTGTGTCATAAAAGCTTCTCGAGTAAACAAAATATTAAGAAACACAAGTGTGCTGGTGAGATTAGCAACGATCAATGAAGCTTTTAAAAAACTGAAGAAACTGCCTTGATGGGGGGTCTCAGATTCTGTGGATGCCCCCCTGCCCGAGGGCAGTTCGGATAAGCTACGGCACGCCCGTGACCCCCGTGAGGATAAAACAGAATATAAAATGTAAGGATGGATTTACCTAAAAATCAGGTTCATGGCATATGTATTGTAGCTGCCGGGGTACTTATGGCAATACTATTTTTTTAAAGGCCTAACAAATTTGTCGTGCATGAGGCTTAGCAACTTTTTAGTAATTTGTAGAAAAGAAACGATATTAGTCTCCTTTGGGGGTCGACAATATGCCTGCTTTTTACTATCCAATATCAATCTTAAAACAACATGATTGATTCACAAACCACATTAAAATAACCCCAATTTGTGGGAGGACTAGAATTTGCTGCCCCCTCCTGGCCAAATCACTCCCCAGAACGAGCTGTATCAACCTAAATGTGATGCACAATTGCATTCTCTACACTCTACTTAGATATGTTATCGCTATATTTTATGTATTGAGAAAGCATACTCTTTAATAGTAAGAACAAACGAAGGCAAATAATTCATAGTATTTATTCTCTTGTAATCCATTGATTGCATGATTTATACATAAATAAAAAATGATGTTCTTTGCGAGGTGTGCGTTATTTAAAGGTTACACCGCAGCGGTTGAAGTTCATATTGGTTAACTGTCAACTCACATTTTACCTTCTAGGTTTTTGTTTTGCGAATCCGGGGGTAGATACACAAGGCCTAAAGCTTCAATCCGGATAGAAAAGGACACGTGGACCAAGCCAGCGTGATGTGATCAATAAGAAAAGGTTCTAGTTATTTGTGGAAGATGACTCAGACTCTCAAGAGATCACCGGGCCCACTGACTGATCATTTCTTACACATGGTTAAAATCAGGAAATGGTCTGAGCCTAAATATTGGAGACAGTGAGAACAGGAAATCGGGCAGAGGGTTAGAATTTATAGATATAAAATGCGAATTAATTTGTACATGAGAATAAAGGAAGACAGCGTGGCTGAAAAATGTCACAGAAAAATTCGATAGTTGAATATTTTTTTTAACCTCGAGGACCAAAGTCTTGCAAATATTTGAGAAATAAGTGGGGGGGGGGGGGGGAGTCAGAGTCAGGGGCATGTTTACTGCTATAACTTGCACAAAGTTCAACTCATTTGAAAATGTTTGCTGCTATAATATTTATTCATTCATTCATCTTCCTAACTGCTTGATCCTCACTAGGGTCGCGGGGGGTGCTGGAGACTATCCCAGCTGTCTCCGGGCAGTAGGCGGAGGACACCCTGAATCGGTTGCCAGCCAATCGCAGGGCACACAGAGACGAACAACCATTCGTACTCACACTCACACCTAGGGACAATTTAGAGTGTTCAATCAGCCTGCCACGCATGTTTTTGGAATGTGGGAGGAAATCGGAGCACCCGGAGAAAACCCACGCAGGCCCGGGGAGAACATGCAAACTCCACACAGGGAGGCCGGAGCTGGAATCGAACCCGGTACCTCTGCACTGTGAAGCCGACGTGCTAACCACTGGACTACCGGGCCGCCCCGCTATAATATTTAAAATGTCCAAATTAATACAATACCCTGGCTTTAAAAAAATATATATATTGCCATTCATATAATTTTGTAAAGTTGACTCTAAAAAGTAAATGCACACGCATTTCCTATTTTAGCTTCCACTCTGAGTACAATGGCAACAGAAGAGACTTGAATGTAGCACCTAATGAAATGTTTCTCATTACGCTGGATTTACATGGCAACGTGGCATATTACACATTACATAAATGTCACCATTTCACGTGCTGGCTGATGTGTTATGACATCATACTGCCCCAGGATGAGATTACATCACAGCTGTGCTCTATTTTTGAAACACAGTCAACTATGTGAAGTGCAAACATGACAGAAATGAAGTCGATCATTTTAATAGGAGGACATGTTAATTTTCAGTTCTGTATAAGAGGGTTGTGCAGATTGTTAGATAATTTGCTTGTAGCGCAAAAATGATTTTTAGGCAAAAATGATACATTCATTCATCTTCCGAGCCGCTTGATCCTCACTAGGGTCGCGGGGGGTGCTGGAGCCGATCCCAGATGTCTCCGGGCGGTAGGCGGGGGACACCCTGAATCGGTTGCCAGCCAATCGCAGGGCACACACAGATGGAACAACCATCCACGCTCACACTCACACCTAGGGACAATTTAGAGTGTTCAATCAGCCTGCCACGCATGTTTTTGGAATGTGGGAGGAAACCGGAGCACCCGGAGAAAACCCACGCAGGCCCGGGGAGAACATGCAAACTCCACACAGGGAGGCCGGAGCTGGAATCGAACCCGGTACCTCTGCACTGTGAAGCCAACGTGCTAACCACTGGGCTACCGGGCCGCCCAAAAATGATACATTGTAAGGCAAAAAAAAAAACCTACATGAAACCCCAAATTGCTTAATTTTGGGCAAAATGTGTTTATTTCAGTTTCTCAGTGGTTCTTCTTCAGAGCAATAGCAAAAGTACACATCATACATGGTGAATTGACAAACAACCCCCAAATATCACTCGTGTAGTTTTATAAATACATTAAATGTGTAGAGAGGCAAATGCTTGCCTGACCTTATATTAATCCAACCATTTGCACTCGCAATCACAACTCGGGACAATTTCGAGTGTTCCATTCCACTGCCGTGCATGTTAATGTCATGCAGGCACAGGGAGAACATGTAAACTCCACACAGGGAGGCCGGAGCCGGAATCGAACCCTGCACCTCTGCACAGTGAGGTCGACGCGCTAACCGCAGGACCAACGGGCCGCTCGCTTTATTGAAATGTTAAAGCATTTTAAATTTGAATCGTGCCAGCAATCGAAACATGCAAACTCCACACAGGGAGGCCGAGGCTGGAAACGAACCCGGTAACGCTGCACTGTGAGGTCGCCCATAGTGCAATGCAAAAAAATCAAAATAAAAACAAAAATATTAGCAGGCTCAGCTAACAAGGCAAGCTAGTGTATATGCTTCAGTCTGTGACGCTTGTGCAGGGCTATTGCTTTTTGCTTTTGATTGATTCGTAAGAGACATTAGTTCTAGATGGACACTTCACAATGAAATAAACAACACTGAATCAAATTGTCTTATCAATCACTCCTGCTTCCTGTCTGACTGGATGGCGTGCCAACGAGCGGCCTCCCCGGTGGCCCGGCTATACATTTCCTTCCAGTGTCCTCGCCCCGCTTCCGAAACATGGCCACCAATCAGCACGCGGCCCAGAATGCTACTCTTCGTGTAGAGACGACCCTGCGGACGAGAAATTGAAGTGAATCATAATAAATAGTGTCATGATTGGAGTATCGTATGCTAATCCCGCCGAATGACATCCTAATTGGAGTAAATCCAAAATAACTGACAGTAAATTGTATTGTATCCTAATTTGAGTGGCTCGTGTTGTAATTGGAGGTACTCAAGAGGAATGGGTTCATTTTTTTTTTCCAGATACCTGCATGACAATGAACTCAAAGAGCAATGGCAGATGAGCGACATCACCGGGTGGCAAATCGAACAGGAAAGGAGCGTTCCAAACGGGACTCGAACCGCCGGCTGCTTTGGTCTCTTTGGTGCTGATCACTTTGCCGTCATGATGCAAGTTGATGACGACGTAGTGGACTGATGAGGAAAACATAGCATCAGTATTTAGCATCAGCATTTTCAGTCCACCACAATCAATATGACTTCCTTTTTTTTTTAATCCACTCAAGCTTTCTAATTGGATTGCATAATAATTCAAAAGCAATGTGTCATTTATGGTGGTGACACATTCTGGGAAGCGTGGGACTCTCTCTGGGGGCAACAAAGTGGAATGAATTTGTCTGAAAATGTCAACGCTGGTTTTGTTGTCTCCCTTCTCATGTGCCAGTGAAGCGAGGCTAGAAATGAGATGCCGAGTAAACATGAGAGGAAGCGGCACGGCTTCCTAATCCAGTTATAGAATAACATCATAGTTATGGCTTTTTAGCGTTTCGACGATCGGCGAGACTGTAATAGTGGTACAGTCATACCCAGCATACTCGCAATTCACTTGTCACAAGTTTACCTCTGGCTGCCAGTTAGCATGCGTCAAGTTAGAATTGGAGTGACGTGTATTGCAAATGGCGTGAAACACGTTTTAGGGCAATTGGAATGAATCAGACCTGTATTTAGGTGAATCGTATTGTAAATGCAAGGAATCCTATTGTATCATTATACGTTCAAGTGAGTTATCTGGGAAATGGAGTCAAACGTATCGTAAATGGGGGAACTAGGTAGCTTTCCATCATTATTGTAAGTTGAGGGGTTCGTTGTTGTTAGTGGATAGCTCTACTTTACGAACGGCAAAAGGAGAGATGGAATCCTTTAAATGCAGTTTCGTTAAAAGGGAAAAAAAGACATCTGCATCGCAGCACGTTCGAGACCACAACTTTTTTTTTTTGGATTGGTTTTGTCAAGTTTTCCCCTCCCCAAATCTTTATTGAACAGGTCAGAATACAATTCTCAGCAAACAAAACGAACGTACAACCCATACACACACATTACAAACGTTTAAACAAAGAAGAAGGAAAGAAGCCAGGGGATTTTTTGACAAAAAATTCAAATAAGGAGCATATAGCCAGAGTCTTAATAGCTTTTTTTGTTTTTGGAATCTGTAATAGAGCTCAGGTACTGCTTTGTTTCTGCTTCAAAAATTAATAAAAGAGGTTTTGAACTGTTCCATCTGCATTTGTGGATATGGATCTTAGCGATAATAGTTATTAGATTTTTAATGAGGGTTTGTTTTGTGTTTTTTTTTTCCTTATTTTTGTAGAACCCAAATAGTACATTTTTCCAGTATAGCATAAAGTCAGAGTCAATATGTTCAATGATAAATCTGGATACAACTTTCCAAAATGTGTTGGTATACTGGCATTGGCAGAACAAGTGAACCATTGTTTCAGGGTACATTCCACAAAATGAACAATCAACAGAGATGTCTTTCTTCAACCTAAGAAGATAAGGCTTGGTGGGATAGTATTTGTGTATCATTTTAAAGGAGATTTCCCTTACTTTATGAGTCAGGAGGTATTTGTATGGGAGAGACCAGATTTTTCCCCAGTGTAGATTATCAACAAAGCCAGACCAGTAGGTAATAATGTGTGGGATTGTTGAAATATCTTTTTGGAATAAGGATCGTATATTACGGTTGTTATTTCTGATTGATGTTGACGTAAAACAGGAATTGCCGATAGCAGTCATTTTGGGGTCCAGGGTTGGTGTGGAGGTTGTTCTGTCCACCCCTTTCAAGAGGGTCAAGATTCCAGAAGGAATAGCATCCATGGCTGTAGCAAATTATTTTGGGGTGACCGGTAGATTAAATTTCTTTAAAAATTCAGAGTAATTTAAAACGGAAACCTTGATTATTGATTAGTTGACTGACCAGGACTATTTTATTGTTGAACCAATTATGGAGAAATAACGATCTATTCTTGTATAATATGTAACGATTTTTCTATCCAGATAAAGCATTTATGAGGGGGAAATGATTCGCATTGTATTCCATTGGAACTTGAGTGTTGATCAAATATCATTCACATGTTCTGATTGGTGATATTACCCGGGGCTCCGGGGATGCGGGTGAGCTTGGCCACCTGGTCGGCTTTACGCACCATCACCTTGATGCGGTGGGCCGGAACCTGGTACTGGAGCAGTACAAAGAGTTGGCCCAGTGATCGCGGCGCACACAGCGGGCTCTTCCTGTGCGACCGTGTGTCCTGAGAGCTGACACTCTGAGGAACAACAACACAGGAACACCACATTTTATGATCAAACACATACTCAAAGGAGTCTTTTAGTCAACAGATGTTCTCTTCGTGATCTGTGTCGGATCCCATTCACTTTATTTCTGAGTCGTTGGGACTTCATAATGCGCCAAAAAGGACCTTTGTCGGCTCCACGGTGGAATGTGACGTCACTCTCCGGCGACTTTTCATGCAGTTAATACAAGTAGAATGATGACGTCACTGCCCTGCCTTGATTGCCGTGTGGTGACTCATGCGGTACTCGACAAATACTCCTTATATTTAAAAAGAACTCAACGTAATGTTAAAACGAATGAAAAGAATCATTAAAAAAATACAAATCAAGAAAAAATAACAACCTGTTCTAAAAACGAATTAACATACACCCACCTCCAAACAGTCAAAATGAAATAAAAACGAACCATCATGAAAAATTCCAAACTGTTGTAACCCTGATCTGTGTATGATTCACTCGTTGTACGTTGCCAATTACGGAAACGTGGAAAAAAACTCTTTGACTGGCAAACTCGTGTTGAAATATGCCCTAAGGGTTTTGATTCAAATTTCGGCGCTCGTGTGCGGAGTTTTCCCCCGCTCCGTGTTGGCGTGGAGTTTTCTGTCAATGCTTAGTCTTACTTCCACATTCTAAAAATGAATGTTGACTTCACTCCAAATTGTCCACAGGTATGAATCATCGTATCGTTGTTTGCCTATAAAGTGTCCTACAGTTGGTTGGTGAACCAATCACGCATGCGCCTTGCCTGCATGGATGGATGGACGCAATTGTTTTATTGTGTT
Organism: Hippocampus zosterae; assembly: GCF_025434085.1. Lineage (NCBI taxonomy): Eukaryota > Metazoa > Chordata > Actinopteri > Syngnathiformes > Syngnathidae > Hippocampus > Hippocampus zosterae. Next base: position 6,417,459 of record NC_067454.1, on the reverse strand, counting down.
TGGATTTCCGCTGATAAAATCATTCTTGTGATTTGCGTCACTCGCATGCTGTATCAAAGGCACGGAGGGCATCCGAGCTGAGAAGATCGACTTTGGTCATAAATTCACTGTGTGGGTGGCTGGCGTTTACGTCACAGCCGCTGCAACTAACGCACAAGTCTACACGCATCAGTCAATTCGGGCTCTCACAAAAATTAGACTTTCCCCGCCTGTTGTCACAATCTCCTGAGTTATTCTTGTCTGCCCTGGCAGATTTGCTGCTCATTTTCACCATGATGAACAAAAGTACAGCACACTAGTGGCACAGCTGATTTGGTGCTATGCATTATTCTTGATGAACTCAAACTCTTTTTTCATCAACTGAAACATTCATTCATTCATTCATCTTCCTAACCGCTTGATCCTCACTAGGGTCGCGGGGGGTGCTGGAGCCTATCCCAGCTGTCTCCGGGCAGTAGGCGGGGGACACCCTGAATCGGTTGCCAGCCAATCGCAGGGCACACAGAGACGAACAACCATTCGCACTCACACTCACACCGAGGGACAATTTAGAGTGTTCAATCAGCCTGCCATGCATATTTTTGGAATGTGGGAGGAAACCGGAGCACCCGGAGAAAACCCACGCAGGCCCGGGGAGAACATGCAAACTCCACACAGGGAGGCCGGAGCTGGAATCGAACCCGGTACCTCTGCACTGTGAAGCCGACGTGCTAACCACTGGGCTACCGGGCCGCCCCTCAACTGAAACATGTACAAAGATTTTTTTTGTTAACTCATTTGGTTCTGCAAACTGCATCATATTTGTGTAGCATACTCTTGATAAACTCAAACATTTACTGTAAAAACTGCTGTGAATTATTGCACTCATGTTTTGCCCGATAAGCCATGTTTTTCAAAACTGCTTTGCATTTGTGTTGCATGTATCGTGTCAAATTCAAATATTTACTGAATAAACAGAAAAAAATGCTTGAGGTTACCTTCTTGAGTTTACTTTTGGCAGGGCTGAGTTGCCTAGTGCAGGTTGCCGTCGTGTCAGGCTCCCAGTCCAGTTGCTGGCAGGACAGTTCCACCACGCCCAGAGCCACCTCGCGCAGGCCTGAGAAGTCTCGGCTGTAGACCTCTAGTCTCAGAGTGCATGCCCGCAGCTTCTCCAAGGACCCTGCTTGGAGCGCCGCACTCTGGCTTTGCAGGTCTGGGCTGAAGCTGCAGCGACGGGATGCCACCTGGCACGGTACTGGGCACACTGGTGGTAGGCTAGCCCGTACCAGAATTCTATTACTCCTCCTCCGGCCAGACACCCCCAAGATGCTGACCACCAGGGTACCGCTTGAGGAGTAGAGCAGGGAGAAGTGAAGCAAGGGGGTCGACTTGGCGGGGATGGAAGACGTGATGGAGCCATATTGAGATGGAGAGAGCGCAGCCTGGTGGCTTATACTTTCCCCACTCACAGTGCTGCGCCGACCCTTCATCCAACGAGATTTGGGAACTAGCTTAGTGAATGAGGACAAGGATGCCTGGCTGAGGCTCGTTTTCTTACGGGATGCTAAAGGAACGAGCGGTGAATTGAGGCGGCGTATTGGAGACGAACACCTGGAATCAAATGGGAGATCGCTGAGGTCGTCCTCGGATGGGGACGAGCTGCTTTTAGAGGACGTGAAGTCCAAAACGTCACCGTCCAGTTCTTCGTACTGTTGCCGGACGGGCCGCGTGCACAGCGCCGGCGTCAGCGTCACAGTCACTCGCTCGTTGGAGTGAGGGCACGGATTTCCCAACTCCTTATCCTTTGAGGATACACCCTTCTTTGGCCTGCAGCAGAGGATGAAGGCGAGCACCATGCAGTAGCAGAAGACGGCCAGGAGCACGGCCAGCAGGACCTGCAGATGAACTACAGGCAACAATAGTTCGTTTTTTTTCTGAGAGCTGCTTTGTATCTGTCTTCAATTTTTCTTGAAAAACTCAAACATTAACTATATACACTGAGTTCTTTTGCAGACCGGTGACAGCAACGACCAAACTGGGGACCAGACTGAAATATTGAAGAGGCCTAAATGAGTTACAATCATCTTAATGAGATCAACGAGGAAATGTCCCTCATTCATGACAATCGCTAATGACAGTGTCACTGTCAAAAAGCCAGACAGAGGGCATGTTAAATTTCCTGACAGTCAGACCGCAAGTGTCCTCATATGATACTATCATGACAGGGTTTTTATTTACATTTCCAATCAGCAAGCGACCACAATCTTGGAAGGATCAATGGAGACACAATTTTATGGAAGATCGAAATGAAAGGGGTTCAAGCTACAATGTAAAGTGTTTGCAGGAAGCAAAATGAGTTGTAGTTCATTTAGCATTAAAAAAAATCTAATTTCACACAACCCATTCAAGATGTTATAAAAAGTTTACATACTGAAAAAAATAATGAGCTTGTTTAATCATAAATGTTAATTATATGGCTAATACGATGGCCACATCCGATACGGCGAGCATGTATAGCTCAGTAGTAGAGTGGTTGTCTTCCAATGCAAAGGTTGGACGTTCACTACTGGCCATTGCAACCATGCTGACGTGTCTTGAGTGCCCACTCGCTCCTGATTCTGCGTCATCAGTAGGTAAACGAAGAAGCCGTGTGAAGCATTTTGAGTACCAAAGCGCAATACAAATGTCAGCCCATTTACCATTGCTCGAAACGGGTCAGCAAGGCAGAAACACAAAGCAAAATAAAAATGCTCTCTTCATTTTAGATTTCTGAAGGGTTTGTGGCTCCCGTGGTTTCTTTTATGAAACGGGTTCAAATGTTTTTTTGAAGTTGCTGACGTCAATATAAGATGTCCTCCTCACTTGCCCTGCTGTGATTGTGGCAGGCATAAGTTTGATGCAAATTTTGCAAGTAAGGGTTCTGCTACTGAATATTAAAAGTTATTCTGAGTCTGTCCCAATACTTTTGCTCACTTGAAAAGAGGATGGCTTCAAACAAAAGGTCCTGAGTTGTTAAATACAGCTAGATGTAAGTACCATGAAATCAAAGCTTGAGATTTGAACTTTTGTTTCATAGTCATCTTTTAATTTGAAACGCATTACAATGACATCTGATCCGGTCCTACATTTTGACTTTGGAATTCAATGCATGCAATGTTGATGTTTATCATCGAGGACGCTACATTTCATTAATATTTTGGACTAAAATTAAGCATGAAAAGATAAATCCTGTAGTTCCAAAGTGCTATTTAAAAAAAAAAGAGCAGAAAATGCTGATTCTTACCTGGCAGGATGTAGTGTGACATGATTGCATCCGCCACTCTGCAGTGTCTGGAGTCAGTGTGAGCCCAGCACCATCATCAAGAAGCCCCCCCCCCCACCCCCCACCACACACACACACACACACACACACACACACACACACACACACACACAGGCTGACTGAGCTTGGATTTATTCCACCAATGCACTGCAGCCCTGGCGGACTGCTCAACATCCACACTTCCTGATTGCCTCTTCGTTTTTTTTTTTTTTGGGGGGGGGGGGGGTTCCATTCATTTGCTGCAAGTGATTCTACAGTCCCCAATGAAATGGACTGTGAACGAAGAATTAGAGTCCCTTCTTGGCATCAATTACTACAGCGACAGTATGACCCCCGTTTTATTTTCATAGTGATAATGCTAATTCTTGGATAGATGAGATAGCTTCTGAGTGTTTTATTAGTGAAAAAGCCTATTTAATGTTATGTTAGGTATTGCATATGGATTCTCATTTTTGCATGGGCATATTTTTGTGGATTGGATTTCATTCGATGCAGTGAAACCGGCCGGAGTGCAGAATTACACGATCCTTCAGTGCCACCTGCTGGTATAAAGTTCGGTAAAGTACTTTTTAACCAAGGGATGAGAAAAAAATGCTCTTCTTTCTTATTTATTAACAGACTGTTGAGCCAGGTTATTTGTAGATTACTTTAAAAAAAAGTAGCGAAAATATGTATGTAAACTTCATTTTAATGATGATATAATATGTCATTGGTTTCCGTTTATTTTTTTTATTTATTTGCGTATTTGTAGCTGATAAAAGGATGATTTACTCAAATGTTTATTTATTTCATAACCTTATTTATTTTATGAAAACAAATACACGTACAAATGTTACGAGGAATGAATAGGGGGGAAAAGGAGGAGGAGGGGAATCCACCTCAGTTATCAAGTCGAAGTTCGAAGCCAATCTTCATCAGCTGCGGAATTACCACTTCTGTTCACTGGTGTGCGCCTGCCAGTCACGTAGAAGGATGAGCGCATTTTTACCGACGTTGTACTTTATTCATCATTTTTCATGGCTTCTCTCTTGTGTCAATTCACTGGACCCGACGCTTTTACCGAGGATGACGTTCACACAGGACGGTAGGCGATCACTCGTGAAGTTGTTTTAATGTTATTCAAGCAGGAAATCTAACGATGAGATGAGACTGAGCTCTCTTTCTTGAAAGTCGACTTTGATACTTTTTTTTTGTTACTCGATACTCCACGTTGTGCCTTTTTACAGAGTTTTAATTGGAGGGGCAGGTGTTTAAAACTGACAACTTGCACTTGTGCTATGTACTTTATACAGTATACAAGTGAAACGGTGTGTGTGTCTGAGTGTGTTTGTGCTCTGTCTGCTGCTCACTTCTTACAGAGCCTAACAGGGGTGTCAAACTCTTTTTTTGTCGGAAACCGAATAAACGTTTCATCATCACATCGTATTATTACTTGCTCACACGCACACACATAAAAAAGATGGCTGACTAGTTTAAAAACATGTTTATTGAACATATTTAGAACATACAATACAATAACAGATTGACAAAAGTGAAGGCTAGTAAAAATTATAAAAGGATTTTTTAAAAAATCAGTCAACTATTTGTTTGTTCAATAATTGTTGCAGTGAGTGTAACCAGGGGAACAACAATTTTGCAAAATCTCATTATTTATTACACATGACAATGTCGCATTTCCGTCCAGATTTTAGCAAGCATCATCGAAGTTAACACCCACGATTTTCTTTCGGGGGCCACATAAAATGATGTGGTAGGCCGAATCTGGCCCCCGGGCCTTGAGTTTGACACCTGTAGCCTAGAAGATGATGATGCTCATCCACGGAGCCCCACAGACATGACGTGGTTGGGTACTTTTTGAAAGCAAATCATTTATGGCCACAATTTTGATACAAAGTGGGCACCAAATTCTCATTTGCGGTCACAAAATACTCATCTGTAACCTAGAGCTTGACATAAAGTGGGCACAAAACACATTTGTGGCCACAAAAAAAGCTGTGGCTTCATACTGGATAGTTGGAAAAACACAGTGAGAGATCCTTATATAAGATAGAAAGATATAGAAATGTTGAGGTGGAGGTAGAGGCCCGGGCTAAAAACTTGGAGCCATTGTAGTAAAATTGAATTTCCTTTTGAAACACTTGCCATTGACAACAAAATAAGGAAAAACCCTTGCCACACGGCATTCCATTTTTTCTCAAAGGTGAACACCATTTGCCCCTGTTGTCTATGGTCATGATGATAACGGTCCAAATCAGCATTTTCTGTGCATGTCATAACTACAGTACATTGCAGCCACTAAATTAAAGAACCAAAAAAACTCAAGTCATGTCTGGAGCTTGGTTCTCTATTTGTGTAGAGTTGTTCTTGTTTTCAACGAAAACAGAAACATGAGTGAAAGACAAAGGCACAACTATTGACAGTGAGCAAATATAATTGCAGATCATTTTTATAAGTCCATGTGATCAAAAGCAAAACATTATCATATGACCCAGAAGGGGTTCCAGTTCCATTTTGTTGTTCTTTGTCAATGGCCAATGGAAAAAACAGATTTTCAAAATATATTTTTTTCTCCATCCTCCTGATTGAATTACAATTAAGATGGTATTTGAGCAAACTTTTCTGGAAAATGACACTTCTCAAGCAGCACCAAATCTCACTCCATCACGCCCGTTTCTCAAATCTTGCGACATCATCTTGTTGAATTTTGTCAATTCATTTTAGTTTTTTTGTTTTTTTTTTGCCGTGGTGATGCAACCCACATTTCTGCATAAATGTGCAATAGTGAATCACTGGCCTATACTTGCAGTTAAAAACTCATCATTGTCATAAAACATCCCACCTGTCATATTTTATACGTGGTAGTATCCTTCCCTGGTAGAGCAGTTAAATTTTTTTTTTTTAAACCGGTCAGTCCATGAAGATTAAGTCTCCTGAGATTTGCGTAGTTGCTGAGATCAGGAGTCAATGCAAGGATGTATTTTCTGCAAGGTTTGCTAAAATCCCATCGAAAAAGTAATTACATCAACATGCAGGGCTTTCTGCTTTGATTCAAACCTCATGCTGCAAATTTGACTTGGACTTAATTCAATATATCCATTATCTACCGTAATTTATCCTTTGATGTTTCCTCTTGGCAGAGATCGCACTAAAAAGCGTGATCTTACCCGGGGAAATCCGCAAACTTCTTCATCCAGAAAGAGATCATGGCAAGCTGATGGCAGTCGGAAAAAAACATTTGATCTCTCTCAGCTTCCTGCATCCTCCTAAGGTAACCAACTGCGCTTGAAAGTGATTAAATAATTGAAAAACGTGTGACAAAATATGTCGAAATGACTTCTGGTTATGCGGGCCGGTGGGCCACTGGTTAGCGCGTCAACCTCACAGTGCCGAGGTACTCTCTCTGTCATCCTTCCATTGCAGACTCCCGTTGAAAGAAAGTTGCTATGGTCCGAGTGCCTCGACGCCGCAAATGTGAGACACAAACACACACACACACACACACGCACACACAAATGCAGCAATGTGGTAGGTCAAATGCTCGGTTCTCACGTCCTAAAATGTCGTTCAGGAATGCAGCTATGATGTGGTCCTGGCCCACGAGAGGGAGGACACCAGCCGGGTGTTTGTGTGTGGGACGGACGGAGCAGAAACACTTTGCTGCGACATAGTGAGTGAGGCATTCGAGATGCATTCGAGAAACATGGCGGCTTTTTGCTGACTTCCTGTGTTTCTTTGCAGATGCCATCAGCGGATCCTCCCGTCTGCATACCAGCTGACGACCTGGAGAGCATGCGAGGGAGTATCAGGAATTTTATCTTGAAGGACGCTGAACATTCTGCTCTCGTTGGTGAGATGGTACACAAGAGTGGGGGAGGTGGAGGGGGGGGGGGCAGAGCGATCCAAGATTTAGCGATGATCCCTCCATACCGGGCAATTCAGATAGATTCTCTTGTGATGTATTTATTTTTGAATTCCAGAATCGGAAACAAGTTCTTCGCTGTATGTAACGTACTCCGGCTCTCAGGAGTACGTGGGCGTCCACAAATTTGGGAAGAACAGAGTGGGACCAGCAAACCACGATAAAGGTAACGCGTGAAGTCCCATGCAGAGAGCGGCCGTGTCCATCTCCAGTCACGCCAAGTCAAGTCAAGTCAACAGTATTAATAGAGCACTTTCGAACCGCCATCGCTGCATACAAAGTGCTGTACATGGGCGATTTAACATGCTCAATAATCAGTACGACAAATCAGTAATAAAGGCGGTAGAAAGCACCAAACAGTAAAATCAAGAACAAATCTAAGTCATGCTGAGTCGAACGCCAAAGAATACAAGTGAGTTTTGAGGAGGGCTTTGAAGATGGGCAGCGAGGAGGCTTACCGAATGTTCAGTGGGAGGTCATTCCAGAGAGATGGACCAGCAACAGAAAAGGCTCGATCCCCTCTGAGCCTCAGTTTAGTTCTTGGTACGTCTAGCAAAGACTGGTCCACAGACCTGAGGCGCCGGGCAGGGGTGTAGGGGCGTATGAGCTCAGAGAGGTAAGGTGGCGCGAGATTATTCAGAGATTTGAAAACAAAGAGGAGGATCTTGAAAATAACTCTAGAATGTATGGGGAGCCAATGAAGGGATGCCAGAGTGGGAGTTATATGCTCCCTCTTACGAGTACCAGTCAAGAGGTGAGCAGCGGCATTCTGGACCAGCTGAAGGCGCTTAATGGAGGACTGGCTGACTCCAAAGTAAAGGGCATTGCAGTGATCCAGCCAGGATGTGACAAAGGCATGAATTACTGTCTCAAATGTTCATGTGAGAGGAGAGGTTCTACTTTGGCCAGCTGTCTAAGGTGAAAGAAGCTAAGCCGTAAGAGTAGAAGTGGAAGAAGCTGGACTGGTCTTGGTTGTTCAAGATGCTTCACCTGTAAATGGAAACACTTCTCAAGTCTTAGGTGTAGCATTTCTGATGGGTGTGTCGCTAGAACCGCTCACAAGAGAGTCGTTGTTTGGTTATTGCCACATGTGACTCCAGTCATAAGAGTCAACAGCCCTGATTAAACTCTTGCGGTTTGCCAATTACCTTTAAAAAAATTTTTACGAAGTGCTGTATCAAACATTCTGATGCTAATGTTCATATTCAACCTTGTTCAATGATAGTCTCCCTTAGAGCACATTATCTTTGATAAGGACAGAGTTCTTAAAAAAAAAAGTGGATGAATAGTTTGTACGTGTGCGTCATAGCTCGGAAGTTGAAGGTTGATATCTGGGCTCTCGTCTTCCTGCGTGGAGTTTGTGCGGGTGTGGGGTTTCCTCCGAGTACCCTCACGCGTGACACAGATGAATGAGTGGATCAAATTGTTGATACGATTCTTCTATCGGATGTCAATAGTGCACGTGTACTTCATGCCATGGCGTGACGGTGCCAAGCCGCACGGAAAACAGGTTTGGTTTTCACCACAGCCAAAGGCATAGCAGAAAATGTTGACGGGTCATTTTGAATAAGCGTCTGATATTTGTATTGTTAAATGGGCTTAGGTGTGTGTTTGTTTTTCTATGCTTCTGCCTGTAGAGCAGCATTACTTGGGTTTGGTGACGAGCAGACGGAGGAATGAACCTTTGCAGGACAAAGTTTACGCCTTCTACAAGGAGAAAAATAAAGATTTGAACGGGTGGAGCAGCACGTGGCTTCCGTACGTCTCCCAGTATTGCATGGTGAGTATTTAGCGCTGCCGCACACGCTGCGGCGTGGCCCCAGAGCGACTGAACTGCACGATTGCGGGGGTGGTGGTGGGGGGGCGGGGGGGACAAACCAAATCCGTACCAAGCAATCGACCCTCGCCCACATATACAAAATCGTTGCAACAAAATCCCCGGTGACCCCCGTTGTTCTGAACAGGAACTGTTTCTGAGGCAGCACCGACACCGCATTGTTATTTTTTTTATTGAACCACAGACTACACCCTGTTCACTCGATACATAATATAATGATACAAAGAAAGGAAGGAAGGAAGGAAAGGGACAAGAAATGGAAGGAGAACGTGTGGATATTACACAGGCTCTCGGTTTAATTGAAGTAGTGAATTTTCCACAACAATCGTCAATGATTTTTACCCACAGTTACATATGACATTATCAATACAGTTAAGTATTGTTTTAAAACACTTAATATATACTATACATACACTTTGCAGAATACTGTACGGCTTGGTGCCGGTTGGGTGGATTTTCCTTTGTATTTCCATTTCCATTTTCCGGTCCGCGGCGACAAGGGTCGCGAGGGGTGCTGGAGCCTATCCCAGCCGTCTTCGGGCAGTAGGCTGGGGACAACCTGAACCGGTTGCCAGCCAATCGTAGGTCACACATAGGCGATCAACGATCCGCACTCACACTCACACCTAGGGACAGTTTTGAGTGTTCAATCAGCCTGCCATGCATGTTTTTGGAATGTGGGAGGAAAGCGGAATACCCGCAGAAAACCCATGCAGGCCCGGGGGGAACATGCAAACTCCACACAGGAAGGCCGGAGCATGACCTCTGCACTGTGAGGTCGATGCGCTAACCACTGGTCCACCGTGCCGCCCCCTTTGCATTTGGAAATATAATTGAATTTGGTTATGGAAAGCTCGCATGCATTTCGTGACAGAGACTCTTCACACTTCGCTATTTCATCGTACATATGAAGTTCGATACAACTTGTACTGTATGTATTGTAAATATTACTTTGTAACGTTGCTTCTCTTCAGGCGGACGTGGGTGGACCCAAGAACAACCTGCAGTTCACCTGGACTTCCCAGATGAGTGCCAGGCTCTTGTGTGGTGACCCAAAGAGCAAACAAATCTTCTTCGAGATGGTGGACATTGCCACCGTGCACGCAGAGCAATGGCAGGACACCCGTGTTTATGCGCTCTTCAGGAATGAATGGTAGGACTTTAAACAAGTGGTTAGCAAGGATGGCTCACTTCCAAGAAGTTCGGTGTTGTGTCGACTGGGGACTTAGTGTGGCTTACATTATTTTTTTGTTGACAAAAACTCATAATTTAAGATGGTTGAAGACCAAATTATCTTCAATGTTGACCAAAAAAATGACATTTGGCTTGCTTAAGTCTCTCATGGGGTTCAATGTCGCCTCACTTATATCACTTATTAAAAAACATGCGTTCAGTTCTTACCCCTTTAACATCGTCCGTGTTTCTGAAAGGGTGCTTAGTTTAAGACGTTCATAATGAGCGGTCTGAGTGATCCGCTTGAGCAAATAGATGGATCTGGTCTTGCCAACATTTTAGATGAGTGTGGACCATGCGTCAATGTTGACATGTTGTTTGACTCGTTGCTGTTTGCGCACAAATGACAGGATGTTTGTTATTCTCCGGCTGGTATAACCATCGACCCTCTATGCACCGGAGCAGCTGTTGATACAGCCGAATGGGTTTTACAACAGTGTCACATTCTGTTTGCAGGAACATGAGCGCCGTATGCGTTTATTCCTCGCAGGACATCCAGGACGTCTTCACCAACTCGCCGTTTAAAGGCGCAGACAATCAGAGGGGCCGGTCCAGGGAGGTACGACAGCGTCGAAATAAAACAATTGATCTTGACGGTGACATTTCAGGATGCAACCGACCCCCCACACTAAAAAATTCTCTTCTTCAGTGCGTTTCAGACAGCACACATCTCTCTATGGACGTCCTGAGAATGACCCAGATCAACTCTGAGATGGAAGAGTGGGTGAGGCCTATGAAGAAATCAGGCCCACTTCTCATCAGCCATCACATGTATACTCACATCCGCGCCGACGCTGCTTTCAAAAAGGAAAACACGCTTCTCTTTTTGACTCGAAGTAAGCATTGTGAAACTGAAAACAACTCCTGCCTTTCGGAGGGGGGAGCGCACACCAACATGCCACCTTATACCGCCGCCGCTGTTAAAATGAGGTCAACTGTTGCTTCGAGGAAGCGGGTCACACTAGGCCTTTGTTGCAACCGTGCTTTGCCGTCTTAACACTGAAAGTCGGGTACATTTGGGGGAGTGGGAATGCACTCCTTACCGCTGCAATAGAAATGCACAGAATGACAACAAATCATCGATAGACGAATGAAACGGCATGCATGAGAAAATGCATGGACTCAGTATACCAATTATACAATTATCCGTCCGCCAGTCTTTCACAGTAACGCTTAATGCCACCCAGCACAAAAAAAAACCCAAACAAAAAAACCCCCACACATACACACACACACACACACAGAGAATGGCAACAAAATCTACAAATCTCTGTCATTCCTCAAGTAACCCAGCGGTGACTACGCCCTCAATGGCTCATTGTGATATGCAACAATGCAACTTGCAGTCGTTGAAACAGGGCAAACTTGTCTGGGCATGGAATAAATGTGATATTTGCTCATGATGTGCTGATTCAAGCTTCCTGCAAAAAAAAAAAAAAAAAGCAGCAACACTCACACAATGTTCCCATTGTTGCTCTCACCCACTTTAGGATGACCACATCGTCATGAACCAATAGTAAAGAAATATCAAGGGTTTGGTTGGTCTGGCACCGGTGTGCAAAGCAGTGAGGGAGGACGGAGCTTTCGTGGTCGTTTTGAAATCAACGTCATCACCATCTCAGTAGTTTGAGTTGATGAGTTACAACCTCAAACTTTCAAAATGTACGTTTAGTGTCGGCAAATGCTTGTGTAATTATGTGAAAATTAGCACCGCATCCCCTTTTCACCCAGAGAACCAGCAAAATTGCAACACGGGAGCTATAGCAGAAGACCCAGCGTATATCCAACTTTCCTTTCACACAGAACCCAGCAAAGTGACATATCACCACCATTGTGTGCGCTTTCACACAACGACAGGGCATCTCCGAACAAAATACCTACTTGATAACTTCTATAGTATCTTCAAAGGCAGAAATTGACAACTTTGTCTCCCCAATTTTGGGTCTATGCCATTACTTTCGTGACAGAATATCAACCTATGAATAAAATGGCTCATAAATGTCGGCTTTCACAAACAGCGTGAATGGAGCTTTTCATACCAACTACCTCCAAAGGTGGAAAACTGTCGTTCAGTGCAGTTTTGTCCCATTTAATGAAGTTTGAATAGTATCTTCAAAGGCAGACAGTAGCTGGTACAGACCGTGTGAAAGGGGTCAAGGGCAGCCAAGTCTAGCCTACACCGGAGACTGGTCGCCAGCAAATCACACGGCACATAAAGTAGACAGACAAACTTTCACATTCACATTCACGTCATCCCCGACGAGCATCCTCTTGCTGCCTGTTAGGCAAATGAACCGCGACACCATTAGCGACTTCCCGAAGAAGTCATTTCCCGTAAAAAAAAAACCAAACCCTTAGAACATTAATAGCAATCAGAGGAAATGAGCGGTTGTGGACAGATGACAAAAATGTCTTGTGTATTGTCTATTTTGGCCTAAGACAAGCCTGAAGAATATCATTTGCGGGGTGAAAAGTTCCATGCCACTGATTTGAGGAGTACCACTACGGTGTGAGCCCAATCAGACGGCTGAACAAAGTCATTTTCCCGAAAAGGCACTTCAAACCGTGATGATAATTGGGAGAAAATGCGGAATTGTGGATTGATGAAGTCACCTCTGTCAGTCTATTTGAGCCATTCGCAAGCCTGAAGAAAGTCGATGACAGTAAAGAGTCTATTGCCTAACGATAATGATAGTGAGTGAAGGAAATGAGGACTTATGGAAAACTACTACAGTACGCCTCCATTAGAGCCCATTAGAAGCCAGAAGAACAAAAGTCTGGAGGGGAAAAAAAATTGTAATGCTGTCGAAAAACATGGGTAGTCTGATATTTGTACATTCTTAGGTTGTTTTTGCCTAATTGGACTTTCTGGGGGATATTTTACTATACCTTCTAACTTGCTGGATTTTTTTTTTTCTCCGCAGATTGCGGAGGAGTGGACAAGGTATTGGAGAGCAAGAGCGCAGCCTTCATCATCGCAGAATATAGACCTTTTGCGCACAGAGCTCATATCGACAGCATCATCCACCATCCTTCCTCTGTGAGTCGATGAAAGGTTAACATCCTCGTCAGCGGCTAAATGCGTTTAACCCTAACGTGCAGCATTTTGCAGAAAAAACTCTACATCAGCTCTCGCGCTCAGCTCGTCCAGATGGACGTGGCCGACTGTGACCACTACGGAGACACCTGCGAGGAGTGCGTGTTGGCGCGAGACCCATACTGCGCCTGGGACGGCACCGGCTGCGCTGTCGCCACCCCTACCAGGTCTGACATACTTGTGGTGCAACTAGTGTGCATACACACAAACACACCCTCACCAAGGTGTGACCGCCGTGGCTCAGAATGCCGCAACACCATCACACCTCTACGGGAAATAGTCAGTCACATCGAAAATAGAGTGGATTCATATCCGTGGTTGTCTCTTTCGCAGGTGTTTGCGGCGAGTGTGTCGCAAGGTCGACATTTTTGTTGAAAAAAAGAAAAATACGGGGCGACATGCGAATTGTATTTTAAAAGGGAATTCAACAAAATGTCCGTATAATAATCCTTTGAAATTATTTTTGTCACGTTGCGAGCTGGTGGTGGACCGTAAAAAAGCAGGCAAGAGGGAGGAGCGGGGTGTATTTGAAGAATTGTATTTAAAACAAAAAAAACTAAAACCAAAACACACAAAGTCCAAAGTATCAAACAAAAACCATGACTAAATCTAAAACATAACAAAGAACTAAACATGACAGAAAACAAGAGCAAACGGCAACACACATGACAGTAGCAATAAGCAACAATGATCCGACACCGAGTGTTCGGGCAGGAGTCCTTTTATACAACTACTAGCTGGTTCGCCACCGTCCGGGCGGCTCATCAGCTAGTTCCTGCGGAAGGCTGGTAAGGTGGGCCTTCGGCCCACAAAAGTGTTGTTGCTTGGTTCAACTTTTTGTTCATCTTCATTGCTTATCGCGAAAATAAAGAGATGTTTAGCTCTACTAAATAACAAACAATTTTATTGCAATGCTTGTGGGTAGACAACATTTTTTCGCTAAGATGCCCGCGCGATCGTAGTGAGCCACTGCCTGAGCGGCGCAGTGGCGGCGCGCAGCGGCGCGGTGAAGTAGGTACGTTTTGAAAAGGGACAGACGGAAGGACAGACCGCGTGCGGGACGACGCGCGATATATAAGATGTATTGTATTGTATTGTAATTACCAAATGACCAACAGGTTTGCAGCTGCCTGGGGAGCCCTACAGTGCCACCTGTTGGTCCCTAAACCGAATCATGACAATTTTGTGATAATACTCAACATTAACGTGAATGGATTTCCCTTCCTCACGATTGCTAAAAATCCAGCAAAACAAGCGGAATCATAGTCAGCTTGCCAGAGTTAGAGTTGCTGCGGGCAAGCAAAAGGGGGCGGTTACCTGTTTCAGCAGCAACGTAAGCCAGTATTAGCTGGTGGAGCCACCTGCAGCCCCAAACAGGAAATGAGCAGTCAGAAATCAATGGATGGATTGAACAAGATAAGAAAACCTTTATTAGTCTCGCAGTGGAGAAATTCCCAATTCACAGAAGCAAAGTTATGAAAGGAAGAAGTAGAACAACAAAATATAGGAGCTGATGGAAAGGCAGCCACTCTCGCGGCGCCATTTTGAAGTCAAAATAACAAAAATAACACAACACAACACATAGGACACAGACAGTCGCGCAATCTTCACCACTTTTCTGCATACACTATGTTGTCTGAAGCAGTTATAGATGAAAGAGGAGAGGATCAAAGTGTCCTTTCACCAGTGGATCAGAGACGTCATGCTGAAAATGTGCACACGTCTGCTACAAGCTAAGTTTTGAAAGCAAACACGAAGCTGTAGCATCCATTGACGAAAAGAGATGAGTTCACTTCTCCTGTCCCACGTAATCCGCTTCAAACTCCAAGCCGCGACTCCCAGTTCCAAATCCGCATCGGCGCTCCGCGCTAACGCTCCTTTCTTCTCATTGTTGGCTCCTCAAGCGAGAATATTTTATCTGTGAGCCAGATCATTAAAAGAGCCATATATGGCTCGTGAGCCATAGGTTGCCGACCCCTGGGTTAGAACATTGGCCTCGCAGCGCAGAGGTGCGGGCGCGGGGTTCGATTCCATGCTTCTGGCCTTCCGGCGTGGAGTTTGCACGCCTGCGATCCTTGCGAGGATAACCGGATTCGAAAATGGATGAAAGAAAAATATCCATCGGCAAATAGAAATAATGTTTTGTATTTTTTGATGAACATATTAACATAATTTACTGTCATACGAGTTTAAAATGAACTCAACCACTGCCGAATAAACGAGCAGTTGCTAAATCCATCAAATAAAGATGACGCAGTGAAGGGCATAGCAGTGACTAATATGACTCATCAACACATTCATGACATGATGACTTTTCTTTATTTGAATAAAATACAGACAGACTCACTCTGTCTGGTTTGAATTAGTACATCCCCAATGCCGACTCATGCTAATTGCATTTTCAATATTTTGTCACAGTATCAAGTTTTAAGATCAGAAGTCATAAAGTCTGATGTTTCCACATCCAAATGTTCCAACGTCTCTTCCAAAGTCTCAAGAACTAAAGTCTCAAGTTGTAAATTCTAACGTTCAAATATCGAAAGTGCTTTCATCGTAAGTGCTAACATATAAGGTGGTACAATCTACAAGTGTAAAGCGGTGACGTTTCAAGTGCAAACATCTCGAGCTGTACCATCTTAAGTGCCGGTAACATCTGTATGTTTTGTTTGACAGTGGTAGCGTGGTTCAGGATGTGAATTCAGGAAATTACCACTTGTGCTCATCACTACCTTCTCATCACACCAAAAAAGGTTTGTACAATCACATCTCCTTCTTAAAAAGTCATAAATAGGACAAACTCTTTCATTTCGATGAAGTGCTGAGAGGCCGAAACACTAAACAAACATCCTCTGTGAGTCAAATGCAAATGACCCGTCACAATAATAGAAACATTTGTATCATGTTTGGTTTGGAAAACACCTTCGCCCATTAACAATCAAATAGTGATATTTTCATACCGTTTGAAGAAAATGGCACAAAACGTACCATAAGAGACGTAAATTTCCCACATTTGTAGCTTCCTAGCGAGTACAAAATGGCTAACCTTGGCATGACAAAAATGAATACGCCCTTGAAACCGACACATCAACGCAGAACAGCTGCTCCCTTATCAGCTTCTGGTGTCATGTGACCTGCATGATATGACCTCCTGCTGTGTGTACGCCTGTGTGCCTACGCGGGGGCATGGTTTTATTATCTGCAGGTGTTTTTTTATATCCAAAACAACAGTGAGCATATTGGTATCAAAACACCAAACACCGTTTTCTCATGGCACATATTATGGGAAACAAAGCACTCTTAAAGCACATTTAAAACAGCGGGTGCATGACTCAATGCTAACAACTTAGCATTAGCACACATTTCTGAAATGACATAATATAGCTAAAGAAGGCATCATGTAAACGAACGGTGTTCTGATTGGTCCACCGACAACACGACCACTAAATGAGGTGATCGGTGGTTGACACAAAGCGACCTTTATCCCATAACCCCACAGTGTCGCTTTAGGAGAAGAAATTGAGACTTTTTTTGTGCTTTGTCACTTCCGCATGTTTTGTATTAAATGGGTGATGATGTTTACAGTGGTCAATCGCTCAACCATGCCCGAAGTGGCTGTGGCACTTCCTCACGGACATCAGTACTTCCTGCCTTGCCCCGCGGGGTCCCGCCATGCCCATTACAGCTGGCATCACAATGACGGGGGCGCCACACCCTGCGCCTGGAGCCCTTACGGTTGCCTGCTCCTGATTAACGACAAGCGGGAGGGGGCGTACACGTGCGTGTCAGAAGAGAGGGGCTTCAGCCGCGTGCTCGCCCGCTACGCCGTACACGTCACGGGCAGCGCCGCATCAACTCGACCCACGTTTTGGATTTGTGCGCTGGCTGCTCTCATCCGCACAATAACGTAAAGCCTTGGATGACACCTGCATATTTTTTTTTTGTCTTTGTGCTATTTATTCATTCGTCAACGTACAACAAAGAGCATGTACAGTGCTGCTCCCTTGACAATGTTAACTGTCCTACTTATGACTATTTTGACAAGGCAGGATCTTGTGGCACCTTCGGGTGTTTCAGAAAGTGGACAAAACAAGCAACAAAGGTGAGTTTTTCACCAACTTACAAGGACCAGGTTCCACAGAAAAAAGTATAAATAATTAATTAATGACACACGAATGTGCAGAGATTACTGTAAATTACCCCCCGACCCCTCCTCCCAAATATATATTTTTATATCTATAAAATGCAATAATATTAAAACCTTTTTTTTCTTTTTGATTTAGAATTTTAAGAAGTTGATTCATTTCATCTATTTTGGAAGTGAACCGCTCTCCAATGTGTTGCGCATGTATCTCCAAAGTTTGTCCTGTCAACATTTTGTTGATTTTTTTTTTTTTAGGAGGGGTGGGGGGGTAGGACAATGCTTTATGTGGTGTGTTTGTCATTGCCATAGTTGTAATTTATTAAATCATCTCTTGAAT
Organism: Hippocampus zosterae; assembly: GCF_025434085.1. Taxonomy (NCBI): domain Eukaryota; kingdom Metazoa; phylum Chordata; class Actinopteri; order Syngnathiformes; family Syngnathidae; genus Hippocampus; species Hippocampus zosterae. Next base: position 6,399,594 of record NC_067454.1, on the reverse strand, counting down.
TATTTTTCAACATGGCTTTTTAATATTTCAAAAAATCATTTCCGATGGATGTGAGAGATAAAGAGAATTTGGATTGACTAAAATGAGTGTCCCTGGGTTCCAAAATTACACCACGCTTGTTGCAAAAGACTTCTTGCACATGATGCTGTCTCAAGATGTTCTCGTGCATAAGGTTGCGCAACAGTCAAGACGTTGTGTTGCAACTCTTTTTATTTTTTTATTATTATTATTTTTTTTTTTACCAGCTCACGTTCAATGTATGACAATGACTGTGGCCCTTGGCCGATTTCTTGACGTCTCTTGTCTCGATACCTCAGATGTGTCAACTGTTTATTTTTAGAAGGAACACAACATGCAGGTACTGTGTACTTTACAAATATGAATACAGTGTATATATTCACCAGATCTTGTGTGACTTGTGAAGCATTCTAAATGAACAGGACCCGGATTCTTGATTTGGCTTGGGGCGTCACATATATTACCTGCAGTCAGACTATCAATTGTCCCAAAACAAAATTATGTACTGTATAGGGTTCTTGTTTTGACAAAAAAATATTTTGCCATCCATCTAATGCGTGATTGTCACTTATGTCACTTTAAACATCCTCATTTTAAAACAAGACTGATACAATTAAATTATGTATGATGTCGATTGCAGATTCTTATATTGTTCGTTCCATTTGCCGTTCTTATCACAGTGGATTTTCCATTTTTGGATGATTATATATTTTTTCAGGGTTGGAAAGACTGACGATAGACAAACTGGTGGCCACGCGTTTTGAGTTTAGGTTGTTGCATTCTACTAGTTCACACTAGATGGCGCTATGCAATACAAACTGCCTTGAAAGTAGTGGCAAGCAATCGTCAGTCTAACAGGTTCTCTGGGACAATTCTGCCCTCTTCAGGACACACTCTGACATTCTAAAGTTGGAAACCATACAACCAGTGGTTGCCAACCTGTTTTTTTTCTTTTTTTTGCCATGGACGCATTCATACAATTTCATGCTTTTCCCAGACCAGCAGCGGCAGACGGACAGAGCTGGAAAGTGTAGAGCACTACCTAATGGGCAGCCCTGGTGTAGAGCATAGGTGTCAAACTCAGGTCCTGGACGGCCGCTGCCCTGCATGTTTTCCAAGTCTCCCTGTTGTAGCACACCTGATTCAAACAGATCATCAGCAAGTTCTGCAGAAGCTTGACATTGAACCTGTTCATTTGAATCAGGTGTGTTGCAACAGGGAGACTTGGAAAACATGCAGGACAGCGGCCCTCCAGGACCTGAGTTTGACACCTATGGTGTAGAGCAGGGGTGTCCAAACTTTTTGCCAAGGGGGCCAGATTTTATGTGGTAAAATGTCGGGGGGCCGACCTTGGCTGACATTCTTTACATTGAACAACAATATTGTTCAACAAATTTTAGTAAGCCAGTCTGTTTCACATTTCCATTTTTATTTTAATTTCAACAATCTTAAGAATTTCTTTTGGTTCATTTGAAACAGGTATATCACATGCAACTGCTTATTCACTTGACTTTTTCTTGAACAGAAGTCTCCTGAGTGCAAATTGATTGATTTGAAACATAAAATGTATCACCATGACTTTTCAATAGTCACAAAACCTTTGACTCGAACAACAGGGAAATGAACAAGCAATACACATATCCACAACTGCAAGGATCATTTGAAATATGACATATCAGTCAATATAAACACGGAGTGATGTCTTGTTAACTCGTGAGTGATGCCCTCTAGTCTCTAAATGCTATTACTCATTTAGTGAATGCTATTACTCATTTAGCCACTAGAGGGAAGCAGTACTCTATGAAACATCACTCACCAGTCTACGAGACCTCAGTCAATGCAACACGTGTTCCATTGCGCCCAACCTGCGGGCCAGAAGGCACTGATTTTATGACAGGGGCCGAGGGCCGGATGAAATTCGACCGCGGGCCGGATTTGGCCCGCGGGCCGGACTTTGGACATGCCTGGTGTAGAGGGTAAGTGGGTGAGATGGGCGTTTGTGTTGATGGGGCCGGAGGGGCTATTGCTGAATCATATTATACTGACGTGCAGATGGTGGGGGGGGCGTTTGCATCGATGGCGGAGTGGGCCTGTCAGATATTTAGGTCATCACTCAGCACACGTCAGAGTTTTTTGAACAGGCAATCCATTTGTTTAAAAAAAAAAAAAGAACCTAAAATGTTTTGATAATATTTCCACCTTATTACACAATCCCAGCAATATCACACATTTAAAGAATGCGGATATTTTTTTTCCCCAGGTGGCATCATAGTAGCATGAAAAAAGTGAAGACTGTAAACAATGTAACCATCCACACACATTTCCAGCCAAAATGCTGATTGTGTTGCTATGCCATTATGTTGATATAACCATAAAGAGGAGGATGCATGTTTGTGTGTGTGTGTGTGTGTGTCTGTGTGTGTGTTTGTGCTGATGGGATTGATACGAATGTGGAGGGTGGGGGTGGAGGTCTGCCTCTTTATCTGCCTTTAGTTACGATGACACGATAGCGATAATTGTTCCGGACCACATATCATTAAATCCAGTGTGTGTATTTTTGTGCATGTCTGTGTGCATGTGTGTGTGAGAACGTGCATTTGAGTGAGTGCATGTACTCGTGTGCACATATATGTATTTTGTGCATGTGTTTGAGTGTGTGTATGCGCGTGTGTGTCTGTGTGTAAGTGCGTGCCCCTCCTTCACACGTCATCACATTTGGAGAACTTCTCTTCTGCGCTTCTATGACAGTTGAAAATGTTCACGTCCACTTCGCATCATCAAATCTATAAATAGTTTTTCTTTATTTTAGTTTTACTGTACAGCAGTTACAAACCACAGTTGTAAAATGCGACACTGTTCCTGCCAAAACACTGCCAGAAGGGGTTGTACGGGGGCCAGAGCTTGACCCTTGTACAGATGACTTCGACTTCCATAGTTATGCCAATGGACATTTTAATGGGGGCTGCTAAAAGCACAAGAGTCCTGCTTTGATGGCCTGGGTGGTCTCTGACCACGTCCATTACGCCAGACCTCGATTAGCTGAATGGTTTTAGAGGCCTTATGTCCGTGAGCTCATCGTAGCGACAGTCCCATCTCATTAGCGGCTTGATTGGTGGAGGAGGACCCGCAGCTTCCATCTATTGAGGAGGCGCTCCGAGGATGTATAGTCCAGTAACAAGGCAGATTTTTAGCATTGATGTCACGCTTCGTGAGCCAGCCAAACTGACAACACGATCGAGGTTTCTCCAAAACAGAATAATTGATTTGATTTTGCGTTCCTTTTAAACTGATGTTGTTGTGCTTGCTTTATATTAGCCGTGTTCCTACCGATGGAAATGAGCCTTTTGGGTAGAGGTGGGCATATTTACATGTTTTTTTAAAAAATTACGGTTATTGAAAACTAATTAAAATACCTGAAAAAGAAATTCCAAAAAAACCCTTTTTTTGGAAATGAAATAAATGTATAAATAAAAAATATATAAAAAATAAAAAAACAAAAATGCTCTTAAAAAACTAAAACTAAAAACAAATTACATATTATGTTTCTAAAATGAATTAATGCTAATTATGATTGTAGCAAAAAATATCCTTGATTTACATCTATCAGTTAATACAAATCAACACCACATGAGCTCTTCATCGTTCATTTAATTGTTATTTATTCGGGTATTCCTATATTTCTGTCGAGAATTGTAATTTTTTTTTTAATCTTACACTTTGCAAACACTCTACATATTTAAAAAATACAACTCAAATTAATACTAAAACTAATAAAAACAAAACTAATGAACAAATAAAACAAAAACACATAAGCAAACAAAGTTGTTCTAAAAACAAACTAAAACTAATTCAATTTAAAAAAAAAAAAAGTCAACATGAAACAAAGGCTAACATTTAATGAAAATCTCAAAACTTTTCGAACCCTGCAAGTTGGGAGAGTGAGGTCCGCTTTCCTGATCAAGTCCCGACTTCACAAACAAGCAAAGCAAAATGGAAAAAAAACAAGGTCATCTTCTCAACAAGTGAGTGTTAAGAGTCTCACGTGACCTTAGAAACAGTCTGAGACCTGACACAGGATCTGTCTCTCCATTTATCAATCATGTGTTGTTGTCAAATGTGACTTTGACCATTTTTAGATTCCGGCGACGACCTGCAGAGCTCACTGACATCCTGCATTTTGTCCTTCATCTCCAACATGAGCGCATTTATTGTTTTTCCTCTCACTTGCGCTTCAGGTTGTTCGCTTCCCAGCGCTGTTGGATACGCACTAGCGTCATGACGGAAAACTCTCCCAATTGACCGGCAGGTGACTCCCCGACCCCGCTTTGAATTGTGGGTATTCAGTTGAATTATACGGCCGTCACCGATGGAGGGATACGTTTATTCAATCAGGACGTCGAGATGTCGCCGATGAGGCCGTCGCGCACCCATCAATCTTCCTGAAAGAGCCTCCTTGGCTCCACGCTCAAACGGTGGATAAAAACCAATTGGACCTCCTAGGCTGTCACTGCTGCACATGCCTCAAGTTTGTTTCTGAGTTAAGAAAACGTTTTTTTTTTCTTATTTTCAAAATGAAAAGCTCGAAGAACTAGTCCACAGAGAACCAAGACAGAAGTTGGCTGGTCCCAGTTAACGCATAAATATTCACATAGCTAATATAACGCTAGGGCGGCCCGGTAGTCCAGTGGTTAGCACGTCGGCTTCACAGTGCTGAGGTACCGGGTTCGATTCCAGCTCCGGCCTCCCTGTGTGGAGTTTGAATGTTCGTGGGTTTTCTCCGGGTGCTCCGGTTTCCTCCCACATTCCAAAAACATGCATGGCAGGCTGATTGGACGTTCTAAATTGTCCCTAGGTTTCAATGTGGGCGTGGATGGTTGTTTGTCTCTGTGTGCCCTGCGACTGGCTGGCAACCGGTTCAGGGTGTCCCCCGCCTACTGCCCATAGACGGCTGGCATAGGCTCCAGCACCCCCCGCGACCCTAGTGAGGATCAAGCGGTTCGGAAAATGGATGGATGGATAATATGGCGTCAGGTCGAAACCACCGATGTCACAAATTAGCAATATTTTTCAAGGGTAAAAAAAAATGTATTTTTTTTCTACAGCAAAATATATACAGGTACATACTGTTTATTTGAAAACTCAACTATAACTGTTGTTCACTTCTTTTTACACTTTCAACTCAACTCAACTGTATTTATAGAGCACTTTCGAACAGCCATCGCTGCATACAAAGTGCTGTACATGGAGCAATTTAACATATACAATAAACAGTAAGGCGGCCCGGTAGTCCAGTGGTTAGCACGTGGGCTTCACAGTGCAGAGGTACCGGGTTCGATTCCAGCTCCGGCCTCCCTGTGTGGAGTTTGCATGTTCTCCCCGGGCCTGCGTGGGTTTTCTCCGGGTGCTCCGGTTTCCTCCCGCATTCCAAAAACATGCGTGGCAGGCTGATTGAACACTCTAAATTGTCCCTAGGTGTGAGTGTGAGCATGGTTGATTGTTCGTCTCTGTGTGCCCTGCGATTGGCTGGCAACCGATTCAGGGTGTCCCCTGCCTACTGCTGGGATAGGCTCCAGCACCCCCCGCGACCCTAGTGAGGATCAAGCGGTTCGGAAGATGAATGAATAAACAGTAAGACAAATCGGTAATAACGACGGTAGAAAGCACCGAACATTAAAACCAAGAACAAATCCAAGTCATGCTGAGTCGAATGCCAGAGAATACAAGTGAGTTTTGAGGAAAGTTTTGAAGATGGGCAGCGAGGAGGCTTGCCGAATCTTTGAAGGGATAGCAAAGATGTAAAGATGTTTTACGATGCTTTCCTAGGTGGAACGTTTGCCAAGAAAACGAGCCTCTATCGGATGCGTTGTGCTGTGGTATGCTAACAATGACGTCATTTAAAGGGAAAGCGTCATCCAAGCTTTTGACGTCAGCACGTTCCCCTTCATCTCCACCTTTTGTCTTCCCTCCTCCACTTCAAAGAACCTCTGGAGGTCTTTGAGGTGGATAAGTCGATGAATTGTTTCAAGCAGCTCAGGATTGGACGGGGCCTCGGCGTCTGGCATGGAGAAGATAAGGCCGCTTATCTATCTCTCCGTCTGACCAACCTGCAACCCCCCGTGCCCCTCCTCCTCGCCATCATCACGACCTCCTCGGCATCCCTAAAGAAGACCGTAAAAAAAAAAAAGCTTCATTGCCAAATTGTCGACTCGGAAAAGCTTTGCAACGTGGGGAAGGTGCAAACTAAAGTATGCCGAGTGCAATGCTTTTTTTTTTCTTGGGCAGTATAACAAGTATGACTATCGAACCATCTTTTTGTCATTTTTTTTTCTATAAGCAAGCTAAACTCTTACAATATAAAAGTCAATTTTCAGAGAAAAAGCACATTATCACTTTGTGATAAGATAGGAGCTCTGTGCTATTTAGCAACGATGACACGGTGCTGTCACTCCTCCGCCATCTTGCTTGGGAGTGACAGTCCACCCCTTCCTCATTTTTGCCCCTCGTCTTCTTCCTCTTCTTTGCCGTTGATGCTGGCAGCGCTTCATTACTGTCACCATTTTAACGTGAAGAAATGACGACAGGCAATTACGTGTTTGTCAGGAGCGTCCTGGAATAAATGTTTTTCGTGGAATACGATGAACACGAGAGGGGTTTATGGTATCGGGCTTTGTGAGAGTTTTGATACGTCACGAATACAAATGTATCCTGTGCTTACAAATTTGGGTGAATCTACTTTGGTGTTTAGATTGTTCTTTCATTCTTTATAAATTCAAAATAAAAGATGAAAACTCCATCGGATTGGATAACTTGGTAGGATTGCCAAACCATCCAAAACCAAATAATAGAGATAAATTGAGAAAAAAAATGTCTTGGCATCGTGTACCTGACTCCAGCTGGCTTATTGCTAATTAGGAAAATTGACGCCATCATCAAAGCCGTGACAGAGTTTTGACGAGGAACATGTCTCATGCGCTTGTCTCTGATCCGGGGGACTGGATTGGCCTCTCATAAACGATTCAACGTCATTAATTAAAAACTCGTTAAGATTCCCCCTGAGGAAATAGCCGGTATCTAAACAGTAAATGACAGCAATTATTCATTTTAGCTGTCTTCACAAACAATAATATTCATGTAATCCATGTTATTCAAGCTTCATCTTTAACCGTCTTGATGTTCGCGGATTAAATGTCAAATGTGTCCAACACAGTTTTTTTTGGTTTGTTTATTGTTTATTGAACATAAAAACATATACAGTAATACATTGACAGCAAGTAAAGGCAAAACAGTAAAAAAAAAGGAAAAGAAAACAGGCCGTTTCTTTTGACAATTATATTTTCAAAGGAGTAGGAAGAAGTAAAAAACTGATCTAGTCTGACCCCATGTTTTTTATTAATGTATAAATAGATCATTTTTTTTATATTAATCGCAAAAGAAAAACAAAAGTCTGCATATAAACAAATGCTTTTACCCTTAACTGTGCTATACTTATCTATTTTTACGACTTTTGGTTTGTACAGGGATAATGAACATAGACACTCTTGCACTTTTATATATTTTCTCTTGTATTCATAATGGATTATGCATTACATGACTACGTTTATCTACGTAATTCTGATTTATTATTCTATTTAATGAACGTTTCGAATTGATCACCTTAACTCTAATTGACGTAGTTTTTTTGGTACTATTTTCTTGAAAATGATGGGCAAGCCTCCCCGCTGGCCATCTTTAAAGCCCTCCTCAAAACTCACTTGTATTCTTCGTTCGACTCAGCATGACTTAGATTTGTTCTTGATTTTACTGTTTGGTGCTATCTACCGCCTTTATTACGGATTCGTCTTACTGTTTATTGTGTATGTTAAATCGCTCCATGTACAGCACTTTGTATGCAGCGATGGCTGTTTGAAAGTGCTCTATAAATACTGTTGATTTGACTTGACTTGAATTTGTTTTTTGAACTCAGTCAGCGAGATTTAACACCGAGAGATTTAAGCAAGGAGTGTATCTGTAATAGGTGTTAATCTGTGTTTATCACCTATTACAGATACACTCCTTTGCTTGATGTTAGTTCTTGTTTTGGTTTTTTTTGTAATGGTTGCAAGCCCTTAAATTAAAATTAAAGTGGTTCTTCAAAACAGTGTTTATAAAATTCAATTTAAGGTCAGTGAGTTTCGACGTGTGGTCTGTTCATGATGTGAAACGTTGCCCATATCTACCAAAATAGAGCTTCAACAGTCAACGTTTTCATTTGTATTGAAAAAGGTAGATGTGAAGAGGCTCTCAGAGGCAGGGTTTATTCCGTGAATATTATTCAGTGATTCACAGGAGAGCAAAATCATCTAGTTTGAACAATAAATGAGTTGGTTGAGATAAACGATTAAAGCGGTGCTATAGTCAGATTTACAGCTTTTTTTTTTTTTTTTGTAACACGACAATCATTGGTACGCGTGCGTGTGGCTGGATTCTCATCCTTATTTGCCTCTGTGAGGAGTTTCGAGGAGGCGAGAGAGCGAACCGGCAGAGGAGGGTGATTGGTGGCAAGTGATGGCGATGGGTGGGTGGGGAAGGGGGTGGCTTATCCCTATAAGAGCGCTCGCCTGTATCCTCGTCGTAGCCAGACACGCTCACGGAGGAAACTCACTTCTTCCAGCCCGCACCCGAGGGACCCCCTCCAACCTGAGGATTGTCACCCCCAACACGGGTAGGAGTTCACAGGCCGGGGCGGTTTGAGGATGGAGTGGCTTTAAAAAAAAACCCATTTGAAAATTCTTAAAATATAAAAGTACATCTATTTATTTATTTTAGCAGCTTATCAGACCAGATAGGTGAATTGAATTGTCGTATCGGTAGCAAGGCATGCTCGGTAATGACTGCACCATGAACCTTGAACCCCTGGTAGCGCTCCACTGATGTGGCTGGACTCATGTGGACTTAATGTATGCTTCGGGATTTTTCTATTTAAACAAACGGGGCACATAGATCAATCTTAATGTCTCACTGTTTTTATTAGAGTTCGGTTGGGTATGTGCTGCCAACAAGGTAAGTTATGGACGTCATTAAGAGCCGTTTTATATGATGTGTTTGATATATTTTTTATTGTAATTGGAAGTGTCAACAAGTTTGAACACACATGGACGCACATAGTTTTTATTATCACCAAAAACATGAATAAAATATGTCATGTGATCCGTGATGTCTATTTTATGAACAATTTAACCCCTTTTGGGGACAACGGTTACTACAGTGGACAGCTAATCATGTTATCATGTTACAGGTTATCGTTGTTGGTGCATGAAAGGGTTTAAAAGATATGCAGAATGTAAAATAAAACACCTTTTATTTTTGATATTAATGCAATAAAGAATCGTTCCACAGTACTGGCCGTAGATGGTGAATGTGTCTGGCGCATTTGCGCATCGGGACCAAACTCTCGGCTAACAGATTAGCATGTCAGGGCGCCTGTTAACTGTGCAGCTGTTACGAGAAGGGATGTATTGGATGAGCGAAGTATTGATGAGCCGTTGACACTGGAGCTGGTGGCTACAGCAGTCTTGTTTGTCCAAAAAAAAGTGCAGCAATGGATTCTGGCCTGTTTTTTTTTTTTCAAGAGGTGTAGGTGGCCGCAAACTATTTGTACACGACATAGGTGAAGGCAAATGTCACACAATGCCTCCATTGACCACAATTTTAATTGTATTTCCTTATTTTGTATGTATTCATTTTTTAAAAATATTTACTGTATTTTCAAAATAAAAGCCCAGCATTACAATTTTGACCGTTTACCTGTAATTTCCACATGACTTGGCCGAATTCAAGCAGCTCCAAATGGTTCAACAAATGCGGCTTTCAGACTTGCGCGAGTTTTTCGGCGGGGGAATTTTCTAGTTGTTGTTTTTTTCCAATTTTACAGTGTCTCTGAAAGGGATTACACAGTCCACATGAGATAGACAAACATCAAAGACCCCTTCAGAGATCACCATCCAATAAAGACTCTACGGGTAGGATGGAAGGCGAGTGAAATCGTTTGCGGTCACGGGGTCACACGCCAGGATGCCGTCTTCAATGTGACCCTGACTGTGCCACGTTAATCCTAAGAGGCAATGTCCCCGAAACGACGGGGCCCCCCGTGCGTCCCTTTTGTACCGGGGGGCGGTGAGGTGGACAACGTTTATGCCAATCCTGGGTGCCTCGTTTTCTTACTTTATACACATTGGCTCACAAAAGAGGTGAACGTTTATGTCACAGGTGGTAAGACGTCAGCCTGCACGTGTGTGCTTTGCTTTTTCTTTGACCTGCCCCCCCTCCACCCCCTCCACATTTGATGCACATCTTGAAAGACCAAGGCCCTTCGACAATGTTTGCTTTATACTTTCACTGTGCATGCGCGACATTATGTCGACTATAGCTGACTCTGCTGTGCATTTTGTGTTAATCACATCTTTAGTCCCGGCAGGTTATCGAACAGCAACGCTTTCAATCGCCAATCAGCTTGTTGGGTTTTTTGTTGTCAAGTCCGTTTAAATAGACATTGAATGAGGCCATTAACAACATCTCACCTTAGAGAAGCGAACAAAGAAAATCAATGGCAAACTGTCTGATATGACGCCCCCCCCCCCCCCCCCGTGCGTGTGTGTGTGTGTGTATATGAAAGTGTGAGCCCACTTGCACCTTCATTAATCGACCCGAGATGATTAGCCATATTGAACAGGGGAATTGGATTCAGCTTACCATGTCTGCTTGTAATAAGCCCACCAAACTCAAGAATCCAAAAAATTTTGAATCATACAAAAAGTCAAAAGTAAAATATATTTTTGAGCAATTTCTACCCCAGCTGTGTAGATTTTGGAAGGTTGCTTTGTGGCCTGTTGTTTAGCAAGCACCTCACAATGTCGCTTTATTGTCTCAATTCTAAATGTCGGGGGGTCTTTTTTCCTCTTCTAACAGCGGGCGACACTATGTTGATGAGCACGAGTTAATTAGCATTTCAGTCAAGCTGATTGGTGATATAGATTGGCCAGACTTGTATCAATAGTTAAAACAAAAGAGGACAGAGTGTGTTTTGAGTGGGCCAGATAAAGTGAAGTTACTGTCAGGATGTGAATAGGCCTTAATAAGGAGAAATTTTCTGCCTCCTTACAAGGCTCGATGTTTGCTTCAATGCTAATGTTTACACATCGTTTGACATATGTAGCACTAATTACAAAGCGGATAATAATGAGCGAGTGGCCCGGTGGGCCGGTGGTTAGCGCGTCGACCTCACGGTGCAATTCCAGATGCGGCCTCCTTGTGTGGAGTTTGCATGTTCTCCCAAGGCCTGCATGGGTTTTCTCCGGGTGCTCCGGTTTCCTCCCACATTCCAAAAACACGCATGGCAGGTTAATGGAACACTCTAAATTTTCCCTAGGTGTGGGTGTGAGCACGGATGGTTGTTCGTCTCTGCGTGCCCTGCGATTGGCTGGCAACCGGTTCAGGGTGTCACCCGCTTACTGCCTGAAGACGGCTGCGAGAGGCTACAGCACCCGCCGGGCCCCTTGTCAGGATTAGGCAGATCGGAAAATGGGTGGATGGATAATAAAAAGCCTCTAAGAGCCCCTTTACACTTCAATCTATATTTACCGGTACTTCTTTGGAGCACCGAGACTTTTGTGGATCGGTGTGACCAGCTGCTTGTATAACCAGTCAAAATGTTAATAAATTATTATTTAAAATAAAAAACGTTTTGGGTGAGGGACGATATTGGAAATTTTCACTGTTTCCATGAAATTTCTTGAAAGAAAAATGAAAATAAGAGCTACGCAACCACGTTTATGTTCACTTGGCCTGAACAAAGGCCTGTGTATTTCTGTGTGTGACATATGAAATATGAAATCTCAAATAATGTATACCGTAATATTTGTTTTTTTTTTTTTAAAGTAGAAATTGGACATTTCAGGCCCCCTTCAGCCCCTTATTTCAGTGCCAAGATCACTACAATGAATCTATTTTGTATTTCTTCTACCATGGAAATAAAAAATTATGTAAAATGAGCAATAAATGGACACCCATATCCATAAAGCAAATTCTCAAAATGACCATCACATTTTAACATCACACACCTCCAAAATTACATGGCAGAGGCAAAAAAAATTTTTTTTTTTTTGTGGTTCCTGTAACGCGATACGTCACACGATTTCGTTGTGGGTGGCAGAATTGGTGTTAGGGCTGTTTTTTGTTTTGTTTTTTTGGCTTTCCACAGCCAGTAACTGTATGCACACTTACAGAATAGGACATTCAGAAGATTTACTGTAAATATATTGAGCAAAACCGGCTTACTTCAAAGGAAAAAAAAACTTAGGTTGTGGTTTGGATTTGAAACAAACCTTTTATGACAGCAGCCCTGGCACTTTTTTGATGGACGACCAGCATGTCTATAAAAGTGTAAATACTCGCAAGAAGCAGTTAAGGGTGAATAGCAAGGCTGTAATCCAAACTTATTGTGAACGCTGCATGCAAATGGGCGGTCAATTATTCCCCCAAAAAAGAAACATGATGAGAAAAACCATCACAAAATTGAGCAACCAGTTCAAGTTCGGTAATAATAATGTGCAGTGTGCTCAATCGCCCGTGAATAATCCGGCTTTAGGTCACCGGATGTCATTTATTTTAGAGCTGCTCATGTCCTCAATGGGAGAAAAGCAATCATTGAGAAAAATAAACTACTCGACAAGTGCAATGTAAGACATTTACTTTTTATTCACGCTTGGTTCGACACTCTTTTTCATGAACTTCAACAGGACTTGAACCTCAGCTCCCACAGCTCTTTCTGTGGATTGAACGTTTTTTCAGGGAACGGGAGGGAATCGGCAATAGGTAGTCTGCAGACTCTGGTCCATTCGTGGAGCCCAGAGTGCCAAGCAAACACGGTGAAACTGTTTTTAGCTGTTATGCCGTACGATAGAATAAGCTGCCAAATAGAAGTGAATTCAATGTTTTTAAAATCCTCTTTTAACGTGTTTAAATGGTGTCCGTGTACGTTATTTTAATAAATTTGCTGTCGTGTTTGGAAATGCTTAAGGTGTGCAAAGCACATTGAGTTGCCCGGTGTATAAAATGTGCGATATAAATAAAGTTGCCCTGCTTTGCCCTTGCCTAATCGCAGCACAGCTCCACTAGCACAGACAGTAATGGCCTTAATTAGCTAGTTTAGCTAGCAGTTAATCGTCCATTAAAAACAAATTAATTGCTTTCAGGAAGCTCACGGGAGGACTTGACAGTGGATGGGATATTTTAGCTCAATTCAATCAGCATCGTTATTTTCAGTGAGTTATTTTCAGTGAGAAGAAAATAACCGAATTCAATCAGAAGCTAGATTTCAGCTAGCAGTTCTTAAAAAAATCTGTAGCACCTTTACAGTCATTTTTAAATTCTATCCCTGAAAGGATATGAGTGACTTTAAAATGACAGGGTTAAAAAAAAATCCATTGCTTGTTGCTGGTGCTACTCCTAAATATTTGGCCTCCAGCACCTCAGCGAAATTTTAAATCTCAAGCATCCATGCTTGAGATTTAATGACACAAAAGTCCACCATTTTGGTCTGAGGCGACCATTTTGGAGTCAGTCTGTTCATGTCTAGGAGTCCTTTCAAGGAGACCTTGTCAAGGAGATTTTGTTCACATACTACTACGTTGGTACCACGTTTGCAAGACAAACGGGCGATGTTGAATTGCAAAACAAGCCCCCCCCCCCCCAAAAAAAATATTAGATGTCTTCAGACGTTTCCACTTGGGCGGTGTCCTCATAGAAATATTAATAAGTCACGTTCACCAGTTGCATGTCACACTGATTGTCATTGACTTTTGCTGAGCACACATTTTTACGGCTCAGTGGAGATAACCAGCTAATTGCGCGGACTTGACGGCAACTTCACAAAGTAGATGGAGATTTGAAGATGGAGGATTTTTGCTCAATTAGACGACACTGCCGTGATGATTTGTGTGTGTGTGCGTGTATGTGTGTGTGTGTGTGTAGGCCTATGTGAGAATTTTTGTGAATAATCATGTACATTTTTCTCATAAGCTTTTATGTGTAAGTGAGTGAATCTTTGTGTCAGTCAAACAATGAGTCAGTGCTAGGTTGGCATCGATAAAAGGAGCTGATGAGTTTTTTGATTGAGTGGAAAGTGAGTGGAAACTTTTTCTTCATGCTCCTAAAATGAGGTCAAAAAAACCTTCCCTCATCTCATTTTGCGTCAGTAAATGTCATTTTTCACTTCCACCCCTCAAAAATGTCATTGTGGCTCTTGAAGCATATCAGTGAAGACACAATAGTTCTGATCAAGACGACGTGCAGGAAGCTCGGCTTTTCCGTCATTTTGTCATTAGCGGTTCTTGTGTTTTTTTGTTGTTGAGGTGGAGCTGAGTCAAGATGTCTGCCTCTAATAAGGTCTATTGTTCAATAGATATTGTCCTTTTAAAGGCTGTTCGTCAGTCTGAGATAGACTAGTGTTCTGTTTGTTGAGTCGCTGCCATTCGCCACCACGCTCTGCACACACGCAATGACGGAAATCTCAAAATATTTCAAAAGTTGGTGTTCCCCAGTTTGTCACGTAGAATTGGTTCAGGTATGGTAGCAATGAGATAAAATGTCTAGGACACGTTTGCCTGTTAAGGACCCCTGGAAATTGTTGATATGACCCAAAAATGGTCACTTGAAATCGACCTCCCGTGTCTCATCTTTTTTTTTTAAGAATTGATTTATTAGTTTTTTTGTTTTCTGGTGAGTCAAACTTTGTCATCATGCTCCACCGACGCACACAAAAACTAAAACGCTTTGCAATTAAATCTCACTCATCTGTCTGACATATTTCCGGAAGCTTTTTTTTTTTTTTTTTTGGGCAGCATTAAAACATAATTTCTCGGACAAGTTTACCTTTCCAAACCAAAATATCGGACTTCCTCTCACATCTTATCCATGTCTTTTTTTATACTTTTTTTTGGATGGGGTGGGGGAGATTACGCCTGATAAACATTTTCTAACACTTCGAGGAGGCCAAAATTCATCAACATTTCCCCACCATTCTTCCTCAAAAATGCTTTGACAAAAAGATAAATGTTTTGCAATTTTGCTTAATCCATCTGCCTAGTGTAATAAACACTAGTTCAAGTTTATAGCAAGCAAACAAAATCTCCTGGATATCTTTGCCTTGTAAAGACAACTGGCGGCCCAGTGGACGAGTGGTTAGCACGTCTACCTCACAGTGCAGAGGTCGCGGGTTCGATTCTGGCTTTGGCCTCCCTGTGTGGAGTTTGCATGTTCTCCCCGGGTCTGCGTGGGTTTTCTCCGGGTACTCCGGGGTCCTCCCACGTTCCAAAAAAAATGCATGGCAGGCTGATTGAATACTCGAAATTGTCCCGTGTAAGCCCAGATGGTTGTTTGTCTATGTATACCCTGAGATTGGTTGGCAACCGGTTCAGGGTGTCCCCTGCCTACTGCCCGAAGACAGCTGGGATAGGTTCCAGCACCCCCCGCGACCCTTGTGAGAATGAAGAGGATCGGAAAATGGATGGATGGATGGAGACATCTGGTCAAAAAGCCCCAAAATGGCCGACGTCCTGTGTCTATTTGGGCTTTGGTTCTTTTAATGGGTCTACATAAGATATACATGTGTACAAAATGTAATTTTGCGAAGTGAAACTGGTTTTGCAGGCTGAAATATTTTTGGGGGCAATAATGATTCCTTGACTGCGTTTCGGTGATTATGTCCCACACGTTCTGCTTATCAAGACATGAGCAGTCCAGCACTGTCCTATGAAAAAGTTTTACAGTGAATCTCAAACGGTTTGTGTTGGTCTGTTATTTTTTTAGATTGCCATTTAAAAAACAACACCAACAACAGTAACAACAACAAATAATTAAAATACAATACATGCTGATTTATATAGAAGCAGAAGATTAAAGATTGTCTCGTCTTCATATTTGTCCCGCAGACCATCATGAAGACGCTGGTGGCACTCCTGCTGCTGCTTTGTGTTGACGGCGCGCATGGCGACTGCCAGGATGCCTGCCTGTCCTGCAGCCTCATCCTGCCCAAACGGCTCACCTTCAACACTATGGTGAGCACACGTTGCACGCGCGCACACACTCGCGCACATTTGCTATTTGTTAAGCTTTCCCTGACAGACTCAATTTTCATTTGCTGATAAGAGCTAAACCTTCCACTTCTAACTCTGCGTGACTCAACAAATTAGCCTTTTGGCATTTGACTTTTACTAATTTGTTGTGGCTAATTGATTCCGGGGGATGCATGCGTGCGCCTCTCGACAAGTCGACACTGGAAAAGACATTTGAGGGCATGAAGAAAAGACACAAATGATGATTTATTGCCTTTTGACAGCACCGATCGGTTCAGTTAACCCTTATTTAGAAGGGAGGTATTCACAGGACAATGTGTTTATCAGAATGATTTGAAGCGACCAGTGTTAAGCCTCCAAACATTTGGAGGTTAGTGTTTTGTCCCGTTCACTAGGTCTTTTGTTTTCACCTGTTCCAGTCAACTAAAATGTTGACTTCTTGTTCACTTGGGGTCATTGTTGTTGTTGTTTTTTTAAAAAACTTTTTCATGTGCATTATAAGAGACACGTCGCCCCAGTTTTGTGCTGATCAGTGAAGATGGTGTCTGGGACTGATTTTAAAAAGCGTAATCAACAATTTTATTTTTCTGAATTAAGAAGTGCGATAACATTTTGTCATGATGTAAATTATGGTTATAAACATAAAATGCACTTAAAAATCAACTACACCATAAAGTAAACTATACTAGACTGAAAAAGATCTAAATCCAGATGATGCTATTATGTGCAGCCACTTGACAAAATAAAATTGAGTACATTCAACACACCATTTTTTTTTCAGTGCCGTCTTGTTTGTCTTCTTCTGGAACTCGATGAAAATTTTGTGGTACTCACCACAATCCCACAAAAATCAACATTGTTGCATTTTTTTGCTTCTGTTTTACCAATGTAAGATAATCTTCCGTCATTCATCTTCCGAGCCGCTTGATCCTCACTAGGGTCGCGGGGGGTGCCGGAGCCTATCCCAGCTGTCTTCGGGCAGTAGGCGGGGGACACCCTGAATCGGTTGCCAGCCAATCGCAGGGCACACAGAAACGAACAACCATTCACACTCACACTCACATCTAGGGACAATTGAGAGCGTCCAATCAGCCTGCCACGCATGTTTTTGGAATGTGGGAGGAAACCGGAGCACCCGGAGAAAACCCACGCAGGCCCGGGGAGAACATGCAAACTCCACACAGGGAGGCCGGAGGTGGAATCGAACCCGGTACCTCTGCACTGTGAAGCCGACGTGCTAACCACTGGACTACCGGGCCGCCCCAATGTAAGATAATGTGGACTGAAAATGTCAAAAAATACTTTCATGATTATGTTAAAAAAAATAGCCCCTGTCACCAGTTTCACAAATTTACTATAAATCAGATGGACAATCCTACCATAACAAGACATTTGTAAAATTCAAGGACCCACGTGTGATTCGTTCTGGTAACTCTCCATTGCTGAGGCTTTTCTTTCTTCTGGAATAATGAAAAAAAAAGCTAAAGAAAAAGTATGCCGGGTTAATCCTTTCATCTTTTTCCCTGTCAGGAGTGTCTTTTTGCATGTCAGGGTTCCATCTCTTTGACATCCTCCTGGGACACCTGCCGTGGATCCCTGTTGATTTCATCTATGCCTAAAAGATCCCAGGAGGAAGTGGAGGCCTTCTTCCCTGCTGAGGAGGAAGACAATGGAGAGAAGGAAGAGGAGGAGCTGCCCTTGGCCTTGCAGAAGTTCGATCACATGACCCGAGAGCTGGGGCTGGATGAAACGGATGCGGGTACCCACAATCCCCCGCCCTTGGACGAAGAGTACGAGGACTCCGACGCCAGCGACGTGGCTCTGAGCGTCTCCAAGAGGTTCGGCGGCTTCGTGAAGGGCCGCCATGGCTACAGGAAGCTGATGGCCCCGGCCAGGTCCTACCAGAAGCGCTACGGCGGTTTCATCGGCATCCGCAAGTCAGCGCGCAAATGGAACAACCAGAAACGCTTCGGCGAGTTCCTGAAACAATACCTGGGCATGAGCACTCGGGCCACAGCGTACAACAGCGTCTCGGAGGAACTCAGCCGGCACAACCAAGTGTAGCGCGGCAACCGACGCCGTCACACCTCCCGAGGTCCTGCTCGTAGTCTCAGATGGATTTACACCGCAGGGCCCAATTTCCAGTTTGTGCCTGTGTGTGGACCGTCTGTTTACATCTGCTGTACTGTCAAGTGACACATTTCTGGTATGACTGTGCTTATATGTAAGATGCTTAATGGTGGCTTCCTCTAGTCTAAATCGCTTGTAAGTAGGGGTGTGCATCTCTCCACAAAAGACGAGTCAATACGATTCCAGATACATTGGGCACAATACGATTCAAGGAGGTGACGATTTTAAAATGTAACAAATGGATTTGGTTCAATTCAATGGGATTTGATTCAATTATGGTACGGCTGTAGTATTTGTCATGTTTATTAATTCGCAACAACATATAAAAGCTCAGCAAAGCCCAAACTATCCAAGTAAATTAAATTAAAAGAAACAACAAATCATCACGCGGCAACATCAAATCGATGGTTTTCATCTCTCAGAAAAGACAATTTCATTTATATTTCGATACACGGGCTGCGATAAGATTCAAGGATGCAACAATTGTCAAACGTTTTGGTTCAATAGGTCAAATCCAAATTTTCGATTCATTTTTTTTTTCCTTTTAGTTACACACCTCCTTGTAAGGTAAGTTCGTTTTGACAGTTCTTCACCCAGTTTGGTTTCTGTTCAGACTGCATACTGAAATGCAAGCATAAATGATTTGGTCTCAACTCTTCAGGGTGTTCACCTTGACTTGGTCTTGACTCCTCAATCTCTCTCGATTATTCAAACTCTTCAGATTCATCACCAACATGATTTGATCTTGGTTGGTCAGTCTTGATTTGGCACTGGTGCAACATTAAGCCTTTCTGAGTAGGGCCACAATGAGCCAAGTTGTGACGGCCCTGTCAGTTTGATGTTAAACCCCGACCGTGTTACTTGGATTTTGGGAAGCTATTTGGACTTTTTTGTTTCTGTATGTCTTTGAACTGACTGACTTTACTCTGCTACTATCTTGTGGTACAAAAGAAAAGGCTATCGCCGAATGCTAATGCTAATGTGTGACAAGTGACCAATGGATTATATTAAACGAAAACAAAAAAATCCAAATCATATGAATTCACCTCTGAGTCAGACAATGAGGGATTTAATTCAACTTCCATACAGGAGAATATGCTCATGAGCATCACACACCATGTATAGTACTAACAAATGATGTGTGGTATTTTAACTTGCCATTGTGTTAGTTTTAGGGTGATTGTAAATATCTGAAATGTAAAAAATATGTCCGTAAATAAAAACAGATAATTATTTCTTCTGTGGCTCGTCATGCAGCAAACGTTTCAGTTGTCCTGGGCTGTTTTCTTTATGGTAGAATCTTTCTTTGAACAACACAGGGTGCACCAAAAATAGTTTTTAACTACGACATTTTAGTTATTACTACGGCATTTAATAAAAACGTTTTAATCTCGTAAACTCAAAGTATGTTTTTTCACCTGTTTATAGGTTAGCGTTTCAAATCATGGATTTAAATCAACCTGGTTTAAAATGTTAAAAAATGACTTAAGTTTCAAACGACGGCTTCAATGACAGCAACTAATGGTTCTAAATCCAGGTGTGGGTTTGATTGATCTGGTGAAGACCCGAGAAGTAATGGTAAACCCATTCATTCCTTCCTTCCTTCCTTCCTTATCATCCTCCTGGCCTTCCTTACATATATCCATGCTTCCTTCCTCCTGTCTTTCCTTCTTTCTTCCATCTTGTGGCTATAGTAGCCTTTAAAAAAAACAACAAACACCCGCTCACTTTTACGTTGAAAAATCACCCAGAAGTAACATCCGCTTACACTTCTGCTTGCCTTACGACTGAATACTCAATAGCTTTGCCTTGGACCCAAACAATAGGCCCTTCCGTCATCACAACACGATCCAGTGCTCACTCGTGTACATGTATACGGACGCCGAAATTCCGCTGCGACTGACTTAGTTGGTAAGTGAGAAAGACGAGCAGAACGGCAGTTAAAGCAGAGCTGCCCTTCTCCAATTTGTTGACATTTAGATAGTTTACCCTTCGACATTTTTTTGCTACTCGTTCGTTAGCATTAGCCGCGATGTCTGTCACTCCGCGTGACAACTCCCACACCGAGACGTTGAAACACCAACACATGTAACTGTTTAACGCGTTTACAAAACAGCGAAAATGCCATTTAGCCATAATTACATCCAGCACAAGTGAATAAAGTCCGGCGTGTGCTAAAGCTCTCGAGCGGTCAGCTGTGTCAGGACATACATTCGTGGCGAGCAGAAGTCGACGAGTCTATTTGTGACTCCTGAAGGACTTTTGTAAGTGAACTTGGCGTGATGCGTAATTTTAAAATCTTTCTTCGTGCAGTGCCTCTCAACTGACACCCTGGGAGAGCCGCATTTCGTACATAGTCGCAAGGATTTGACTCACTTTTATTGATATTAAGAAAAGTCAAAACTCAGTTTCAACCTCTTGATGACATTGTAGCTGCAGCTTCTTCATAGCAAACTTCGTGGCTTGAAAAATAAAAAATAAAGTAAAGGAAGTGCGAACACTATACAAAACAAAACAATACATCCTGTATTGTACAACGCTATCCACACTATCAACATCCAGCAACATTTGAACGGCCTTGACAACCTTGCTGTTGCATTCTCTGCTAATGTTTTGACTTTTAGGGGAAATCAAATCTGTCCCTGTAGTCACGTGATAAGCAGTTTGGTTTTCATTTCTAGTAACTTTACCAAATATGAACTGAAGTGTGACTTTAAAATCAAAGCAATATCCTGAACGCCAGTGTTTGGTAAACAATAACTTGCCTCCTGAAGACTTGCGTATAAGTAATGTGAACATTAGATTTTTTTTTGTGGTTGTTTTCATTTTTTTTTGTGTGCGTACCAACAGAGTGCACAGCCAGCCATGTGTAGCTGTGTGCAGAGCTACAGGGCTCTGTCCCCTGGCCTGCTCCCCAGGCTGCTTCTGCCTCACACCGGTTCCACATTGGCCGGCAAGGGCCTGTCGACCTCCACGAACTGCATGCAGGCGGGGAGCGGGGACTCCTCTCAGCCGCTGCCACTACCCAGCCAGGCCCGAGTGGTCATCTGTGGCGGGGGCATCGTGGGGACTTCGGTGGCGTATCACCTGGCTAAGCTAGGATGGACTGATATCGTTCTCCTGGAGCAGGGCAGGTATGACATCTGATGGAGCATTCGTCCATTTTCTACTTGAGTCATATGAGGGGGGCAATTTGAAATGACACATTTAAATATTAAAGATGATTTTAGCTGCTGTACGGGGACTTTGAATGTGAGTAACGGTGTCCAAAATAAAATGTTATTTCATTTTATTCTTCAGGAACATAACAGATGTCAGTCGGGATTACTGTGCATGCTTGACAATCACTTGAGTAGCTCTGTTGACTATATTGCCTCTTTGTACTTGTCAAAGTAAAATGGACAATATGAAGTTTAAAAAAAAGCCAAAAGCTAAAAAGCACACTAAATTACTCAATGTGTAAACTGAAATAAAATGCCAAAATACCCATACGAAGGTGCGCAAGTCCTTCTACTGTCAGGATTAAATTTGTCATTGTTTTGTTTTTTGACAGACTAGGAGCAGGAACCACCAAACTTTGCGCTGGTATTGTCAGTGTAGCCAAACCCATCTCCATTGAATGCAAAATGGCCGACTACTCCAATGCTCTGTACAAGCAGCTCGAGGATGAGACTGGCGTCAAAACGGGTAAGCCGTCTTAGTGTCCCGTCAGGAATCCGTCTCGGAATTTTCCCTCCATTTTCTGTGTTTCAGGCTACGTGAAGACGGGTTCTCTGTGTCTGGCTCAGAATCAGGACCGCTTCATATCACTGAAGCGCCTCGCGTCAAGACTCAAGTGAGACTTTTTGGTCACATTTATTGTGAATATGGGTAAATCTCAAAAATGCAGAGCTGGACAGCAATGTTCTCGAAAATACACTTCCAAAGACCCACAAAACATGAGAAGTCATCATTGATGGTCCATCATATGTGAACACATATCGTTAAATTTCAGCCGAGTGAGATTTTAAAAGCAGGGGCGTCATTCCATCTCATTTCCATGGCTGGTCACATTGTGATTTCCCTCAGAGCAGGGGTCCCCAAACTACGGCCCGTCAGCACATTTGGCCGGGCCCTCTAACCCTCCTGTTGTCCTCGGGTCAAAATGACCCGCCACTGTGTTAAAAAGGCCCCCCTAAATGATAATTTTTTTAACTTGAAATGTTATGATTTTTCCTAGATTGGCCCCAACTGCAGAAAAATTGAAATGTTTTTATTCACATTTCCATGGAAGCTGTACAAAAAAAGTACAAAGATGGTCTTCGGGTCAAAATGACCCATGACGCAAATAGGGTTGAAATCAAGATCACAAAGTTATTTACACACCATAAATTGTTTCAGTGTTTTAGTTGTGTCTCAGATCAATTAGTAGAACACGTGAACAAGACAGTAGCAGACATAAACAAGACAAGATAGTTTTTTTCTGTGAAGAACTCAGAGAGGGTTATTTAGTGATTATTTATTTCATTAATAGTGTTATTATTTATTTCCTGACTTTTTTTCTGTAAAGAACCTGGGAAGGGTTATTTGGTTATGTGTGGCTTTCTGGAAAACAATACATTTTTTCAGCTCCCCTACGATCGTCACACTTTTTCTGTTACAAACTGACACCGGCCCCCCTTCAGAGAAGGGAAAAGTTATGTGCCCCTCACAGGAAAAAGTTTGGGGGCCCCTGCCTCAGAGGGTCGTTATGAAAATCATATTAATGCATCCCGTTATTAAATACACAGCACAATTACCGTTGCATTTTTTTATTGCACTGTATCTCATTTTGACAACAAATAGTTTGAAATCGGAGGTCATGGAAAAGAATGACAACATATTAAATTAAACATATATAGAAATAGAAACTGACATTAAAAAAAAAACATTAAACAAGTAGCATTACGCAGGAACAGATACTGATGTCTGCAGGGATGTTTATGCGAAATAAACCGTCGCCTCTCTTTCTCTGTTTTTCCAGGGTGATGGGAATCAGCTGTAACATTGTGAAACCCAAAGACTTGACCAAACTCCACCCCTTGGTGAACATTCACGACCTAGTGGGGGCGCTCCACCTGCCTGCCGACGCTGTGGTGTCACCGCCAGATGTCAATCACGCCCTGGCCGTGGCGGCAGCCGGACAAGGCATAGCACATGGGTTTGTACTTTATTACCAAAGGCGCATGCCTAATTCTTCCTTCTTGTTGCGTCTCCCCACTCAGGGGTTCAAATCCTGGAAAGAACCACCATTCAGCAGGTTCTGGTGGAGAAGGGCCACGTGACGGCGGTGGACACGGACCGCGGCTCCATCGAGTGTGAATATTTCGTCAACTGTGCTGGACAGGTATAAAAATAAGGGATGCTTTCACCCGCAAGGCTTATACGTGAAATGCAAAACTGTAAAGCTGTGTGCGCGTTGAACTTCCACTTGATTCTAGTATTCTGAATACAATTTAAAAAAAAATGCTCCACCATCATCAAGCTTGAATGATCATTTTAGGCTTGAGTCTGCAAAACCAACCCGAAAAATGCCCACGAATCACAGCGCTCTCCTTTCTGAATGTGTTGCTTCAGTGGGCTTACGAGCTGGGCCAGGCGAGTGAAACCAAAGTCTCTGTCCCTCTGCATGGCTGCGAGCACTTCTACCTCCTCACCAAACCTCTCCAGGAGGACCTCCCGGCCGACACGCCAGGTCTCACGCCTTGCCATTGTATCGCGATGCATCGCCTCCGATTGCCCCTAAATGGGGGCATTTTGCCTCTAAAATCTGAGCAAATAATTCTTATAATTTACCCACGTATATGCGACCTGTAAAATATAAAATGTATTTATATATCAAAAAATGTAATACTTTTTGTTGCTGTTAAACATCTTCGTACTTGCGGGCAACCTGACTGTTGTTTTCTATCATTAGAAAACACCCAAATTTAAATGTAGTGTCTTTTTGATTGACCAGCATGGTCACGGAATGAATTCAGTCAAGGTACCATTCTGTGTGTCTTCCAGTGGTGCTCGACATGGACGGCAGGATATACGCTCGGCCGTGGCAGGGAGGCTTGCTTTCTGGGGGCTTCGAGAAAAATCCCAAGCCCATCTTCACGGAGGGACGCAACCAGCTGGAGATTCAGAACATGCAGGAGGACTGGGACCACTTTGGTGAGGAACAGTAGAAAAAGGGGTCCTTTGGTCAATGATTGTTTATGAGCATTCCAGCCCCCCCTGGGACACAGCCGTTATTTTAAACCAGTGAGCAGTTGAAAATGGCTTTCGCACCCATCACGAGAGTTTGTGCGAGTGTTTTTTTTTTTCCCCCTATACAAGACTCCTTTTGGCTCACCCCTGCTCAGTAAAACCTAGAGAAACAGCAAGTGAAATCAATTTTTAAACCACCCTGCCTAAAATGTTTTTCCCTGACGGAGGTTTGCTTGAAAGATGTTGCATTTAACTACTTTGTTTATGTGAGTGCTTTTTTTTCTTATTTCCACCATCAAACATTTTTATTAGAGCGTACAGGCTGCTTTAATAAGCGTTATCCATTGGACTCTGGCCAATGTTCACCTTACCACACTCATGTGAGCAACACTCTTACAGCACGGGCGACCTTGAATGCAATTCGGTAATGTAATCTGAAAGTATAGAACCGTCTTCCTCAACTGGCGGACCGCGATCCACGACTTAACCGCCGACCTCCTCTGTCCGGACCCTCGGCAAATTGTATAAACAAATCAATTATAAAGTTATTTTTACATTGTACATTTTATATTTTTGGACTATAATCTGCGCATTACCGCGATCGCTCATTAAAATTATCCGTTTTATTATTTGCATGTACGAACATGGGTCTTAAGCAAGACATTTTGAGATGAGATGTTTTGTGATGAAAAATACTCGTCATGTTTTTTTCAATTAGCGCATGGTCAAATTTATGAGCCCTCAAATTCAAACTAAAATAGATGTTCAATACCAAAACAACATGCGTCCTGTTCAATTTCGGTTGCTGAAACGGGGTCTCTCCTCGTTCATTTCAGAGCCGATGCTCAGCGCGCTGCTGAGGAGAATGCCTGGTTTGGAGTCGGCGGAGATCCAGCAGCTGGTCAACTGCCCCGAGTCCTTCACCCCTGACATGCGCTGTTTGATGGGCGAGACGCCGGGCCTTTCGGGCTACTACGTGCTGGCCGGCATGAACTCCTCGGGTCTGGCCTTCGCCGGAGGAGCTGGCAAGTGAGTCCGGGACGGGGTGTCGTCGGTGCACTGCACTAAACTAAAGCAGTCGTGAAGTCTGACATACTGTCAATATTTGTACTGTATGCAAAACACCCCTTGGCCATAAATATAAACCAGTCCAGTGAAAAACATTAAGTGGGGGGCAGTATCTTAGGGAGTGCCTTTTTGAGCGAAGCAGAAACTCGTTTGTGTGCTGAGCATTACCTTGAAACGCCACATGTCAAGATTCCTCAGTATGAAGAACCTGTTGGATATTGAGAGAAAAAAAAATCTCAGTAATCTCAGGAGAATTCAGTCACTTTTCTTTAATGTAAAATGTTGGCTATTCTCAAGAAAAAATGTACTTGTTTTTTTTTTTATCTGATCTATCTAACAAAAAAGTAGTGTATATTTTTTAAATTAAATAAAAAATGGTAACATTACAAAACTTAAGTCTCAGAGGTCTTATTGTTTTCGAGAAAATATCAGAATATTTATTGCATTGCCTCACGTTTACAATTTGCCACTTTTAGATACGGCTAAATTATTTGCATGATTTCTGGGTTGGGAATCGGTCTTCCGTTGTTTATAGTACAGTTCATTCAAAAAATATTCATCGCATTTCGAAAAAGGCTTTTTGACTACAGCCTTCTTCCAAAATGGGCTAAATGTATTCTGTCCATGAAATTCTGATGATCAAAAAAAAAAGCCAGTGTTTCCTTCTGTTCAGTGCTGTGTTGATGCAGCAAGTCGAACTCCATAGAAAATGTCTCCTGTCCCAATAAATGTATTTAACCCTAGATATCTGGCTGAGTGGATGACCTACGGTTACCCCACCGCCAACGTGTGGCCGCTCGACATCAAGCGCTTCGGCAACCTGCAGAGCAGCCGGACCTTCCTGCGACACCGCGTTATGGAGGTCATGCGTGAGTCGCCATTTTGTTGTCAACGGCCACACGATTCGCACATCTTGAATCTTGAAGGCACTTAAATCCGGTCTGCTGCATGTGTGGTGTGTTTGTATTTGTGTTTCCAGCGCTGTTGTACGAACTAAAGGTTCCTCGCTGGGACTTCCAGACAGGCCGGCAACTTAGGACAAGTCCATTGTATGACCGACTGGACACACAGGGAGCTCGTTGGATGGAGAAACACGGCTTTGAGAGACCCAAATACTTTGTTCCGCCTGGCAAAGGTACACAAGACTTTCCAAAAATATGACCGTGAATGGTTGTTTGTCTGTACGTGCCTGGCAGCCAGCCGGGGGGTACACCCTGCTCATCGTCCGCTAGGATCGGCTCTAGCACACCTGCGGCCCGAGTGAGGATAAGCGCTGTTAAAAATGGTTGGATATATGCAAAGCCATATCAAGCAAATAAGTTTGTGAATCACGCAGTGCGGATGGACCGCTAACACAACAGGGACAGTCAAAAGCACAGCCATATAATCGGAAAGTCAGCACCTTGTTCACTTCAAAAAGTGTCCAGACTTTCCTTTTTATATGGCTTTAGATGGATGGATGGATGAAGGATGCGATGATCATGAATAACCGGCATGCGAATTGTTGTTTGTTCATGCAGATCTTCTCTCTCTGGACCAGAGCAAGACCTTCTACAAGCCTGACTGGTTTGACATCGTCGGTGGGGAGGTGAAGTGCTGCAAGGAGGCTGTCTGCGTCATTGACATGTCGTCCTTCACCAAATTTGAACTCACGGTAACGCTGCGCCAGCTGTGGACATCACAGTATTCTTCTCCGCAGTCTCATCTCTAATGTTCACATTGTTGTAAAATTGCAGCTGCAACTATATACGACAATCATAAACACGCGTGTTGATCTGATGTGGGTTGCTCACTTCCTCGTTAGCATTTTGAAACTGACCAGAATCGTGATGTGAACCGAATGGTGTGTCTTCTGGTTTGTCCCACCGTCCTTTAGTCCTCGGGCGATGAGGCCCTGGATCTGCTGCAGCACCTGTGTGCCAATGACTTGGACGTTCCAGTGGGACACATCGTCCACACGGGCATGCTGAACGAACGAGGAGGTTACGAGAATGACTGCAGCGTAGTGCGCCTCAGCAAGAACAGGTTAAAAAAAAAAAAAAGAGACCTCAGAAGCAGGGGTTCTTACATATTTGCAGTCTTGGGACCCCTCATATTGCCAAGTAATAACTATATATAGACCAATAAACCTCATCAGACGACAAAGGTTGCCTATTTTCGAGATAAAAAGTCATAAGACATTTTTTTCGATTTATTTTTGTAATTATTTTTAAAAAATGTAGTCGTACAGTCATCCTGACACAGGGACAGAGCCCTGCCACAAATGGCAAAAATCAAAAATTAATGCCCTCTCACAAAGGTTTATAAAGTCATATAAATGCAAACTCTTAAAATGGTCGTTTTTGTTTCAAGCTGAGCACGAACACAGTCATGAAAACTTGAATTTTCTGTAACGGAGCTTCCTAATCTATTCATTAAAAATGTGTTTGTCCAAGTTAGTCTTTGAAGGACCATTGGAAGTTGCACCAAAACAACTCACTGCTCATCTTTTTTCAGGCTTTGTGGGTAAACTCGTGACAAATGTGCCTCCCAAATTTCATGTTGCCAAGTGAATGTGCTGCCCACACGCAACAAGGGAAAAAAAAATTGTAATTTTTCCATAATTTAGCATCACTCATCTTTCGAGTATAAATGCTTCCAACTAACACTTTTAACGTGTAGCGGTTGGGAGGAGAAGTTCATTCCAAGATTCCCCGAGAAGATGAACAACTTTGCCATTGTTCTCTCCTCTGCAGTTTCTTCATCATCTCGCCAACAGACCAGCAAGTCCACTGCTGGTCGTGGATCAAGAAACATATGCCCAATGACCCGCACCTTCACCTTGAGGACGTCAGCTGGAAGTACACGGGTAAGCCCGCAATCCACACCTGCTCACTGCACCTCCACGACAAAAACCGCACCGCCTTCTCTTTTCAGCTTTAAATCTGATTGGACCTCGTGCCACGGATGTTCTGGCGGAGCTCTCGTATGTTTCCATGACTCCCGATCACTTTCCCTCCATGTTCTGTAAGGTGGGTTGATGTTCTCATCCGCTGTCTCCAAAGTGAAACTTTGCAAAATGTTTTCAGTAATTTGGTAGCAATGAAGAAACCGCGAGGTTCACTCTGCATTATGTTTCTTCGAAGAGTCAGGAGTTTGACTTCTACGTGTGGTTGTACGACTGTTGAAATTGTCAATTCTTGGCAACGTTCTGTTATTGTGTGTTTGCAGGAGATGAGCGTGGGCTACGCTAACGGCATCCGGGTGATGAGTATGACCCACACGGGTGAGCCGGGTTTCATGCTGTACATCCCTATCGAGGTATGCTTTTCTTCACAACTTCCAGCGACACACTCCAAAGGAGAGCAAACCGTTGATCATTCAATACACCAGATATCTCGCTTAAGTTCTTTAATTTGCATAAAACTCAAAAAGATTTCAGAAGAACTTGGGGTACAACCTATATTTGTGAGATATTACAACATGCAGCTTATCGTAGATACAATATCAAATGCTGTACACTATAACAGTCTATCGTGGATTTCTTTTGAGTTTATGGACAGTGTTTACATTATGGGTGGAACGAAAACTGATTTGAATCGGAAAATCAATTCTGGTTTTAATTACGAGTGCATTGAATCAAATTGTCCTTGATTCGTATTGGGCCCAATGTATTGAGATATGTATCAACATTTTTTTTAAAATTGGGGATATAGCACATCCCAAATATTCATTCATTCATTCATTCATCTTCCGAGCCGCTTGATCCTCACTAGGGTCGCGGGGGGTGCTGGAGCCTATCCCAGCTGTCTTCGGGCAGTAGGCGGGGGACACCCTGAATCGGTTGCCAGCCAATCGCAGGGCACACAGAAACGAACAACCATTCGCGCTCACGCTCACACCTAGGGACAATTTGGAGCGTTC
Organism: Hippocampus zosterae; assembly: GCF_025434085.1. Taxonomy (NCBI): domain Eukaryota; kingdom Metazoa; phylum Chordata; class Actinopteri; order Syngnathiformes; family Syngnathidae; genus Hippocampus; species Hippocampus zosterae. The sequence continues at coordinate 6,370,153 of NC_067454.1, read as the reverse complement.
GACCAGCCTGCCACGCATGTTTTTGGAATGTGGGAGGAAACCGGAGCACCCGGAGAAAACCCACGCAGGCCCGGGGAGAACATGCAAACTCCACACAGGGAGGCCGGAGCTGGAATCGAACCCGGTACCTCTGCACTGTGAAGCCGACGTGCTAACCACTGGACTACCGGGCCGCCCCATCCCAAATATATGTACCGGTATATTTATATGGACAGTCGGTCAAAATAATGTATTCACATGTGAGTAAAATGTATTCAAAAATGACATCTTCAATTACAAGACGTGCTCAAAGTGGCGGCCATTAGCTTGCAGACATTTATGTGCAAAGTGTGTACCTGTACGCGGACCTTAAGATGGTTATCAAGGATATCAAATAGATGCTTAAAGGGCTTCCACAAAAATGCATGAAGGCTTCCACCAGCTCTTCTTCGCTTCTTCGCAGTACGCGCTACACGTGTACAACGAGGTGATGTCGGTGGGTCAGAAGTACGGGATCCGCAACGCCGGCTATTACGCGCTGCGCAGCCTGCGCATCGAGAAGTTCTTCGCCTTCTGGGGACAAGACCTGGACACCTTCACCACGCCACTGGAGTGCGGACGGGAGTTCCGCGTCAAGTTTGATAAGGTAGACGGGCTGTTTGGCTGTTTGTAGCGCTGCAAACGGGGCGCCCACAAGTCAAGGTCACACTGTATTACATTTTGAGTCCGACCCCCACGTGATATGTGAGTGTTTCGCAATCCTTTGTGGTGCCTGCGCTTAGTGTGGCGTGTTCTGTTGTGTCGCGTCTCAGGACACAGACTTTGTGGGTCGCTCGGCTCTGCTGCAGCAGCGTCAAGACGGCGTGTTTCGCCGCTTCGTCATGTTGGTCCTGGAGGACCATGACACAGAGCTGGACCTGTGGCCCTGGTGGGGCGAGCCCATCTACTGCAACGGGCATCTGGCGGGGGCCACCACCAGCAGCGCCTACAGCTACACCTTGGAGAGACACGTGTGCCTCGGGTTTGTGTCCCCGCCCCCCGGACCCGACGGCCTGCCCGCCACCGTTACCCCAGACTTCATCAATCGAGGAGACTACGAGGTGGACGTGGCCGGGCAGAGATACCCGGCCAAGGCCAAGCTTTACCCCTTCAGCTCCCTCTTTAGTCAGCAACACCGAAGACGCAAAGACGACCTGGAACTGAGCAACCTCCAGGGCGAGTGATGGCGACACATCGCTGCTCATGCTTACTGAAGTGCAATATGTGGCCAAAAAAAAAAAAAAGTCAGACATTTACTTCTTTGGTCTGGACTCAAAGTGCCTTGATGGAGGCCAAATCAGCTCTCTAACGCGCTGGTCCACCACAGTCAAAGAAGGCATGCTGGTTCTCCGTCGAAGACATGTGAGTTGTCCACAGTCAAAAAATTCTCTGCTGTCGCTTCCTATTGCCATCGAACCAGGATATTCATTTTCATACATACACGTTATGAGAAAGTGTTTTTTAAAAATTGGACAACAATGTTTGAATATCTCAAGAATAGTGTGGCAACGCCATCTTTCGAGTACAAAGTCATACAATGAAAAGTTGTAATGTGAATGGGGGTGGGGGGACTCATCATATCAAGTTTAAACGTTTATTCTTTGAGGAATGAAAGTTGTCATTTAACACGTTTTTTTTAAAAATTGCAACGTTACGATACAGCGTTTGCGTTTGATGAAAAAAAAGATTATCACAAGGAAAAGTTGCAGTGTTATTTCGTTAAGGGGAAAAAAGTTGTCATGACAAAAATAAAAATTGTAATGTGCTACAAGAGGAAACTTGTAATCTTATGTGAAAAGGTTTTACTTTTATAGAAAAACAGTTATGTTTAAAAAAATCCATAATGTTATAAATTTGTGTTTCTTTGAAAAAAAAGTGAACAGATGCAGAATAAAGTTAAGGCAAAAAGTTCTCATGACACGTAAAAAAAAAGATTAAGAATGTATTTCTTCGAAAGGGAAATGACATATTTCACAAAAATTTATGTTTTTAATTGTTTTATGGAAATATACGACAGGCTCAATATGTTAAAATAGGTTTTAGGGGGAAAAGAAAGAAAATGGGGGAAAAAAAGTCATCATTACAAAATTTAGATTTAATAAAATCTAATTTTACACATTATTTGGTTTTAAAACTAAATACAAATTTTGAAAAATATACTGTACATATTTTTAAACTTAATTTTCATTAAATTACATTTCTTTCCTGGCTAGTACTACATAACCCCTTTTTTCATTTCATTTTTCTTGGTCCAATCATAACTCTACTGTCAAAACTGTTTTGATTGCTTTTTTTTGTGGGGCATTACAATGATTCTCATTCAATGAATTAATCGCTGATATATTTTCCCCAAAACATTCATTCATCTTCCGAACCGCTTCATCCTCACTAGGGTCGCAGGTGGTGCTGGAGCCTATCCCAGCTGTCTTTGGGCAGTAGGTGGGGGACACTTGCCCTTAACAATCACACATAAATGATTTTTTTTTAATGCCCCCCCCTCCCTCACATGATTGTCACCTAAAATAGCAACATTTTCTTGTATTATTCTTCCCTTTGATCCAAAGGGACCCTTGAATCTTGTACGTGTCAAGAAACAGAAAAAAATCACTGCAGTCCAGAACATTTTATTTTTGAATACTTTCAGAGGATATTGTCGGGTTGAAACTATTCTGCTGGGCAATTTATGCCAGCCATGCTATCAATGTAATCATATACTGCAAGATATATCTGCTCATCTTAATCAGTGTGAAGTAGTTTTTCATGTTTTATCTCTGGATTGTGTTGATGACCATGTTGCTTATGAAGGGCTATCTTAGCAAAAAGTATGTGTCCTCCATTTTGCTGCACATCTAGAATAACGTTCATCTGCCATTAAGGAACCTGTCAAGTGGAAACGCAGCACGTGAGGATATATTTATATGAAGAACATCCAAAACATTGATTTTGTTGTTGTCTTGGCAACAGTGCATCGTGTAAATAATACAAATAAAAAGTCAAATGACGGAAGGTTGCGCTGATGTGTCTTCCACTCGTCTACTGCTCAAGTTGTCATGACGACTAACCGTGTGTCCAAATGTTCTGATGAACCTTAAAATGGCACAGCGCGGCCAAGACATTTTGAAACAAAAAACAAATGGCTTTTTTTACTGTTGGGGAGGATGATCACATCCTCCGGGCTTTGCGTGGACGGCAGCCGTTGTGCGGTACAGGTGTGTTGTCCGTGATGGAGACCACCACCAGGCCTCCCATGGTCAAGCCTTTGATGGCTGACTGGGGGGAAGAAAAAAAGACAGGTATGACATACAAATAGGATTCCTGGTCACGATGCCATTATAAACTTTTGATAAGTCACTTAACTGTAGTATTAACTACAGTAATCCCTCGTTTATCGTGGTTAATGGGGACCAAAACCACCCGCGATAAACGAAAATCCGCGAAGTAGCGTCCAATTAACATAAACGGGTTAAATTTTTTATTTTTATTTTTTAAGTCCGCAAACGGTCCACGAGAAGCTGCAAAACAACAGCGAGTCACATAGAGCAACATATACAGTACTGTATTCTATGTATATGTATAAAAAAAATTATGTTTGAAAAAATCCGCGATGCACTGAACCCGCGATAAACGACCCGCAAAGTAGCGAGGGATCACTGTACAGTACTATTAATGCTGTGATGTAAAAACTCACCAAGCGGCCCGGTCCAAGACCTTTGACAATGACACGGACAAACGTCACCCCCTTGGCCGTTGATTTCTTCTCAAAGGAAGCGCGTGGGGAGGACAAATTTAATTCATTCATTCATCCTTAAAAAGAAATAATGTTTTGAATGAATAATGACTAATAAATACATACGGCCGCAGCGGAGATGGCAGCGGTCTGTGCGGCGACTGGCGTGGACTTCTTTATGTTCTTGAAGCCTTCCGTCCCGCACGAAGTCCTGACCAAGGACTGGCCCTCGCAGTCCGTCAGCTGGATGTGTGTGCTGGGGGAGGAAAGTGTGTTCATGAGGAAATGTTATATCATGACATCACCAAATGGAATGGGAAAGCTGCCTGGTTCACTGCGCCATTTGGTTGGAGAGGTGTTCGGTACTGAGTTATTTCACACATCTCGATGTAAATACCACAAAATAACAGCTGGAATTTAAAATGTTTGGCTCATATTCATATTTTCCTCTGAAATAAGAAAATGAACTCTAGAAAAATGCACACGGGTACCTTGATTTAAGACTGCTGCAACTTAGATTTTTTTTTAGGTATGATGATACAGTATGCCAGTAGTTGTCAAGCTACTTACACAAAGTACCAACATTAAATGAGCATACTTGTTATATGTAGCTTTGATGTGCAGGATGGGCAACTCCTCAAACTTCTTTCCGCCCCACCTAAGGGGGCTGTCGTGGCCAGGCAAGGGAGGGAAATGGCTGCGGGTCCAAATCCAGTCAATCAATATGATGGGATTAATAATTACATCGTATCCATAATGACATCAATTGACAACAATTCACCTGAAGTCTCTGGAGACTTGCGAGGAGTCTTTGCTGCTCGCTGCCACCTCCTGGAAACCGACGGCGGTGCCATGGAATGTACGGCTGCTTCGAAATACATGTCATAAAAACACAAATTATCTGACTTCACATGAACGTACTTGCTACTGGCATCCATTTGCTATAACGTGCAGCCACTGTAGGTATGCGTGTACGATGTTTACATGGCGAGCGAGTTATCATTCGGCATAAAAAAATAACTTACAACGAGGTTCCTTTGGTTGAAGCTTGTCGACAAGCAGTACTCAAAGAGGTTACGACTGAACACGCTAGTTTAAACATTTAAAAAGATGGAGACTCTACACAATTTTAACCGCAAAAACACTACAAACGTGACATTGACTGCTTCCAGACTCCAGTCCGAGTAGTACATAAATGGAAGGGTCAATGAATCGAGACAGAATAATTACTAATCATTGAAAATAAATATTTCCTTCAAAAGGGAGTAAATTATAGTAAAATAACGTATACATTACATCGCATAATGCGTCTTAACTTTTTCTGACAACATTTCACGTAACTTTAGATGACCGATTAACAGATATTTCACCCACAATAATTGGAATGGACGAGCCCGATTACTGCAAAGAATTGTGGGTGTGATTTGTCGCGTTCAAGAACCAATTCAAAACCTCGTATATTTTCCTTTTATTAACAAGAAGGCACGCGTTCGCCCCATGTCCCTTTTTAGAGTTAATGACACAAAATATTATTGAGTGCATCAATTTAAAATACATATTACTATTACGATTCTTCTTACAGCATGGTGAAATAAGATGAAAAGCGTAAAGCCTGTACTTCTTTAAAAAAAATTATAGTCATGAATGTCACAGAAGAAGATGGCGGCTCCCTGTGCAAGGATGGCGAGTTGGCCACTGCTTCGTTATTTCTCCCGTTTTGAGAGGACCCCGATCGCGAATTCAGTTTTTCGCCCGTTTTCCAACAGTTCCCTTCGCCGTTCAAATTTACGGAACAAATTAGCGCCGGAAACACCGCGGTCCCCATGGACTCTGATGGCTGCGGTGTGTTTGCAGCGGCCGCCGGTCATCTCTGCGGACTTGAGTCTCGTGGAGCAGCGCTTTGCTCGCCTGATGCAGCAGGTGTGTTTGACAATAATAATCACAATAAATTACAATTCAGCATTGATAGTGTCAGCATGTTGAAGTTCATTTACGTACAGTTCACAATTTGCGTCGTTGTGTTCATGGTCCAACTACCTCGTTTCCAGGAACGTAGCAAAGGACGTTACGCACAAAATGGGCTCCCACGAAGCCTAAAATAAGCTTATATATTGTATGTTACACATACAGCACATTTGACAATAAAGTTGTACTTGATACTTGATTATATTCAGTATATTTCTCGTGTGTGTGTATATGCATGTGTATGCCCACGTAGTTTTATCATGTCAAGTAGGGTTGAATGACGTTATGACGTCATGCTAGATAGGTGGTACCTTTTATGTGTAAAAAATTGACACGGAAAGAAAGTACAACATATGGCATTATGCATATTCAGAATCAGAAAACAATTAGAGTTTTGCGAGAGCGGCGTATTATAGAGACAGATGTAATGTTAACATATTTGAATGGAGGACTTGTTAAAACCGAGAGAAAAAGAGTCTCCACAATGTCACCAAAATGTCATTTGCTACATGCTACATGTCATAAAAACACAATTTTTTCACCAAAATTTCATAAAATCCTCAAAGCTATGACATCTTCATTGATTAATGAAGGACTTTCTATAATCCTTTAGGATTTTTCTATAATCTAGGTAAGGACTTTTCTATAATCCAAGGAATCCAAGGAATAAGGTTCCACATTATTCAACTGTGTACTATCAGATGGAGCTGGAGAAAAGCATCCTGTCTGAGCATGAGCTCCGTCTGCTGGAGGACGCGGAGAGGCTGAGGAGAAAGCAGGCGGATGAGGACGACGACGACGATGACGACGAGCGCAAGGAGCAAGACATTGTACTAACGCAGGACTTGGAGGACGAGTGGGAGCGCAAATTCAAGACATTCAGGCCTGCGCCAAGAACCACAGGTTACGAATACTTCAATCGACTATTACTTGTAAAACTATACTAACTGTACTTCCGACTACTACTGCTAGTACTTTTGCTCCTTTTCTTTCTACTCCTTTTTCTCTTAATACTACCACCAGTATAACTATGACTACTGCTACTTCTATTACTGTTACCACTACTACGACCACCATTACTAGTAGTGCCACTACCACTGCCATGCGACTTCTGCGTTGTCTTCTTCTGCTCTTTCCACCTGTACCTCGACAGCCAGTTGTTATACTCCTTCTATTCTTCTCGTGCTTTTATCACCTGCGACATTTCCCAAGGGTTGCCGGATGTCACAGTTGTTCCCCGGTTGCTAAGCGACACCGTCACCGTGTGTCTGCACAGATGACGCGGATAAGGACCTGAGCTCGTCGGGGCGCCTGCTCTCCGACTCGCTGGTGCTGTTGGCCGAGCAGCAGGTGGGAAGTGACAAGCTGTGGCTGCTGCCTCAGGCCCAGTGGCGCCCGGGAGAGACGCTGAGGCACACGGCACAGAGGGCGCTCGCCTCCCTCGGAGGTATTTAGCAGCTATGAACCCCCGCCGGCTATGTTGGAGTATGTTACTTTTGGTGGCTCCTGTTTTTGTCACTTGAAAAATTCAAACAATTTTTCAGAAAACTATGATATAATAACGGGCGGCCCGGTAGTCCAGTGGTTAGCACGTCGACTTCACAGTGCAGAGGTACCGGGTTCGATTCCAGCTCTGGCCTCCCTGTGTGGAGCTTGCATGTTCTCCCCGGGCCTGCGTGGGTTTTCTCCGGGTGCTCCGGTTTCCTCCCACATTCCAAAAACATGCATGGCAGGCTGATTGACCACTCTAAATTGTCCCTAGGTGTGAGTGTGAGCGTGGATGGTTGTTCGTCTCTGTGTGCCCTGTGATTGGCTGGCAACCAATTCAGGGTGTCCCCCGCCTGCTGCCCGAAGACAGCTGGGATAGGCTCCAGCACCCCCCACGACCCTAGTGAGGATCAAGCGGCTCGGAAGATGAATGAATGAATGAATGAATGATACAATAACCAGTAAAACCAATACTGCTCCTACTTCTAATACCACTACTTCCTATTTATGTACTACTGAACAGATGACTGACAGCTTGGTGTCCTTTTTCCGTGTTCAGAGCCCACCATCAAGGCCAACTTCCTAGGCCAGGCACCGTGTGGCGTGTACAAGTACAAGCTGCCCAAAGCCGCCCGCAGCGATACCTCGTTGGGCGCCAAGATCTTCTTTTTCAAAGCCATCCTGACACCAGACACCCCAACCAACGCGGAGCCCAACACCGCCCTCATGTGGCTGAGCAAACGAGAACTGCAGCGCTTCCTGAAGCCGGCCTACATGATGAAGGTGGAGCGCTTCATCCTGGGCCCATGAGTCCCAATATTGGGTACACCCGCATCATCCATACACAGGCTTGGTGCAAATGATGGTGCAGGTGTACCTAATTACGTGTCTTTGCTCTTCCTTTTGTTGCTCAAATAAAACTGTTTTTTTTTCCACCTGACCTGACTTTGCCGTTATTTATTTGCAAATACTGTAATTTAAAATATCTTCCTAAAATTAATTATTTGGATGGAAAAAGTGTAGAATTTTACTTAATTTTTTTGACGTATTAAAACCAAATGTTTTATCTGTGTAATTCATTTTAAAGTTTTTCTTTTTCTTTATTTCGGTATACATAAACTAAACTTTCATTGGCCTCATTTTAATTAGACCATCACGAGTTATTGTATTACTTTCAAATACAAATTTTAATATTGGGGGTTTGTAATTGTTTATTTCTGTATTTTTCATTGAAAAATATAAAGTTATACAATTACTGATACATGTATTTTTCCATGAGCACGACTCATCAATTGTTTATTTTTGAACATAACTTGATATTGCAGTCATATTCATTTATAAATTAATCATATATCCTGGTATTAGTTTTTAAGAATTTTTTTTTTGCGTTGTGGAAATGAAATATACGTGATGAGACTTCACACAATCCCTCAAAGGCAAAAATATATATCATCATATTCAACGCACACGGTAGATGTCAGTATTGCCACACGGCTGCCATTCGATGCGGCTTGCCTGTGGTGTCTCATCTGTTGCGCGCACCCCCCCCCCCCCTCTCAAAACGTGCTTCCTTTCCACTAAAACGCCCACACGACTCGACTTATTTCCTTTTTGAGTCACCTACGTCTGATTGTACAAATACGGGTGAAATGTTTTTCAGGTGTTTCCTGTTGGCCTGATTTGAATGGCGCTTGATGTGTATTGCAACTCATGTGCGAGGGTCACGCGTAAGCATGCACGCACGTGTGTAGATTTGTTGATTGCTCATACTGCTCCCAAGTGCACCTGTTTATACCTTTTTCCAAGGCCAACATACCACAATGATATACAACGGAATACTGATGAATCATGGGAGTTTATTCAATTTTTTTTGTTCCCCCACTCTGTCACAGTTTTTATTTATTTATTTATGTGTTTTGCGGAAATGTATACCGAAATACTTCATTTCGATCTACACGGACGTTGTTCTGCAACAATGGCGGCAAGGAGGTTTGATTGGAGGGGAGCGGCGCAAGAAGTGGAAGAGGCAGAGAACGACCTCATCTCTTAACACAGAGCAAAGTGAATACTTGTGAGTACGGCTGTGCTTTTTTTTTTTTTGTACGTGTTGCTGTTCCATGTGTCACAGTAGAGCAGTGGTCACCAACATGGTGCCCGCGGGCACCAGGTAGCCCGTGAAGACCACTTGAGTAGCCCGCCAGTGCCTGGACATTGTGATTTGCTAGTAGAAATTATGATTTAAAAATGCAAACATTGGCAGTACTGTGAGACATTTTGAAACACGATCAAAGTCTGACAATTTAAATCATCAAGTATTAAAAATAACCCATCCTCATATTATTGAAGGTATTTTGGACAAATATGTTATTTCAGACGTGTATCAATTTGGTAGCCCTTCACACAATCGGTACACATGAAGTTGCTCTCACCCTCAAAAATGTTGGTGACACCTGCAGTAGAGTGACCATATTTAGACCCCCCCCCCCCCAAAAAAAGTACACTCGGCCTGGCATCGTGATACTGAAATGATTACTCAAAGGTGTCATACATACAGTAAGACTGCATTATACTGTATTGGAAAAACATACAATATGTGACATGGGTGTTGTGTTTTGCAGTATCTATGATATTGCAATATGTAACACCTACCGAAAGATATGACTTCTTTATCATCTAATGAAGATTTTTATTTTTTTTATGTGGAAATCAAAATAAGTTCTTTAGTGTTAGTGATGCCCCAGGACAACTGTTTCCCTATTTTGGATGGAGATGCACATTTACGATAGGAGACATTGGTTTGATGAGATTGGTTTTTGAATATACAATCCATAATTCCAGTTTTTGTTTCTCATCAACTTCAACTGGGAGTGACAAATAAACGGCTTGTAGCAAGCATTCTTTTATGAAAAAAAAGCTTAATGTCACCTCATGCCCGATAAACAATATAAATCATTACCAAAATGTACATGCACATCTCTACTCATGCCCACTTCAACCTCTGAAAATATAAAGATCGCCCAATAATTTAGTGGGTCTTTTTTGAAAAACACTGGTGGTCCGTCTGATGTTGTGTGCAATTTTTCTCCTGCTTTCCAAGCGCTGCTACTGTGTGAGTTTAATCGTTTACAAGCACCCCCAGCAATTAGTTTATTTATATATTTAAGTTGAAAGATTACAATAAAATCATTAGGAGCCATTCTGTTCCAATACAATTCCTGTTTCCGTGTTTGTGCTGCTGCTGTACCTGGTGCAGGGTGCCTCTTTTAATTAATTGTACATTAGGGGCGAGTTCGGAAATAATTCACCGTGACAGTTCGGAAATTTCGAAAATTGCTTAAATTTTTCGTTCGGCAATTCAGAGTGCACCAAAAATGTCACTCGGCGCTCCGCCTGGGGGGATACATGCGGCGTTCAGAATTTAATGGGGGCAAAGTGCACTCTTCACTTCACTCTCCGAACACACCCACTCTGTCATGCACGGACGTCAGAGTGAATTTCCGAACGCGCCTTTGGTTGGTTAGTTCGCTTGCAGTCCATCTCAGCAATGGATTGCTTTGTAATAACCCCCCAACCCCCGCACATTTCCCTTCTCCAAATCTCCCAGTCTCCACGGGGTGGCAAAAAAAAAAAAGAGGGAGGATGGAAAAATGAGCCCGGTCCAACTCCTGAAGGAGTATGAGCTGTGGCTCGTTAGTGCGGATGCTTCAAAATGGTGTGCAACAAGCATTCCCCAATAACAACAGACGGTAAACGGCGTTCAATTTTGACATTTCTGTCACAATGAGCAGTGCGTACAAAAGGGGATAAAAATAAAAACAACGTAATCAAGCATTACGATTGGACAGCAGTTTGTACATGTATACCTTTTAAGGCAAATTCATCAAATTCATGCCTTATATTGAATACCGCTACATGTCTTTTCCGCACACCACTCGTGTGGATTATAGTTGGATTTTAAAAAACGAGAGAGAAGGAAGGAAAGTCATGACAATCTTTTTTTTTTTTCCCTCATCCACCTACATATCGGTCAAACCCCCCCCCCCCCCTCTTAGTCCCGTGAGAAAATATGCCTGATTGTGAGCAATGTAGAGTTGCAATAAGCTGCTTTATGGCGCGTTTGGCTCAGCGGTCGTGCTCACACAGATTAGCATGTATTGCTAAACGTCGCCACAGGTGAGCAAGGCTTGACTTATAGCTTTTATTTCGTTAAGGAGCTTTTTCTATCTACGTTGCCCATTTCTGAAAGCCTTTGTATTGTAGTGGAATTGTATATCCTGTACTCCAGAGGTTCCCAACAAGAGCATCCAAAACTTATGACAAGGCGCACGAAACATGACCATTTTTTTCTTTCATTCGCATCATAGTTTTGGTGAGAGTACTTTTTCCCCCTCCTCCCACTTTCAGACGATGCAAATGGGAAGTTTTAACAGTTTCAGAAAATGTACTTGGTGTTTCTATTTTAGTATATTATTTCCACAAAAAATGTTTTCAAGTCATATTTTGTACTGTATTTTTTACACACATTTGCAAAAATTGTCTTATTATAATTAGTACAATTTCATGTTCTTTAAATTATTTAATGTTTTATTTAAATTTGCTTTAATTATTTTTACATTTTATTTACACAATTCTATTTTTTAGAACCTTAACTGCTATACAAATCAACTTATTTAAATGACATGTTTTAGTAATATTTTGCTAGCTTTGTATTTTAACGTTTTTGAAAAAGTCTGTTGCTATGATAATTGGAACAATTTCAAGTTATTTAAATTATTTAATGTTTAGTATTTAAATGTGCTTGCATTATTTTGATAATCCATTTACAGCATTCTGTTTTTAGAACCTCAACTGCTATACATATCAACTTGTTTAAATGAGGTGATGTTTTTCTAATATTTTTGCCAACCATACAAATTCTGTATTTATGCACAATATTTCTGTATTTCCTGCACCACACCAATGCAGAAAAGACAAAAGCTCAGTATAGTACTGTGAAACTAGCCCTCAGAAAAGTTTCAGTCAAAAACGACAATTGTCTCTAACCTTTAGGTTGCAGTTTGCTAGCACACATTATACAGTAGTGAATCTTCCCTTGGAGGTTTGAGAGAAATAACGCCTGCAGCCATGTTGCCCTCACAGCAGCAGCAGCAGGAGCACCACCATCGTCACCTTAGAGTGAGAAAAAAAAAATCAAGGCAACAGGCTCTGCCACAACAGACGGGCAGGGGTAGGGGGTGACAAGACAGCCACTGCGATGCCACCATTCCCGGCCATCTGAAGCCCTCGGCTGACAACCATCCATGCAGAGAAGGCAACCGGTGGGGGCTCAAACCCAAACCAATTTCTGTGGCTTTTGGTAGGCTAGAAAGAAAATCTCCATTGGGTTCTCTTTGGATAGCTGCTTGTTGTTAAGTGAGCAAAATGATGCAAAAAGGACATAAGCCATTTTCCATAAGACTCGGCCGAATGGTTAAGGAGGAATCGGATACGTTTTCAAGCAGGCCCTCGTGAGGAATTTCACAAAAAAATGTAAGCTAGACATAAAAACTGAGAATGGCTGCTTTTTACTTCTCAGATTTCCCCTCGCCACAATACACGCGACGATCGATTACATATTGTGTAAACTAGAAATGCAACAATGCTGCTTTTTCCCCAATCAACTTCACCCAAAATAACAATGAACTCAATTATTTATCGGTTTGATTTCATAATATTTAGTATTTTATGTCGTACCTGACGTGTACATCGCTTTGTCACAATTGCAAAGTACCGTCAATAAAGTCGAGTGTCACATTAAAAAAATAAAATAAAAATCAATGCAGCACTTTGGTAGGAATTATGTAGCTAGGCACACATATACAGTATACAAAATATAACACATAATCTTCATATATGACACGCTAAAACATTATTTAAAAAATTTTTTTGGTGTATTAATTTCAACAAGTATTAAAAAAAATCTGTCACTTTTCATCGAAACACAAATTGATATAATAAATGTTGCTTTTCAAAATATGAACAATATAAGGCTTCGGTGGAATGAACATAACCCCAAAATAAATGCATGGATTTTACATGACGATATTGGAAAAAGGTTGAGCTTTTTCGGAAACCTTTTTGCAGTATTATTAAAACACAAAATACAGGCCACACATAAATACGACACACTTAAAAAGACCCCCCCCCCTCCCGAATTAAAAACATGGCACTTATGTCCAGCTGCACTCACGGGCCAATCATTCGAAAAGTGCTTTTCGGCATTCAGGCAAAAAAAGCACTTAAATTTCGAAAGAGTCGTATGGTTCATTTAGAATGCAAGTGTGACTCGTGTGATTAAGTGCACACTGCCTGCGTGTGTGTATGTGTGTGTGTGTGTGTTTTGATTGGGTTGTTGTTGTTGATGCAACACATTAAATCAAGAACCTAAATGTTTTATACTGTATTTCACTTGTGGCCAACGGTGTCGTGAGTGCATCCATCTCCGGTAAGTGTGCGCATGCATTAGCAGCAGCAGCAGCAGCAGCAGCAGCATTGTGTCCACAGTTTCTCCAACGCTCTCTGTCTGCCTCCCGTCACTTTTTAACAAATCTTTCATGCATTGTTTCAAGCAACTATCCTACAATGCCGTGATAGGCAGTCGACCAGTCGGCTCTGCAGTTTTTCTCCTCCAAACGGCGCACGTCTGCTTTTTGATGAAACTCTACAATGCACCTTATTGTTTGTCACCACGAGACCGACGCTTTTGTTGTGTCATGGCATTAAAAAGAATTAAAAATGATGACGCCAGCTGGTTGAATGGAAATTTTATTTCAAAGATTTTGACGCTCGGCCATCCGTGAAGAAGTGCATACGGTCGCACTCCCATCTATACACACACACACAAACAAATGGAGCAGCTCACACTGTGTCTGGCAGCGAGACCTCCGGCCTGCAGGGCCACACATCCTCCTCCCTTTCCCCGGATCCGCCACCTCCTTTGCATCACCCGGCAGCTCCTTTCCCTTCCCCAGGAGCTGTCAATCCTGGTGTGTTTGTGTGTGAGTGTTGGCGACTGGGGATGGGAATGTCAATGGACAGCAGAAGGGTGAAGGTCACAACTTTCTTTGCCTTAAGATGGCAGGATGGCTGACCCACACTTCTTCCATCAATCAATGCAATGCGTTTTGTCTTTTCTGATTGGCCGCCAGTCTCTAAGTCCCGCCCCTCAGGGTCAGCATTAGCATACGGGGGTGAAGCCCGGAACGAATATACCCGCTCTCTGTATGAATGCAATGGAGAGTAGGCCAAGTTGTGTGGCTCATATTTTGAGCTGTACTTGGGGCTTGAAATTTAGCTTTTAAGCCTTTGATATGGTTCTGGTTTTAAAGTTTCAAATCAGCTTTCAAGGGAGGTTTCGGGTGTCAAATTAGGGTATCAAATATTGCCAGCTCTCCCAATCAGCGGAATGGCCCGTGGTGCTTTATTCCGCTGGCAGCGTCATGTGAAGGGCCCGGTCTCCTTCCAAAGACCTTTCAGATGGCCCTCAATGGTCCCTGTGGGATCGCTAAGCTGTTACACTTTGGCAGCACAGTCGCGCTCTCTCCCAAATCACCTAAACCCCCTCCAGGGGGCTCCCCAAACATCTGGCAGGAATGTAGCAAAGTCGAGGTCCCGTCCAGAGTGGCATGGCGGGGTCATGTGACACCGGGCTTTAAACGTTAAAAGGAACTCTCTCTGCGACGGCGGCGTGCGCCCTCAGAGTGCTAAATGATAAAAGGCAGGAGTGGTGGGGTGTGAGTGTGCGCGCACACAGGGAGGGGGGCTCTTGGGGACAGACTTCAGGCGGCCTACATATGGTGTGTATGCTAAATAGCAGAATTAAGCATAGTGCGTCCCTGGTGGGATCAAAAAACATGAGAGCCCAAGTTTGATGTGTCTGTAAAAGGAGAGACCAGCGTGAGCTCGCTGAAGAAATAAAATTACAGCGTTTCCCCAAACCTCGACTGAGCCGAGGCACAGATTTGACACTTTGAAATAAATGTCACAGCACAGCGTTGAACCTAAATTATAGCGACGGTATATACAGAAATAATGAAGATCTTCATTGTTTGTGTGTATCTTCTGCCATCTAGTGGTAGAGTATTTCATTGTTTCTTTGTTCGTGGTCTGCCATGATACGTCAATGCCATAAATTGCGAACGAATTTTCTGAATGTTTTTTTTTTTTTTTTTTTTGAACGAATTAGTGTTCACTTTTTGTGGTAAATCTGGCACGCCATCATGGTAGGTAATCCAAGAAATATATTTCTCAAAACCCTTTCCAAAGTCTTATCTGTCGTTTCCATATTTTTGACCTTGTTGTGAAATATTACACAGATCAGATTACATATCGACGAGCAATAAATCCAAACTTGAAGTTGCTGACTTTGTCTTTTAAAATTGTTTTTTTTTTTTAAACCAATTTTTTGCTAGTTTGCGCGTTAACCTTTTCCCTGTATCATTCTTTCAGACTCTGGCGATCATTAAATCACTATTTTTTTATTTTTATTTTTTCCCAGTCGCAGGCTTCAAGTAAGGTTCTCCAATGATGGTTTGGAGACGGGGTTCAGACCTGAAGTTTAAACTTTCAAACCCGGGTTAGAATTTGAAATAGGATTTAAATTATTGATCAAAACAAGTGTTACGGTTCCAAATTTGCGATTGAAGACATGATTCAGTTTCAAACTTTACAATTAGGGCTTCGTGCCTTTGTTAAAGTTTCAAATACGTTTTAGGGATTCAAATTAGGGTTTCAAACAAGTAGTGGGGCTTTCAATGAGGATTGCTAGCCCCAGGTGAAGGTTTGAAATCAATTCACACCTCTTGCCGTTTCAGCGACCAATATCATTTTTGTAGCCATCATATCACACACTTTTTTTTTTATGTTTCCCTCTTAGTGTGTCAGCATCCAGCCAGACATGTCAATCCCGATCAAACAGCTCCAGCATGAGACGATGTTCACTTGGGGCGCTCTAATCGAACGGGAGCCTCCGTGATGTACCGCACTAAAACCAAGGCGGCGACTCCGCCGCATTCTTTTTCTTCCATCGCACTCGTCAGTACTTACCCCAGCACAGGAGCTTGCTGAGCATACATTCTTAACAGAATCCCTTTTCAAATTAAATTTCAATGAGCCCCTCAGCTCATAAGCAGAGGCTCTCCTGACAACTTAATTCATAATTCAGTGCTGAGCCAGGACCCCGTGGGCCGTAATCGCCGCCTAAATGGAGGAGCCGCGCCACTAAATGGGATGTTTGTTTGCACCTAAACCTCTTTACGGCCGCCGAGTCCACAGCTCAGCACTGCGCCGGACCGGGCTGGCTGGGCCGTCTCGCCACGGGGGGGTCGGCGCAATTTGCTGACCGGCTGCTGTGGAAACCGAAGTCTGCTGGGTGTGGGGGGTGTTTAAAAGAGAGATGTTCACCTGGAAGGAATGCGCACAGACTCGAGTGCCTCATCACATATTGATGTTGGAGGGCCGTTGTTTTGAACATATGAGGAATGTCACACAGCATCGTGTCTGATGGGTCGCGCTGGAGGGTTTTAAAGAAAGGTTAGGGTTTAAAATCACAAACATTGAAAAAAAAAAGCTTTGCCCCGTGGCATGATGGGAAAATCCGACGTTTGTAGCATAATGCCTACAAGAATGTTCAAACATATTTGTGAGTAATTTTGTGCAAAATGAACCATTTTGTGGGACGCATGTAGTCACATTTTGATTTAAATCGGTTTATATTTTTCACTCGAACTGTTTCGGGACTTTCAAATTAGGATTTTTCATGCATGTGTAAGATTGGTGATCGGTTTCCAATCAGCATGAGTTTCAGACAAGAGTTAGGATTTCTAAGATGGGGCGGATTAAAATTTTAGTGTCAAATCAGGGAAATGGTTTTAAATTCGGGTTTACTGCCTGAATTGGGGTTCACAATGGCTTTTCAAATCGACGCCGCCCTGGCCGCGCACAAGCCAGGCAAGTGCACCATTACACGATCAGCAACTTTTATCAAGGGTTTGAGTTTCAAATGACGTTTTCAAGACGGGGTTAGGGTTTCAAACGAGGATTGTGATTGCACCCGGGGTTAGGATTTCAAATACAGTTGGGGTTGTTGTGAATTCAGATTTCAACCTTAGCTTAGTGATTGAAATGATCACCCGAAAATCCTGACCTAATTCGAAAACCGTCAACCACACTTGAAAGAGCGTAGCCATGTCATCACACCTTAATTTGAAATCGTAATGATGTCGTGAAACCCTAATCGGGTTCCCATCCCCAAGCAAGTCAGAGGTGGACCACCATCCCCGCCGAGACCTTTCCAGATTCCATCGTGGACTCTCGACTTGTTGGCAAAGCTGCTCTGTCAGCTCACAGATGAAAATGGAGCTCCTTTACACGCTGGCATCGGTTGAGGCGAGAGTTGAAAAAGATGATTATTTATGGCCAAAACCCCTGCAGTGCTGGCCCGGGGCCACGTGAAACACGGCGCTAATAAACGCGCATCAAAAATGCATGAACGTTAGCAACATGCTCTGCACTCGTGTAAAGTGAAACACCAAGAGGACATATATGAAACACGATTTCCATCGTCCTTTTTGACAAGCGCTTTTATTGTGGCCGTTTGTCAGTTTGCTCCGGAACACGTCGTAACGCAGAGACATAACGTGGAGATACTCGCGAATCTGTTTTCTTTAAAAAAACAAGATGGTGGACAGAGCAAAGTCATTGGTGCTGCAATGTAGTTGGATATGTAAGCTAGCCATTGATAAAATGGTGGACCTTTTCTTGAAGCTGGTGCCGGCCTGTGGATCAACACATGCCGACCGACACGTGGCTTTTGAAATCCACACTGGACCGGCGTACGCACGGTGACAACGCAACCAATCTGTAGCGTGGGAATCGTGAATGACATTAAAGAGGGTTTCCACCGGGCAAGAGAAAATAGAAAGGCAGCACTTGGGTCCAGAGGCAACGGAACGACATGTGAACTGGGGGCGGCACAATGCTCTGGTGGGACTTGCAACAGAGAGCAGAATATGTTCAAAAATTAAATACACAAGGCTTTTGATGCACTGCTATATGACATTATGCTAGTGATAAATAGCAAGCCGTTGCCCAAGGCCTTGCTGCGGCGACACGCCCCCCCACACACACACACAAAGCCTGATTGCCCCAAGCATGATGTTGCATTCGGAGGAAGAGAAAAGGCCATAGTATGTCTTTCACTTTAATTACCTGCAAAACCCAATACCAAATGTTGCTAACAGACAATGACAATTTGATACGTTCAAGCAGGTGGCACTGCTTTTTTTTTTTTTTTTTTAAAAGACCACCATGCCACCACGTCTTGATATATAGATATATATACACACACACACACACACACAAGGCGGCCCGGTAGTCCAGTGGTTAGCACGTCGGCTTCACAGTGCAGAGGTACCGGGTTCGATTCCAGCTCCGGCCTCCCTGTGTGGAGTTTGCATGTTCTCCCCGGGTCTGCGTGGGTTTTCTCCGGGTGCTCCGGTTTCCTCCCGCATTCCAAAAATATGCATAGCAGGCTGATTGAACACTCGAAATTGTCCCTAGGTGTGAGTGTGAGCGTGGATGGTTGTTCGTCTCTGTGTGCCCTGTGATTGGCTGGCAACCGATTCAGGGTGTCCCCCGCCTACTGCCCGAAGACGGCTGGGATAGGCTCCAGCACCGCCCGCGACCCTAGTGAGGATAAGGCGGTTCGGAAGATGAATGAATGGATGGATGTATCAAGCAGGTGGGACTGCTTTTTTTCAGGCCACCCCGCATGCTACTACGTCCTGAGATGTATATGAGAAAAAGCTCCGCTGCGTGTAAATCAATTGATGATTGCCGGACCGAGGTCTCGCGTGATATGCTGAAAGCTGCCTGGGTGTCAAATGAACTTGAAAGAAAAACACCAGTTAGATTATAATTGTCAGTCATAATGTTTGGCCATATCACACCAACGACTGCAAGTTAGTCTGATTTGGCATCACGAATGGATACTTTGGAAGCGTCTGGGCCACGGGTAATTCCCACTCGTATTGCTCGCGTCACACTTGCAAAAGCGGCGAAATGGCACCGTCCTCTTACTTGGGCTTGCTTGTTCACGGTCGGCGGACTGTAATTAGAGCCGCGGCACGGAGCGTCTTATGAGCTGTCACTTTCATTGTGCAAATACTGCTAAGTTGATTTAGTTGTCGTGGGCTCATCGCAGTCGAGCGAAAAAGGTGTACGGCCATGTCCAGTGATCACCTGACAAACTCAAAAAATGCCTGACTTAGTTTCGTTAATACTTACTGATCCCTAGGCAAGTTTTCTGTGTCATCGCTGCATGGTGAGTGTATTGTCCTGTTCCACAATTGATTTAAGACCATCTTTTGGTTGAATTTGCCTGAATTTAAGTGATTTTTTTTGGGGGGGGCAGTATTTTTTTGGTTTATGACCATTGTGCTCTGATTGAAAAAAAAAATGAAGCTGTGTCCCATTCACTCAATATTTGAGTCGTTTTTTTCCCACTGAGCACTTACTTATTTGGGGGCCTACTTTTTTTTTTTTTGTTCATCGCAAACCGTCATCGTATTTTAAAACGGCAGTACCGGGATTCTGACTTGAGTACAATTTCTGGCTAGGCTACCCACATCTGGTAGCGACTCAACAGGTCTGGTTTGTGAGTAGAGGGCTGGCCAGAGGCACTGCAGCTGTCTCTGGACCTGATTGGTCCCCACGACGCACCACAAATCCCACAGCCATTATCACCTCCTTTTTTTTTTTTTTAAAATGCTAAGAAGTTTACTTCATGCAGTATCAATGCTGGATTTTACTGCTACTTCTTTTTCAAGTATGTAGTGGTTCATTGTCACAATAAACACAATTATTTGTTGGTCTTGATCCGACACCTCTTTGGTCCCTTGCTCGATCCTTACAAGACCATTTCATGCATATCTAAACAGAACCCGAAAATAACAAAAACATATTGTGAAAAGAATAAAGAAGGTAAACCGTGAAGTACGCTGTCAGTACACTCGTTATGGTTGCCTCGTGACGAGCATCTGGCGACATTTCAAAGGTAACCTTGATTGACATCTCTTATCTTTTTTTTTTTTTTTTGGGTGACATCAGAGGTGAAGGCGGGTGACCCCAGAGCCCCACGAGGGGGAGATGCCATCTAGTAATGGAGGCTCCTCACCTTTCCCTCCTCCTGAGACCGTGTGACCTTTTTAGCCAGACACCAGATCTCATTAGTGTAATCTTGATAACTTGCAATCTGTGGGACAACGTCACCATCCCAATCAATGTTGGTCTCCTGGTTTCTTTTCTCCCACTACTCCCGAAAGCTACAAACTATTTAAATCGAGTCATAGCTAGGACTGTTTCCCATGTAAAACGAAGAGGACGCGCCCGCGCCTGAGATTCCAGAGAGGAGAACAGCATGCGAGTCTGTCGGGTTGTTCCCTTAAAGCGTTCCTTCAGGTTGCGAGTGTGTACACACAAAAAGACACAGCGGTTGATACTTCGGGGGGCTTCGAAAGAGGCCGGACCGCACGCGTCCGCCTGCGCCATCGCCCGCCTTAACAGCGGTGATTTGTCGTTGGCGCCCGATGCGACGTGGCTTTGGGAGTGAGCTCTATTAAAAAGTCATTAAAGGCAAGAGAAAGAGCGGCTGACGATGAGCGTCTTGCCGAAAGGCTCCTGTGGAAATTACTCCATCCGTCATAATTACACCAACTGGCCAGTAGGCTCTGTGAGGCCAAGGGACACGGATCCCGCCGTGACCTCACCCAAGCCCGCTGTAAGAAGGAAGACGAGGAGGAGGAGGAGGAGGGAAGAGATAAAGCGAGGAAAGAAATTTGAGGCCCCGGAGGCAGAGGAGGGAAATAAGGTTGGATTTGGAGGAATATATCTTCTCTGCGTGTGCGCGTCTGGCTTCGGTCGCGATGACATCGGATAACAAGCTGGCCTCGCTTTTGACCGCAGCATCCTAAAAGCTCTGCCGCTCGCATAAGATGGCCGCTGTGATGTCACCAAATCGAGTCACCAATACAATAATTGTCATTTTTGGTACTCTAACGCAGACATGATGGTCGTGGCCTGGTCGGATGTATTTACATCGGCTCACTAAAAGCAATTACCGTGACTCACAATCTAATTTTTAACATTAAGGATGTGCTTCTCAGAAGTACTGTTTTTTTTTTCCCTTTTCTTTAAGAGGGTCAAAATGACAGACCTGAGGGCCAGTGTGCACACCTACAACTTCTCGGCATGTTTGTGATGAGACCCCAAATTGTCTACCGGGACCTGCTGCTGTGTGATCGGATTCAACTTTTGTCACAAAGTGGCTCAGTGATGTTTATGACCTGCATGTATTTGCATACCTGTCAACTTTTCGCAGCGCCAACCTGTATAAACTACCAAAAAAAAAAATCCTTATAAAGGGCAAAAAAATCCTTATAACATACCAAAGCATTTTATGTCAAAATTACAGCAGAAAAAAGCCCACAGAATTTACAATGTTATTTATTGTAGATCTCCATAATACAATGTCTGGTTAATGCAGAGATGGGCAAACTACGGCCTGCGGGCCGTATCCGGCCCGTTGTTTTTTTTTTTTAAATCCGGCCCGCCCAAGGTTGGTCCACAATTAAGGTTCGATGTGAATGATTGCATTCATTTCAATTGGACTTGAAATGACAGGCATTTCACCGCCATGTGGCGCATTGACTTGAAATTGGGGTTCTTTTCGACCACCTAGGACCTCTGTATCGCTCTACTACTACTGGTCGGATCACAACCCATCTGCAGCAATGCACAGGCTAAAATAGGTCATCAACAACACTGTTGTCATTTAAAAAAAGTATATGAAGACCGTACTTTCATGCTTTTGTTCTGTTGATGTTTGATATGGACTGTCAACAAAGGCAGTTTTATTTTTAATGTACCATAGCTCGTGCTGACCTGGCCCTTCTGTCAATTTTTAAAAGTCAATGCGGCCCCCGAGCCAAAAAGTTTGCCCACCCCTTATGTCTACTTGGTGGCATTACTGTGTTCAGAGTTGTATTCCTGCATTACTTTTTTCACCAACTCCAAATGCTGACCCATCGGCTCGAAGTTGCAGCATCCATTCATATTTAATTTGGAAATGAAAGCATTCGAGTAGAGTCGCACCATTCTGGGCGGGAAAAAAAACTGAATTCTTCAGAATCCGTATGATTTGTCCGATATGGCCATATACAGGTACGTAAGATTCACCACAAAATCCGTATGAACTATGGCTAAACCGTATGAGTTGACGGGTATGTATGTGCTCCCTAAAATGTTTGGGCATTGAGCCACAATTGTCTCCAAGGCGACTCTCCTCCGAGACTAGAATCAGAACCCGTTGTGTGAATCTCCTCACAATGGTTTTTCGACCAGTATGTCCTCCCCTACAATGCTAATTTGGTTATTATCAGACAACAAAAAGTGAGTTGGCGGGAACTCTTCTTGCACATCAGCAAGGTGATCCAGCTTTTGTAAATTTCCTCAGAATGTGACGCGATTGAGCCTGTGATTGTTTTCAGTTGCAGCTGGTGTGAAGGGTGTTTCGCTCCACTTGGCAAACCTGTTTCAGATTTTCATTGGCCGGGTGTTTCAAGACGCCGCCGTCTGCTACTCCTGGTCGGATTATTGACCTGTTGCGCTTCAAGTGTCGTATTCTAGACCTCTTGATTTTCTTGGTAGTGACTCTCGCTTTTAATAGTTTCTTGTTTGTAACTATTTTCGTTACTTTATTGCTCTTGAGCTTTGGTTTCGCTTGATTGCGCTTTTGCAAGTGCTTTTTGTGACTATCAGTTTCTGTTTGTACTTTGTCAGTGCGCTTTGCTGTAAATATTTTTGTTGTCGCATTTTGTCTGGGCCTGTGTTTCCGCGATCCCAAAAAATTTATTCCGTTCCGTTCTGAGCCTAACAGAGCCGCATTTAACCTTACCTTTAATCCCTTACCCGAACACGCATGACTGTCTATAGATGACATCCATGTGCATGTATGCACTCCCTAGTCTGGACTAGACCTTGGTCTTCAGGTGGACCACCAAATAGTGGGAATAATTTGGGCAAACTTCTGCAAGGTCTTGATCAGGGGAGGAGCCAGCTCATTTCCAGTCTCCATCCCCATTGTAACATGCATTGTGTACCCCCGCCTGAATGCCCTCCGGACAAGTCTGATTGATTTACAGTCATTGCTGTAAAAGAGTATTTATTGAATCCTGACAAAACGGTGATCGTTTCCTCGTTCATCATTTGTTGGGCTCATTTTCCGGCATATGACATCGCTCACCGGTAATTACTGTCATTTTTTATTTTTTACAGTCAGTTTGTGCATCCAAACAAGGTGGATTTACCGTCGGGGCCGTGTTTGATCACACACACTTAGGACGTATTTATTACGAGGGCACAGATTGGAAAACAATGCTAACGCAAACCGCTCAATGCGCAAACTGTCCTAAAGGTGTTTGAGGAAATAATTTCAGTTTCTTTGAGCTTTTGCTCAATGTGAGCGAGCTGACAACATTAGGAACACACACACATCTTGTCTTGAAGTGTTGTAGTCCCGTGGTCTTCTAGTCTTATGGGGCCTCATGTGCAAAGACTTGTGTGGCTTTCATATGACAAAATACGACGTGCGGCCAAAAACCTCACACTCAGAAAATACAGATGCATCAATCTGTGCGTATGTTCTCCATGACCTTGTATAAATATGCAAATTAGTGTGAACAGGGCCTGCCGCTGGTAATTATCACTCTGCATGATCAAGTCATCAGATTATAAATCCACGAGTCACCAATGGAAAAAAAAAAAATGAGGCATTTCACAAAATGTGATTTGATGACAAAGGCAAGTCCCGAAAAATTATTAGAGCGCCATCGGTCATCGCGAGGTCTAAACCGTGTTTAAAAGAGCGCTCAGCGGCAAGAGCGGTTCCGAATTTTAGCTCACCAGTCGGCGATCTGCGCTCCCAAACCGGAGATGTGGCGGCAGTGTGAGTTCGATCTGAGTTGGGTGGACACTGCAAAAAAAAAAAAAAAAAACGACAACAAAACACCTGTCGGCGAAAAAAAAAGGAGGTATCGAAACCGGCGGCTCACGCCGGGCATCACTATGACTTGCCAAAAGCTCAAAAGCAAAACGCCAGCCCGTGCAAAGCTTTGCACATCAGGCCCCCTGATCTCATCTGCTAGTGTTGTGGTCTTGTCTTCTCAAGTTGCGGTCTTGAGGTTTTCTGGAGTTGTTGTGTTGTAGTCTTCTGCTTCTGTCGTGTTTGGGTCAGGTGTTGTCCTCTAGTTCTATAGCCTTATACTCTTGTGATGTTCCGGGCTTGTTGTCTCATGGTTTTGTGGATTTGTAGTTTGGGCATTTTGTGCTCTTGCCTTGTGGTCTTGTCGCCCAATGACTCATCTTCCAGTCTTGTGGTCTTCTGACATTGTAGCCTCATGCTGTTTTGGTCTTTTAGTGGTGTGGTCTTGAAGTGTTCAGAACCTAGAGTCTTGAGGTATCCTTGAGTTCCAACTGTCTTGTGGTTCTTCCTTGATGACCAAAGTTTCCTTTGACTGTAATAAAACGAGCAGAACTGGACTTTGGAGTGACGCAGCCATTCACTGGTATTCACTTCATGACTTCTAATATCAAATTTTGATCTGGGCCATTCAAAAGCAATTTTGTCAATTTAGCAAGTGTGATTGTTTATTTTCCCGACAGTTGTTGCCATTCCTTTCGGATATGCCACCTCCATCTTTTCAATCAGTTTGTTTCCCAATTTTGCCCAGCAACAAGGCAGAATGGTGCCCCCCCCCCTTTTGGCTGTGATTGAAAACACATTTGCATGATTGCTCTTGTTCATTGTGTTCATTGGCCAGTGTGAGCAAAGTTTTAATCCAGGCGGGTTTCCGAAACTTTTGTCGAAATGCCCGTGAGCAAGTTAAGCTGCTGCTGTCGAAAGACGATCAAATGCAGCAGTTTGTGCCTGTGCACGAAAATAACCTATTTTTCTGGGAGGAAAAACTCAACTGAATTTTATTTGTTTGTCTTGTAGCAATCACAACCAGTTGTACTGATCAACTTGGTAGGCATGTCTATCAGCAGACGCGCAAAGAAGTGTAAAACACTTCCCTGAGAAAAAAGAAGAGGTCTGCCATTCCGGGTAGACTCAAAGTGCCATTCAGAATATTTGGATAATCCAGTTTCCCAAAAGCAGCTCATCTGATCATGACGAGATTCGGCTGGCATGTCTAACATGAGTAGACCTGCAAAAAATATGAAGTACCCAAGGCCGCGAAAAATCGGCATATCTTTTATTTTACTTTGAAGCCCCACCAAGATTGATTTTTATGGTCGAGGATCCACGAGTTTGAGATTTTCCGCTCAATCTAATTTGGTATTCGGCAGATGCGCTTTTTGATGTTTGTCTCTCCGCTGGTGCTGCCTGCCGTGTTGTGGGATACACGGGCTGGCGGCCTCGCCAACGGGCTGAAGGAAACATCAGCTTGGAGGTGCTGTGTCAGGCAACCGGAGGGACAAAGAGGTGCGTGGCAAGGACAAAATGCTGCTTTTGAGGTATGTGATGTGGCAATGGGAGCATCACACTAAGATTTTGTGCAGAGAAGTGGGACAAAATATCAAAATTATCTGCTACAATACAATTTTGATCATCTGGCATCAAATATGGATATTGCTATGAAATATCAAGGTCCTCAAAAGGAATTCTACCGCTGCTTTGATTTGATGTCTTCAAGGGTCATCCTGGTGAGGATTTGCGAAAAATCGGCTCAGAGGACCCCCCCAGAGTTCTTTGAAAATTCAACCCACGAAGCCGGTTTCACTTAATGGCATGGAAGTCGGGCTGTCATGAGTTAACCCACAAAAAAATCCTTAATCTCATACCTGCCATTGTGGCTGGGAGCCCCCCCAAAATGAAACCATCCCACCATGTGTGAAAATTCCACCTCTGTGGCCTGTATCAATTGGCAACTTGACGGTTAGTAATCATGGTTGAGTAGCTAGGACACCCCTCACTCCCCAAAAATTTTAAGAACGCACAGGGTCTTGCATTTTGTTTTGAAAACTCCATTATACTGTACACATTCGTTGTGTATCTCGCCGAATTATTTGCAAATATAGCCGTGAAAGTTTCAATCAGTAAAATGGAATTTGGTAAGCATGAGTAGTCCCCTGAAAAACGTCAAGGTCCGATGAACTAAAAGACACACAAATTATGCCTCGTTGGTTTCCAAAAATGGCCCAAGAGCACTGTCCTGATATATTAAATTGAGCTAAAATGAAACTATATTCACACAGCAAGGGGAAATTTAGCAAATATGTCTATCATGAGTAGACCCACAAAAAATATGAATAACCCATGCCTGAAAAGGCAAGGCAAATCATCAATTTTTGTTTAAAGCCACCAGAAATTGACTGAACTGCACAAAATTTGGGAAAATTCATTTTACCCCAAAAAAATCAAATGTCTCATGACTCGACCCACAAAAAATTCTGAAGAAGCCACCCTTGAAATTACACCAAAAAATTGTGCCATTTCTATTTTAAGACCCCAAAATTTACTTGGTGGTGCCACCCTGATTTAAAAAACAACAACAAAAGATCCGGTGCCGAAAGCCTGTTTGTCTGCGAAAGAAAATCAAATGAAATCTGAAGAATGCATGATCTGATGGTGTTGTTTATTTCGATTTTGGCCGTTTCCAGGGGTTTTACAATGAAACGCAAACGTCTCCTAACTCATTGCTATCGTTATCATTGGAAAATGACAGTCATCACATCGTATCACTTGAGTCGTAGTATTTCCTCGCAAAGTAGAAAAAACATGGACAAGCAAGGGGGCAGGCGCAGTGGCGTTGGAGGCTGCTAAGTGAAAGATCAGGAGCTCTGGAGAGGAAGAGGAGTGGGTGGCAAGCGGTGGTGTATTGTCAGGGAGTAGGTGGAGGAAGCGAGAGCGCTACAGAGGAGGCTCACTTCAGCTTGGAGTTGAGTCACGTCTGCCAAGTTGTAGAGACAGGGGAGGTGGGAGCGAGCGTGTGATGCTAACACACATTTCTATTATGATGTGGTGTCAGTGGTCAGCGCGCCAGGCTTCCTGTTGCCTGGTTACTGCGTGGCGGAACTGTCTGCATTTGGATGTGTCATCTTCCTGCCGGTGGGTGTCTGCACGACTCCGCCATCACCATGTCTGCTGTCGCTAACAAGCGTCAATGTGATGAAAAGGGGAGCTAACGGTGGCAGCAGGCTAAAAGTATAACAGGCCACATAACAATGGTGGGAAGTCACCAAGTACAGATATTCTGTTTCTGTGCTTGAGTAGATTTTTTTTCAGCTATGTGTACTTTCCTGGAGTATTTCTTTTTCTGATGGCTGTTTATTTTTAGTCCCTATATTTGAAACTGATGCGATTGGCCCTGCAACCAATTCAGGGTGTACTGCGCCTACTGCCCGAAGACAACTGGGATAGGATCCAGCGCACCCGCGACCCTCGTAAGGATGAAGCGGATTAGAAAATGGATGGATGGATTATTGAAATAGGATCAGGTCTTAATATGTTTAATTTCATACTTTTTATGTTTAATCTTTGTGCGGTGACACTTTGTAATTCGGGCGTTAAATAAATTAGCCATTCACATGACAGACTGTCTCATGTCATGTAAATTGATTCGTAATTTATTAATCTATAGTAATATTATAATAAGAAACGTATTAACGACGTGCATGTACGATTGTATTGCGAATACATTTTGAGAGCAACTTGCCCAATACTGATGATGACGACGACGTTGTCTTGTGCAGACTATTTCCTGTTTTTTTTTTACTTAATGACAGTTCAGTTTGAAAATAAAATAAAAAATACTTTATTAGTCTTTTTTTCCCTCCCAAGTATCTGTACTTTTAATTAAGTGTGAGTACTACTGCCACCTCAGCGTCGTGGGGCGGCAAATGGGGAGCAGTGGTGGCAGCAGCTGGCGTTTCGGAGCCACAGTTCCCTCCGCACTGGCCCGGGTGCCCCATGTAACCCCCGCTTATCAATCACCTGTGTCTGACAGCCCCAGGCAAGGTACACCACCCCGCCTCCCCCCTCCCCCATTCAGAATGATGGATGATTTAGGACGAAGCGCAAACCTCCCGAGGGCGGTGGCTTCTATAACGCGTGAGGCCTGGCGGACACACGGTTTGGATGTTATCAGACCATTAAAGTGCCGTTATCAGCTGCCAGTGGGACAAGAGATCCGAGGGGCTCGTACCTCATAAAGATGCCCGTGTTTACACCCCGGTGACTGACACGCATGGTAATTACAGCTGGAGTAGGAAAGACGAAAAGATGACGGAAGAAGACAAGTAGAGTGAATGGTGGCGAGCGGATCAACCCAATTATTTTAAAAAAAATATATACACTATATATATATAATACTGTCAATCATGTTTATTGTCATGCCATCCATGCATATTCACAAAACCTCCCCTGTGCTTTCAACACAGCACACCACAAACATAGGAGTGGAACAGAAAGAAGCAAAGAGGCAACCAAATTCATAGCATGACGACAGATGGGCAACACAAAATTGTGAAATTTTTTTGTCATTGTTTGCGGCCCCAACATGTCGGCAAAGCTCGACACCTTTCAATGATACTCATTACTCCAATTGGTTCCAAAATGTCCAAGCCAAAACAAGTTAAAAAACAAATTTGGTAGGCACGTCGATGCATAGACCACCCAAAAAAAGTGCCATAAAGCCATGTCCAAGAAAATGCGGGACATCTGCCATTTTAGCTTGAGGTGGATATTTTAGGGTCATTTCCTGAGGTCTCACAAACACAAGCTGCTTAAGAGATTTTGCCCACTTTTGAACCACACCTACTAGATGATACAGATTTAACCAGTCACTTTAAAAAAAACAAAAAAGCAACAAAAAAAAAAACTCCAGTAACTTTTTCCTTGATCATTGGCATTCCAAGAAAATGTGCAATGATGTTCATAAAGAAGAGCTTCCCCCCCCCTCGAATGTCTATTGATATTTGACATCACAGCTCTTGCGTTCAATGTGAGCACAGCGTGGAGCGTTTTCGAAAGTACAAGTGTCAGTGCAATCATGCTAATAAAACGGAAGGCCTTGACTATAAATGCTTCGGGCTGTGTCTGCATTAGCAAATCGACAATGATGGCCCAGGGTGACTCAATGCATTTGAAAGCCGGCAGAAGTGCCACCGCCGCTCTGATTATGCAAATGAATTTTAATGGATTAATATCCTGCGATGACGATCGCTACTTTTCTCCGATAACGCCTGCCGTGAAACGTGGGATTGAGGAGGTTCTCTCCTCCCCACCGCGCCACAGTGGTAACAAATGGCCGACATCGGCCGGAATGGCGCGACGGCCCTAAAAGAGCAGCCCAGACAAACCGAGCGCCGCTCAACATGTTTACTGCTTCATAAATGAGCCGTCTTTATTTGCAACCTATTAGACGCCTTAGCGACATGATTTAGATGGAGCGAAATTCTCCGACGTAATGAGATCGTCATACAATGGACCGTATGAAATATGGCAGCGCTGCCGTTGCCCAGCGGGAGCTAATTCGGCTTGGGTCCATATGTGCTAATTTAAGCTTTATTGGAGACAGTTTCAGACTTCTTGTTATTTTGTAGCGTAAAAATGTCACATTATGTGGCTTTTGCCTCTTTAATGGATGATACCCCAAAAAATAAATAAATGCAGATGTAAAAAACATTTGAAGCGGGAACACGCCGGGCCGTAAAACGTGTGGAGGATGGATATAATATATATATTTTTTTTCTTTCTTTTTTAACGGGCATCGGCGACAGCAAGGAATGGAGATACAGTAACTGGATTTCACTGAGATTTGGTGGGAGAAAAAAAACATAAGTCAGTGGCAGTCCAAACACACACAGTGATGAAAAACACATTGAAGTGGGCCTCATAAGCAAATAATATGGCGAGAGCAAAGCATATTTAGAATCGAGTAAGCAATCAAAGGATTAAAAAATAAATAAAAATCTGTTGCGTTGCATCGCTAATGTTGACCTAGTGGTATGCCTCCCGGCGTGTTTGTACACGGTCGTGCTAATTACTTACACTATGAATGCGTAGTGATTAGGCATTAGTTTGTTCTATGAGCTATTGGTTTTGGTGATGCCATGCCCGTTTTCAGGGCTTTTGAAAGTACTTCTGTTCAGTACTGGGGGTGGGGGGGGATTGGGACTGATAATTGTGGAACAATGAGAAGTACTAAGCTGCTCACTTTATCTAAGTACAAGTCCAAATATGCACTTCATAATGTACTAGAGTAAAGAAGTAAAATAGCATTTCCCAGCCGAACAATGAAACACACAGTACCAATCAAAAGTTTGGAAAAATTCCTGAAAGTTTTCTTCATAAGTAAAATTGTAGATTAATACTTAAGGACTTAATGGAATTATTTAGTAAACAAAAAAAAGTTGAAATGTAGAGTCATCATAGGTGTGCATTATCAACAGTTGCATTTCTCAACATTTTAATGTGTTTGAGACGTTTGAATTCTAATACTACTTATGGTAGGCATATCGCAAATTTCCTGGTGCCAAGTAAAACTGGTTTTGGAGGCTGGATTTTTTTTTTAAACATACCAAGGCCATTACTGAGACCGCTTTTGAGTTTGAGAGGCTCCCAGAATTTTGGCAATTGCAGTTGTGGTTCAAATTTGGGAGCAATCGGACAAACCGATGTGAGAGGAATTTGTGTCTTGAAGGATACCTTGAAACTCTCAAAATGACCCGGAAACGTCCACATTCCCAAAATTTTCGACTTTTTTGAACCTGGACTTTTGAAACTGGTTGTTTTGCTTTCAATTTAATTAAAAAAACAAAAAGCAGACAAACAAAAAAGACGGCATTGCTTTGCTTCCAGATGATGTTTTTTTAAAAATACAGACATTTTTTTAAAAACCCAATAAGAAGCAGGAGACTCATTGAAATTTACTCCCATTGAAAACATTTTTTTTCTTTGGAATTCAAAACAAAAAGGCAAGAGCAGAAATACATGATTCAAAGGTGCATTTATTTTTTTTTTGTCTCGCTAAACATGTCACAGATGATTGAACAATCATCACGGTAATACAAAGAGTATAAAGAGAACGCAATAAAACGATTCATGGCTCGACTCCGCAGCACTCTTTGGATATTAGCACAAACAAAGCATATTGTTGAAACGCCGCTGTTGCTTTCGCATTTAAACCAAATTCAATCACATTCACCGAGTCCACTTTTAAGTAATCGCAGCTCGTCTTTCCACTTTATTTTCTTGTTATGCCGCCCTTGTTGATTGTCGCCGTAATACACCTCGATATGCAATCTTCGAGGGGGAAAAAAAACATGTCTCCACCATCTGATAGCCACGCGTTGCCAGTCGAGGAGGATAATGAAACGTGGTCTGCCGTGCGAGAACGGGGCAGGGGGTTGGGGGATTGCAAGTGACAAGCGTCTCGTGCATCATGTTTATGTCTCGCATGGTTTGTTAGTTTTTTGTTGTTGTTTTTTTTACCCACCTGTTCTCATCAGCCCTATCCATTGTACAGTGAAACTCCTCTACAATGAAACCTACATGGGCGAAAATACCCCCTTGTGTGAAAAACATTTCATGCATGAAAGCTATTCACACTTTTCTACTCCCCCTACAACGAACAGTCCCCCTGTTCCTTTATATGAGGTACGAGAAAGTACTGAAACATTAAGAGACACATAGAAATGTTTAGAGGAGCCGATCAAATTCACCAATAAAGGTTGGAATGCATTTCAGGTCCATCCTGAATTTCCCCAACAAGCTCAGTACTGTGTCACTATTTGTGAGTAATACAACTCTGACATGACATTTATTTGTGCTGCTCCAACAGGCTATTATTTAAGCAATGACGGGCCTCCGATTGCTCGATTATTATTATTCCGATTCACCGACGAGAAGCACAAATTGCTCGCGCAGCGGCCAAATTGGCAACGTGAGTCAGCAGTCATGGGAAATCGATATCACGTCTCTGTACTGTGATTCCACCAGAAATTGCATCGATAAGATTTCCTTCATCCTTATGGCAGCAGGCGCGCGGTTAGCACATCTCACCTCACTGTTCTGAGACTTGGGTTTGAGATTAATCTAAATTCTGGTCTTTCTCTTTGGAGTTTGCATTCGTTGGCCCATGGTTGTGTGCGTGCGTGTGCGGGTGTGTTTTTCTGAGTACGCTGCCTTTCTCAGATGTTCAAAAGCATTCATGTAAGGTTCAACCAAGACTCGCTGTCGATGCGAATGAGATTGTGAATACTTTGGAGTCAGCAAATCCTCCATGAAGCGTCTCCAGTTGGTCCAGAATGCTGCGGCTTGCCTCTTAACTGGTACTCGTGAGAGGGAGCATAGAACTCCTACCAAGGCATCCCTTCACTGGCTCCCCATTCATTTTAGAGTTCTTTTTAAGAGCCTATGATTTATTTTCAAATCTTGAAATGGCCTCGCTCCAGCTTACCTCTCTGAGCTCCTCTGCAACTACACAACCTACCTGGTGCCTCAGGTCTGCGGACCAAACAGTATTAGAGGTTCCAAGAACTAAGCGGAGGCTTAGAGGGGACCGAGCCTTTTCCGTTGCTGGTTCCTCTCTTTGCAATGAGCTCCCACTGAACATTCGGCAAGGCCCCCTCGCTCTTTAAAACTTGTCTCAAAACCAATTTGTATTCTTTGGCTTTTGACTCGACCTGACTCGAGACTTGATTTTGAGTTTGACTGTTTTTGTTTGTTTTTGTGCTTTGTTGTTTTATTGTTTGGCGGCCCGGTAGTCCAGTGGTTAGCACGTCGGCTTCACAGTGCAGAGGTACCGGGTTCGATTCCAGCTCCGGCCTCCCTGTGTGGAGTTTGCATGTTCTCCCCGGGCCTGCGTGGGTTTTCTCCGGGTGCTCCGGTTTCATCCCACATTCCAAAAATATGCATGGCAGGCTGATTGAACACTCTAAATTGTCCCTAGGTGTGAGTGTGAGTGCGAATGGTTGTTCGTCTCTGTGTGCCCTGTGATTGGCTGGCAACCGATTCAGGGTGTCCCCCGCCTACTGCCCGGAGACAGCTGGGATAGGCTCCAGCACCCCCCGCGACCCTAGTGAGGATCAAGCGGTTAGGAAGATGTTTTATTGTTGTGTATATGCTGTTA
Source organism: Hippocampus zosterae (assembly GCF_025434085.1). NCBI lineage: Eukaryota > Metazoa > Chordata > Actinopteri > Syngnathiformes > Syngnathidae > Hippocampus > Hippocampus zosterae. Next base: position 6,336,724 of record NC_067454.1, on the reverse strand, counting down.
GCTCCATGTACATTGCTTTGTATACAGCGGTCGGTGTTTTAAAGTGCTCCAGAAATACAGTTGAGTTGAGTTGCGGCGCTTATACTTCCCACATACTTTTGCGTAATGACAAGGTAGGGTCAAGAGAAATGACAGACGAAAGTCAACCATGTCAAGTGAATGCTCAAGTTCAGAAGAAATTCAAAGTTGGAATATATGGAGTTGAATCGATGACATCCAATCGCAGGTCAAGCCTACATTTGTAGCAGACTTTCCGTGGAGGGTTTCGTTCTCGGGGGCCGGCCCTAACGTGCGGCGTTGACGTCTCGCAGATGAGTCAATTGCAGCATGGTGGCAATGCCTCATTGCCCCGGCCTCATATCTCATCCCAACCAGGCACTTCGCTGCTGTTTTTCCCTCTGTTAGCTTTCTCATTACCTTGCCGACACTTCCAGGGAAATAACGCGGAGCTCTTCTATTATGGAAAAAAAAAATTGTGCTCTCCCCCTCATCTGGCTCTATCTGTGCGCCAGGCCACTGTACCTGCACGATCACACAATGGGCCGCCTTCCACCTTCCAACCCCAGAGTCACTCGGCCCCCTTAAATAGGCTATTTTCTCCTCTAATGTTGTTTCCCCCTCTTCTCCTTTTGTATTGATTGGACAAGCTCGCGGGATCAATAGATGCTGTAGATCAGAGTGTTTGCTGCGCAGGCGGGCGACCATCTCCCACTATTCAACCTGGCCGCAACCCCCAACCCCACCCCCACCCCATAAAGCATTCTCATTTCTGGCGGCTGAGGTTATGAAATAAGGGGCTGATAAAAGTGGACGGTGAGGCTTGTTTGTTTTGACCGATGAATAGGTCAACCGCCGTGGCGTGCGAGATCGCCGTCCGCGGCAACTTGCGAGGAGGTGCATGGGGGGGGTCTCACATCATTGTGGAGCAAATTACCTGGAATCTATGGTCTGTGTATTGCGCTCACAAATCTTGAAAGTTGTTGGTGCCACGCTGCCGCCAAAAAGAGAAGGGCATGGAAGATTGTCTACTAATGGACCCTCAAAGCTGCCGCCTCTCCCGTGCCGACGGCTTGCCAATTCATTTGTCACTGTCCTCAGCACTTTAAGCAAATGGTTTTAATCCATGTCGTTTGTAACTTGCTTTTCCGACCTGCGTTCTGGGCCAACTTTTTGAAACGAGGCTAAAATTGGAGCCCGTATCGGAAGGGCCCCGAGATTTTCTCCTCCTGTGATGGAAGATAGATTTTTGTCAAGGCCTTTTTTTTTTTTTTTTAACAGCCTACGTAGTTCAAAACATGCCCCCTCCCTTATGAAAAAGTAGAAATATGAAGAAGTATACTTAAGTAAAAATGAAGTTTACTTTTTCAAACGAAATTGGAACAAATTAAGTTTCAAAAGTATGCTACAAGTATCTGTTGGTATATTTGTCATATCTGTCCACTGTCGTAACCGCTAACCCTGAAAGGGTTAAGAAAACTTCTGTCAAGTTGATGAAGACATAGTATTCAAAAAGTACACTTTAAAGTATACCGCTTCCAATTATGTATACAAAATATGACTTAGAGTATACTGGAATAATCAACTTTTTGCTTATGGCTCACATGCACGGCTCGCAACTAAAGACATTGCTGCAAATAGAAAGGAACTAGTTGACAAAAAAAAAATGTCTGTATTCTCAAGCAGACTTTTCAGACCTAAAGCGATGACTTTTCAAAATGGCATCCAATAGCTTTAATTCCCCCGAAGAAACGGATAACATGAGCAGAATCAATTTCACACATAAACAGACAACAGACATATCGCCGCCTTTGGGGCGGAATCCTCGCGTATCCAAAAGGTTCACTTTGCAAAAAATGTTAATGATGAGGCATTAACATTGTATGGAGTGGTCAATCATTTGTCCAAATAACACACCAACATGGGGGCAAATTAGGTTTTCATTCGACGGTGACGATATGGAGCAGCTGAGTCATGCAGTTTAACGGCTCATTCGATGATGTTAAATTGTTGTGCTTCTGTAACACCTGAATTTCCCCGCTGGGTGTTCTGAAACGATTATCTTATTTTATCATTTCTTATTATCCAGAAAGAAAACACATTTATCTGTATTATTTCTGTGGAGGTTGATTAAGTTAATGCTTGGCATTTAGGTCTCGTAATTTGCTGAACTTCTCTCTGGAATTTGCCCATAATGGATGACGGATAGTAAATGGCAAAGAATTTAATGTTGGTGTCAAATTTTGATGATCGTTTGAAGGAGTGACCATGAAAATTGCTGCGCAAGGGGCCCTTTATTGCTGCATGCAGTTTTAGTTTTGTGTCAAAGATCAACAAAAAAATTCTTGTCATGTGTCCATCATAAAATTGTGGACGCACAAAAAAAGTCTCAAGGAGCCTTGCAGGAAATTGAACAGGAAGTTTGACATTTTGGTAGGAAACATTAATTTTGGGCACATTTTGGGCTTTCAAAGCAGGGTTGCTCTGCAGATTTGATGGAAACGCATTTAATTTATGATATTCATTGTCACTGCAGGGAAAGAGACGTTGCTTTTTGCCAAACCGCGGAACATGTACTTAGCTTGGCGCCGTATTTGGCAGTGTCAAAGTTTGATGATCAACCACGGTAAATGAGACTTGAATCGAAGTTACTGTCTGGCAAAAAATGCTGCAGAGGAGCTTCCGGCGTATTCGTCTCTTCAATTCTATTTGAAGTGGAGTTCAATTTCTAGGGAGTGCATTTGCCGTAAAGAATGAACTAATGCGGAATGCCCTGTTGCCTTCATTTGGTCCACTGGTTCATTTATTGGAAATTTAAATGTACACTATATAATTCATGACGCACCTCTAATATTTAATTTACACTCCTAAGAGTGTTTGTTTGCTGTGCAATTGGTCTTTTTTTAAAAAATGTGTTCACTGCTAATGCGGCTAGCGCTAATCTGCCACAAAAAAGAACTGAAGATGTGTGTCCCAACAAAAAGCCTTAAAGTCTTCTTTTTTTTCCCCCTCCACATCCCCGCATCTGCCGGAGGCTATCTGGGAAGCGGGAGTCGACAGTGCCGCTTAGAGAGAGTTCACACAGGGAAGCAGCGATGGCCTCTACATGGCAGGGAGTCATTCATTATCAATGAGAGCTCGCGTTTCTCTCTGCAGCCGGTGGCTTTGCTCTTATACTGTACAGCTGAGACTCGAGGACCTCCGTTTGTACCTTTCATACTTGATTTGAGGCCATATTCACACAGAATAAGAGTAACGGATTAAACTGGAGCGGGTTTGTGTCTGCATAAAACGGAGAAAAGCATATGGCACATTTAAGGGGCGTATTCTCCCGTTCACGCTAAAAGTCAGAGAGTTGATCAGCTTGCCAAGCAATGCATTGTGAGCGTTGGTGTTGTCGTTCTCGATATGGGTCTTGGTCGCGAGACCGGTCTCAAGACCACTTTTAAAGGGTCTCGGTCTGGTCTTGGATTTAAGTCATTTTGTCTTGGTCTCAGAAAGGGTGGACTTTGGATTTTTGATCAAAACCACATTTTCACCCCCATAATGCTCCCATTTCAAAGTCCCGAGTTCACGTCACATCTTTTTCCATTTGTTCCATTCCATTTGCCAAATATGTGTAGACGGTGTGAAGAAAAAAAATGTAAGAGATGATTTAAAAAAAATATATATATATATATATATATATGTATATATATGTATATATATGTATATATGTATATATATATATATATATATATATATATGTATATATATATATGTATATATATGTATATATATATATATGTATATATATATATATATGTATATATATATATGTATATATATTTTGGATACATGCAGTGTTGGTCTTGTATCTGTCTCGGTAGGCTCCAGTTTCGATAGCGTCTCGGTCTGCTGTGATCTGGACTATAACACGAGCGCGTGCGGCACTGTCACGTTCTGCCCGAGGCGATGAACAGATCGCCTCGTACAGAACAAAATAAAGGGGTGGATTCCCAGTAAAGCAGACACGGAAAGATCTTGTTAGAAAAACAAAAGAGTCTTTAATGACTAACAGAAAGAGCCCGACAGGGAAACGGTAACAAAAAGCGCTGGTCAAATAAGGACCAGGAAATAAGGAAACAACCGAAAACGCTCGCTGAAAAAAACAAAGTGCGAGGAAGTACTGTTTAGGTAATATATATGTATACAATTTAGAGACTAACGCGAATACCAAGAGTGATGGCCGCAAGGCAAGAAGGCAACGAGTAGTCTACAATCGAGGAAATAGCGTGAGAGAACAATGGCATGGCATGGAATTCTCTGGCAGTGAGTGGACTGCCGGAGCCTCTTAATAAAGGCAGATAATCAGCCCGAAATTACGGACAGGTGTGCAGTTGGCGGAGGGAAAAGCCCGCCACCTGCTGGCGGGCACGGCACGTGACAGGCACATCAAATACAAAAAAAATAAAATCTATACCTCACGCCCCATTATGACGATGACTATCATTTGTGATCGACGTTTCAATTCCAAGCCCCATCGGCATGTGGAAAGGCTCCCCGCAGGTGAAGAAGAAGTCTCATGTCGACCTTCAGCCGACATTGTAATGTAGTCGGGACACATGTTACAGCCATTGGGCAGTCAATGTGCATATATCGGGCCAGGTGTGTCGCACCAATCGGCCAAATCGTCCGGTGCCATTCATCCCCTCGCTGTCAGCGGCTGTGAAAAGACTCAAAATGTGTGATAACATGTTTCCTCTTCGAAAGGTGCTCAACCATAAAATAGCCCCTGGAGAGAAGCTTGTAAAAGATTCTCAAGTATCTTCAAGTGTATTTACTTCTCGGTAAGAAAACCTTTCTCAGAGGACTATGCAGCTGCCGCAGGAAGTAGAGACTGTCGAATATATAATACAGCGGCGGGGTAAAGTTCCACTTTTGGACGCTTGTCCTTTTGAGAGAGAGAGAGAACAGTGCCAGATTGGCCAGATCGTAGTGGAACTTGGGAGCCACTCCGCGACATCCGACGAAAGCTGAATGTGAAGCAGGGTAAGGGGGGGGGAGGGGCTTGCCGGGGTCCAAGCGGGACAAAACGTTATTATTTGTGACACGACACAGAATGGTTCATTTATTGCGCTGACCAGCGTACAACGGGAGCCCTCCTAATGAGCCCTCATCCATCTTTCAGGCCTGGCAAACGACAACACCCACGCTCCGCTCGAAAGGCGCCAAACCGCACCTCGCTCCATTTTTAAATGACCTGCGAAATGGGCCATCAGCCCTTGCCGTCACCCCTGTGCCGTAGAGTGCCTCGTCAGCGAATAAATCCGGAAGGACAGAGAGTGATGTGAGGAGAACAGGTGGAGTCGATGGAAAGACGCGCTACGATGGTCGTTGACTGCGAAAGGAAAATGTCAAGTCGAAGGGGAGATCTCTATCGGTGTGAAAAGTCAAACGGAATGAAGAACAAAGCGGCTTTTTTTTCACACGTCGCCGTCTTCAGACTAGACTAACTCCAGGGGGCATGTTCTCGACTGAAGAAATCCTGTTAGCCATGCAAAATATCTGCATGAATACTTCAATATTTCATCAAGGCCTCGCAGCGTTGATGAGGTCCCGCTTTCCCGTTCGTCGTCTACTTGCCGCGGTCCTTGTGTTTTGCCCCCCCCCCTTCCCCACCCATGACTAATCTCTCTCATTCCACATTGATGGTGAGCTAGCCTGTCCCGAATCTTATGCATGCTCCGTCCACGCACAATGACAACAAATTTTAGCTTCTTTTTTTTTTGTTGTAGACATGCCATATGTGAGGCCGGATTCGAGGTCTGAATGAAAAACAAAAAAATCGATTGGAGGCGTGTCCAAATCAGTTTTGGGGGAGGGCCTTCAGATCAGAATGACAGTCTTGCTGTGTCACTTGCAATGTTTTTGTGGGTCTACACCAGGGGTGGGCAAACTTTTTGGCCCGGGGGCCGCATTGACTTTTAAAATTTGACAGAAGGGCCATGTCAGCACGAGCTATGGTACATAAAAAAAAAAAAACTGCATTTGTTGACAGTCCATATCAAACATCGACAGAACAAAAGCATGAAAGTACGGTCTTCATATACTTTTTTTAAATGACAAAAGTGTTGTTGATGACCTATTTTAGCCTGTGCATCGCTGCAGATGGGTTATGATCAGACCAGTAGAAGTAGAGCGATACAGAGGTACTAGGTGGTCGAAAAGATTGCCCTGCCCCCCCCCCCGTGTTCTGCAACTTCAAGACGATGCGCCACATGGCGGTGAAATGCCTGTCATTACAAGTCCAATTGAAATGTATGCACTCATTCACATCGAACCTTAATTGTGGACCAACCTTCGGCGGGCCGGATTAAATAGACCAATGGGCCGGATTCGGCCCGCGGTCCGTAGTTTGCCCACCTCTGGACACACAAGACATGCCAACCAAATGCCTAATTTTCAGCGCCCAACATGCTTGGGCCCGAATTCTAGTTTAACTTTACTTTAGAGCAGCTCAGACTGTTCTTTTTTTAGGACTGTATATGAATCAAACACAATCACAAACATGTGCAACACAAGTCTTGACATCAGGCGCCACTGAAAAAAAAACACAAGCGGAACAAGAAGGCATTGACTGATTCCTGCTGCGCTGTAGAGTTCAAAACCCCGCCCCTGGCTCCCCACAGAGTCTGCATGCACGCAAAAAGTTGAGCTGTGTTACATGCCAATGCAATCAAAAAAAAAAAAAAACTTTCCATCGACAAGATGTAATACAAAAGTGGCGGAGGGCTGGTGCGAAACAGGTGCACAATCTACGCAAAGCAATCACCGCATAATCACAGCATTCACATGCACTCTAGCGCAATTAGATGCATGCGAGATTGGGGCTGGCATTAAAACGAGACCCACTATGCGCATACCTGATTTTGCTTTCTGCTCCCTTTTGGCTGGCAAAGTTTGCTAATTGCAACCTGTGCTTGACTGTTTCATTGTTACATATCTTGTTTCACTCGCTGCGTGGTGAAGACCTAGATTCTAACCGATGAGCGCCACCGCTGATTTTTAGATCTGTGCAGCTGTTTGATGCTCCTTTTAAGGGAGTTCATTCCAGTTCCAATGTCTGGCCGAGATAAAAGTATGGATACGTTTCTCCCGGTCTGCTTGGAGCATGTTACTCTTAAGTCTGGATAGGTGAAACGTTGAAAAGCAAAATTTCACATTGAAGCAATTAAATATGGGAATTCTAACTTTTTTGGGGGGTTTGTTTTTGATTTTTTTTGCTTTTCTTGAGCTTTGTGACTGTGTTTTCGCAAGCTATTGCAAAAATGAATCAGAATCGGAATCATCTTTATTGGTCAAGTATGTAGAAAACACAAGGAATTTGTCTCCGGTATAACGCGCTGCATTATAGTATCATCGTAAACATGACAAATAGGTATGGAAATAGGTACGTCAGTGACTGTTAATGGCTAGAGGGAAGAAGCTGTTTAAGTGTCTACTGGATTTGGTACGCATGGATCTGTAGCGCCTGCCTGAGGGGAGTAGCTGGAAAAGGTGGTGGGCAGGATCCAGGAGGATTTTCCCAGCCCTTGTCTTCATTCTTGCAGTGTGCAAGTCCTCAAGAGTGGGTAGGGCGGTGCCAATGATTTTTTCCGCCGTCCTAACTGTCCGTTGAAGTCGGATTTTGTCCTTTTTTTGTGGCGGCCACAAAGCATACCGTGATGGAAGAACACAGGATTGATTCGATGACTGCCGTGTAGAACTGTCGTCGCACCTCCTGTGGCAGGCCATGCTTCCTCAGGAAGTACATCCTCTGCTGGGCCCTTTTCAGGATGGAGATGGCATTGACTTCCCACTTCATGTCCTGGGATACTGTGATTCCCAGGAACTTGAAGGTCTCGACGGTTGACACAGGGCAGTTGGATAGTGTGAGGGGCAACTGTGGAGAAGAATGTTTCCTGAAGTCCATGATCATCTCTACAGTCTTGAGCGTGTTCAGCCCGAGGTTGTGTCGGCTGCTCCACTTGTCGCCGTCTTTGATGAGACCGATGACCGTGGTGTCGTCTGCGAACTTTATGAGTTTGATAGCTGGATTTTTTGAGGTGCAATCGTTTGTATAGAACCCTGGAATCTACATTGAGGTACACCTGGTTGGAATACTAATTAGAACATTAAAAAACCCCAAACCTAATTCGACAGTTTTTAACCAAAAATTTAAAAGTTGTTGAATTTAGCAGTATTTTATGGGCCTCTAATCACTAAGAATGTCCAATTAGATCATTTTTTATTGAGGCAAATGGCCCGCCGCTGCAAAATGTTAACTAAGAGGTGAAGGAGCATTTAATGGAGAATAAACAAGCCATGAATCACGGCACTTCCTTGCAGTTTCCTCATACCAATAATGTATCCAACAGTCGGAATAGCTGCTCTCTCCCTATGGAAAATATTTTTCGAGGTTGCACTTTGCCAAGCTTTTGAAAAATCCTTCATCGACGCTTTACAGCTCACGATGACTTATTCTCAATTCGGTGGGCCAAACAAACTTTTTCATTGTAATATCAAAGTGAGGATGAGTTAAAAAAAAAACGGCTCTCCGATAATCTTCACTCGAAGCTAAAGAGTCCACTCCACCAAGCGCAAAAGGAAAGGATTGTCTTTGATTTAGTTGCGTTTGTTTGATGTTGTTTTCTGTTCGCCACTTTTTTTTTGGTTTCTATTTAGAAAAGAGGACTGCTATTCGTTGGCTACCGGTCTAGTGTGTAGCCCCGCCCCCCCTCAGCCCCTTCTTCACCGAAGCCAGCTGAAATAATTTCCTGCTCAGCTATGATGACAAGGGCTAGAGAAAATGGCTGGATGGAAACAGGAACGGACTTGATGACAGCAGCTATTTTTTGGGGGGCGTTTCTCACACTCAAGAATGCTAAAAAGCAAACCTTATTCGATGCAACGCCGGGCGTCGTCGGAGGGGTATGAAGTCTACTGACCCCTATGGAAATGTCAAAATATCAATTTATGGAATGAAAAGATGAGCCCAAGATAAATGAGTTAAAAACTTTTTCCACCATTAATGTGACCGACAGCACATCAATTTAAAAAGTGAATCTGCTACCATTGAAAGCGACACTGTGCGTCTCAATTACTTTCGGTTCAAGACACGGCTACAAAAGATTTTACAAGGCATTCGATCTACCACGAAACACGATGAAGACTGTCATCAACAAGTGGAGGAAAATATGCCACATTACCAACAACTGGATGTTAATTTGAAATGTGGAGGGGGGGTAGGGGGGGGGACAAGAAGTTATCCAAGTGGCCCTCAGATATGAAAACACTTTTCGAGGTGAATTGATTACAGAGAGGGTAATTTATATTTTGAAATAATTGACAAATGAAGGAAAAAAAATCGTTTTAAAAGTGCTGCAGCACCATTAGTGGTCCATCTATGCACGTGCCTGACAATTGGGAATCCTCCAACTCCCATCAGCAAGCCCCCTTGATCTACTTGCATGAGGGCGAATATGTTTGATTTAGTTATGAGACAGTAACCATCTTACACCTTTATGCTGCATGTCTACATGTGTACTGTATGCATACATGTTGAATGTTATGTCAAGCATTGACTTTTTTTACATTGACTGTGACAGTCTGTACAAATAACTTTTTTAATAACTTGTAGTCAAATCTTTTTTTTTTCTGAAGTAACCATCAAGCATGAAATTAAAACAAAAAAAAAAAAACAAGTCACTCTTTTGCTGCCCCCCCCCCCCCCCCCCCCTCCAGAAAAAGTGTCTGTAAGTTAACCTCTTCTAAATTTTTGCTGGATTCCGACCTCAGGGTATTTCTCTAACATGGTACCGACAGTGGGTGAATAATCTCCACTCTCAAGTGACGACGCAAGACCCCCCATCACATCAATAGACAAAAGCAAAGCAGACTTGGAGTGTTACCTCGGACCGGTGTTGGCTTCTGATAAGCGCCACATGGAGGGCTAAGTTGTTGATGTGGAATAATTGCCTCGGGGATGCGTTTTGTGCATGTGCCACAGCAGTTGTCATGGTAATGATATTTGCATGAGACAGAGACACCCCCTCAAAACAAATTCATTCTAACCAGAGTATAACGAACGGATCTGAAGGGGTACGGTAATTCTTCATCCTTAGTGTATTTGGACAGAAGAATGTCAGAGGAGTTTTAGGAAGATGCCTGGAAAGTGTTATACGGCGGCAACAATTGGACGCAAGAATGAATTATTTCCATGTCTATGCCGTAAATTGCATTGAAGTCCGAAGCAAATGGACATTGACTGGCGTCTTGGAATGAATCGCTGTTGTCATTAATACAATACAATACAATAAGGCATGAAAGCAATGTCTTGCATAGAGTAGAAGTGAAAGGTGCAGAAATGTGAAGAAGCATCAAACCAATCCGGGCTAATGGCCTCGTATGAGGAAATCTTCATCATCTTGGACAGGAAGGCACGGTCAAGGGCTCTTTGCCATCCTTTTACGAGCCGCTCTGCACTTATTGTGCTAGCAGCAAACCAGCGGTGACCAGACGGCGAATTATCCAACCTCAAAATGTCCAAATTAGCGTTAACGTGATTAAAGGAGACCATTAATATTGAACTATAACGGCGCCTCCAGGCCTTTAACATCCCACCCCCCCTTCACTTTCAGTTCTACCAGACTCTTTTTTTTTTTTCCCAACATGGCAAAGTGCTCCGTGGTTAGCACAAAGATGCTGAACTGCAGTTTTTTGGCTGAGCATTAGTGGTTTGGGGAAGAAGGAGCATTAGTTATATTCAATTATCAGATCGGAAAACTGATAGAGGATGACTTAAAAAAAAAAATCAATGTGCTTTATGCAGCACCGCCTCGGGTAAACATAATGCTTTAAGGGTGTGGTGTGCTATTGTGGCCATAAATTGCCAGAAGTGGCAATAGTACTCGGATTCGAGTCAAAGTCCAGATATCTGTGTTCAAAAAAATGGTACAAGTACTGTTTCAAAGTAAAAAAGTACAAACTGAAATTGGCTTCAGAACAAAGGGAAAAAAGAAAAGGTCCGTTTTCTGTTAGTTACACTGGTCAACGACAAATTTTAATCAGAGATGGCTTTTATGTCAAAATAAATCTTTGAGACTGTTGTTTTTTTTCTACCACATTAGGCTTTTGAGATATTTTTTATTTTTTGACATATAACAGCTTTTACCATGCAAAAAAAAATCACCCGTTGATGAACGTAAGCCTTAATTCAGAAATGTTACTAAATACAGTATGGCATTGTCTGCTGGTCAGGCAGCATCTCAGCCCGGGACAGAAAGAGACTGGAGCGACTGGTCAGGAAGGCCAGTTCTGTCCTGGGTTGCTCCCTTGACACTCTGGAGGAGGTGGGCAACAGAAGGATGCTAACTAAGCTAAAAGCTATGATGGCCAGTCCCTCCCAGCCCCTCCAGCCCGCCCTGACAGCATTTGGTAGCTCCTTCAGCCAGAGACTGTTACACCCGCGCTGCAAGAAGGAGAGATACCTTCGCTCGTTCCTACCGACTGCTGTCAGGCTGATGAATAAAAAATAACAATCATAATAATAATTAAATGATGTGAAGTAAAATTGTAAATAGTACTGCGATTTATCCATTTTGTGTTCATATTGCATTTAATTGAAAGATGTTTGTTGTTTTTTTTTCTCTTTCTCCTTTCTTCTTTCTACATACATTCTTGCTGCTGGAGGCTGTAAATTTCCCCAGTGTGGGACGAATAAAGGATATCTTTTCTTATATTATTGTATTACATATTACACAATTATAGTATTTTTATTCGGAAAACCTGATATGCTCCAGAAAAAACTGAAGGGGCAGAATCGGCACCCAAAAAAAGTCATCTAGAAGTTAATTTACATATCTGATTTAAAAAAAAAATGCTATAACAATTATGTTTTGATAATACAGAGACGAAAAACAAAGAATGGCTTCAACTGTGCTGCTCGCAAAATTCTGGCAGGATAAGCAGGACTAACCCGACAAAAGGTCCTGCATGAGAAAAACAGAATACATCACAAGAAAATTAGAACCACTGAAAAAAATACCCCTTACCTATGGCGGTATTTGTTTTTTCAGATTAGGCTGAGAATTTTTGAATGCCAGATGATGGTTGAATCTGCCACGAGACGATGCATTCGCCAGAAATCAGAAATTTTTTTTTTGACATAGTTTCTTGCTTGAACCATTTGCATGCTACCAATCGTAGTTGACTTAAATAAACTCTGTCACATTTTTAAATTGCGTCATCATGCGAGGAGGCAGAAAGATGGATGAATAAGATAAAATCACCTTTATTTGTCCCACACTGGGGAAATTTGCACTCTACAGCAGCAAAATTGTTGGGGGGGGGGAGAAAAAATAAGTGTTTCATCGAAGAGCTTGATAGAAACGAGGGATGGAGAAGAATAGGCGAAAGCCCAATTGAGGTTCCGCCGGCAGAAAATAGAATGACTCTCCGATCAATTGTACATTGGATGACCCCCAGTCGAGCGACGGTGTGGAGGAGGGGGGGGGGGGCTCCCTCTGCGGGGGCCCGCCAATGCAGGGGTCATAATAGGCCAATACATTAGATAAATGTCATTTACTGCTCTGGAAACCTGGCAGGGGGTCGCCGGCTTTGTATTTATAGGCCTCTTTTGCACCTCCCGCAGTTCCCCGTTTGTCCGTCCGTCTCCGCCTCGATGATTCCCGTGCCAATGCTCGCCGTAGGATGTGCACAGATCAAAACGAGTCAAGGTTACGCGTTCACAGCTGTCAGATACAATTACGGCAGGCTTAATTGATTTATGATCGCTTACCAATTAACGATCGGGCAAGTGGGCAAGGGGGAGGGGAGGCAGGAATTGATAAAAGGCTTGAAAGAAGCTGATTAGCTCATTTGAACAATTAGCCGTCAGCGTTAATTGTTTGACGGCGGATTTTGTACACGTCGATGGCGTAGACAGCCTATGAGTCATTTTTTGGGTGAATCATTTATTGAAGATGTGTTGAACTATTGAGAAAACTAAAGTGCAGTTTCCACGGCAACCCTTTTACGGCGGCACAGATAATCCCTGCCTCGTCGCGGTTTGCTATTTACAAATTCAACTCTTTGCTTTGTTTGCTCATCTTTTTGCTTCAAAAAAAAAAAAAAGTAGTGTAGTGTGCCAAAATGCCACAAGTTGGCATCCATATCACAATTCGGCTTCCTTGTGTGCTCCCAGTGTTTTTCCATTCGTCTCTCCACTGTGCCACTCTGCCAGTCAAGCCACACCCACCTAATTAGCTACTAGCCATTCATTCATTCATCTTCCTAACCGCTTGATCCTCACCAGGGTCACGGGGGGTGCTGGAGCCTATCCCAGCTGTCTCCCGGCAGTAGGCGGGGGACACCCGGAATCGGTTGCCAGCCAATTGCAGGGCACACAGAGACGAACAACCATTCGCACTCACACTCACACCTAGGGACAATTTTAGAGTGTTCAATCAGCCTGCCATGCATATTTTTGGAATGTGGGAGGAAACCGGAGCACCCGGAGAAAACCCACACAGGCCCGGGGAGAACATGCAAACTCCACACAGGGAGGCCGGAGCTGGAATCGAACCCGGTACCTCTGCACTGTGAAGCCGACGTGCTAACCACTGGACTACCGGGCCGCAGCTACTAGCCAATAAATACAAATAAACTTTGTGGTTTTCTTGGATTCACCCCAGCATTCTCTCCCCGACTGAAAGTTCTACCTTGGCCCTTCCCGCTGTCCCCGTGGTTGTTTGTTGTGATGCAACAATATTGCAGGGTTAGTCGTTTTGTGGATCTAGCCAGGCCCAGCCAGGGACGTTTCCCCAAGTCAACAGAGATCCCAACTCTGCACTTGTTACTGAAGTGTTTTTCTGTCATATCCGGGCATTAAAAGTCATTACCAACGAGCGCGGTGTTGTGGTTGACGTACAAATGGATTCTACTGTCAATCATGACTGCCAAAGCTGAATTCGAAAGTGGTAGTTGGTGTCAATGAAGACCAATAGAGTGTTAAATCTCTTGGCTTCCACTGAGCCCTGAAGTTTTTATCTGTGAAACTCGGACAATGCATTCTTCTACCTGGTCTGGCTACTATCTGTGTGAGCAAAAAAAAAAGGAAGGATGGCCTTTGAGTTGTAAATGAAATTCACGCCGAACTTCGCTGCGTCAGCTCTTTTGTGCGTTTAATTCATTTGATTTGGTTTGCAGTGTCACAAGCGCAAGGACGTTTTCATTTAGCGGAGTCCCTCGATCCGTTTCGACTTTCCCTTTTCATCCTGATGCCTTTTGTGAGTTTTTTTTGTTGTTGTTGTTGTCACCAAACGAGATTTGAAGATCCGTCGCGAGGAAGACGGCTCATCTCCTCCCGCGCGCTCTTTATCGCCAATCGGATGATGAATAATTAATTTTTTAGGCGGATGGTGAGGTGGGGGTGAGGGTGGGGGGCCTCGAGGCAAGGCTCGCCATATTGTCTGGGAGAGGGAGACCGCTGTCGTGTCGCACGACGCCATCCCGCGGGAGCGATCGCTGCACAAAAGCGTTAGAGCGGCGGAAGAGGGGGGGGGGGGGAGAGGCCCCCGACTCGCCGCCGCAACAACAAACGGCGATGGACTAATGCGCAGGGGAGAAGACACGAGGGAAGGTTGCAGGTAATGGCTCTTTTGCGAGCTCTATTCATTAAACAGAGTGTCTGAACAATAGAGGCGTACGTAATGCATCTGCTTTAAACATGCTGCATTATGTATGAGTCGAAAAAACAGCTTTATATGAGGAGCGGGTTAAAGTCTTAAAGGTTGCCGAGGGACTGGGCTGGGGATGGGGCTGTTGGATTCAAATCATGATGGGAGCCTGATAAAAGCCATAGTAAGTAGAACAAAAGACAATAAATACATTAGCTAGCTAAACGATCTGCATTCCAAAAAAAGGGCGTGTCCAAATACAGGTTGACGCTACGGTAATGCTGAGCGAGAAGAGCACGGTGAGGTGACATCAGTGATTTATGTTTCCAATGGCTGTCCAGATCTCATGAAATTGGTTCCAAGTAATGTTTTGAAAAACGTATTTGTCATGCCGGCAGGAGGCGAAACGAGCGGCGGCTTGAATGGGCCTCGTGAGACGTGACCTTTTTAATGCAAAATGCTTAAATATGAACAAGTAAATTTTGGAATGCGTTGTCGTCTCCATCGATACAGGACGCCTGCTTCTGATTGGCGCTCAAATTGCTGAGATGGAGCTCGGCAAAAAAGTGTAAGGACCTGTAACTTAAACAAAATGGCCGATTCACACCAAAATGATGGGCGGCCCGGTAGTCCAGTGGTTAGCACGTGGGCTTCACAGTGCAGAGGTACCGGGTTCGATTCCAGCTCCGGCCTCCCTGTGTGGAGTTTGCGTGTTCTCCCCGGGCCTGCGTGGGTTTTCTCCGGGTGCTCCGGTTTTCTCCCACATTCCAAAAACGTGCGTGGCAGGCTCATTGAACACTCTAAATTGTCCCTAGGTGAGTGTGAGTGCGAATGGTTGTTTGTTTCTGTGTGCCCTGCGATTGGCTGGCAACCGATTCAGGGTGTCCCCCGCCTACTGCCCGAAGACAGCTGGGATAGGCTCCAGCACCCCCCCGCGACCCTAGTGAGGATCAAGCGGCTCGGAAGATGACACCAAAATGATCAACTTCCAGTCTGCCCCCCCCCCCCCCCCGCACATTCTGTTACAATATGATCGACGTCTCTCGCCAATTTCTCAATCAATGAAACTGGCGATTTATTTAACAGGCCTTTTTTTTCCATGGTGCATGATCTTCAAAGTTTGCCAAACTCCACCCACCTTAGATGACGTTTGGATAAAAGCCTGGGAAATACAACGTGATCCACCTGTCCACCAAAGGCATGGGTCTTTGAAACATTTTCGTGCGCCCTGACGCGTCCACTACATTTTGTGTTAGACGAAACTGGAGGTCAGAATATTTTGGGATTTTTCATCATAGTTAATTTTGTTGTTGTTTTGATTAGTTTTAATGCGTATTTTTAATTTTTTTTTATTTATGCTTCATTTTAGTTTAGTTAGGTCGTTTTTTTTTTGTGCAACGTTTAAAATAAATAAAGTACAATTCTCAAACATCTGTTTGTCCTTCCTTCCTCTGTAGCGATGGCCGTTCAGCAATACCAAAATGTTGGTAAAGAAATCCCCCACATGATGAGTAAAAACCGCTTGCGTGCAATCAGAGCAGCCTCGTCAGTCACAACATGGCTACCCTTGGCGGCCAACGTCTTACCGAGGCTTTTTTTTTCCCAAGCGGCTGGACTAACCACCCCGCCATTGTTGACCTGGATGAGTCACACCGCCACTGTTACAAGTGTGCGCACTTGTGGACAATTTTCTCCTCGGAGGCGCACACGCGTGCATGCACACAGACGCTGGTGCCGTTTGCTTTCATGCAAGAGGAGATGGCAAAAATGGCTGACGGGGCAGAGGAACATGATAGACACGATGACTTCTTTTTCACACATTTTTTATGAGTTCCACCATATGACAAAAATGCGGTTGGAATTATTGACAAAATATATGCATGTGCACAAAACACGTGCTCTTCATATATTTCAGTTTTTTGCAAATACATTTTTCACTGCATGTATAAAAGAGACACTATTACATATTGACAACAAACGGTTTGAAGTAAACAACATAACCACATATTGTATTTTTTTTTTTCAGTGCAAAGAGCACTTGCATAAAAATGACCATTGAAGGACAGCACAAAACTGCTGAACAAAAAAAACAACATTGTTTTGTTTATTTTTCCACAAAACTAGCTTACTCAAAATGTTAATATTAGTAAGGCACTATGTTAGTCTTGCATATCATTACATATCCGCCAAACATATTAGTTTAACTCATGTTGTAGTTTCCGGCCAAATGAGACCATTTGTATGTTTTGGATTTCCCCCCCCACACACTTTTTCAAATCCTCCCCAATTTCCCCATGTTTCATGGAAAACCTATAATGAATGTTTACCAATTTTCTTTGAAGAATTGTTTGTGTAAAAATAAAAAAAATTAATCCCCCAATTTATGTATACACAATTCTCTGAATAATCTGAAGTGCGAGGAGAAATCTGATGATCAATCGTCCATTCTGGTGCATATAATAAGAATAGATTATTATTATTATTACTTTGCTTGGGTGTATGGTGTAGTCTGTGTCTGGATAAATATTTGTATATTATTTATTACTATTTAATAATATTATTTAATAATATATATTATTATATATTTATAATAATAATAATATTTATAATATTATTTAATCAGGATTTGTACATTTAATATTCCATATTTAGAGATTATTATTATTTTTTCCACAGCATTTTGTTTCCGCACTGTGACCGCACACACACTACCTGGGATCACACCAACTTCAATCGATGAATGAATTATTAGGAGGAGAACCCATCGGGAAAAGTGTGTGTGTGAACATAAATGCGTGTGTGTGTGTGTTTTGCAAATGTGAGTTCTGCATGTGATCGTCACCTCCAACTTTCACCTCTCAGCTTCCAGCAGAGTGCGCGCATGTGCTTTACGGTGTGAATAAAATATCACCCATGTCACATATTGTGCATGTGGCGTGATAGGAGTTAAAAAAAAAAACACCAACTCGCCGTCAAGTTGTTTTTGCAGCAGCAACACCAGAGCCAACGCATGGCGGCATTAATCAGAATGCAAGTCATTGTCGCTTCAGGAATCGGCAGTGTGAGTTCTGACAAAAAAAAAAAAAGTTGAATAGAAAAGTAGAGTAGAAGCCTCGCACAAAAAAATTCCATTGCAGGGAGGACTTTGTCGCCGATTCTCTTCATAGCTTTTGCTGACAGAATTTCGAGTTTGGTGGTCTCATTATGTTGTTGGGTTTTTTTTTTCGGATGATCTGGTTCCGTCTGCTTCATCAAGCCGCCATCTCCAACTCTTACAAGTGTTTTCAGTAGACTGTGAAGCAATTGGGATGAGAATCAGCACCTCCTAGACCACAGGTGTCAAACTCAAGGCCCGCGGGCCAGATCCGGCCGCCACATCATTTCATGTGGCCCGCGAAAACAAATTGTGTGTGTCAACTTCCATGGTCCTTGCTCAAATCTGGACCGATATGTCAAATCTTCCTATGTAATAATGATTTTACAATAATGTTGTTACCCTTTTAAGACTCATGTAATGGGATAATAACCCACTTCCATTTCCAGACCCCAAGGATATGGTCTTTTATCTAAATACGACAATGCGATCTTTCTGCCTTCTTCTGTCTCCCGTAAAAACAGCATTGCACTCTCCCTTGAGTATAAATTTCGGTTCACACCCCTTTATGATGACTGTTTTCAAACCACATGACCTCTTCAGTCTGATGTTAATTTAGGGAACCTCTTTCTTTGCATATTGGATTGTGCTTTTGTTTTTTGTTTTTTTTTTTCTCCTGGTTGATCCATCGGCTCAAAAGAGGGGAATTGTAATGGGAATTTGACATATAACAGCGCTAAATGCAAGTAACTGTTCGTACTATTGAATGCTGACCAGTTATTTTGCAGATAAGCAAAGTTGCCTGCTCATGCACTTGACTGCATTCTGTATAGCTGCTCAAAATGCTTTTTTTTTTAAAATTTCTCGAATAAATCTCATCATTTTTTATAATACTTGTCTTGGTTTCCCTGGACAAGACACTCACTCAAACAATATTTTAACAAACTATTATAGTTGATTTGACTGAGTATTAATATTCATTCATTCATTCATCTTCCGAGCCGCTTGATCCTCACAAGGGTCGCGGGGGGTGCTGGAGCCTATCCCAGCTGTCTCCGGGCAGTAGGCGGGGGACACCCTGAATCGGTTGCCAGCCAATCGCAGGGCACACAGAGACGAACAACCATCCGCGCTCACACTCACACCTAGGGACAATTTAGAGTGTTCAATCAGCCTGCCATGCATATTTTTGGAACGTGGGAGGAAACCGGAGTACCCGGAGAAAACCCACGCAGGCCCGGGGAGAACATGCAAACTCCACACAGGGAGGCCGGAGCTGGATTCGAACCCGGTACCTCTGCACTGTGAAGCCGACGTGCTAACCACTGGACTACCGGGCCGCCCGAGTAATAATATATAAAGATTTATTTAGTTTCACTGTCATAACGGCCCACCAAGGGAAGACATCAAACCCAAGCGGCCCGCAACAAAAACTATTTTGACACCCCTTTCCTAGACCATAGGACTAAGTTAGAAAAGAGTATCGGTACGGTATAGAGAAGTACTGTTGTGGTCTTGTTCATGAGGGAGGGAAGAATGCAGTGGGAGATTGATGGGCAAATTACTGCCACATCTGCAGTGATGTGGCGGAGAAGCAGCTGAGCTGAAAGGCTAAGCTCTCAATTTACCGCTCGATGTACATTCCTACCTTCACATATGGTCACAAGCTGTAAGTTGTGACGGAAAGAACAACATGTGGTCGAAATGAGTTTCCAGGGTGAGAAGCTTCGTCACCCGGGAGAGGCTCAGAATAGAACCGCTGCTCATCCACATCGAGAGGAGCCAGATGAGGTGGCTTGGCTATCCGTTCGGGATGCCTGCTGGACGCCTCCTTGGCTCAGTGGTCCGGGCATGTCACTCCGGGACAAGGCCCCACAGGGAAGACTCGGAATGTGCCGGAGAGACAATTCCCAGCTGGCCTGAGACCACCTCAACATCCCCCCCCCCAACCCACCCAGAAAAAACACTTGGACAAAGTGGTCAGGGAGAAGGAAGTCTGGACTTCCTTGTTTATTAAGCTGCTGCCCCCCCGTGACCCCACCCCGAATAAAGTGGATGGATGGATGGCTTAGGTTGCAACGCTAGTCCAAGGCCTCGTGTGCCCTCCTGCCATTCTCCAGCTGATTAGCATAATTCTGCTTTAATCAGCGCCTCCTCTTCCGCTTCCACTGCAGCAAAAGATCTGAAAATGACCCAAAACTTTGACGGCGCGTCCCCCGTGCTCCCTGAGAAGGAGAGAGGTGCGGAGATATCCTAAGGATTTTGATCCCACTCCTCCTGGTTTTTCAAAAAGGAAAGTCTTTGATGTGCTGATGGCGGCGTGCTCTAATGAGGAGACGTGTGTGTGTGTGTGTGTGTGTGTGTGTGTGTGTGTGTGTGCGTGTGTGTTTTCCTTACACTGTGATTGTGGGGGCACACACGCACACACACACACACACAACTTTCCTGTTATTCTTACTTTGTTGAGCCAGGCGCTATCACAGCCTTGCTTTGCGGGAGTACATCCTTGCCTTTCATTATTTAACGCTCCTCCTGTGGGTTATTACTCGGCGCTCTGTTTGTTTCCATTTGGCATTTTCTAGGATAACCGGTGAGAGCAGAGAACACCGTAATTGTGTATGCAAGTGATTTTTTTTTGGGGGGGGGGGGGGTTAATTAATGTAATAAATATCATAATTTATATAAAAATACATTTTATTGACACAGAAACACATTCAAATGTTTTCTGCAAAATAGTTTTATTTTTGACATTGTGTGATTTACAAGAAATAAAAGTACTCAATTATTCAATTTTTTTGGGGCGGCCCGGTAGTCCAGTGGTTAGCACGTCGGCTTCACAGTGCAGAGGTACCGGGTTCGATTCCAGCTCCGGCCTCCCTGTGTGGAGTTTGCATGTTCTCCACGGGCCTGCGTGGGTTTTCTCCGGGTGCTCCGGTTTCCTCCCACATTCCAAAAACATGCGTGGCAGGCTGATTGAACACTCTAAATTGTCCCTAGTTATGAGTGTGGCGCGGATCGTTGTTCGTCTGTGTGTGCCCTACGATTGGCTGGCAACCGGTTCAGGGTGTCCCTGCCTACTGCCCAAAGACAGCTGGGATAGGCTCCAGCACCCCCCGCGACCCGAATGAGGATCAAGCGGCTCGGAAGATGAATGAATGAATGAATTATTCAATTATGTAAATAAAGGATAGGCAAGAATAAAAACATTTTAATGAACCAATTTTACAAGAAAGTGCGAGATGAATGCAAAACATATTACAGGACACTTGACTGATGTAAATGCTCACGTTTGCTGGATTTAAGAATGAGCCGCGCTCCAAACTGTGCTCACTCCTCATCTCGACAGTTACTCTTTTCCTGGAAATAGATAGTGGCACATTTGAAATAGATATATATTTGTGTGTGTGCGCGCGTGTGTGTGTAAAATATTAGCAGGCTGGGGACTCCAAGGACAAATCCAAGGCCAAGACAGAACTTTGGAAAAACAGAGCAGAATTATCTCATGTCACAGTCTGAGGATTAGGCCCCATTCATGCCGACCTTCCTGCAGCAAATACAAACGATTCGCACTCACAAAAACACTTATAGCTGAAGCTCCCTCGAGTGTATTTAACAGCAAACTTTTTACGATCGCCTTAAATCGGGCGGGCATCTGATACCGACCGCATGCCGAGATGCCGTGCAAGTGTAGCCTTCGTGCACGAATTCAACATGCTTATTCAGCTGTTTCACCTCAGCTCTCACACAGCGTTAGTAAAACATGTTCACTGGTTAAGTTGCTTAAGTGATTTCTAATTGTCCCTAAAAGTGTTGTGCCGAGTGTTCCGCTATACTTAATGAGCCCGGCCTATTATTGTAAGAGTGTGCCACGACGACGCTGAATATGCAGAGAATTAAATGAGTCCAAAAAAGAATGTGGCTTCCACTTCATACCTTATGCATAATTCATGGGGGCCAGCGGACTGTGTACAAAAGTTTTTCATAAATGCGCTTAATTGACTAATATTTGACGTAGCGGCAACAATTCTTTCACACTGTTTGGGGAGGGGGGATTGTTGAAATAGTCCAATGACCAATTATTGCTGTGGATTAGAAATGGAGAACATCACATCTATCATGTTGATTCGTGTTTGACTTAGTGTGTTCCCAGACTAATCTACATTTCACATTTGATTTCGATAGAATTATAACTAATATTGTAATTCTACATGGACATTTCCATGTGACGCGTTCACAGATCCTCAAGGCACAACACCTTTTCGTCAGAGGCGACGTGGTTACAGGTGGATCCTCAGAGGGAAGAAAATTGGTGGGAAGGCGCACAGCAGGGAAATGAAGTGCACTGAAAAGGAACGCGAGCGGAAGTCTCCATTTCCCTGTCAAGATGAAAAGCACTTAAACTGCGTGTGTGCGCCTTTGTGTGCGTATGTGTCTAAAAATTCTCCTTGTCCTCCACCATTCCATGCGAACCTTTTGTTGTCGTGTTGATTCATTCCGCGCTGGGGATTGAGCCGCTGTGGTGGGAGCAAGGTGGCCACTTCATAGCCTGTTTGCTGCCAGATGCTAACATGACACTACTGTAATTTTTGTGTGTGTTTTGCTCAAACCATAAAACCAATGAAAACAAAGACAAAGTCACAAGATTACAAAACGCTCCCCAAAAAGACAAGTCAATTTTAGAAAATAACAAAACCACAAAAACAAAACTTACAAATGGAAACATTACAGGATGAGGCAAATGTTAATATTACCAGACACGAACAAAACTAAAAAATACTAAACACTAATACATAGCAGAGATTATGAAATGAGATATTACCAGAAAAAAAAAACCTATAGTCGCCGCGAATGAATTCAACATGTCATTCCGAGGACCCCTAAGCTGTCTAACAATGTGCCTGTCGTAAATGAAGTTCAGCATCGAACAATCAACGCATGCGCAAACACAGCAATGATCGGGCGTGGCTCCTCAAGTCTGTGTTGCCTGGATTATTTCTGTTTGATATCTTTATCACAAAAGCAGAAAGGCTATAACGTGAAAGTAAGTACCGCGAATGAGCTCCACACATCTTTCCGAGGACCCTTCAGCTACTCAACACAAAACACAGCAATATAATAGAGAATTAACATCAATTACTATATGTCTTCTGAGACATGGCTCTGTTGTTGTAATGCCTAATTCCAGCCTGGGGGAGGGGAAAGCGGCAACAGAATGAGATAACATCAAAATTTATCAACCAAGCCAAAATTGGTCAACACTTGGAACAAATTTAAAGCTTGAGTGACGTGATGATGTCATGCTACCTTCTTCACGCCCACTGTTTATAAATTCTTATTATTCAGCTGCCACGCTTGAACATTCCCCATCAAAAATACAATCAACAAAATTCTGTCAAGAAGTTGAAGCGCCTAATTCGGATTTTTCTTTCCCCTCGACGACAGCAGCCATTTTTATTCCGCCGCAACTGACGGGATAAGCTAATCAGTGCTTGCCTTCGGGATTAAATTCCTTATCGTATCTGTGCCACCCGCCAGGTTAAGCACGCCACCACAATTGTAACTCTTTTATTTTTTTATTTTTAATAAAGCTCCATTTTAAATCAAGATTTCACTAAAGCCACCCACTTACTTAATTGCTTTCTATTGTATAGAAAGGCGCGACTCCAGTGATTTCCACGCACATGGATTTGAATGCAGACTCCAACAAGTTATTACCCACATCAAGATGTGTAATCGAGTAACAGAGCTCAGAAAGGTCGACCTGAATTGAAGATTTTCGAGCAATTAATTCAAAAGGTTGCCCCGTGTAAAGTGACGGTCGACATAACCGGGTGTAAATAAGCAAAACATGCTGCCGTCAGCTGTTGGCATGCTGAAACATCTGTGGCCTGCCTCACCCCAAAAAGGTGACCCCCCCCCCCCCAAAAAAAATCTAAGCAAGACATCTATCTATCCATCTAATATCCTTCCATCGGGGTGTCTACATGTTATGTAGATGTGTGTCTTGTTGCTATGAGACCTGCTTTTGCCTCTGGCCATCAATCAAGCAGTGATGCTAGATGTCATGGTAACAACATCCATCTGGCTGCCGGGACCCGATCGGGCTTCTCGTCTTCCTTGTCCCGTGTTTATATACGGATTACGCGGCGCACACGCGAGATGGCTTCGGTCGTCGTTTTGAATGCGAGGCATTCCTAAAATGGCTGCATTAGCATAAATTGTTCCGTGAATGGACGGATGGATTGGCGAGAACTCCACGGGAGCCCGTGTTGATGAATGATTTGCATCCTGCAACTCAATGCGCTAACCATGACTTTTGTCTCATTTTAACCCGTTGCCATGGAGACCAAATATATACACATGCTTGTGCATGACAGCCTCACTGAATTCTTCAGAGTTGTTCAAAAGTATTGGGACACAGCTTTGTGTCAGCGGAGTCCATTTTTGATTGACCGGTATGCTCCACAATCTCCGCATTGCTGCAATGGCCGTAATCTCTTCTTGGATGTTTTTATTTTGTCTCCTTGAAGATGGAGAAGTCAATGGGAGAATCTGATTGTCTTCAGTAAAAGCCAGTGTCGAGGTTTAACGTTACGTTTTTAAAGCCTGCGTTAAGGGTTTCAAGCTTGGAGTTTCAAGGCTGCAGTATTCTTTCAAATTAGGGTTTCAAGTCTGCATTTGTGTTGAAGATGAGAATTTGAAATCTGTCTCAAGGGTCAGGAAATGTTAGGTTTCTGTCCTGCAGTTTGGTTAAAAAACAGACATTCAAGCCTTGGTCAAGATTGGAGTTTTCAGGCCAGCGTCTTTTATTTTCTGTGCATTATGCTCTCCATCCCAGTCCCCCGGAAATAATCATGCTTAAGCCAACATACAATTGGCCTTGAAAGTGTATGCATAGTCCTTGATTCATTGAATATTGTTGACAAACAAATCAACAAAAATGTGTTGTTCAACATGCCACCTGAGGGTTCCTCCCTGATGAAATTTCAGCCGGGTTGGGATGAAAAATTCTCGTTCCCCCTTCAATGACTGTAAATGACTTAAGTGTCGCAGGGCACACAGAGACGAGCAACGAGCATTTCGCGCTCATAATCACATCAAGGAATGATTTCAAGTGTTCCGTTCATTTGCCATGGATGTTTTTTGGAATGTGGGAGGAAAGCGGAGTACCCGCAGAAAACCCACTCGGGCACGGGGAGAACATTCAAACTCCAGAATCGAACCCCTGCACCTCTGTATTGTGAGGCCAACGTGCTAACTCGTCGTCCACCTTAGTGGTGATCCAAAACGATAATAATAATTACAATGACTTCAATGGCTTATCAATATGAGATATTTGGGGGTCGGGGTTATACATTTTAACAGTGACTTTTGTTGCTCATCACTGTTACCGTCACGTGTGTGTGTGTGTGTGTGTGTGTGTGTGTGTGTGTGTGTGTGTGTGTGTGTGTGTGTGTGTGTGTGTGTGTGCGTTTGTATTCATGACATCTCAGGACAATTTTATGATAACACACCTTCACAATGAGGACCTGTGGAAAAATGAGGACATTTTTCGCGTCCTCATATTTCCACGCAGTCTACACTACTCTAGAGCTCACGAGGATACTCCCACACCAAAAATAAGTGATGTCCTGAAAGAGTACCATTTTCAGAAATTGTGTGTTTAAGTGTGTTTAACTTTCGACTCACTTTTCATTTGGAAAACTAGTGGCCAACTTCGGTACTTAACACACTTTTAACACACTTTCAGTGACGTCATTGTGCAGGACCTCAAAAGTCATCTTTTTCGGACTGACTCACACATTTTCCCCGCCCTCGTCCTGATAAGTCACATCAATTAGCAGTCACACAAAATCCAACATGTGAAGCAGCCAGACAATCCTACTCTCGCGTGGATGACCATCGGGTAAGCAATTCCTTTTCGTTTATCTTACCGTAACATAGAAGTTGTTCAATATAACCGTGTTTAACAGTGCCCACCAAAGGTAATATCATTCAATAAGACAGCTAGCTAGCTAGCTAGCTCGATCGTTAGCATGCTAATAAGCTTCCAGTAAAAGTAATGTGGACATGTCCTGCAGGCAAGGTTCTGGAAAACTTTTCTAAATCTTTAACAACACAGTCTGTGGAACTTGGTTTTGGTGCCATATGTTTATTTCAGTGCAGTATTTGTTTTATTCGATTGCAGTTAATTTAAATTAGTTAGTACAGGTAGCCTAATGAAAGTGGGCCAGGCACTTCTAGCATTTACGCTAAGCCCGGTGTATTTACACTGTTTATTCTTGTGCTGATTCAATTGTACACCGTTTCAATGAAAAAACAAACAAACGTTTGCAATGAAATTATAGCAGAATTCAGCTTTGTTGGTACATTTGGTCAAGACAATATTGTGTTACTCTATTTTAATTTTACATTGTTATCTGCCTGACAAATGGTTTGCCCGAATCTATTAGTCTGACCAGCAAATGTTTGATGAAATGAATTTTTGTATTTTGGAGGAAGAAAATAATATTACTTTGGCTCAGTACTTTCTGAGCCAAAATAAGTGCTGCCATAATATTGTGCTTGGTTGTCTGGCTGACTTCTTCTCACTTTCCATTGTAGATGTTTACTGGTGGTGATAATGTCAGAAAGAAGAACCAGACTGAGCCCTGAATCTGAGGCTGCTCCTTTTATCTGGAGTCAACAAGCCTTGTTTGAAAGCCCAGTGGATCAATGATTATAAAGGTATGCTATCAATCTACCTGCTATCTAATTCTTATGGCTACCGCAAGCACATGACAAGAGCTGCAACCAAAGCCTGTCACAGTGACAGATTTTATTCATACATTGTATTTACCCCAAAAATGTCACAATAAACAACAGCATGTTTTTTTATGCCATTGATCATATAGGAGCAAAAATAATTGAAGTACTTTTGAAGAAAATGTTTAGCAGCCATTATCATTCAATTATTGAGGATATTGTA
Organism: Hippocampus zosterae; assembly: GCF_025434085.1. Taxonomy (NCBI): domain Eukaryota; kingdom Metazoa; phylum Chordata; class Actinopteri; order Syngnathiformes; family Syngnathidae; genus Hippocampus; species Hippocampus zosterae. The sequence continues at coordinate 6,309,966 of NC_067454.1, read as the reverse complement.
TTGCCATGTAGAACTAGGAATATCTTGGAATGAAAAAATAGAAATAGAAATTATTAGGCTTCTGTTAAAATATTGTGCTTCACCAAATATCACAATTCATAAAAACGCATACTATCCGTAATAGTCGAGGAAAATTAGATGCCTTTAAACTTCCTTCATAATGCTTATTTCACCTGATTGAAGAAGGCTGTGGTAGCTGTTTGACAAATCCACATTTTTATCAGCAATTTGTACTGCCCATCAAAAGTCTCTATTTAGTTGAAAACAACGAATGGTCACCGGAATTATTTTTCAGTCATTACATTGTTTTAGTCTGAAAGAGTATGTTTCGGGTGTTGTCTTTATTATTTGAACTCAATCATGTCTGTTGTCCTGAAATTGTTAGCTATAAGAGCTGTACAGTGGTAACTACCATAAAGAGCCGGCTTGTGCTGTGTATGAAGTTTAATTTATTCAAAAGTCATGTAACTACGACATATTTCTGACACTCTGTGGTTGCTATAATGTTGATTTTCATGATTTCAGTCATGCCTTCATACTTCTTCAGTTACTGTAGAATACTTTTTAGAATATTTCTGATACTGTAATTTTGCTGAAAAACCTGAGTGTGATCAGGTGAAATGACTTTTGTCTGGACCTAACACTGGAGAGCCTGTGTTCGAATGTCCCCATATTGATGTTCCACAGAGCCGAACAGTGTTAACTTTCTATAGTGTGGTATATTAATCCCAAACCCTCCTGTGAGAGATGTTCAATGAGAAATAATGTTTATTGATTTCTTAACTGGTCAGAATGAAGAACGCTGAATATTTTGACACCGTAATGGTGTTATGTTGCAGACACCAAGTGACGGGATCTTGACTGAACCTTCTGGAGACCAAGAAGGGAGTGAGAGATCCACTTCATCCTTACAACAGGTTACTACTTCTTATCATGATATACTAGGTTTGAGTTTTCAGCTTTCTTTGACAAACACAGGAGAAGTTATAAATCAGAAACATGGACTCTCCATGATTTCAGTCGTCATGTCCTCATATTTCTTTAGACCTGAAAAACCGGAGTGTGTTTCAGGTGACATGATTTTTGTCTGGACCTAATTCTGGAGAGCCTGTTTTCGAATGTCCCCATATTGCTGTTACACAGAGCTGAACAGAGTTAACTTTCTATAGTGTCTTATATTAATCCCAAACCCTCCTGTGAGCGATGTTCAATGAAAAACAATGTTTATTCATTTATTAACTAATCAGGATGAATAAATTTGAATATTTCTGACACTGCACTGTTGCTATGTTGCAGACATTAAGTGTTCCGATCCTGATGAAACCTTCTGAAGATCAAGAAAGGAGTGGAAGATCCACTTCTTCCTTAAACAGGTTACTATGTCTTATCATAATATATTAGGTTTGAGTTTTCAGCTTTCTTTGACAAACACAGGAGAAGTTATAAATCAGAAACATGGACTCTCCATGATTTCAGTCGTCATGTCCTCATATTTCTTTAGACCTGAAAAACCCGAGTGCCTTTCAGGTGACATGACTTTTGTCTTAACCTAACTCTGGAGAGCCTGTGTCTAAATGTCCCCATATTGCTGTTCCACAGAGCAGAACAGTGTTAACTTTCTATAGTGTGGTACATTATTCCCAAACTCTCCTGTGAGCAATGTTCAATGAGAAATAATGTTTATTCATTTCTTAACTGGTCAGAATGAAGAATGCTGAAACTTTTGACACCGTAATGTTGTTATGTTGCAGACATCAAGTGACAGGTACCTGACTGAACCCTCTGGAAACCAAGAATGGAGTGAGAGATCCACTTCATCCTTACAACAGGTTACTACTTCTTATCATGATATACTAGGTTTGAATTTTCAATGTTCTTTGACAAACACAGGAGAAGTTATAAATCAGAAACATGGACTCTCCATGATTTCAGTCGTCATGTCCTCATATTTCTTTAGACCTGAAAAACCCGAGTGTGTTTCAGGTGACATGACTTTTGCCTTAACCTAACTCTGGAGAGCCTATGTTCGAATGTCCCCATATTGCTGTTCCACAGAACTGAACAGTGTTAACTTTCTATAGTGTGGTATATTAATCCCAAACCCTCCTGTGAGAGATGTTCAATGAGAAATAATGTTTATTGATTTCTTAACTGGTCAGAATGAAGAACGCTGAATATTTTGACACCGTAATGGTGTTATGTTGCAGACACCAAGTGACGGGATCTTGACTGAACCTTCTGGAGACCAAGAAGGGAGTGAGAGATCCACTTCATCCTTACAACAGGTTACTACTTCTTATCATGATATACTAGGTTTGAGTTTTCAGCTTTCTTTGACAAACACAGGAGAAGTTATAAATCAGAAACATGGACTCTCCATGATTTCAGTCGTCATGTCCTCATATTTCTTTAGACCTGAAAAACCGGAGTGTGTTTCAGGTGACATGATTTTTGTCTGGACCTAATTCTGGAGAGCCTGTTTTCGAATGTCCCCATATTGCTGTTACACAGAGCTGAACAGAGTTAACTTTCTATAGTGTCTTATATTAATCCCAAACCCTCCTGTGAGCGATGTTCAATGAAAAACAATGTTTATTCATTTATTAACTAATCAGGATGAATAAATTTGAATATTTCTGACACTGCACTGTTGCTATGTTGCAGACATTAAGTGTTCCGATCCTGATGAAACCTTCTGAAGATCAAGAAAGGAGTGGAAGATCCACTTCTTCCTTAAACAGGTTACTATGTCTTATCATAATATATTAGGTTTGAGTTTTCAGCTTTCTTTGACAAACACAGGAGAAGTTATAAATCAGAAACATGGACTCTCCATGATTTCAGTCGTCATGTCCTCATATTTCTTTAGACCTGAAAAACCCGAGTGCGTTTCAGGTGACATGACTTTTGTCTTAACCTAACTCTGGAGAGCCTGTGTCTAAATGTCCCCATATTGCTGTTCCACAGAGCAGAACAGTGTTAACTTTCTATAGTGTGGTACATTATTCCCAAACTCTCCTGTGAGCAATGTTCAATGAGAAATAATGTTTATTCATTTCTTAACTGGTCAGAATGAAGAATGCTGAAACTTTTGACACCGTAATGTTGTTATGTTGCAGACATCAAGTGACAGGTACCTGACTGAACCCTCTGGAAACCAAGAATGGAGTGAGAGATCCACTTCATCCTTACAACAGGTTACTACTTCTTATCATGATATACTAGGTTTGAATTTTCAATGTTCTTTGACAAACACAGGAGAAGTTATAAATCAGAAACATGGACTCTCCATGATTTCAGTCGTCATGTCCTCATATTTCTTTAGACCTGAAAAACCCGAGTGTGTTTCAGGTGACATGACTTTTGCCTTAACCTAACTCTGGAGAGCCTATGTTCGAATGTCCCCATATTGCTGTTCCACAGAACTGAACAGTGTTAACTTTCTATAGTGTGGTATATTAATCCCAAACCCTCCTGTGAGAGATGTTCAATGAGAAATAATGTTTATTGATTTCTTAACTGGTCAGAATGAAGAACGCTGAATATTTTGACACCGTAATGGTGTTATGTTGCAGACACCAAGTGACGGGATCTTGACTGAACCTTCTGGAGACCAAGAAGGGAGTGAGAGATCCACTTCATCCTTACAACAGGTTACTACTTCTTATCATGATATACTAGGTTTGAATTTTCAATGTTCTTTGACAAACACAGGAGAAGTTATAAATCAGAAACATGGACTCTCCATGATTTCAGTCGTCATGTCCTCATATTTCTTTAGACCTGAAAAACCCGAGTGTGTTTCAGGTGACATGACTTTTGCCTTAACCTAACTCTGGAGAGCCTATGTTCGAATGTCCCCATATTGCTGTTCCACAGAACTGAACAGTGTTAACTTTCTATAGTGTGGTATATTAATCCCAAACCCTCCTGTGAGAGATGTTCAATGAGAAATAATGTTTATTGATTTCTTAACTGGTCAGAATGAAGAACGCTGAATATTTTGACACCGTAATGGTGTTATGTTGCAGACACCAAGTGACGGGATCTTGACTGAACCTTCTGGAGACCAAGAAGGGAGTGAGAGATCCACTTCATCCTTACAACAGGTTACTACTTCTTATCATGATATACTAGGTTTGAGTTTTCAGCTTTCTTTGACAAACACAGGAGAAGTTATAAATCAGAAACATGGACTCTCCATGATTTCAGTCGTCATGTCCTCATATTTCTTTAGACCTGAAAAACCGGAGTGTGTTTCAGGTGACATGATTTTTGTCTGGACCTAATTCTGGAGAGCCTGTTTTCGAATGTCCCCATATTGCTGTTACACAGAGCTGAACAGAGTTAACTTTCTATAGTGTCTTATATTAATCCCAAACCCTCCTGTGAGCGATGTTCAATGAAAAACAATGTTTATTCATTTATTAACTAATCAGGATGAATAAATTTGAATATTTCTGACACTGCACTGTTGCTATGTTGCAGACATTAAGTGTTCCGATCCTGATGAAACCTTCTGAAGATCAAGAAAGGAGTGGAAGATCCACTTCTTCCTTAAACAGGTTACTATGTCTTATCATAATATATTAGGTTTGAGTTTTCAGCTTTCTTTGACAAACACAGGAGAAGTTATAAATCAGAAACATGGACTCTCCATGATTTCAGTCGTCATGTCCTCATATTTCTTTAGACCTGAAAAACCCGAGTGCGTTTCAGGTGACATGACTTTTGTCTTAACCTAACTCTGGAGAGCCTGTGTCTAAATGTCCCCATATTGCTGTTCCACAGAGCAGAACAGTGTTAACTTTCTATAGTGTGGTACATTATTCCCAAACTCTCCTGTGAGCAATGTTCAATGAGAAATAATGTTTATTCATTTCTTAACTGGTCAGAATGAAGAATGCTGAAACTTTTGACACCGTAATGTTGTTATGTTGCAGACATCAAGTGACAGGTACCTGACTGAACCCTCTGGAAACCAAGAATGGAGTGAGAGATCCACTTCATCCTTACAACAGGTTACTACTTCTTATCATGATATACTAGGTTTGAATTTTCAATGTTCTTTGACAAACACAGGAGAAGTTATAAATCAGAAACATGGACTCTCCATGATTTCAGTCGTCATGTCCTCATATTTCTTTAGACCTGAAAAACCCGAGTGTGTTTCAGGTGACATGACTTTTGCCTTAACCTAACTCTGGAGAGCCTATGTTCGAATGTCCCCATATTGCTGTTCCACAGAACTGAACAGTGTTAACTTTCTATAGTGTGGTATATTAATCCCAAACCCTCCTGTGAGAGATGTTCAATGAGAAATAATGTTTATTGATTTCTTAACTGGTCAGAATGAAGAACGCTGAATATTTTGACACCGTAATGGTGTTATGTTGCAGACACCAAGTGACGGGATCTTGACTGAACCTTCTGGAGACCAAGAAGGGAGTGAGAGATCCACTTCATCCTTACAACAGGTTACTACTTCTTATCATGATATACTAGGTTTGAATTTTCAATGTTCTTTGACAAACACAGGAGAAGTTATAAATCAGAAACATGGACTCTCCATGATTTCAGTCGTCATGTCCTCATATTTCTTTAGACCTGAAAAACCCGAGTGTGTTTCAGGTGACATGACTTTTGCCTTAACCTAACTCTGGAGAGCCTATGTTCGAATGTCCCCATATTGCTGTTCCACAGAACTGAACAGTGTTAACTTTCTATAGTGTGGTATATTAATCCCAAACCCTCCTGTGAGAGATGTTCAATGAGAAATAATGTTTATTGATTTCTTAACTGGTCAGAATGAAGAACGCTGAATATTTTGACACCGTAATGGTGTTATGTTGCAGACACCAAGTGACGGGATCTTGACTGAACCTTCTGGAGACCAAGAAGGGAGTGAGAGATCCACTTCATCCTTACAACAGGTTACTACTTCTTATCATGATATACTAGGTTTGAGTTTTCAGCTTTCTTTGACAAACACAGGAGAAGTTATAAATCAGAAACATGGACTCTCCATGATTTCAGTCGTCATGTCCTCATATTTCTTTAGACCTGAAAAACCGGAGTGTGTTTCAGGTGACATGATTTTTGTCTGGACCTAATTCTGGAGAGCCTGTTTTCGAATGTCCCCATATTGCTGTTACACAGAGCTGAACAGAGTTAACTTTCTATAGTGTCTTATATTAATCCCAAACCCTCCTGTGAGCGATGTTCAATGAAAAACAATGTTTATTCATTTATTAACTAATCAGGATGAATAAATTTGAATATTTCTGACACTGCACTGTTGCTATGTTGCAGACATTAAGTGTTCCGATCCTGATGAAACCTTCTGAAGATCAAGAAAGGAGTGGAAGATCCACTTCTTCCTTAAACAGGTTACTATGTCTTATCATAATATATTAGGTTTGAGTTTTCAGCTTTCTTTGACAAACACAGGAGAAGTTATAAATCAGAAACATGGACTCTCCATGATTTCAGTCGTCATGTCCTCATATTTCTTTAGACCTGAAAAACCCGAGTGCGTTTCAGGTGACATGACTTTTGTCTTAACCTAACTCTGGAGAGCCTGTGTCTAAATGTCCCCATATTGCTGTTCCACAGAGCAGAACAGTGTTAACTTTCTATAGTGTGGTACATTATTCCCAAACTCTCCTGTGAGCAATGTTCAATGAGAAATAATGTTTATTCATTTCTTAACTGGTCAGAATGAAGAATGCTGAAACTTTTGACACCGTAATGTTGTTATGTTGCAGACATCAAGTGACAGGTACCTGACTGAACCCTCTGGAAACCAAGAATGGAGTGAGAGATCCACTTCATCCTTACAACAGGTTACTACTTCTTATCATGATATACTAGGTTTGAATTTTCAATGTTCTTTGACAAACACAGGAGAAGTTATAAATCAGAAACATGGACTCTCCATGATTTCAGTCGTCATGTCCTCATATTTCTTTAGACCTGAAAAACCCGAGTGTGTTTCAGGTGACATGACTTTTGCCTTAACCTAACTCTGGAGAGCCTGTGTTCGAATGTCCCCATATTGCTGTTCCACAGAACTGAACAGTGTTAACTTTCTATAGTGTGGTATATACATCCCAAACTCTCCCGTGAGCAATGTTCAATGATAATTAATGTTTATTCATTTCTTAACTGGTCAGAATGAAGAATGCTGAATATTTTGACACCGTAATGTTATGTTGCAGACACCAAGTGACCTGACTAAACCCTCTGGAGACCATGAATGGAGTGAGAGATCCACTTCATTCTTACAACAGGTTACTACTTCTTATCATGATATACTAGGTTTGAGTTTTCAGCTTTCTTTGACAAACACAGGAGAAGTTATAAGTCAGAAACATAGACTCTCCATGATTTCAGTCGTCATGTCCTCATATTTCTTCAGACCTGAAAAACCTGAGTGTGTTTCAGGTGACATGACTTTTGCCTTAACCTAACTCTGGAGAGCCTGTGTTCGAATGTCCCCATATTGCTGTTCCACAGAACTGAACAGTGTTAACTTTCTATAGTGTGGTATATTCATCCCAAACTCTCCCGTGAGCAATGTTCAATGATAATTAATGTTTATTCATTTCTTAACTGGTCAGAATGGAGAATCTGAATATTTTGACACCGTAATGTTATGTTGCAGACACCAAGTGACCTGACTGAACCCTCTGGAGACCATGAATGGAGTGAGAGATCCACTTCATTCTTACAACAGGTTACTACTTCTTATCATGATGTACTAGGTTTGAGTTTTCAGCTTTCTTTGACAAACACAGGAGAAGTTATAAGTCAGAAACATAGACTCTCCATGATTTCAGTCGTCATGTCCTCATATTTCTTCAGACCTGAAAAACCCGAGTGTGTTTCAGGTGACATGACTTTTGTCTTAACCTAACGCTGGAGAGCCTGTGTTCGAATGTCCCCATATTGCTGTTCCACAGAACCGAACAGTGTTAACTTTCTATAGTGTGGTATATTCATCCCAAACTCTCCCGTGAGCAATGTTCAATGATAATTAATATTTATTCATTTCTTAACTGGTCAAAATGAAGAATGCTGAATATTTTGACACCGTAATGTTATGTTGCAGACACCAAGTGACCTGACTTAACCCTCTGGAGACCATGAATGGAATGATAGATACACTTCATCCTTACAACAGGTTACTACTTCTTGTCATGATATACTAGGTTTGAGTTTTCAGCTTTCTTTGACAAACACAGGAGAAGTTATAAATCAGAAACATGGACTCTCCATGAGTTCAGTCGTCATGTCCTCATATTTCTTTAGACCTGAAAAACCCGAGTGTGTTTCAGGTGACATGACTTTTGCCTTAACCTAACTCTGGAGAGCCTGTGTTCGAATGTCCCCATATTGCTGTTACTCAGAGCTGAACAGTGTTTACTTACTATAGTGTGGTACATTATTCCCAAACTCTCCTGTGAGCAATGTTCAATGAGAAATAATGTTTATTCATTTCTTAACTGGTCAGAATGAAGAATGCTGAAACTTTTGACACCGTAATGTTGTTATGTTGCAGACATCAAGTGACAGGTACCTGACTGAACCCTCTGGAAACCAAGAATGGAGTGAGAGATCCACTTCATCCTTACAACAGGTTACTACTTCTTATCATGATATACTAGGTTTGAGTTTTCAGCTTTCTTTGACAAACACAGGAGAAGTTATAAGTCAGAAACATGGACTCTCCATGATTTCAGTCGTCATGTCCTCATAGTTCTTCAGACCTGAAAAACCTGAGTGTGTTTCAGGTGACATGACTTTTGTCTTAACCTAACTCTGGAGAGCCTTTGTTCGAATGTCCCCATATTGCTGTTCCACAGAACTGAACAGTGTTAACTTTCTATAGTGTGGTATATTCATCCCAAACTCTCCTGTGAGCAATGTTCAATGATAATTAATGTTTATTCATTTATTAACTGGTCAGAATGAAGAATGCTGAAACTTTTGACACCGTAATGTTGTTATGTTGCAGACATCAAGTGACAGATACCTGACTGAACCCTCTGGAAACCAAGAATGGAGTGAGAGATCCACTTCATCCTTACAACAGGTTACTACTTCTTATCATGATATACTAGGTTTGAATTTTCAATGTTCTTTGACAAACACAGGAGAAGTTATAAATCAGAAACATGGACTCTCCATGATTTCAGTCGTCATGTCCTCATATTTCTTCAGACCTGAAAAACCTGAGTGTGTTTCAGGTGACATGACTTTTGTCTTAACCTAACTCTGGAGAGCCTGTGTTCGAATGTCCCCATATTGCTGTTCCACAGAACTGAACAGTGTTAACTTTCTATAGTGTGGTATATTCATCCCAAACTCTCCTGTGAGCAATGTTCAATGATAATTAATGTTTATTCATTTCTTAACTGGTCAGAATGAAGAATGCTGAAACTTTTGACACCGTAATGTTGTTATGTTGCAGACATCAAGTGACAGGTACCTGACTGAACCCTCTGGAAACCAAGAATGGAGTGAGAGATCCACTTCATCCTTACAACAGGTTACTACTTCTTAACATGATATACTAGGTTTGAGTTTTCAGCTTTCTTTGACAAACACAGGAGAAGTTATAAATCAGAAACATGGACTCTCCATGAGTTCAGTCGTCATGTCCTCATATTTCTTTAGACCTGAAAAACCTGAGTGTGTTTCAGGTGACATGACTTTTGTCTTAACCTAACTCTGGAGAGCCTGTGTTCGAATGTCCCCATATTGTTGTTCCACAGAACTGAACAGTGTTAACTTTCTATAGTGTGGTAAATTCATCCCAAACTCTCCCGTGAGCAATGTTCAATGATAATTAATGTTTATTCATTTCTTAACTGGTCAGAATGAAGAATCTGAATATTTTGACACCGTAATGTTATGTTGCAGACACCAAGTGACCTGACTGAAACCTCTGGAAACCAAGAATGGAGTGAGAGATCCACTTCATCCTTACAACAGGTTACTACTTCTTAACATGATATACTAGGTTTGAGTTTTCAGCTTTCTTTGACAAACACAGGAGAAGTTATAAATCAGAAACATGGACTCTCCATGAGTTCAGTCGTCATGTCCTCATATTTCTTTAGACCTGAAAAACCCGAGTGTGTTTCAGGTGACATGACTTTTGCCTTAACCTAACTCTGGAGAGCCTGTGTTCGAATGTCCCCATATTGCTGTTCCACAGAACTGAACAGTGTTAACTTTCTATAGTGTGGTATATTCATCCCAAACTCTCCTGTGAGCAATGTTCAATGATAATTAATGTTTATTCATTTCTTAACTGGTCAGAATGAAGAATCTGAATATTTTGACACCGTAATGTTGCAGACACCAAGTGACCTGACTGAACCCTCTGGAGACCATGAATGGAGTGAGAGATCCACTTCATTCTTACAACAGGTTACTACTTCTTATCATGATATACTAGGTTTGAGTTTTCAGCTTTCTTTGACAAACACAGGAGAAGTTATAAGTCAGAAACATAGACTCTCCATGATTTCAGTCGTCATGTCCTCATATTTCTTCAGACCTGAAAAACCCGAGTGTGTTTCAGGTGACATGACTTTTGCCTTAACCTAACTCTGGAGAGCCTGTGTTCGAATGTCCCCATATTGCTGTTCCACAGAACTGAACAGTGTTAACTCTCTATAGTGTGGTATATTCATCCCAAACTCTCCCGTGAGCAATGTTCAATGATAATTAATGTTTATTCATTTCTTAACTGGTCAGAATGAAGAATCTGAATATTTTGACACCGCAATGTTATGTTCCAGACACCAAGTGACCTGACTGAACCCTCTGGAGACCATGAATGGAATGAGAGATAAATTCTCAAAATTCTCAAATTTTCAAAATTCTCATTATTTCCTGGAATATCTTATTTTGATTATTTTATTTTTCCGTTTTTAATAAATAATGCCTTCTTTTACAGGTGGGAATAAGAGACGCACGTGGACAGATGATGAAGTGAAGGCTGTTGAGCAACTGTGATTTCATAACAAGCCATAAAGTTTCAGGTAAAACGAGCTGTGAGTCCTGTCTCCACGCAGAGCCAGCAGCTCTGAAAGACAGAGGCTGGGTGTCCATCAAAAACTACATCCACAACAGGATATAACTGCATTAAAAAGGGAAATGAATGGCTAGTCCATTGAAATGCGAGCACGTCTGGGTACATTTCAGTTCAAGTTAACTAAAGCAATAGCAATGGTGCATTTAGGGTGGGATGGTCAATTATGGATTTCATATTTGTTGTTGAATACTGTGTTTCATGTTTGTTGTTTCATGATCTTCAAGAGCAATTTGGAAAATCCTTGAAGATATATGAACATGTAAATTATACTGTATATGAGGCATGTCCCGATCTGGGCCTGGAGGGCCACTGTCGTGCCTGTTTTCCAGCTCTCCCGGCTGCATCACACCTGTTTCAGATGATCAGTTCATCAGTCAGCTCTGATGCAGCATTAGAACATCCTGGGAGAGGTGGAAAACAAAAAGACAGCGGCCCTTGAGGACCGACCTTGGACACCCCTGCTGTATATAAACGTACGTACGATATACAAACTTCTCACAAAAGATAGGCTTATTAGGTTTGAGGTGATATTTCGGAAAGACCCTAAAACATTTGAATTCATCCTATTTCAAGAATTTCAATACTTTTTGAAAAGTTGCTTTTGTCTAACGGTAGCTAAAGAAGTTGCTACACACATGGCACAATATATGGCCAGATTCATTAAAAATTCTTCATCGCAGTATTCACATTTTGACATAATCTTCTTCAGTTCAAACAACCCTCATCTATTGCAGTGCTTTGTGTCATGGAGAGGAGGTGGCATGTTTTCTGTGTTCATAATTTCATATTTGTCAGCAATTAAAAAATAAGAAAGTGGACTGACCACATATTTAACCGTCTCTTCTTCTTCACAGCTTATTTTACTATGTTGTATTATTAATGTGAATATTTGAGGGATGACAGGTGTAACGACTGTTTGGCACATTCGCCTCACAGTTCAGCAATTGATATTTGAATGTTTGAATCTGGGCTTACTTCCTTTGTAGAGTTCTCCCCATGCCCGAGCATGACAATTGGACACATGTGCCTAACATATACTGTTGGTATGTAACATGAGTCAATTTAAAAATACACACTTTACTCTTAGCTGGTCTTCATAAGTCATATATACTTGAAAATGATGTGTATCAAGGGGGCTCAAAATTCACAAAAACATGAAATGGTAGTGTGTTTGAGGTGACTGTCTCCATAATACACAAAAACCTGTCAATGTCCTCATATGTAGTAGTTTTGTCATAAATCAAAAAAAAATTACGTCCTAGCCAAAATCTGAGTAGATGGCTGTCTTCCTGATTTTTTTTCATGGTTACCATATTTTTTTGGAGCCTGTAGGACCACGGGAAAGGCATGTACCCATATGTCGGGTGAACAAACGGACGTCCTGAAAATGCACCAAAACACGTATGTGTGTGTGTGTGTGTGTGTGTGTGTGTGTGTGTGTGTGTGTGTGTGTGTGTGTGTGTGTGTGTGTGTGTGTGTGTGTGTGTGCGCTGCTACTTTGTTTTGTCCCGTTTCCATCAGAAATTCTGTTTATACGTACAGTAAGTGCTTTCATGACATTCCGTTATCCGTTTTGCCTTTTCATTCATTCATCTTCCAAGCCGCTTGATCCTCACTAGGGTCGCGGGGGGTGCTGGAGCCTATCCCAGCTTTCTCCGGGCAGTTAGGCGGGGGACACCCCGAATCGGTTGCCAGTCAATCGCAGGGCACACAGAGACCAACAACCATCCACGCTCACACTCACACCCAGGGACAATTTAGAGTGTTCAAATCAGCTTGCCATGCATGTTTTTGGAATGTGGGAGGAAACCGGAGCACCCGGAGAAAACCCACGCAAGCCCGGGGAGAACATGCAAACTCCACATAGGGAGGCCGCAGCTGGAATTTAACCCGGTACCTCTGCACTGTGAAGCCAACGTGCTAACCACTGGGCTACCGGGCCGCCCACTCCGTTTTCCCTTGCGTATGTCAAATTGTTTTCTTTCATTGTGATTCTGCTCACCTCCTTTGGTGAGCGCTCGTAGGGCATTTCCACCGCAACCTTTTGCTATCATCGTTAGTCGCCGTCACGTTTTAGATTGTCCCTCACGCCTGCATGCCCCTTTTTTTTTTTTTTTTTGGTTTGTTTCATCAATTCTGTTAAATTGCTCAGTTGTGTTCTATCTCCTTCGGGTCCACAATTTGGTGTTTATCCCAGCGTTACAGGAGTAATTAAAAAAAATAAAAATCCACATTGGCAGACGATCAATCCGGGGGTGTTGCCTTTCAAATCAGAGTGATTTGTGCTCACAACAAGGAGTTCAATTTAAAGGGACACTTTGAATAACATGCTCCAGCATGCAATGTTTTCCCGGTCCTTTTTGATCAAAATGTGCGAAGCAGGAGAGATCGAATATCCAATATCCATTTTTAATATTTACCGTTGATGCCCGGAGGCACAATGGAAAAAAAAAATGTTGATTTCACCCCAAAGTCAACCTGCTTGTTACGCAGACAAAGTGTTGTTGTGATCTGCTGCTCTGAGGTCATTAAAGACTATGATGAATGTTCCTATTAAAGACAAAACAATCGAGTAGTTGCACTATCATGCTGCTTTCTTTCTCAAGTATGCCTCTGCTTCTCTTTCTCATGCTCGGAGCCTTAAGTAAAGATTAGGGTCCAAATTTAAAAAAAAAAGAGAGAGAGAGAGAGCGTGAGGGCTCCAATGTGGGGTTTCAAGGCAGGAAAAACAAATTAAAATGTCACTTCAGGTTTCAGGGTTTATGTTCGGGTTTCAAGTCTGAGTAAGTGTTTCAAAAATGGATTAGGTGTCAAGTTAGGGTTTGGGAGCCGGGGTTAGGGTTTTAAATTGGGGCTTTCGCTCAGGGGCTTTCAAAACAGACTTGGGGTTTAAATAAGGGTATTGAATAAAGATTAGGGATTTAAAACAGAGTTGGAGTTTGTAATTAACCTTCCAATCCTAGATTAGGGTTTCCAACAAAATTCATGGATTAAAGTAAGAGTTTACAGCATGGGTTAGGGTTTCAAATTAAGTTCCATCCTTTGTCAAGGTTTCTAGGCCGGTAAGGGTTTCAAACCAGTGTTTCGAATGAAGCTTTTGAGAGAAGTTTGATGATTCAATATCACAACATGAACCCGCCAAACCCCACACGATTTCCCTGTCCAAAATCACAGCAATTTTTTTCAGACTATATATTTTTTTAGACTAAAAGAAGATCGTGCATGAGTAAGAATCGAAGATCCTGCACAGATTTGGACAAAAGATGGTCCAGTCCAGTCCAGTCAGATGTGCATTTATTTTCACTGTTGCGTAGATTTAAAACAGGAACCCCGTTCATTTCGAATGATGCACTCAATGGGTATTTCATCACTGTCACCATTTCTAGAGTGTTCTGATATTACTCGGCCCTGTCGGCGTCTCGCCAGAGCCTCGTCGAAGCTCTGCCGCAGGAGCGCTTTGCCCGCCGTCACGAATGAACGAAGCTGTCTGCCGGCGAAACCCACCCTAAGTGAGTTGAACTCAGTCGGGCTTGAAAAGACCCTCCCTTTACTTTGATTCGACGGCGACACAATACAAATGGGGTTGTACTCGGTTATTTTCTCAAGGTCATTCGAGTGACTCCCCGCCTCTGTCGCGCCGAAGCCCGCCGCTGAACTGTCCAGTCGGCTGTCAGCGCTCCACAATGGAAAGTGCCCCCTTTAATTCCGCCCACCCTTTTCCCGTTATGTCCTCCAAACGCCGCCGCGCGACACTTCCTGACAACTCTGCACCCCGGCGACCTGGTGGGTAATTGGTGACGCGCGGTCACTGCGACGAAATGTGTGTGCGTGTGCGGCGTCGGTGTACAAATCCATCCATCTGTTCTCAAGAGCAACGGGTCTCAACTGTTGTCACCCTGGGACCCGGAGCTTCGTATTTTTGCAAAATCGCGACCCGTTTCATTGTAGTTATGAACGATAAAGCATTTGGGCTGGGGTGCGGGGGGAGGGGGTTAAAAATACCTTCTGAAAAAAATATGTATCAATAAGTATAAGGGATTAAATGTGTGAAGTGTGGAAAGGACGTTTAAATGCGTCTTTGGGAGTGAATGAGTTTAAATGTTGGTGTTCAATTTTTCTCCCTTTCATCAAAATGATCATTCAAGGACGGCACAAAACTGCAGGACAAGAAACTAACATGCATTTACTTGTGTACAAAGTGTAAAAACTCGTGGTGTACCTGACTGTTTATCCCGCATATGATTCCGAAATTGTGACACAGGGGTGTATCAGAATATCGGAATATCGTAAAAAGTACAATCTTTCATTGTACTTTTAATACTTTGGATATTAACAATAACAATAATACATTTTACTACGGTGAACTCCTCGAATATGTGTGTTAGACGGTAATTTAGCACCCGTATTGGTTATTTCTAACAGATTTTCTTTCTTATATATTAGTTTTTGGGAGTTTTTTTTCCTCCACAAGTTATGCAATACTCTTATCCATCCATCCATTTTTGGAACCGCTTGATCCTCACTAGGGTGGCGGGGGCGTGCTGGAGCCTATCCCAGCTGTCATTGGGCAGTAGGCGGGGAACACCCTGAACCGGTTGGCAGCCAATTGCAGGGCACACAGAGACGAACAACCATCCAAGCCCACACTCACACCGAGGGACAATTTAGAGCGCCCAATCAGCCTGCCACGCATGTTTTTGGAATGTGGGAGGAAACCGGAGCACCCGGAGAAAACCCACGCAGGCCCGGGGAGAACATGCAAACCCCACACAGGGAGGCCGGAGCTGGAATCAAACCCGGCACCTCTGCACTGTGAAGCCGATGTGCTAACCACTGGACTACCTACCGGGCCGCACAATACTCTTATTTTTACCCATATTTGATTTTTATTTTTTGTCGTTCAAATCAAGAAAGCACTAAATAAAATCCGATGTTTTTCTGTATCTGAATTTTCATTTCAGATACTCTTTAATATAATTGATAATTGAACTCAAGCCATTTATCCAGAGACATGTTGACGATCAGAATATGATCTGCCAAAGGCGCGCGGCCCCCTTTTTTGGCGCGACGGCAAACAAAAGACTTTGGCAAGCCGTCGCAGCAGCTGGATGGATGGATGATGCTGATGATAACGATGATGCTGGCACAAGCATACGGGACGTCCATCTTATGACGCTAACGATCCACGTCCTGAGAGTCATGGGAGAATCACTGCTTTATTTGATCAAATGTCAACGTCAACATGCTTGCTTGCTCGTGGTGCGAGTGCAGCTCGGTTGATGATGGAATTACGTTTCTATCGTTGCAATTTGTACACAATTCTTTTTGTGCCGTAGTCTATCACTGACTTGCAGCAACGCAGTCGTTATGTCATAATTGGACGCGTACAGTGTGAAAAAATGTTTTCGGCCAAACAGAAAAGACTCCAAGATTCTAAAGGTGTGAATGTGAAAATTGTTATGATTATGATTATTTTGTTTGTCTGTACACGTCTAGTGATGTGTGAAAGAATCGCTGTTCAAGTCTAATTCAATTATATTTAACTTTTAAAATCGATACATTTGAATTTACTCTTTGTTTTATTTTGAAAATTGGGTATCATTTTTATTGAACATTACAGGTACATGAGTACAGGTTTTTTTTCCGGTGTCTTATATTTAAGCACAGTTTAAATTGTGCAATAAAAAGCTCCCGATTTAGGGGCACCTTCTCCTGTTAAGTAAACTTCCTTTTGCAATTTCAAAGTGCGGCGCGACTCCCATCTAGGCTTCTCACCAGATTTTATAATACTTCAGGATTTTTTCATTTCAGTCAGTTTAAAAAAAATTTAAACTTTTTTTTGGTTAGGTTTAATAAGTTCTACAGCAAGCTTGTTAGTTTTTAGGTTTTTTTTTAATGATTTTGTTTTACTTTAGTTTTTATTAGTTTTAGAATTGCTTTTAGTTTTTTTTCTTGTAAATACATAGATTAGGAAGGATGGCCCGATACGTGACGATTTCCTCAGACAAGGCAATGTCAAAGAGCTCCATTAAGAAAATATGTCACACTTTAACTGTGAAATATGTAGTAAATCGTGACTATATGAATCTTCGCCGGGGACGAGTGCGCAGGCTCATCTACGGACTATGTTGAGCGTATATGGACCAGGTGGTGGTGGTGCTTTAAGAGCTAAGCATTTTTTTAGATGGCATTTGGTGAAAGAAACTTGAAACCTCTGCTAGAGGCACTAGGTGGACAAATGATTTGAGTTAAATGTTGTAAAATGAGAGGGAGGCAGGTGATTTTTGGTGTTTAAGTGAGGCTGACAACTGTGACAACTGCGACTCTCTCAAGTGTTAGTCACCACCAAACCTTTCACTTTAGGCTCTTGCGTGAACGGGATGAGTGACAGACGGAGGTGGCATTCACGTTTACGTTTTTGGACGTGAAAGTCCACGTTTGTCAC
The DNA here is from genome assembly GCF_025434085.1 of Hippocampus zosterae. Classification (NCBI taxonomy): domain Eukaryota; kingdom Metazoa; phylum Chordata; class Actinopteri; order Syngnathiformes; family Syngnathidae; genus Hippocampus; species Hippocampus zosterae. The sequence continues at coordinate 6,292,411 of NC_067454.1, read as the reverse complement.
AACCGTTGACACAGACGGGAGAAATGTAAGGGTGCAAAGTTTGATTGCAGCCGATATTTCATCATGTTTCTGTACAATTGTCTAATATTCTTTTATTCAAGATTTTTCTATTCTGGTGAGACATTTTGTATTCCGTTTGAATATTTGTGTATTCTCAGGTGTTTGTGTTCTTTATATCTTGATTGCAATAATTTTCTTTCTTTTTTTTGTTTTGTTTTGTCTTTTATGACCCCCATCCGTCACGCATGTCCTGCCCCCTATTGTCGGACGTTTTTTTTTCCGGTCTCCAAAGGGATGACAGTACATCATGTTTGTTCCCGGGTGCGAGGGGTGTGCGCGCATCTCGCCTTCCAGATGAAAGTGTCTAAAAGGCCTCGACTAATTGAGCGTAGGATTGTGGCTTTGCGAATGGCAGCGACGGGCAAACACACACAGTCTGTCTGCAATACTGTACTGGATGTATTTCATGTCCCGCTTGTCTGTCTTCATCCTTTTCCCCATCACAAATCTCATTGTTGCAGCCATCAGGCGCTCAATTGCTTCCCACACCGTCTCCAAATTGAATTTATAAACTTCCTACTGTCACGTTCCCCAATTGAATCTCAAACGGGCTCTAACCAGAGTTTAGTAAATATATTTAATCTGAAATGAAAATCAAGCAGTGCACTGTTGCACCATTTCATTTCGTTGGACTGTTGTAATGAATTTTAACTGAGTTCAACTCGATTTATAGGGATTATTGAAATGTTACAAATATTAAAATAAAAATAATAAAATATATTTAAAATAAATTAAAATATTAAAATATTCATTCATTCATTCATCTTCCGAGCCGCTTGATCCTCACTAGGGTCGCGGGGGGTGCTGGAGCCTATCCCAGCCGTCTTCGGGCAGTAGGCGGGGGACACCCTGAATCGGTTGCCAGCCAATCGCAGGGCACACAGAAACGAACAACCATTCGCACTCACACTCACACCTAGGGACAATTTAGAGCGTCCAATCAGACTACCATGCGTGTTTTTGGAATGTGGGAGGAAACCGGAGCACCCGGAGAAAACCCACGCAGGCCCGGGGAGAACATGCAAACTCCACACAGGGAGGCCGGAGCTGGAATCGAACCCGGTACCTCTGCACTGTGAAGCCGACGTGCTAACCACTGGACTACTGGGCCGCCAAAATATTAAAATAGAAAATTATAATTAATTATGCAATTAAAAGTATAGGTTACACTGCTACATCACTTTAAATTCCCCAGTCTCAACAGGTGTTTTTGTTTTTGGTCTATTTTTTAATTTCGGTAATCTGACAGCGCCGCCGTGGTGAACAACAAAAAAAGTCATGTCGTTTGGCAATGCTACAACGTTACTTGCTAACTTCAGCTCCGTCATAAAAGCAAGGAAGCTTCTAAGCTTTTCCTCCTTTGACAACAACTTGTTGACCGAAGCAATGAAGCAAATAGAAGACAAAGAAATATGTTTCTCTTCGAACTTGGTTTGGCGTGAGAAAGTCTTCTGATGTACATGTAGCTTTAGACCAGTGGTCACCAACATGGTGCCCGCGGGCACCAGGTAGCCCGTGAAGACCACTTGAGTAGCCCGCCAGTGCCTGGACATTGTGATTTGCTAGTAGAAATTATGATTTAAAAATGCAAACATTGGCAGTACTGTGAGACATTTCGAAACACGATCAAAGTCTGACAATTTAAATCATCAAGTATTAAAAATAACACATCCTCATATTATTGAAGGTATTTTGGACAAATATGTTATTTCAGACGTGTATCAATTTGGTAGCCCTTCACACAATCGGTACACATGAAGTTGCTCTCACCCTCAAAAATGTTGGTGACACCTGCTTTAGACAGACAATCAGGCCATACAACTATTGCTCACTTGTACATCAGTCTAGTGATTGGACTGCTATCTGCGGCGCCCACATTCACTGTTTTTCCTGAAAGTGATAGCGTCGTAGCTCGTAGATTGAATCCAGTATTGACTTCTGCGTTTCTCCGTTGCTGGTGTGCTGATCATTAGACGCTAGTAAACATACGCCTGGAGAAAAAAAACATTGAGGGCTAGGCTGCAGAGAGCGTGCGGCACTCAGAGTATGATGTCTAAAGCACCGGCGGGGCCATTTTTTTGATTACACGGGGAGCCTCAGAGACACATTAGCTTCGAATTTCTGACAAACCAAGCCAGTGTGGGGATGTTCATCTCCCGGCGGGGTCCCCGAATCACTGGCTAAATTGAAATAAATCGCCATGTTAGCACATGGAGTGCTCGGCCGGCCCGGTTTGACACGTGCGCATTTATTTGTTCCTGCTGGTTCAAAATTGAACTTTTTTAAAATTCATTAAGTAAGACCTTATGACCAGAAGTCATGCTTTGTATAAAAGTGGGCTCCCTAGTTGGCAAGAAGTATTTTCCAAAGCGGCAATTTTTCACCACAGCGCCATTTTCACAATGCTCTTGCCTCCAGTCACGTGTCGCGACCATCGGAGACGATCGGCTCATATCCGGCGCTTTCTTTCTTTTTGTGTTTGAGCATTAGTAAGTTAATAACGCTACAATGCACAGAATTGGAAAGGGTCTGCAATGAGACATGCTTTATTGCCCGTGTTGTACGATGTTTGGATGACTATTTAATTAAAGGGGAAGTCAACCCAAAAATGTTCATGACACTCGTACGTTCTATGCGCCTCCACAAGTCTAAACACGGCATTCTGATTAATATTGTGTTTGTGGAATATGAACAATCATGTCGGAGCTTCAGAAAACAGGTGTGGTTTACTGTCAAGTAGCCCCGAGCAACTAAGATGTCATTTTCAGTTGACAGAATTTTACAAAATGGCCGCCGCCATGAAACGGCTCAAAACAGCTGGACTTTGCCACTCAACTCATACTCCACATACGCCAACATTAATCAGAATTCTGTGTTAAGACGAGTGGGCCTGCAGGGAACATTCGATTATTGTGAAGAAAATGTTGGCGTTGACTTCCATTTTAATAGTTATTGTGTTCTGTTTAGCATTTTTGTTGTACCATAATACAGTATATCTTTGCCAAATATTTCTCTATTCTTTTCGAATAGATTTGTGTTGTATATGGTAAACTTGATATTGTTTCATTCATCTTCCATACCGCTTGATCCTCACTAGGGTCGCGGGGGGGTGCTGGAGGCTATCCCAGCTGTCTCCAGGCAGTAGGCGGGGGACACCCTGAATCGGTTGCCAGCCAATCGCAGGGCACACATAGACGAACAACCATCCACGCTCACACTCACACCTAGGGACAATGTAGAGTGTTCAATCAGCCTGCCACGCATGTTTTTGGAATGTGGGAGGAAACCGGAGCACCCGGAGAAAACCCACGCAGGCCCGGGGAGAACATGCAAACTCCACACAGGGAGGCCGGAGCTGGAATCGAACCCGGTACATCTGCACTGTGAAGCCGACGTGCTAACCACTGGACTACCGGGCCACCTGATATTGTTTCATTCCAGGATATTATCATTTTCATTTAGCATCACATTAAAAATGGCATTACTATGACAGAATGTCTCCTTTAAGCACACTGGATGTAGAGTTGTGCTCCAAAGCATGTGTGCCGCAGTTTGTTTTTAGGGGATTCAGCAAATCTGTATGTGTTTTCTCCAGTGGGGCGCATCGGAGACCATGTCCGCTTCTCAAGTCTGTTTGAAGGCGAGACACCGCGCCTCTTCTGCTTAATTAGTACCCGGCAACTCTGTGTTCCTTCTTCCCGGGCGAGGACTCTATATACGGGGGGAGAACACTTGAGAGTATTCATGGCGCAAGAAAGAGAATTTTTCAATAACTTTGTGCACTATTTTTTAAATTTGAGTTTTTAAAATATTACATATGAGCATTTTTGTTGAGACAATAAGTGCAGGCTATCATCCCATAACATTGCAGCAGCCAATGATCATTTGGTGCCTTTTTGTGGTTAAGTGAGAGCGTGTTTCAGTGAAAAGAATACTACACAACCGCCCAAAAAAAAGCTTTACCTCTCCACCTGAAATGGAATTTTCCACTGAATCTGGGCCATTAGCCCTTCCATCTAACACAACTCATGGTCATTTTGATTTGAGAAGAGATAAGTTAAACCAAGGGGTCTGCAACCTTTGCCTCTTTGCCACCGGGGACTCTTTCATCCGTCTGTTCTGGCTCACTGGGAAAAATACTCCCAATAATTAAAACATTAAAAATCACTTTGTTTGCTTTTTAAATGAGAAAATTCTTCAAAATATGAGGACAGTTGTTTGACACTTGGTGCCAAGATCTGTCGATATATATGCGTGTGCATTTTTTGTCGTCAAGATGACAGCTGACTGAAGGCTCCACACGTGATAAAAATGTTGACTGAACACAGAATACGGTTTGCTGCAGGTGGATAATTTAAGATTAAGATATCAAGATTAAGATATCCTTTATTGTCCCGCAATCAGAATCCAGAAAGGAAAAATGCTGGGTAGGGAGAGGGATTTCCCTCTTAATAATTTAATAATACAATAATTGACTTAAAAATTTAAGTCCGTGTTTATTTTCATGTCACCGAGCAGGACTCGAATCAACAATGACTTATTTGAAAATAAGCTTCCACCAAGTGTTGTCACATCAATCCTGTTTTGCTGCTGCCCTGCTTTGTTTGGTTTTTTTTTTCCGCTTCTCTTCCTGTTGCACTTTACATGGTGGGCGGAGTCTCCCGCGCCACACCCGATGCAATTGTCATCAGCAGGCTGTTTTGACACAGGAGAGATGTCAGCAAAGTGCTGAGTTATTGTTCCTTGCTTATCATCGTTGCTCCCGCATTTTGCTCCTCTCATGCGTGTTCCACATCCATCTTGTTTTCTGACAGTAGCTACTTTCCTCTTTGCTTGTCAGTATCGCTGTGAATTTGTTAATCGTTTGCTGCCTTGTGTAGGTTTTCGGTTGAGTGATTTTTGATTCGTGGCTCTCTGCCTTCCTCCTTTTGTCTTATTTGGTTGCAAGATTAATTCACGTCAACTGTTTGTCACGTCATTTTTGGTTATTTTTATTCATGCATATGTGCTCTTTTTGTTTGAACTATTCAGCGTTCTCAGAAATAAATTGTGTTCCCTGTAGCATTCCATTTCATAAATGCAACACAGTATAGATTTTTACATCCATACAGTATATACACAATGATAAGCAGTATTCGCCTCACTTTAAATGTCAAAAGCATTTTTTTCGGAGGGAAGGTGGGTACTGACAAAATTGCCCTTTGGGTATTAAAGGTTGCTGACTCCTAAGTTAAATGTTACCATATGCATTTTATTAAGTTGGACCAAAACTATCTCAGATGGAAAAAATCTCATTTTCTCAAGAGGACCAGTGAGTGAACTTAAACCTTTAAAAAACCTAATTACTATTTGTGGAGAATTCCTGATAACCATGGGAGGCAACGTCTGCTGTGTCAAGTGGACAAGGCAAGAAATGAGGATGCAGCCATAAAGTAGCGTAGATGAATCAAAGTTGAATTTCTGTCAGTTTTACAGGATCTCAGTTTTGAAAGTGCACGGTTGTATTTTCATGCTTCACTGTGTTCTGTGTAAAAGGCAGACATGAGTGTAAATCTTGATTTACTTCTCAGGTGCTTCAATTTTGTGATATCGTTTTATGAAATTCTGATACTGCGGTCCGATTTGTCCTCTATACACACTTGGGCTCTGCGTCAAATTTGCAGGATTTCTGGGGGAACAAAATGGCAGTTCATTTCCTTTTTAGGAGACATGCTTTGAAAAGTCTTATTTCTAAATACCACGGTACTGTATGTCACATGCGACCTTGACGTGGGGGGGAAAGTTAACCATTCACGGGTTGTTTGCTCCTGCCTGATGCGTGAAAGCGGAGCGTAATGGAAGGCATAAAATAATAAAGTCAACAATAAAGTCAAACATGCAGAGTGGATACTTGGCTCGTCCTTTCTCTCACTGTCTCTTTTTGTCTCTCTCATTCCCTCCCTCTCTCTTCCATTCTGTCATATTTTTTCACCTTTTTATCCGCGCGACTTTTATGAGCTGCCGCGTGGAAGACTGGAAATAAATGACGGCGCCGTGCTTAAATCGTGTTACAGTCCATAGACAATGGCGGCACACTGTAATGGCGTTTAATCTGTTGCCAGTCTTTGATCATAATCTGGCTCACGTCACGCTTCCTTCTCAATCTTGCATCGTAATCCTCAAATTCTTACTTATAGACGCAAATGTTAACCACACGCGTACAACCACTCAGCTTCATTTTTAATTACAGCGGAAACTATTAACTTTACACAGTGGTGTTATTAATTGTTGTTAGTATTGTTTTTAGCATCAGCATTCCAATTTCACTCGTGCCTGGAAATTCTATTTGTGGGTCTTCTCCACAGTGTGATGAAAATTGTTGTTGTTAGCATTGTTTTTAGCATCAGCCTTCCCGTTCAGAAATCATCAAGATAAAGAACTTCTATACTGTAGTGGTCAAAATATATTGAGTCTTCTCTGTTTGAAAGGCACCACGTTGTGTTGAGCATAATCATTTTTGAGTCTACCAATGTCTGAAAAATCAACTTGGACCCTAGAAATCATATTATGGGTCTCAAAGCCAAATTTATTTGTTCAAAATATGAAATTTGTTCACTTTTTTCCACTAGTATAACCAATAGGTAAAGGCTTTGATACTGTAGAAATCATATTCTAAGGGCTATTGCTACATTCACACAACACATCCTGAGACCCGTTGTGAAAGCAATTTGTCACTTTGTTGCTAGCGTTGTTTGTAGCATTAGCATTCATTATCCATGTCCTCTTGCTGACAAATAATACCACAAAGCATGTTGCTTTATGAGTCTTCACCACCGTTTCAGGCAAATGATAAAGGAATTTATCATTTTGATAAAGGAAAGGATAAAGGAAGGATGCATTACTTTCTTGTTAGCATTGTTCTTAGCATGAGCTTACCAAGTCCACTAGCGGTCAGAATGTCTTCTATTGTACAAATCCTATTTATGAAGAATGTTATAACACAAACCTGTCTCTTAGAGCCTTCTCACAGTTGAAGGTCAATTCCTTTGTTTTGGCATCAACATACAGAGTCAAACTAATGACTGAAATGTCTTGGTTGACTGTACAAATCCGTTTGAATATTGTTGCCACAGTTGAAGCAACATTTCATGCTGTTAGCACCGTTTTAAGCAGTAGGATTACCAAGGACTAAGTTTCTCCATTGTATGAATTATTATGAAGAGATGTTGTTTAATGCATATCTCTTCCTTGGAGTCTTGCCCTTTTGTTAGCATTGTTTTAGCAGTAGCATAGCCTGCCCCAATCACTCCAAAAATATATCATCAATGATTTTCAGGTCAACGTTGTTTTAACATTAGCTTTCTTGTCCACTCTGTCGCTATCAAATTATGTTGCATGTTTTTCCCCCCTTTACGACTGCTTTTCTAATGATATCATTATGTAGAAAATACAGCTGTAATTATTGAATCCCTCCCTTTATGTCCATGATGCCTAATTTGGTGCACCCTGTATAGTGTGCGTGTGTGTGCGTGTGTGCGTGTGTGTGTGTGTGTGTGTGTGTGTCTGCACGCGCACACTGTAATCACACTTGACTGCATGCAGCTTCTGCAGGTGTCAATAGAAAGCAGCCAGTGGGAGGGACTCTGACGCCCCCAACTTCTCATTCGATGCCTTGCTCCCTTCTCTCTCTCTCTCTCTCTCTCTCTCTGTCTCTCTCGCTCCCCCTCTCTCTCCCTCTCATCCCTCCATCCATTCAGTCCTGCTCCAGCATCACGCTGAGGAGAGAGCAGCATCGGAGAGTCCGGGGAGGGGAGCCACCATGCACGTTTGCCTGGAGATTTCTTCCACTTGACTACCGTGGTTTTTTTTTGACATTTTTTATTTGCATTTCCCCTCCTCTCTTTGTGTGTGTGGGTGTGTATGTATGTGTGTGTGTGTGTGTGAGGCTGTGGATTAGTGTGTGTGCATATATATAAATATAGATATATATATGTATATACATATACATATATATGTATATATAAATATATATGTATATTGATGTATATATGTGTGAGGAGGCAAGGACACACTGCACAGAGCATCCTCTGTTCTCTTAAGGAAGGACACCAGGACCTCCTCTTCCTCCTTTTCTTCTTCTTATTGTGTTTTCCATCTTTCCTTGGAGACATGGATCTATGCCTGGACCCGCCGCGGATTTGCCGAGGCTGGCGGCTTTTCCCCGTCCTCCTGCTCCTCACCCTCCTCTTTCGGGACCACCTGAGCTCCATGCTGGACTGCCCGCCGACGTGCAGCTGCTCGCCCACCGAGATCTATTGCAATAAGTCGGACAGCGGCCGCTTCTTCCCGCTGTTGGCGGTGCAGGATGGAGCCGGAGCCAACGGCAGCGGAGCTGTGGACATAGCTGACTTGTTCAAAAACATCACATCCATGTGAGTGGCTCTGTGTGTGTGTGTGTGTGTGTGCGCGCATGTGTGTGTGTGTGACTTGCACCAGCTCACTTTTTATTTTATTTTATTTTGCATGAGTATGTGCGAGGTGGTTGGGGGCTGAGTGGTTGTGGTGGTGGTGGGGGGCTGGTGGGGTGCATCCTGAAAGTTGCACCCCCGCAGGCCTCTTCATCAGCATCCTCCTCATCCTCTTTTTCATGAGGAGGCGGAGGGAGGATGTTGCGTCCGCGTCCAACTGCTCCGACAGATTGCGCCAAATGGAACAGAAATAAATGGCGCAGTGAGGTCAAACAGTTACGTATCACTACTCTCCACCACATTCCTCAGGGAGACGACCCCCACCCCCCCACCCCTCTCCCCCCTCCGACCCCCATTTATTAACTTGCGACAGATGTGTATATGTTACAATGGTGCAAAGAAAATAACACTTGTAGTGTGATGTCGTGTGAGGAAGCTGGGCACAAATGTGCCGGATGCAGTTTCTTTTCGTTCAAGAAAGAAACCATCTCTCACCAGTCGAGTTTTCCTTCTTAAAAAGTCTGTTGCGTTTTGTGTGTCTCAATACTTGTGACGTAGGTCATAATGAATATTTGCTGTGATGTGTGGTCCTGGAAGCTTAGCAAAAAATGTGCTGGATGCAGGTGTATTTTTGCGTTGAAGGTCTTAGCTTTACCTCACAAGTCTTAAAATGCATTTTTCATGGTAGTCCAGAGAAAAAAGGCATTGTCTTTTGTCATTTGTATTCCTGTGCTGGATGGAGTTTTTTTTCCCAACCAAATCCATACTTGAAAATCCTCCAAGTAAGATGAACTCCCCGCAACAGCTCGGAAAAATTAATTTTCTGTGTCGTATTTTTGTGTGGCCGCACATGTTCTGGATGCATTCCAGATAGAAACCTTGCCTCAGAAAATCAGAGTTTCATTTTTAACCAGCCCCCCCCGCCCCCCACACACACACACACCACCAAATGCATTTTGTACACCATAAAATCTGTCCTGTTCTGCCGGATGGAACTTTTTTTGTTGATCAAAGCATCTGCTACGATACTTCAAAGTGGAGTAAAACAAAATCACACCTTCGGAAGTCAACCAGGATGCATTTTGTGTGGGTTAATGCTTGATGATTTGGTGCTGGATGCATTTTTTTTTTTATATGCTTCAATGAAATCCGACCCACACAGGCTTTCATGTACATAATCCCTGCAGGCCCAAGTCAAACCTTTCATTCTTGAGAAGTAAGACGTGTGTGCAGCAGTACGCAGCTTCAGAAGCGGAGTGGGCATCGGAAATTTAGGGAAAATCTGTTAATTGTCTCGACCGGTGTATTTTTGTGCTGCTCCATGGCCGGCTGCCCAACGTCCTTATTTTATTTTTTGTTTTTTAGGGCGGGCACGCGTCCGCCGCACCTTGACTACATTGAGGCGCATGACTGCTGCGTAATGCTAACTTTTCAACACATGATAGCCGTGTTGAAATTATACAAGTGGGAGACAATGGGCGACTCTCTGCCCATAAAATGCGTAATTTATAGGACACCATATTTGGTGCGCCAGCATGGCACGAAATAGTAAATATTGAAACCTAAAGCAAGGTGTTAGAGGAGCTGAAAAGCGTAATCAGCATTCTGACAACTCTTGCAGTGGTTTTTATGTGGCTCAACTGTGGTGTTGTGCGTCGAAGCTGTGCGCAAATGTGCCATTTTTTTTTTTTTTTTTTGTGATTCAGAGCAAAGCCAACCCTCACAAGACTAAAACGACATCATTCAGGAGGACAGAATCAAAGCTTTGCTTCTTGAAAAGTCCAGAAATATGCCTTTTGTGCATCATTGCCTGGAAAGCTGTGTGCAAATGTACTGGATGCAGCTTTTTTGTTTTCTTCCTATATCTCACGAGTCTTCATGTACATCCTCAACATCAAAACATAAAAATGCATATGCGTGGCTCAAGGAGTTGTCGCAATGTGCAAATGTGCCATCCATCCATCCATCCGTCCATTTTTGGGACATAGAGCCAAGCGATTCTTCACAAGCCTCCAAGTTCATCATCAGAGCTTTTCTTCTTTAAAAGACCAGAAAAATGCATTTTCCATCATTGAACTCTTGTGCTCAGTGAAGCTTTTTTGCTGATATCTCCTTACTGGAAGGTGCTACATTCTGCTCTGCACCACAGAATGACTTGTTCAGTGTTAAGACGGAAGACTTTACAAGCTCTTCTCCAAAAAATGGAACGGATGGAAGCACGCAGTGTGCCAATGCTCTGGAGGCTGCCACATTTGCATATGAAGTCGCTCCGGAAGGAATTCCCACGCATATAACCAATCCAAGGCCCCGCCTCTTGATCGCCTCGCATCACTTTTGGGCTCCCGTTTAACCTTTTTATTCAATAACGCCGTTGCCGTGCGCCACTAGAGGGTACCCTGCACACGCATCCTCTCCCTCATCCCCTTCCTCCCGCCCTCTCAATCTTTCCGAACTGCATTAAAAGGCAAAAGAGAATGGCGGGGACATGAAAGTACCCTGGGTGGTGATTACCGTAACCCTCCCCCTCGTGCGGCGCGTCATGAATTATTTATGTTGTAACCTGTTGGCATCATTTATCTCCCCTCTTGTCCACCCCGATTCGGATGGGTTGCCGGCTTGATTGGTTTCCCCTTAAAAACAACAACAACAAGTTTAAAGGGAAAAAAGTCGTGGCCTCATTAGCATTTTTTCTGCCTTTTTTTTTTTAGTATAGAGCTACTAATCCGATTGACCCGCCAGACGCCTTTCATGGCTCCGCTCCGGCAGCCGTCTTGTTGTTTTTCTGCTCCACCCTGCAGCAAAAGGCTGACAAACAAACGCACGGGCGTCGTTGAAACGTGGCTGATCGTTTCTGATGGCTTACTTTAAGCATAAAGTGCCTCTTATGAATCTAAAACGCACAATAAATAAGAATTTGGAGTTGAAGAAAGTTTAATTTGATGATTCTTGTGGTCACTCAAGGTTGTGTGACCGGCATACCACGCGATTAATTCATTCAGGCTGCCAAAGAGGGCTGAATACTAAAGAGGAAACCAGCAGTTTGGTGCAAAATTGTAGCTGGTGGGAAATGAAACCTCCACTCTTCCCATGGTAAAAGGACCCAACTGTGAGTATGCCCCCCCCCCCACCACCATTTATCAATGCTACTGTAAGCTTTTGTTAAATTATCATTTTATGTTCGAACATTACAGTATTGTCTTTGACGTTAAAGTTACCTAAATTATATTCTATTTATTAATTTCTTAAACAGGTATATGTTAAGAGTGTCTGATTGGCTGAAAGAAACAGGAAGTGTTTTAGTAGTCGGAAGAAGGAGTGGTGTTCTCGAATGTGCTGCGGTGTCAGGCGTCTTTTTTTCCCCATTTGAATAAAACTGCATTCAAAGGATTCCATCTCTCCTTTTGCCGTTCATAAAGTAAAGCCATCCATTCGGAAACAACGAACCGCTCAGCTTTCACTACTAAATGAGCAGAAACAATGCTGATAAATGCAACTTCTATATATATATTGCGCGTCGTCCCGCACGCGGTCTGTCCTTCCGTCTGTCCCTTTTCAAAACGTACCTACTTCACCGCGCCGCCACTGCGCCGCCACTGCGCCGCTCAGGCAGTGGCTCACTACGATCGCGCGGGCATCTTAGCGAAAAAATGTTGTCTACCCACAAGCATTGCAATGAAATTGTTAGTTATTTAGTAGAGCTAAACATCTCTTTATTTTCGCGATAAGCAATGAAGATGAACAAAAAGTTGAACCAAGCAACAACATTTTTGCCAGCCTTCCGCAGGAACTAGCTGATGAGCCGCCCGCGCTTATAACCGCTTATAACCGCTTATAACCGCGCTTCGAATAAGCTGCAGCTATAACATGCACTTGTTTTTTTTTTTTTTAACATTCTTTACAATTGCGCAAGCAAATCGATGTTAACTGCTGTAAATAAGAAAATGCAATCACGATAATGTATAATCATGCAATGTGTGGCAGAGAGTCGACTACTTGACGGACTGTAGGTTCCTATCTGCTTCTTGGTTTGGACTAATTGTTGAGGAAGAAGCTAAAGGGAAAGCTAAACATACACTTTGAGGTGTTTTGCAATTTTAGGAGTAATTTGCCTAATTATTTGGGTCCCGCTTGTCCAAATTGTACAACGTCGCTGAAAAATTAGCTTGATTAGCATATCGGTCGTCTTCAAATTCATAATTAAAACAAAATAGATTCAGTCAAGGACACATTTCTTCACATGTGCGTCTCTTATTTAAAACCGAGCAACCAGCCAGAAGAAAAGCGGCACGGCTGGCATCTGTATGCGCCCCGCGGTACGACACGTCCTCGGCCCTCTCTGCGACGATGGCAGCGTTGTCGCCAAAAGGCCGCCTAAAAAGAACAAGTGGTGAGTCGAGATAATAGTTTCTTCTTTGCTTGGCAGCAGGGAGGCATGGGCCCGTTTCTGAAGTGGAGGAGATGGGGGCCCGGCTGTCACACTTGAAGATAAAGAAGCGCAATTTTCAGTCAGAAGCTGATTTGTCAGACAGGTTGCGGCTAAGTGTTGTTTCTTTGTGCCTTCTAATTAACACCTCTCCACTTCTGATGTCGGAGCTGGTGGTAATCCAGGGGAGGGGTTGGGGGCTATTTTCAGTGTATTAACAATGCGGCTCACATTTTCACCACAGTTATAAAAACAAAAATACACCAGATGACGCGAAAGATATGAGAATCATTTTGATAGGACGAGTGCGTAAAAACACACGAGGAATTTGTCTCTGGTAGTATGTGAAGGCAGAGGGACCAATTTTTTTTATTTTCCTCAGTGGCCCGAACTTTCCGTTACAGTTAGATGGTGTGAATTTGTCGTGAATTTTCCCATGATGCTCATTCTACTCGCTGACATGAAATTCAGCATGACAATCATGTCTCAAAACGCGTAGCATAATACAGAAAGTCAGCCATTTTGAATTGCAGGAAGTCAGCCATTTTGAATTGCAGCCGCCATTTTAAGGTAACACCTGCTGATTTCTGCTTCAGAATAGTTTTCCTCATCCACGGCTGTCGATTTGATCAGTTTGAAATACGATTGTATTTATTTATTCATTTATTTATTGATTTTTAAGTAAACAGATGTGCACAATTAAAAAAAAACTATACTTTACACTTATACTAATTGTATTGACTTTTTTCTGTTTTTAATAAATTTGTTTTTTTGTTTTAAATGGCTTGAATTTGTAAAAAAAAAAAAATAAATTATATGATTCATGCGGCCCGGTAGTCCAGTGGTTAGCACGTCGGCTTCACAGTGCAGAGGTACCGGGTTTGATTCCAGCTCCGGCCTCCCTGTGTGGAGTTTGCATGTTCTCCCCGGGCCTGCGTGGGTTTTCTCCGGGTGCTCTGGTTTCCTCCCACATTCCAAAAACATGCGTGGCAGGCTGATTGAACACTCTAAATTGTCCCGAGATGTGAGTGTGAGTGGGAATGGTTGTTCGTTTCTTTGTGCCCTGCGATTGGCTGGCAACCGATTCAGGGTGTCCCCCGCCTCCTGCCCGAAGACAGCTGGGATAGGCTCCAGCCCCCCCCCCCCCCCCCCCCCGCGACCCTAGTGAGGATCAAGCGGCTTGGAAGATGAATGAATATATGATTCATGAATGAAGGGTTCGGTGAATGTGCATATGAACGTGTTGAGTTCAGTATCCTCGAATAAGGTTATTAACCACTACCCAGACAGATAGGCAATGACAAATTGTGAAGCTTTTTTGCCCACGCCAACCAAATATGGTTGTAGCATAGCATCTAAATTGGTTCATTTCAGTTGATCATTCACCGTGAAAAGTCAGGTCTCACGACCCGTTCGTCACAATAACAAGACTCCCCGTCGATGATCGTGTTTGATGAATACCGATTTATGGATCCATCCCCCTCATCACCGCCACCATTTTGTCGTCACGCCGTTCCGATGATGCTCTACACTTGTTTAACACATCAATTTGCTTTATACCCAGTTGGAAACCCCAGCCATACCCACAGCCATAAAAAAAAGAAAAAAAAACTACAGTAATATCACACAGCATCCCAGAATAACACCGCTGGGATTTATCTGTAGTCACACACATCATTAACATTACATCATCACGTGTGCTACTTGCAAACGAGCAAAGCCAAATAGTCCTGCAGAGGTTTGTTTTATATTCTTTTGAAGATAACAATGGGATCATAAGTGACTATTTGCAGACGACGACGACGAAGTTTAAGCAGTGTTTCATGTCTCGCTACCGCATCGGTGAATCATAACTGTACTTCATATGGACTGTCATTGTGTTTCGGGGTTTTCAACTCCTCTGACATGTCTTTGATTTTTTTTTTTCTATTAGTCCTACTTTTTGTTCACGGTGTTTGCTCTTTGTGCCTGTGAGTGTTGTTCTCATCCGAGACTCCAATCAATAATTGTTTTTGTTACAAGAAAGCACAACAAAGATATGAGGAAAAACATTGTAGTCGTAAATCCATATGTTCTGTCAAACGGCGTCTTTAAGAGAATGCCACGGCACAGAGCAACAAAAGAGAATACTTCGATGTCGACCAGGGTCACATTTTGACCAAGGTCAAGCAACTTAAAACGATTACTTTGTTTTGATCACAAAAAGACCACCTGACGAATCAGCCTGTATCCACACCTCCCAAAAACTGGGGGGAAAAAAAATCTAAAATGTCAACAACAACAAAAATCTTCATGAAAATCTGAATTTCTGAAAATGGGATAAACGAAAGCTGAAAATGTGCTCTGAAAAACAACGAAGAGGTAAGCATTTCCTCTCGCAAAAGAAAACCACTGGTCACCTGATGAGAGTCACTGGACGGTGACAAAAAAAAATGCCGATTTGAAACAGCAATTTAAAATAAAAATGGGAAGAATTTGTGAAAAAATAGTGAAAATAATTTTTGACAAAAATATAGACGGTAAATAAAGTCTGAAAGGTCTAACAGCTTAAGTATTGATGCTTACTGTCATTGAGGACGCCTGTTAGCTTAATTTGGATAACATTGCTTTAAAAAAATGGCTCCCATTCATGGCAAAATGGAAGAATGCTGACCGAGTTGATAAAACCTTAGAAATGTAGATCCCAAAAATGTGACTTTGTCTGAGGCTGAGAAGATGTCCTGCCACTTAACCATCAACTTCCCAAAAAAGCTGAAAGATCAGAAAAAGGCAAACAATTTGAAAAATGAAAGGATCTGAAAACATGGGATAAAATGTGGTAAATGGCAAGAAAAGAAAAAACGATTTTAATCTGAAAAATTCCCAAGACTATTCACCCACTGCAAACCCTAACCAACCGCATTTTACGGAGACGCACAAGGAAAGAATTAATGATGACAAAGCTGATGACAACCTACAGAACATACTTAGTTTATGTCTTGGCCACCTAATCCTAGATAAATCATTAAATGAATAAATAATAATAATGTGCTTTCTCATGATTAAATGACAAAAGCAGCATCTGCTAATTTCACTCGAATTATTCAACCTTGGATCGGGACCAGACACAATCTACTCACATCTCAATTCAGCGGTCTTGGGCCACTTTCCAATTTTGTTAATAAAGACAAAAGTTTGTGCCAGAGGAAGTCTAAAGAATGAGAGATTTGTCGAGGATAACAATACGCTTAATGAGGTTGTCGGAAAGCGTGCGACTCGAGATTTAAGTGCCGTTTAATATCATCGTGCATTTTGAGGGCCTGAGTTGATTATGGACTCCAGGAATGGTCTGTAGTAGGGGTGTCAAGCTCATTTTTGTCTCGGGCCAGATTTGAATTATAGTTTCCTTTGGAGGGCCGTTTTGGCTGAAACCATATAAAGAAGTCAAGAATAACAGTTTATTCACCGATTGTTGATGTTACTGTAATGAGGGGTTTGCTAACAAGAAAATGATTACAGTCGCACTCTTATTTATTACAAATGAGAATTTGAAACTTTGGTAGAGATTTTAATCAGCATCATGAAAGATGACACATTTGATTTGCTTTCACATGCCACAGAAAATGATATGTCAGGCCAGATCTGGCCCCCGGGCCTTGAGTTTGACACCAGTGGTCTATAATCTCCCCACTCCTTGTTCTGGCTGTAGCCTGGTGATGCCTGTACTCAGATAAGATCATTATCACACTCAACGTTTGTCTCATTTATGCAGCGTAATGGTTGCTCGAACTCGTATCAGCAGTTCATTTGTGTTGACCATTTGAACAATCTCTGAAACTGTGATGATCAGTTAAGATTTGGTGGAGATTTGACATTTTTGTACCTGGTTATCATACATTTTTTATCTTGGACACTTCATCTTGCAATGGGATCAATACAAAAATGATCAGTAAGCAGTACGGAGCACAATCACTCCCCTCCAACCCCTAACTATGGCCACTACAAACTACTGATTGAACACTCCAGATTGTGAGCGCGGATGGTTGTTCGTCTCTGTGTGCCCCGTGATTGGCTGGCAACCAGTTCAGGGTCTCCCCCGCAGACAGCTTTGATAGGCTTTAGCACACCTCACAACCCTTGTGAGGATAAAGCGGTTCAGAAAATGGATGGATGGATGTTTGTTTGCATCGCCTAAAATTCGACGTATCCGCAGAAAATCTAAACTCCTGGTCACTAGTGTATATTCATTGTCCTGTTGACTGACTTGTGACTGGGGCACTGGAATTGAGCAATCTATCTCATGAAATTCTAGATGCTTTGTTTAGCTCAAAAATAATAATAATCTGGACACGTCCAGGTAAAAGACCACTGGTCAAATGACAGCTATGTGGACTGCTGGAAAAAAGTTTTTGGAATTGAGCCACCGAAGCTGCTGCTTGGAATAAATAACTTGTAGCTCAGACTATGAATGCATGACTGTGCCATCGAAATGCCGTGCCATCAGGTGGAAAAGAAAGAAACGCAAGTCGAGGCATAGGAGAAGAATATAGTATGTACTGACCAGAATGGAGCGCAAGCGCATCTTTTCGGCCCTTTTTAAAAAGGTAATTTTAAAAAAGAGTCTTCCACTTTGGGGGCCTTCTGAGGTCCTGGGAGGAAGTTGCAGTGATTGTGATGAGAAGTAGCAGGACACCAGATGAAACAAAGCCTCAACCTCGCTGTCTGGACTACTAAAATAGCTCGGAAAATTTGTGCTGGAGTCTTTAATGCAGGATTTTTGACGGCTGCCATCTTGGATTAATTTCACATTGGGCTTCATCAAATAATCATGGACCTAAGATGAAGCCGCTCACTAATGGAGTTGACTTCATGCACCCCTCAAAACTGCATTTTGGGTCCCGAATATTGGGAATCCGACTCGGCTCTTGCATGGGTGGGTCAAACTTTTCTCTCCCATTTAGCTGCTAGTTCATGCAGGATGGAGAATCTGTATTCCTTTTATGCCAGAAAAGTTTATATATGCGGGGGTGTTCTTCCCCCCTAACTATGGTCGATGGGTACTTAGTGAAATTTGCATTCGGAGGGAACAAGATTTAAGAGGGGAGAGAAAAATAAGGCAAAACACTGACTGTAAGTAAAGATTGAGAGTTAGAAGCATTATATAGAGTACAAAGTACAATGTCACACTGGAGTCGAGTTCTTTTCAGGACTGTAGTGTTGTACCCTGCAAAGAAAGGACATTATGATGTAGGACAGGACAAGACAGTACAGGAAAGGGACAAAAGAGGACGAAAGCAGGACAGGAGTAGTGAACATGGCGGTGTAATTGAAGTGTGGTAGGAGTCGCTGTCTAAATTCTAAACAGCAGCCAAGTGCAAGTGAGGCAACAGCTCAAGGAGTTTGCAAGGTCAGAACCAGACTCATCTTAATTGGCCAAAGTATGTAAGATCACACGAGGAATTTGTCTCCAGTTGTTTGAGTCTTACTAGTATTACAGCAAAAAGCAACTCAAAGTAAATTTACAAAGAAAAAGACTTTTCGGATGCAACACGTACGTACAGAGAATCGTGAAATAATGTAAGGATACGATAAGTGCGGTAGGACCCAACAATGACAGCTGTGATGATGCAAATGATGCAGAGTCCTTGAGCATTTCCAGTGGTGTGCAAAGTTTGATGGCGCGTACATGAAGGAAGTAGCTGGAAGAGGTGGTGACCAGGATGTAGAGGGTCAAAGAGGATTTTGCCTGCCCTTGTTTTGTTCTTGGAAGTTGTTCAGAGTGGGTAAGGAGGAGCTGATGATCTTCTTGGCAGTTTGAAATGTTCATTGCAGTCAGATTTTGTCATTTCTTTTGTAGCATCACCAAATCAGACTACGATCAGGGAACACAGTACTGATTTAATCACTGCTCAATTGAAGCGCTCCAAAACTAGCCACCAGGAGGAGAGAGCAGGAAGTCATGCCCGATATTGCAAATGATATATGCTTGCTAGACTGAATGAAGGACCGCAACGGGTCGCCTTTCACGTGCCATACTTTGCCCGCGCTTGCTCTATACATGCCGCATCCTCGCCCTCCTATTATTCAGCCGCCATATTGCTCGGCTCACCTCGGGCGCTTTGAGAACATCATCAAGTTTGCATGAACCTGTCTTGCTGGAAAAGTAGGTCATGGCTCACCATCTGAAAATTAGGAGGGGCGAATGCCTTCATTGAGATGCTGGGCGTGCATAAGCCGACGCCAGAACCCCAGCCCGTGTGAGCACAACCCAGCTTCTACCACTCCCCAAACCCCAACAACACCGCCTCCACCGCCGGTGCATCTGCGTGCTGCCCCAGCGCCTAAAGGAAGCATACTAATGAGGCACCTTCTCCCTGCCGCCCCCACCGCGGCGATCCCGCCCATTCCCTCCATCAAAAGACACCATTCAGAAGACTGAAGGCTGTTGCTGTTTCAGGCAGGATCAGAAAAGACCTCGCCAAGGACATTGAGGAGCTTACTGTTGACGTTTACTTGAGCTTCTGTGTTTGCGGCAGCGGCTTACTAGGCATTGTTGCCGCTGCATGAACTTTAATAGAGGGATGAGTGCTCCGGTCGGGGAGGAGGGGTTTGGGGGGGGGGGGAATTGTACCTTCATTTTCAGCTTCTGTCACTTCGACCAGGACTGTGCAAAATTCAGAATTTCAGAATTTAAGTCATTGGATGAATTTGAATTAACTCCACGCCACACGATGTTGAATTTGAATTTGCATCACAGGAAGTGGAATTGAATTCAGTGCAATTCAGAGAAACTCATTCTGGGTGAGAACGAGTCCGTGTATTTCACGTGTGTGCTCCCCAGAAAATGTCATTTGAAAGACTTGGCAAGGTATTCTGGGAAATTAAAATGCTGCTCTACCATCAATTTGACAAGTTTCAGTCTCTGTTCTAGCTGAGAAGGATTTTGATGCTCATAAAAAACAGTTACTACACTTTACTATTATTTATAATTATTGTGTACCTGGAGCCCGTACAATAATATTTGTATGAAATTCATGTTGTAAATAGCATCATATTGTATCGGGCAAAATTCGTAATAATGTGGAAGAAAAATCGATATTCATGCAAAATGAAATATTTTTTTTAATCGGGAAAAGGTCAGGAAAGTGAAATATTTAATGACAAATAGAGTTAAAACTTCAAAAAAATAACATTGTTTGAAAACTAGAAACCCCTTTTTTTAATTACAAGAAAATCAACAAAACACAGACATATTTTTAAAGAATCTTATATGACAGGAAAAAAACCTAAAAACAAGATCTGAACAAGAATCTATGAACTCAACGCAGACAATCTGACAATGAAAATATAAAACTTTTTTTTAATGACGTGTGAAATGTGAGTGTGTCAAGAGGCCACACTCACACACACACACACACACACCACTCTTAGACAGTCACTGAACTCGAGAGTGGCGTGTTAATATCGGGTCTGATCACATGAACTTTACTGCAGCTTTCATGCCTCGTCACACAAGCAACAGCAGTTTCAGAGGAATTTTAGCGGTAATCCAGAATTTCTTACACCCTCTGGGTATGCACGACAGTCATTGGAAACTAATGGACACATAAGTTTGAACACACCTGCACACACAGACACTTAGCTCATCCCAGGTGAGGATGTTTGACCCTGGTGGAGTCTTTCGTCGCCGCCTCCGCATGCCGCCAGACAAACCACATCATCATCCTCATCATCATCGTCATCCTCCTCCTCCTCTGATTGATTATCCAGCGGGGGAATTTTGTGTTGAGCAAACATCAATAGTGCGCTGTCAAGTGGGATGAGTCACTCTCTCGCCACCGACGTCAGAGAGCTCCAACTTCTCACAGTAGACGCAGTACAAAAAAAAAAAATTGGCAACCTAATGTTGGGGCTGTGAAGTGAAGTGATTCGTTCCGCTGACTGAAATGGAAGTGTTTAGGGTTGAGTTTTGACATTTAAAAGTATCTTGTCACTAGACCCCTCAAATTATTGTAATTACATTTGATAGTGTAGTGATTCACAAAGCCGACTTTGAAAAATTCAGTGTGATATTTTGACATTTAAGTACTTATGTCAGGAACTGAGATCACATCATATATTCTGAACTGATGGTTGGAGGGGCGGGGGGGGGGGGGGGGGGGGTTAGGAGCATTGTGGTTCTCATCGCTGATTTTGCGGTATATGACATGTTGAGGTCTGAGATTCCAGAATTTGTTTGCAAACCTAATATTGAGAGTGTAGTGATTCACACCGCAGACTTTCACGTGAGCGGCGTGACAAAAACCTTCCAGACTGAAGTGCAAACATTTGAACACTTTGGTCTGATGCAGCGGACACGGAAATGTTTGGGAACCTACCCTCAGGGATCATATGAACAGTGTAGTGGTTCACATTTTCAGATTCAAGGGATGGGGAAATTGGATAGCCAGATTACAGTTGATGTTTTTAAACATTTTCAGGTTTTTTGGGGGGGGGGTTTTGCATCGCTGGCATGGCAAATTGGAGTGCTCAGAGTGATTTGACGTTTAGACGATTCTGTGGGTTGTGGAGACCGCTCAATTTATTGTGAATTCACTCTTGGTGGACATATTGATCGGGGAGTGATTCACATTCGCAGACAGTTGAATTGGGAAACTGGAGCGGTCTGAATGGACTCGTTGTAAACCCACATTGACGTGCATTTGATAGTGTAGTGATTCACATGGCTGATTTGCACGTGGCATGAGTGTAATCACCTGAAAAGCCAAAAACAAAGCAGCCTCCTCCAGGGCAGCACACGCTCAGCCGCAGTAAAAACATTAATATTAAAAGTGCGTAGTGGGGCCGAGCCGAGATCAGACAAATGATTTGAGGTCACCATCTTGACATGTTGAACATTTGAAAAGAATGAGAAGGAGATGTGCTGTAATTAAGATTCAACTTTGTCAGGGAGAGCTGTGTTTAAAAGGTCTCTGTGGCAGAGCGAGTGTCTGTAACTTCAACGAGAACTCCCAAAGGTCATTTACAAGTTGTGAGGGTGGAAGAGCAAGTTCATTTCTTACTGCTAGGAAAAAAAGAACGTGATACAACCTGAACAACAAATCATCCATTCATCCATTTTGTAATCCACTTATGCTCACAAGGGTCGCGGGCATGCGGGAGCAGTAGGCGAGGGACACCCCGAACTGCTTGCCAGCCAATCGCAGGGCACACATAGCGGTAACAACCATGAACACAATTGCACCGAAAGACAATTTAGTGTTCCATTAACCTGCCATGTTTTTGGGGGGGAATGTGGGAGGAAACGGGAGCACCCGAAGAAAACCCATCTTGAACAATTTTTTTAAAAAATCTGTCGAAAATCTGAACAACCCCCAGACCCTGAAAATCTGGGAGGAGAGAAGCCCGGGGGTCCGAAAAAAAAAGAAAAAATTATGAGCCTGTCAAGGAAAATAATCTGGAGAAAATCTTATAAAAAAAGGTTGGGGAAATCTAAAATAATACCTGGGGGGTCCCAGGTATTTATGAAAAAAGGGGGAAAAAAACACAGAAAAACTGCTTCCAAAAAAGCTGGAGAAAATAAACAAAATATTGTAAAATGTTAAAATAAAATTAGGGGAAATGCTACTACTACAAAAATATATACCCCGAAATATGAATTGGGGGAAAAAATCTGTGTGAAAGTAAAAATTACCAGGACATTATTAAAAAAATAAATCATGAGCTTTTTTTCATTTCATCAAGTGGTCTATATCCAGATTTCTTTTCATTTATTATACATCTACTTAAAAATGTATCTTGATTCAGATGGTTTGATTTTGTGCAACCACTTGATGAATATCGAGTCAGTTCCACCAACAATTTTTTCTGTGTACGAAAAAAATATATCCATTCAATTCTTTGTATGAAATCCAGTTTGTCATGCTTTAATGTCCCTATCTAGAAGGAAAGATTTCATTTACATGTCACGTAGGCAGAAAAATGCCTGAATTTACATCCTCAAAGACGGCCGGTTGTTATCTAAAAGCTGGCTTTTGCCATGCAATTCATTATTTGTTGACATTCGGGAAGACGAGTGCGTGCAATGAGCACTTCGAACAGCCTCAAAGGTGGATCCAAGGTGGTCTTCTTTCACACCGTCGGGCACGTCCACCATCCGAGGCCATTTGTAACACTTGACATGCAACGCTAACAAGACTTATTAGCGGGACGCGGGGGCCAAACGGGATCGGCCGGCCGCCCTCTATCCCGAGCAGGGGATGAAAGGACGGCATGGCGGACGGGAAGATAATTGCCGACGCCTCATCCTGCCTCGCCCTCCCCTTCGCAGCGCAGATTGTGAATTCCAAACTTCATTTTTATTTTTATTTTCAGAGTCCTCAATTGATCATGAGTCTGCGCCAGCCAAACGTCACAGCGCATAATAGCTCAAACGTGTCTTGGTTATTTGAACAGACAAGTTAAGTGGCCGTGCTCCTCTTTTGCTAAAGTGTCACCACAAAGGCGACGCTGTTTCATTGGGTGTGTTACCTCCACCGAGTACTGAAATATTTATCGGCCTAGTTTTTGTTTCTGATGCACCAACCTGGATCTTGATAGTTTCTTTTTTATGATTACAAGGTGTATATTTTCAGAGTTGATCCAGCCAGATATTGGAATCGGAATTGTAAAAATCGATTAATCAACAATTAATCGGTCATCAAATTAACTGACGACCGTTTTAAAAGCTAGTCGTCATTTGGAGCGAGTGTTTCACTTGAGTCAAAATGCTCTGAACGCTAAACAGTGTGGTACCTTTCATCCTTCATAAAAGCAGCCTGATTATATTTAGTTTTATCAAAATGAGATATTTGCAACGCTCTGCTGTTATTTTAGAAAATAACAACTCACATTTCTCGCTATTTCATAAAACCAAACCAGTCACTGAAGTAAAATCAGCTTCTGAAAAAAGTTTGTTGAAAAAAAACATTGAGTGAGTACAGCTATCGTTCCCTCTCCCAGTGTATTGTTCGCTATAGCTAAATTTTGGCTCAACAAGTCATCAGTTAATGAACAGTAATGGGGGGGAAATGATGTAACAATCCATTTTAATGCAAAATAAATTGACATGTGATTATTTGACTCATCAGTGGCATCAACAGAATAAATCAATTGTAACAATCCTGGATGTAATGCACATATTGTTGACATGAAAGCAATCCCAGGTTGGTAATTTTTGCAGTTTTTATTAGTTTATTTAAACATAAATTTAATTCAATAGGGACGGACACAGTTGGGCAATTTACAAACTGTTGTCATTAGTCAGGGGTCCGTCATTTTTTTTTTCAAGCCAAACTAAACTAATTGTCAATCGGTCAGTCCATCATGTTCATTTTATCGTCCTTCTGTCATCGCTTTCCCTCGTAAATTTCATATTGTTGTTTGACAGATGGGAAATCCAATTTAAAAAAAAAAACTAAACTAAAATGAATGGCACTATATGTCAACTTACGTGTACATCATTTGGTTTCAATCGCCCCTTTTTGGATTATTTTGGCCTTTTCCTGGGTGTCCTTCAGGAGCATCTCAAGAATAGCCATGAGAGTGGCTTGCGAGAGCTCACTCATCACTTTTTGCAGCTTTAACTCTTGCAGTATTTCTCCAGCAAACTGCTTACGACTGAAAAGAGAAAGTCAAGCCTCTGTGGAAACCGCAATATGAAACCGCTCTAGCAAACAGCATCATAAATCAACTCTTTGACAAGTCTGGTCTTGTTTACCAACCCTTCCTAGCACGTTAGCATCTGCCTTTAAAAAACACATAACCTTTGCGCCATAAACTAAAAACATTCACCACTGACGCAAGGCGACCTGCGGCTTCTCTATAATCCACATTTGAACATAAAAGATCTTTTTTTTTCTGGTCAAAAGGATTTAAAGTTGTCTTGCTGCAAGTAAAGCAAGAAATAGACTTAAAAAAAAAAGCGGTGAACGCTCGTCAATTACCGAGTCCGCTTTAGATATGCCGAGAGGCAAACTTCTTTTTATGCCGTTCACGCTAAGAGGAGAGCAGAATCGCATTGATATTCCCAACAACAATGCGAGAGTGTGCTTCTCCAACTGTCAAACGTATTTTATCCAAAGTCTACACAATTCCAATTGGATGTCTGATGAAAGCTCAAAAATAAGCAGGATTTGTCGGTGCATTCCCCTCTAAACGTATCGGAACAATGAGGGTATTTCCTTTCTTGTTCTGTAGACCCAAAACATTTGGTCTTCAACTCAAAAGATGGACTCCTTTTGATTTTAAATCCACCCAGTTCTGGGCAGAAGTATCCGAACACATGAATGACAGCTGGTGGATTGCGCGCTGCGCTAAGTGTAGCTTTTGGCTATGCTAATACAGTAAATGTTCCCATCTCCGGAATTCTATAGGAAGGAATATCCTTCACCAGGAATAAAAACCTACGCATTAACATTTTGACTACGATATTACGTGTTACCGGAAGTTGCGTAAGCGGAACTTCCACTACCCGTTACCCGGATGGAGGTGTAATGCCGCGGGAGCTTAAATACACGCAACGCCCACTCGATGCGACGGAAAATACTGACGCTGAAACAAGTTTTCACTTTGCGTTTTTCGATCACCAGATTCTAAACGACGACGTGTAAATGAGTTTTTATTGCCGTGCGTTTTACTGTAATTGTGAATGATTTTAACTTTATTCACTTACGTCCTGGAGAACGCGGCTTAAAATCAGCAGCCAATCGACATGACCGAAGAAACGTACGTGTTCGCTTCCCCGTTTTCATTCATCAGATTGGAAACGAAGACATGTAAGCGACTTTTTATTGCCGCGCGTTTTACTGTAATTGTGAAGGATTTTAACTTTATTCACTTGCGTCGTATCGATCATCGCATCGAAACGTAGAAGAACTGGAGCGGAACGAGTGAAATGCATCCGTGTGAGCAGGCTGGACACAAAGTTAAAAAGATCCAGCAGACACTTGGAGAGAAAGACGCAAATTTACAAAACTTTAACAACAAAACAATCCAAAATACACATTTTTTCCCAAGACAGAAAAAAATAAACATTAAAATACTGTATGTATTTTACTGCTGTGATTTTTTTCGGGGGGGGGGGGGGGGGATACACCTGTATTGCAGTTTTTGTTATATCAACAGTTTTTGGATAGTATATTTTTGTATTTTATTGATTGTGTTGTTACACTTGCATTTTGTACACATAATTGCAGGTTCATAAAGGACATGTACCATGCTCATTTCCCAAATGAGGAATTTCTGTTATCAGGACAAATTAGACAGCGCAAACACGAGTCCGTATTAGATAATATTTACTGTACTCCAAATACGTGATTTTGTCATCTTGGAGAAGGCAATGACAGTTCAGGGGCCAATTACAGGTGGCCGGGAGGCCATTTTCTGAACACTGAAGGTTCCGTCTGTGCAATTTTTCTTGTGATATCACCGTTTTTAGAGTGTGCTGTTGTAAATGAGTTTTTCATGTGATGTTTGCTGTTGTCATGGCGCTAAGGTAACACAGAGAAGACTCCATCCGTGATCCAATGAAGAGAACTTGTTAAATGGCGTTATTGATGTTAGCGAAGACAGCGGGAAGACAGTGGCAACGTCCAATGAAACGTTAGGCCATTAAATGTTCTTACACCCTTTGCAAGGTAATATTTCACATACTTTTAAGAGACATATTTATACACATACACCCCAACATGCAATGGAAGCATCAAGATCGAACACGGTGCCTTTTGTCTGATTTCAAAACATCTTTTTCCTCCATTAATTTTTTTCTGATACCAGAAATAAAAATCGCAATGAAAGCTAAGTTACGATGATCGTGCTGATATAGAAGAAAAACAAATCTCACATTTTTTTAAATGTCTTTGTGACTTCCAGGGACTATGAGATTCCCTCCAAAAAAGATGTTCACTCTTCTGCATCCAGATTGCACATGATTGGCGCTTGCGCTAAAAGAACCATCTTGCTAATTTAACCCTATTGCAAGTACGGGCTTCGAGTATAAAACTCCCAGCGCCCCCAATAAAAGTTTACCCCGTGCTAATTTTTGTGTGCGTTCGTCCATCCATGATCTGAACCGCTTTATCCTTTGGAGGGTCACGGATGTGCTGGAGTCTATCCCAGCCGTCTGCGGGCAATAGGGGGGGGCCATCCTGCACCGGTTGCCAGCCAATCGCAGGGCACACAGAGACGAACAACCATCCACGCTCACACTCGCACCTCGGGACAATTTAGAGTGTTCAATCAACCTGCCATGCATGTTTTTGGAATGTGGACGGAAACCGGAGTACCCGCGGAAAACCCACGTGGGCACAGGGAGAACATGCAATCTCCACACAGGGAGGCCGGAGCCGGTATTAAACCCACGACCTCTGCACTGTGAGGTCAACGCGCTAACCACTGGAACAACGACCCCCCCCACCCCCCTCCCGCAAGTGCACTTTTCCTTGTCAATATACCTCTTATTTTAGCGGCCCCAAATACCACCCCTTTGGAAAGACACCAGTTTAACGGACCGACGTGAAATTGGGTGTACAGACGTAACGCAACATGACTCACCAAAAACAAGTGACAAGGACCCACGCCCAAAAATGCAACGGGAAGTTCACCATTTTGGTTTGCCCAAATGAGCCCCAAATTTGCCCAAATGAGCCCCAAATGGAAGCAGGTGTTTGTTGTTTACAGCTCTTGTATGAGATCTCATTAGACGGCGTCCCGAATGTCGTGACCAATGAGTGTAAACACACTGTGTCATTTTGCCGCCTGGCTAAATATCACAGCGGCTAAACCTGTGCCTCCCTGCGAGCGCCGTTCCCCTGCTGCAGGTGCTAATTCCACCCATCCTTAACGCAGTAATGCTAATTAGTGCGCAGATGGAGACACACACACACATGCACACACACACACACACACACACGTACACACTTGCAAACGCACGACACACACCCCCAATGATCTAGCTTGACCTTTCCTATTGTCACCTGGCGCCGGCGTGGATCTGTTTTGCTTTATTAAATTAACACTCTTAAAATAGTGTAAACCTCCCGACTCGGATGTATCGGGAGTCATCTTGCGGAGGGGTTTGCAGCACAATGAAGACAAGTGATTGACGACTTTTTTGGAAAAGAGAACAAGGAGTGAATTAAAGTGTGGCCCTATTATACTAATTCACCCGTCAGGCAATATCTTGAAATTGTTCTGCATACACACACACACACATACACACATACACACAAAGTATATAGTTTAACATTTTATTTTAATTCCCCGGGAGCACCAAGGCAAAGAGTTTGCATTATTATTATTACTTAATTACAAGTCCTCCGAAAGTGCCCAGGGTGTGTATGTCATCAGCAATACTATCGTATTCCTGGCAGGCAGATTTATGAATTTATTACACCTCATCAAGTTTGACATTGTTTTTAAATGAAACGCCACTGGATGAAAAGAATGCCAGGTCAGCTCTATGCTGTCAGAAAAAGAGGAGATGGATTGAGGAAAGTCAAAAATGTCATTGATGAGTTGTGTTCTATGCGCCGCCATTCGTTTAAACACAGGTCATAATCCGTTCCAGAAGGCTGTTCCAAAACTGATTTGTTCCAAAACCGAAACCACGCTCTTTCCAAAAAAAAAAAAAACATCTTTCTTGAACACGTCTGCTTACAATGGAAAGCGTCACTTCCTCATGTAAGGAAGGCGAAAGGAGTCAAGTGGCGCATTCAAGTGCGCTCAGTCGGTCGTAATCCGAGGCATAAACTCGAAATGTTTGGTCAAAAAGCGATTTGGTTGAGAACAGAGACGTTTGAAAACCGAGGTTTGACAGTATTCTGATTAATATGGGAATTCGTCAGAAACAACCACCCGTTTTTTTTCATTTTACGGGGCGGCCATTTTGCTTTCTACATCCACAAACCCAATCTCAGTCAGAATATTATGTTTAGAGTAGTGGATGGCACATATTATTGGAAAAATCATTTTTTTCCCCCTTTCAAATGTGAACATCGAAGAACAGCACACCAAAAACTTGAAGCCAAATAAAGAAATTGAACCCAGCCCCAGGAGCCCATTTTAAGTGACAACATGAAATTTAGTAGACGGAATAAATGTCAATCGCGTTAAGACCAAAACAATTCTCAAGAATATCTCCCCAAAGAGACCCAAGGAGAAATCTGCCAATTCGGTCCGGAGTGACCGCGCCTGATTCACTAACCGTGCCTCTGGCCAAATTTGCGCTCATTCATATTCTGCGCGCCAATTTGTGTTTTGAAATCCTCCTCTGAGCACGCAAACGCACAACTACTAACTGATCCGTTTTTTAAATTAAGATCATTTTTGAATTCACACGACTGTAATATTTTTGGTTGAAGGGGCTATTTTTTGCGATCGCCATTTGGCCATTACCGACCAAAACAAACGTGTCCAAAAGATTTGGAGCAATCACTCCCAAAAATCGAACGACACCCACCGAACAGACAGACCATAATGAAATGTGAGTTAACTCACAGACTTGTTGACTGCTGTTCGCAACTTTCTTTCGAATGAAAGCGTAATTCAATTTCAAATCGGAAATGATGTCAAAGCCATGACTGATGATCATCAGACAGACAAGTTCAAACCCGGCTGTAATGACTTTGTTTCCCCAATCACGGCGGCGGCTGCTTCTTTGTCGTACGCTCGTTTATCCGCATGACGGATCTTAATGGGGCTCACAAAAGGCAATTACGTTAGTCCTACTCGCATTATATTAGGCGTGTCCTCGACCCTACTCTGAACTGATCTGAACCTCACAAAGAGAACTTTAATATAACTGTGAGATGAAGTGGTTGAAGATTTGATATGTCTTCTGTTCCCGGCCGGCTCTTTTGAAAAGAAAATGAAGCGACGACGTAACGGTTCAGAGGTGATCTCGTTGGAATCCGTCAGATGCTGGCAGCTTTGTAAAAAAAAAAAAAAAAATCCGGTTCATCGGAATCTCGACATAGCGGCGAGATCACATGGAACACTTTGTTCCTCGCAAAGTGGCGACGTCCCGCCTTTTGAGGCCCATCACTTGAAAAAGAAGAAAAAAAAAAGGTGCATGAACTCTTGAGCTCGCAAGTCAAATCAATCTGGTTGCGGTGCAAGAAGGGTCGGCTTCATTACGGCGACGAGCCGGGAGCTCAGCCATCAGTCGGCCGTCTCGTATCGTCGTGATCCTCTCCTCACTTTTCTTACCTAATTGAATTCCAGCGCAGACGTGCCCCCCTCAGCCGCAGATTTATCGTATCCTGGAATTGAACGAGAGACTCTCTCTTTGGCAAAGGACGTGCGCTGAACATTTAATCCTCATCCTCGTGATCTCTGCCCAGACCAGGGTGGCCTTTCCAAGTCACCTCCTGAGTTGCAATGATTGGGAGGAGCTCCAGTAGACAGCGGAGCTCCTTTTTTTTTTTTCCCCACTAAGCCTCCGAAATAAATCCCTACGAACATACTGACTGCACCACCATCGTCCGTTCTGAGACTCCCGACGTCTGATTCGTTCATGTTTTTGAAGCTAATTGATACCGTATTTTCCGCACTGAAAGGCGCACCTAAAAGGCGCACCTAAAAGTCTTCCATTTTCTTAAAAGCTCACAGCGCGCCTTCAAATCGGATGCGCCTTGTGTATGGTTATTACGGTAATACGTCAACCCCAAAATGGCTCCTCGCTCGAGACATGGTGGCAACGCAGAGTTCAAACTTAAGGCAATCGCTTACGTAGTTGATCACGGAAATAGAGCGGTGGCAAGAGAGTTCACAAAAGTTAACGAGTCAATGTTAGAACTTGCTGTCCGGTAGTCCAGTGGTTAGCACGTCGGCTTCACAGTGCAGAGGTACCGGGTTCGATTCCAGCTCCGGCCTCCCTGTGTGGAGTTTGCATGTTCTCCCCGGGCCTGCGTGGGTTTTCTCCGGGTGCTCCGGTTTCCTCCCACATTCCAAAGACATGCGTGGCAGGCTGATTGAACACTCTAAATTGTCCCTAGGTGTTATTTATCAATACGTGCCCTGCGATTGGCTGGCAACCGATTCAGGGTGTCCCCCGCCTACTGCCCGAAGACGGCTGGGATAGGCTCCAGCACCCCCCGCGACCCTAGTGAGGATCAAGCGGCTCGGAAGATGAATGAATGAATGAATGAATGAATGTTAGAACTTGCTCATGGTTAATAAGTGAACTGTGTCGCTGCTTTATTCAATAAGTTTTACTGACATCTGATCGTTCTGTTGGTGTTTCCTTAAGCGTAGCTCCATCTAGTGGATGCATTGAAGATTGCGTCTTATAACACTGCGCCAAATGTATGAAAAAAATTCCATTGCGCCTTTTAGTGTGGAAAATACGGTACAGAGATAATTGCTTCAGCTCCAAAGTTTCGCCCTTTGCTGGAGCCACGTGCAATACGCGTTGATGATTTATGGATCATGAACGGGAGGATTTGTGACAAATACGTACCGAGTCTTCCAACCAAACTGTGCTTGAGAACGCCGGCTCAAAAAGCTCCATTGTATTTGCATGCGCTGTGGCGTATCTGGCCAACGTCCAGCAGATCTCGCAGATCACTTATTTGATTAAACACGATCGCACTCGGAGGGGAGTCGACATACAAGAAGTGCTGATGGAAGAGGGCCGGGGCGAAGGGGGGCGGGGTCGCTCATGAATCATGCAGTGCATGGTCAGATGATGTGTTTCTTTTAAAACCTGTCAAATATATACTTTTTTTTGCTCCTTCTTCTTTTATTGATGGTTTACTTTGGGAGTTTAAGAGGAGAAAATTAGCCCCCTGGTTGTTTTTTGTCATTGATTCCACTTGCTCATGTCTGCGGTGTTGTTTTTCATTTGAGGAAGCACCACTTTTCTTTGATCAGTTGATCGACAGGGCGGCAATTTCACCAAATAGTCCTGACAAGAGTCACTCGGTGAAGGCTGTCATTGGGGGTGTGTGTGTGTGTGTTTTTTTACCGGCTCGGTACTTTGAACAATTGCATATCAATACTAGCTTGATGTACTTGATGACATGTAGAGTATACACACCCATGTCTGTCCAAACAATGCAAAGATACACATATTCATTCATTCATTCATCCTCCGAACCGCTTGATCCTCACTAGGGTCGCGGGGGGATGCTGGAGCCTATCCCAGCCGTCTACGGGCAATAGGCGGGGGACACCCTGAATCGGTTGCAAGCCAATCGCAGGGCACACAGAGACGAACAACCATCCACACTCACACTCACACCTAGGGACAATTTAGAGTGCTCAATCAGCCTGCCATGCATATTATTGGAATGTGGGAGGAAACCGGAGCACCCGGAGAAAAGCCACGCAGACCCGGGGAGAACATGCAAACTCCACACAGGGAAGACGGAGCTGGAATCGAACCCGGTACCTCTGCACTGTGAAGCCGACGTGCTAACCACTGGATTAGCGGGCCGCCCTAAGATATACATAGCCAAGGCCAAACTAATTACTGTGGATTTTTTAATATTTGTACTACGGTATTGTTGACCTCCGTGTTATCTTTCTAACGATAGTGGCCATGATAATTAAAATACGAACCGATGCGAAATAGACACGTTGTGGGCCATTTTCAAGAAGCTTGTTGAGCCTTTTGACATTGGTTTGGTAACATTAGCCAGGCATTCATACAAACATGCAAAAAAGCCAAAGAAAAACAAATTCCACGAGTGAAGCTTGTCCTTTTCGAATACTCAACTGCTGAAGGCTGACAAGATTTGAACGCTGGCAATTTTGGAACATGATATGATTTTCGTAGCTTGACTCCCCACAAACTGACATGTCCCTCCAGTTGTGTGCTTTCACCCCCCAAACGCTCCTCCCGGTTGGCATCTGAAGGGGTTTTAATGTCGAGCTGGCGGCCAAAGCGCAGCATTTAACAAACGTGACAGATCCTCTCCTCTGGACAAATGCAATTTATAATGAAATTGCATTTGTCGTTGCTGCCCAAAAAAAAAAAAAACTCCCACATATCCTCTATGTCGTAAAATAAACAAAATATGCAATTTTCCCCAGAAATGGTTTCAAACAGTTCCCTGGTGTCTAAATGAAATGTGCAATGAAAAAAAGGTTTTGCAGCCAAAATAGCCCACAGTTCAAGAATTACGTCACACTTTGACACCAGGGCTGAGCAAAATAAGGCACACATGGCCCACTGCATTCTTTAATCTGACCCAATGAGCTTTTGCATTGTTTAGAGTCCTGTAGTATTTGTTCCCAAATGTTTTAAAAAAAAAACATTCTTTTGTAGTGCATTCATGAATTGGTTCAATATTTCTAATTCATAATTTAATGACTTATGAATTAGATGAATGCTAATGCTTTATTTGACATTGCACTTATATTGAACTGCTGACAGTTCTTTTCTGAAACATTTATTTTTGTGCAATGAAAGAGTTTATTCGCCGCCGCCCCCCATTTTGCTGCGGTAGACTGCAAATTTCCCCAGTGTGGGACAAATAAAGCTCATCTTATCTTTAATATTTTAAAATTAAAATAAAGTATTCAGGCGGCCCGGTAGTCCAGTGGTTAGCACGTCGACTTCACAGTGCAGAGGTACCGGGTTCGATTCTGGCTCCGGCCTCCCTGTGTGGAGTTTGCATGTTCTCCCCGGGCCTGCGTGGGTTTTCTCCGGGTGCTCCGGTTTCCTCCCACATTCCAAAAACATGCGTGGCAGGCTTATTGGACGCTCTAAATTGTCCCTAGGTGTGATTGTGAGCGCGGATGGCTGTTCGTCTCTGTGTGCCCCGCGATTGGCTGGCAACCGATCCAGGGTGTCCCCCGCCTACTGCCCGAAGACGGCTGGGATAGGCTCCAGCACGCCCCGCGACCCTAGCGAGGATTAAGCGGTTCAGAAAATGGATGGATGGATGGATAAAGTATTCAATTCTGAATCAGCCCTGCGATTGGCTGGCAACTGATTCAGGGTGTACCCTGCCTACTGCCCTTAGACGGCTGGGATAGGCTCCAGCATCCCCCGCGAATGGCTCGGAAGATGAATGAATGAATGAATTCTGAATAAAATTCAATCTTTTACTTTTTTCTTTTTTTTTCTAAGTTCAAACTATAACAAAAATAACATGACATGTGCTGACAACATCATTGTCAGCTTTGTGGCTTTGACAGAAAGTCAAGTCTGGCAACAGTGTCGCTGTCAAATTGACACAAAAACTCAGTGTGGAGGCCCCAAGACTGATCGGCTGGTTTGAAACGCAAAGCCTGCGATTGACGAAAGCCAATGTCAAATATGCATCTTAATTGGGAGGAGAGAAAAAAAATGACTTGGTTTTGTCGTTTTCCAATTAGCGACTCCAGAGAGCCAAGTGTTTGTTCATCCATCCATTTTGCGTACCGCTTCTCCTCACGAGAATCGATGTGTGTGTGTGTGTGTGTGTGTGTGTGTGTGTGTGTGTGCGTGTGTGTGTGTGCTGGATGCCATCCCAGTTGACTTTGGGTGAGAGGCGAGGCACACCCGGAACTCGCCTGCCAATCACAGCCAACTATTTGTATACCGGGCAACCAAAAAAGTCACATTTCTATAATATGTCGTCTTTTAGCGACACGTGTGTCACTTGCTCACGAATGGGTGCTTTTTTTTTTTTGTTTTTGCTTTAGTGTTAGCATCATCATATGAGCTCATTATAAAAACTCCCGACCGTTTATCATAGTTACATTTTTCTTCAATCCTAGTGTAGCTCATACCAAAGGAGACATTCCTCATGTGTTTCTACCTACTTGGCCAATCAGACTGATCCTGATGGCGCGGGGGCTCGACAGCGCTGATGTATTCAGCTCATTACGTGGCGCAGATGGAGGTGCGCGGCGTCGCCAGTGACAGTCGCTGATGTGTGCAAAGCTCCCGCGACGACACGCCTCAGCGGCTTGGGCCGACGGCGGCCTCTTTGAATCCAGGGAGGATCACAGCCGCGGTGACACTTGGCAAAATGGCACTCTAATTATAGTCCTTTTCGTTTTGTCCGCGCGTGTTCGGGACTCAGTCATGTGCGAGGAGGTGATACCTTTTGCGCAAAGTGCGGTCGGGACATTCCCTTCCCTTGCTGGATTTTGACTGTGCACGCCGTCATTGGGACTTGGGAGGTGGGCTGTGGCGGTGAGGGGGCATCTGCACTACCGGGAATATCATCGGCCGTGTGATAGCACTTTGAGCCGACGCATCCGGAATGACATTGCCTTCGCACGTACACCCTGCCCAACCGAGCGGGTTTTTGTTTTGGATCGCCATAGGGAGGAATAGATTGCTTTATAAAAAGAAAATAAACAGTGCCTAACCCTGGCCCACACTCTAACCCCGCACAACAAACAGCCTAACCTATCCGTGCTATTAACTCATTAGTTTGCGTTCCTAATGCTAATGTTGTGACCTGATTAAAAGGGCAAGATTCAATTCCAAACGCGCAGCCTCCATCTTAGCCGCGGTCACTGAAGCACATTCCTAAACCCTGCGTGAACTTTCCAAAGTGTGAGGACACAAGCGTGGTGGCGTCGCACGGCTCGTTTAATCCGTCGCCTTTTGCTCTTATGCGCTTGTCAAAATGTCAACAAGAGGAAGTTGTTGCTCTCGCCGTCCACGATGCGTTTTTTTTTTCTTCTGTCTGCTGCCTGCTGTCCTTCCTGACTAGAATATGCTCTAAATTCTCCCAAGGGGTTACATTTCATGGAAATATTTGCATTTTTTTTTTTTTTTACTTTGATGTGATCAGCGTCCTTTTATTTTGTAAAATTACCGCTCATGGGAAGTATAAGTACTGTACTGAAGTAGATTTAGTCAATACTTGAGTTTTTGCTTTTCTGGCAACTTTTTCATTTGAATCCTCATTTTCTGTACTTCTTACCCATGACTGTCAAAAAAGGCTGTTTGTTTTTCAATTTGAGCGGATGACGACTCACTGAAAAGTTTTTACTTCTCGTGCGAGCTAATAAGGGGAACTTTTTCAAGCGCATTCGTTTCATTCTACTTTTACCCAAATCTTCTGTACGCGAGCATTTGTACTGAATCCTTTGCCGTTCATCCCGCAGTGCTGTTTGTTGTGCTGCACAATTATTCCTTTTATACGGCAGTCATTTGAATGTCGCCTGTCACTTCAAGATAATCAAATCCTGCAGCTTGCAAAGTCTGATCTTCACATTACCGATGACTGAGTGGGCGAAATTTAGCTTGTTTCCTTTTTGGAGTAGCAAGCGTGACAATTGTTTGTGCGACGTTTCTCATCGCCAGAATGAATCTGCTTTTTGTTAGCGAGGATGGTAATAACAAAACAACCGAGGTGGAATTTCTGCGGATCGGATCATTGACGCTTTGAGCCTCTCCTCTTTCATCCATAACTGCTTCAAACAACAAAGTGTATACAGGAAAAGTGAAGATTGCACGACTGTCTGTGTCTTATGTGTTATTTTGACTTCAATATGGCGCCGCGAGAGTGGCTGCCTTTACAGCAGCTCCTATATTTTGTTCTTCTACTTCTTCTTTTCATAACTTGTCTGCTGTGAATTGGGAATTTTTCCTTTGCGAGACTAATAAAGGGTTTCTTATCTTATCTTTATCTTATCTTTATCTTATCTTTATCTTATCTTTATCTTATCTTTATCTTATCTTTATCTTATCTTTATCTTATCTTTATCTTATCTTATCTTTACCTTTATCTTTATCTTATCTTTATCTTATCCTTATCTTATCCTTATCTTATCCTTATCCTTATCCTTATCCTTATCCTTATCTTATTCTTACCTTTATCTTATCTTTATCTTATCTTTATCTTATATTTATCTTATATTTATCTTTATCTTATCTTTATCTTATCTTATTGTACAGAAAAAAACTAACGTTACACCAGATGTCGCAAAGGTAGCCCCACAAAGACCAGAGTTGCCCATTCTAAAAATAGCTCACTCATGACTGGACATAGTGATTAATTTCCCAGTAATGTCGTAGGAAGGATCAATTGATGAATGGCATTAATGATGAGAAGTTACATTATGGGCTTTTTGCACATAATGGAAAACGTTGACAAAAAGTGTCTCAGTCTTTTCCGGTTTTGACAAGTTGCATCTTTCTCGACACGGTGTTTAGAAGGTTTGCCAGTCAGCGCTCAAGTTACATTCACGACATTAAGGCTAATTTCGTCAAATCCTGATGAGAGGATAAACGATGACTAAACGACACTTGTGTCCACTTGCATATGGTCATCCTGGCCACCCAACTGGCCACAGATTGCACTGTTTCTATTTATAGTGTGCAAGGTTGGTCCGTAACAACAGGCCTTCAACTGTTGAATCACATTGACTGTGCTAAAAAAAAATGCACGATCAATTGGGAGGCTTTGTTTGGCATACCCAAGACAAAAATATGCCTTACAAAAGCACATGCTATGGAAGAGAACCCCCCCCCCCCCCTTAAAACACACACACACACACAAGGCTATCTGATTGATGTCAGGCGGCTGCTTTAATCTAACGGAGTGCTACTCTGACCCGCCACGTCCCTCCTCTGGAGTGTTTGGCCCGACGCGAGGCGAGGTGAGATCAATATCCCGGGGAACGCACCAGAGACATTGTGTTTTATTAAACATTTTGCCATTAAGGTGGCGGCGGCGGTGGCATTGCAATACAGTCGTAAATCACCGCGACAGCGGAAGGGAAAAGTGTTTGCACAATCACAAGGAAAATACAGCAAATATATATATATATATATATATATATATATATATATATATAATATATATATATATATATATATACAGCGTGTTTAATACATTTATGCCACATAGTTCATTCATCAACTGTAGTTTTTATTATTTTCAATCAGAAGCCTCGGAGTCTTAAAGGCACATCGTATGCCACTCATCATATGCTGCTCCAGTGATTTGTCAATCATGTGAGACCTTTCGAACATACATTTTTTTGTTTTCGAGCCATCCATTTGAGCCGGAGTCTATCCCAGCTGACTTTGGGTCGGAGGTGGGGTACGCCATGGCATTCTCGGCAGTCAATTGCGGAGCGCGTATAGACAACGGCCACCCCAAAGGTATTGGAGGGGCTTGGTCAGTTCCTTTGTTTTTGTTGTGTACCGATGATTTTTTTTTTTTTTTTAGAAGATTGTAATTTTTATCTAATTCCGAATCTGCCCCTTTTGCTCAGGTTTTGAAAATAATTGTAACATTCATTCATTCATTCATTCATCTTCCGAGCCGCGTGATCCTCACTAGGGTCGCGGGGGGTGCTGGAGCCTATCCCAGCTGTCCTCGGGCAGTAGGCGGGGGACACCCTGAATCGGTTGCCAGCCAATCGCAGGGCACACAGAAACGAACAACCATTCGCACTCACACTCACACCTAGGGACAATTTAGAGTGTTCAATCAGCCTGCCACGCATGTTTTTGGAATGTGGGAGGAAACCGGAGCACCCGGAGAAAACCCATGCGGTCCCGGGGAGAACATGCAAACTCCACACAGGGAGGCCGGAGCTGGAATCGAACCCGGTACCTCTGCACTGTGAAGCCGACGTGCTAACCACTGGACTACCGGGCCGCCTATACAATTGTAACATAATAACCAAAATATATAACCGTAATATATTTTGTAGTAATTTTGAATGAATTGTTAGTTCAAGTGTCAGGATTTTTTTTTCCCTGAAAACTTATAGCTACAAATTACAAAATATGGTAAAATACTTGCGCAAGCTTTTGTTGGTCAAACTGAAAATATCTCA
This sequence comes from Hippocampus zosterae, assembly GCF_025434085.1. Lineage (NCBI taxonomy): Eukaryota > Metazoa > Chordata > Actinopteri > Syngnathiformes > Syngnathidae > Hippocampus > Hippocampus zosterae. The sequence continues at coordinate 6,253,717 of NC_067454.1, read as the reverse complement.
AACCTGATGTGCCAGGGAACAAAAAAAAGGACATTTTAAAAATCAGCATTGAAAATATGTTTAGGGACACTTGTGTGTGTGTGTGTGTATGGTCGTGGCATCACATTGCAGGGCCCGGGGCCTCCACAACACAACAGATGGCCCTCGCTGGGGTGGAATCTGTTACTGTTTGCTGGCGGGGCGTTCTCCTCCAGCAATTTTGCCACCCGGTTCAGGCTTGAGCGCAGAAGGTTGTAAAACCATACATATGCTCATATGTCAGCGAGCAGTGTGTACACACCAAATCTAGCTCAATAGATGAGCGCTTCTGGACACCGCACTTTGATGCGCCGCAGTCTCCAGTTGACTGCTGCGCTCGATTTTCTTGTTATTTCGTTAGTGTCCTCATAAATGAAATTGCAACATTTGAGCATCCACAGCCAGAAATGACAAACATACGCGCACGTTTGTACTCCACCATCTCCACTTTGCGGCAATGTTCGGTTCTCTCGCGACCCTTCCCGTCCTCTTGAATAAAACTACGGAGCCATTGTAATGTGAGCATCTCGGAACTTTTGTCGCATGCAATTTTCTATTCATCCTTTCCTGCGGCGAAGAGAACGGTGAGATTGAATTGCAGTATTGTTGTCAATCATATGCATATTTTTATTCATAATTTTTCTTTCTTTCTTTCGTTTTTTTTTTTTTTTAATGCAAGAGTCGAATCCACAAAGTGTATTCAGCGCGGCGCCGACAATCACTGCAATCAGATTGCAGTCCGCGGGGAGCCGTCGCCTGCCTCCCTCTATTTGTTGTTTTGTTGACGCAAAATGGAGACGGAGAGATTGCGCTAAATTATATATTTGAATTAGATATTCTTTTCATATCTCTCTATTACATCAATATTTCACAGGGGTGTTCTGGCACTCTCACTCAGTGGGAGGTTGGGGGAGGGGGGGGGGGCTTGAGAAATGTACTCCCAGACAAATACAGCCAAAATTAGCTCCCAAATTAAAATGCAGTAGAAAATGAAATATTTAAATATGGAGTGTTTGTGTGTCGCTGCTGAAAAGTGCGCACCTCCGTTTAGGTATAAAACTACTCAAGTCTTCGTTTGAATAAAAATTGCTGCCTCATTGAAGCATACGAGGATACACGGCGAGAAAAGTCAATGGTAAACACACATTATGAGGGATGTTTGATGCCACTTATTTTCACTCTGATACCAGTGCGAGTTCTCGACTCTTTTGACCGAAATCAAGAAACCGATACCACTCGTACTTTTTGAGACAATTTGTATTTAATCAATGACAGGTTATTTTAACAAAAGACCTTTTATTTATCCCTGACAAAAGACAGAACAGTCACTCTGCAATCAAGAATTTAAGTTCAAAATAGAACACAAACAACTCACTGAAGCTTTGTGATGTCACAATTGATTGACACCCCCTCCCATTCCCCAAATTTCAGACCGCATGCCTGATTACTGTGATATTTCGGCTCTATTTACCTTATTTTTTTTTTTACCCCCGAAGACCACATCAAGATCAACACAAATATGCTTTTAGTGTGTGTTCTCTGTGAGGAACACGGTGTTGCTCATCGCCGCCTCGCACGCGATTGTAACGTCGTCATGGCAACGAATGGATCACGTGACTAAGCGGAGGCTTTTTTTTTTTTGCAAGGGGGAACGACATCAATGACCTCCCCGCTCTCACTAAATGCCGCATGCGTGAGGACGCCAATTACTCTGTCCGTTCTTCCATATTATTACTTTGTTCAGCAACGGCATTAGGTTGATTTGAGAGGTATCTGTGGACAATGTGGTTGTAATGGGAGGGCAATTGACTGCTTTAGGTACGCACAGCTACAATATAAGCAGCTCTCTCAGTGCATATTATAGGCAAACATATATTTTACATATAATCTCCTGTCTTTTTCATGGTACCGCTATCAACTGCCTACAGTCGGCTGGAGGCAAACTGCAGTTTTTGGTTTGTTTATATTCAAACTGAGCTTATAGCAAGTCTGAGCAATGCCTTGTCCAGTTTGGTTTGGCCATATCAAAAATATGTTGTAGAAATATGTCAGAATTGATCCTGCGGAGGGTTTTTCGTTATTTATTTATTTATTTGAACAAAGGCATGCCACGGAGATGTTACATATCAGGACATATGGGAACCATTTTAAGTTGGAAGAAAAAATACATGATATGTTTTCTTTTAAATGTCAAGGAATGCATTACAACTTCACTCTCAGATGATGCCGGTGATGAGGATGTTGGAAATGGAGCTGCACACAATCCATCAGTAATGGTTCTGAGCCGTTCTGGAAAGGGATGCAGTTGAAGGATTGCCAAAGGACAGCGTGCCGTGTCACACAATGCAGTGCACGACCTAGTTCGGAAGCGCCACGGAGCCTCAATGTGACTTTGAGTTCATCCTGTGCCCCCCAGACTGTTACTTAGAAGGATAAAAAAAAAGGACATACTGTACCTATATTGTGACACACATGGGCAAAATGATTGGTAGCCCTCTGTTAATGAAAGAAAAAAAAAACCACGGTGGTCAAAGAAATAACTTCAATTTGGCAAAAGTGCGTAAAATAAAAAACAGCCAATGAAAATAATTTCTTTTCAATTGTGGTTCAATGAATGAGAGTATGCTTCTGCAATAAAAATAACATTTGTTGAACAGGTTGCCAATAATTATGCAGGGCATTGTATACGTCCCAAACCCACCAAACAGGTGAAAATCTGCAATATTGAGAAACCATATGAAAGTATTTATTTTAGTTTTACTCTTCCCAAAAACTGTAAATGCGTTAACTTAATAAAAACAGCCACTAACTAACTTTACATCACCTGCTAATTGAGGTCTGCTTGCAGTGACTTATAAACATGCTTTGCACACTTTGATCTCCATAGACTCCAGCAAATTAAGTTCTTCCACTATGTCAAGTTCTGTGCCACTCGCGTAATGATTTTTAATCTGTGTTCACACCCACAACGGCGCATCTGCAAAAAATACCAGGAACCTGTATATTGAAGCATTAAAATGTTCAACCAGACCAAAGGATTTCATCTTACCAAAGCCTGCAATCGTAATTCTAGCCTATACTGTCAAATACCAAAGACTAGCATAGAAGTTATTGTAATAACAGCTCCCTACAGTTTAGCATGTTGCAGCATAACATGGTGTGACACTGAGGGCATGTAACTTGCCTGTATACTGTAAAAAGCCAGACAAATTTGTGATGTAGCGTAGTTATCCAACCATATGTATCAAGACAATTGGAGGACGCTGTTGCAGATGTTGTGTACATCTTTGCTTGACATGGAGGAAAAAACCTTTCATTTTGTCGGGCGTTGCCAGTTAACATCAAAACAAAGCAATTAGGCCGCGTACCATTTTCCCTGTGCTCTCTCGACTGATTCAACCGGTCTGTTTGTTTATTGCTCATTTTCCATCAACGCACAAACACTTTATTTGTACCCCCGTGCCCCAAAAGCTAATTCAACAGCGGCTCGACATTTTTGTGGCGAGGGGCGGGGGTTGGAATTAGCCCGCCAGTCTAGCATCAGCAGCCACGGTCCTCCTCGCATCAGACTAACGCCGATGCCTGCCTCTTGTGCAATTACATCTGCGTAAGGCCGGCAGAGAGCATCCTGTCGCCAGGTTTTTCGATAATAGCCATTTAAATGTTTATGGATTTGTCGGCACCACTTCCTTTTCTTTTGCAGCCCGCTTAATCATCTATTTTGTTCTATCCACAGACACATCGAGAACTGGACGGGACTGCAGACGCTGCGGGATGTGGACATGGAACTCTACACTGGACTGCAGAGACTGTGAGTGTCATTTAATTAGCCATTAGAAGGGAAGGTGTAAGTGAGCCTCAGGGGGAAAAGACAATGGAACCTGCCTAATCCAACCCCCCACCCCCCAAAAAATAAATAAATAAAAAATAGTATTACATACATTAATATACTAGTATAGTATAAAAAAATTATTTCTTAATGTGATATGAAACCAAAACAGCTTTTTAAATCGGTAACATGACAGTATGGGATAAGATAAGATAAGATAAGATAAGATATCCTTTATTCGTCCCACACTGGGGAAATTTACAATTTACAGCCTCCAGCAGCAAGAATGTACTGTATGTAGAAAGAAGAAAGGAGAAAGAGAAAAAAAAATCTTCTTGGACGAATGATTTTTGAACATCAGTGAGGAAGTTTTGTGATTTGTCTTGATATCCCATCCTTATCTCTTACACCGTCATATTGAGACGGCTACACATATAACTGAGTGGTAAGCGATTGCATTGTTTTGTATGGTACTGATTGAAATGATAAGATTGAATCATGTAGAAAAAATAATGACCTCCTTATTTCCCCGCACTGCGGAATTGACACAGGGCCCATCAAGTAGCATTACGAGGCAAGTATATTGTGTCATGTTGCAGATAGGTCTCTTCGAATGGCTCTTCGGGAAAATAATTAAAAAGGTAATAAAGTGCAAGAAAGTTTTTTACAACATGTGACTTTAATTCAACAACAATAGCCAAAAACAAAAAAACAAAAAAAAACAGGTCATGTGCTTTTGTAGGTGCTGCTGTTTTGGTTCGTCTCATCATTGAGATGGGCTTTCTGATGATGATTACTCAAAGTCAGGAGATTGTATGAGACGTGTTCTCCAAGTGGGTTGTTTGGAATAATTTGCGATTAATTACAATGCTGCATTCTACGGAAAAGAAAAAACGAGAAATAAACAAAAAAAAAATATTCATTGTTCCTGCATCGTGCCGCAACAGCCTGTTCCGACTACTCCCACCGCCACTTCTCAATGGCTACCTGCTGACCTCTTCCTCCTGCCTTGTCTTTTTTTTTTTTTCCTACGTTGCCCTTTCAAAACTCAGAGCAGGCCTCTCTCCCCTGATCCTGCTGATCCCTCATCAGGGAGGCCAAGTGTAATATCTCCAGCAGCAAATTAGCATTTTTCTCATTACCGCCACCACCGTGAGAGGAGGGTGGCGAGTAGCAAGGGAAGTGGGCGAGAGCGAGGGTGAAGGGGTCGGCTTGAGCCCGTAACAGTCCCGTAGCCCGGTTTGATGCTCGTCAGTCCGCATTTCAATAACGACAATATGAGACGCAATCATTCATGAAAAACGGCGGATTGTTAAATATGCCAGAGAGCTGTGTGCTAATGAAAGAGGTGCTGCGCATGTTTCTGTTTAGGCTTTAATTGAAAATAGATTAAAATAAAATATTCACCAGAGTGCCACATGATGATTTTGTTGTTGATGATGATGATGATGATGATGATGATGATGGCGGTCGCGTAAGGCCACTCAAACAGACTCACTCAAACTTCTTTGCAGCAGACAGCAGTCAAAAAATTTTTTTGGTTCATTCAAGTCAACAGCATTTTTTATGTTTACACATAAAACGGTCATGGAAAGACGGACTGGGTGTTTTCAACACACGGAGGTTATTAATTAAAATTATAAAAACTTGACAGTGTGTTGACAAAAAAAAATGCACACAGGCTTGTTGAGGACTGGAAATTGTCTGTGGTGTTGACAAAAACACACTTTAGCTTGTCAAAGACTCCACTTTTGTTTGCACAAACATACCGCAGGCTCATCAAAGATCAGTTTTGAAGATGAGGAGTTGAATGTTTACAAAAAAAAAGTTGAAGTTGACAAAATTTTAAAATTTTTTGATGCACGTGATGTACGTAAAGCACCTAAAATGGCCTTTCAAATTTACAAAAACATGCACTTCTGTTTGGTTGATTGAAGGCTAAACTGTCTGAGGTTCATGAGGGACTAAATTGTCTTTCGTAACGATAATGTGATGGGGTTGACTTCCGCCTCTCCGTTAAAAAAAAAAAAAAAAACACGGAGGCATGATGGGTGAGTTTAAATGGCACGTCGCAAAATGATGAGACACACGGTGATGATGTCAGTGAGGGACAGCTTTGATTACAGCATTAGAACTTCATCTGCGGGGCGCCTTTACGCTTAGCGGAGTTACATTTGGAATTAAAATTGGATTTAGATGAGGCAGAACTGTTTGGACACGCTGCTGTGGATTTTCTTGCTGGTGAGCGAAAGCGTGTCCGAATGTCTTCCCTTCAACCATTTTTATCTGTACGAGACACGGGTTCATTTTCAACGAAATGAAGTTAGAACTGAAGAACTTAAATGCTTTTGCAAAAGTTAAGGTCCTTTGCACACCTGATTCCCTTTTCCATGATGTATAAGGCATTTTTTTTTCTGAGGAACAATTTTGCTAATCAAGGACCTCAGTTGATGAGCAAATGAGTCATTTAAAGAAGCAATTTTTTTCCCACCCCCGGTGAATCCTTGGGACCTGAACCAAGGTTTTTGTTCTACAATTAAGAATATGACAATATAACAGAACAAATGAATAGACGATATTTTTACTCAAAACATCTGACTTTATCATGAAAAAACAATTGCTTTCCTTTTTTATACAATAAACAGATGATATTTTTTTCAATCCACACTGCGCACTGCAGCAAACTAATTTATCGTGGAGACACATTTTCAGCAGGCAATTTCAAAAAAATTTAAATTCAAACTTGAATTTAGCACTTCTTGAATCGACAACACAGATTTTTTTTTAATTTGCAATCTCTGAATGTCTTTACACTTACATAAAAACATAGGTGTTAACTGACATCATGACCTGGGAACTAACTGCCTTTTGATATTAAAAAAAAAAAATACACCCCCCCCCCCCCCCCCAAAACCACAAACACTACAGTTGATACAGAGTTTGTGCCAGAATGTATCAGCTCACATATTTTTTTGCAGGGGCAGGGGGCTGAGTTACATAATATAACAAAAAAAAGAATAAACCCCTGCGCGCACACAAGCGCGCGCGCACACACACACGCTTACACACTTGGGTGCACAAAACAGGCCGAGAAATAGGAAATAAGAAAAAAATGGGAAAAAAATACTCTCATTCTCCCACGCTGCAGTCTTTCTCCGTTCCGCTCACACATTGCCGTTCATTCTTTCCCTTTTTATTCATTGCAGCACCATCATGAATTGCAACCTGAGGGTGATCCAGCCCCGAGCCTTTGCGCAGAATCCACACCTACGCTACATGTGAGTAAATATCCTGTCTATATCCTCGTACAGTCTGCCAAAGCTTGGAAAAATGTGGTCCGTGTGCAACTGACTCCCCACTTTATTCTTAAATCTGGTCCAGCAAGGATTTACAATTACATGCGTCAAACTCGGCGACCGGAGACTAAATCTGACCCTCCGCATGATTTGATGTGGCTCGCTAAAGCAAATCATATGCCTACACAGCCTGTTTCTTGTTTAAATTTGGACCAAATTTGCAAATTTTTGCAAACAATTTTTATTATCACACCAAAAACAAAAGAAAACAGAAACGTGATTTTCCTTCACTTTTGATTTAGAAATGGGTTAGCTGTTACAACCCCCCCCCCCATTAGAATCAGAAAATCCAAATATGAGTATTGTATCAAACCAATTTCGTTCCAGTTGAAAATATATCGATATGTCAAATTGTTTTTAATAACATTGAAGGTAATGTAGTGATACAATGTTGCTTCATGAACCAGCACTCCTCTTGAACAGAGAGCTGGTTCATGAAACATCTTGAATCTTCATTTTCCCATCAACCAAGAAATGCCACATTTAAAGTATTGACAAGTTCATTCATGCATTTCAAAGGACACCAAGAAACCCCCTTGAACTAAATCGAGCCATATCAAATCAAATTGTCAGACGACTGAATTGAACCAAATGGAATCGTTCCACTTACCAAATCCAACCGTCCTTGACTCGCATCGCACGTATTGACACACGTATCAAATCGTCTTTTTTTTTCGGTGACGCATCCCCTGATTTAACATGATGTGACGGTACATTGATATGGTTTCGCTGTCATATTGTCACTCTGAGAGAAACTAACAACAATGAGGTCTGTGACATAAATGTGTTTGACATAGACTGTAAATGAATGTGATGAATCGTTTTTTTTACAATTCATACAATTTTGACACATTTTTAAAATGTTGACGGTAAAATAGACAAGCTTTTTTTAAGGAATCTACAAATGATCTTGCCCATCTATCTGTTTAATTAAAAAAAAAATCACATGTCTCTCAAGCACAAAAGTCTGCTCAACACTGCTTCATGGCTCGCCGACGAGTCGAGCCATGAGCTCAAGATGATGTTGTTGATAGAGAGTGGCTTTGGGGTATTTGGGAAAATACAGACGGAGTGACGGGTGAATGGAAGCAGCGCCATTACTGCGGCTGAACGGCGCCCGTCTTAAATGAGACATCCATTATTTGCCTTGGATAATTGGATTGCTATCTGCACACGGCCTCAACATGCTGAAAAAGAAGCCGAAAAAGGCGACATGCTTCCATTTAGCCGCCGCTCTCTAAATGGACAATTTGTCCGGCAGGGGCCGAGCGGCGCGGTGGCGAAGAGCAAAGTCATTTCTTTAACAAAAGGCTGACGTCTTAGCATATGACAGCCTCTTATCGCACTGTTATCTTCCGGGAGTGAGCAGGACCTGAGGAACTCGGTCGCAGTCTTTTACCTGAACACGCTGCCATTTGCAGTTGGCACTCTGAAACTGAATTTGGTCTCTAATCTGGGGGCAGCTTGGGAAGGAGCGGTTAGTACCTCACAAAACCGCACGTCTGGGTTTCAGTCTGGCTTTATGCGCTATCTTAGATTAGAAATTGCTGTCAACACAACATGTATGCTAGTATGCTTAGAATACAGTACTCTCAATCTGACATAGCCCCTGTGATTTTTTTTCCAGCCAAGTACCTACCCTCTAACCAGTGCTTAACAGTTTTGGGTAAAAAAAAAAAATTAAAAAAAAGACTTCCAACTAGGGATGTAATGATTTCTGAACATCACGACGCGATATCACGATACTTGACGATACCATAATTATCACGATATTATGGGGAGGTTGGTGAAATAAAAAAAAAAAAATCAAGAGTGATGTTTTTGATGGTATGTGCTACTTTTAATATCTTTGTGAAAAACAGAACGTTAGTATTGTGGTGCATCTCCATTTGTCAGTCCAATGATTGACTTGGTGATGGGTCCTGGTTTGTGTAAGCCCGCCTTTCTCCCTGCCTGACTGGCCTAAGCTCCATTTAAGCTCCCCTCATCCCTACCCGTGGAAAGAGTACCGGTATGTTTACTGGGGGCAACTTTGGAAGAAACTTGTAATGGCAACATTAAAGTCAATGCAGCAATGCAAGACTCGACTGACTCGTCAGATTTACGAGGTGATCTCACAGTTCAGCTTTTGCTTGCGTGTGTGTGTGTGTGTGTGTGTGCGTGTGTCCATCCACTTTATCTCCACGGCTGATCGGAAGCACTCATCAAAATGGTCTGCTTCTTAATGAAACATATTAATCCTCGCTCCACTTTTATTTTCTCGCTTCACTTTTGACCAAGGCAAATCAACTAAAACTTCCGTAGTGTAATTGCGGTCTCGCAACCAACTTCTCTTACCGACGATCAGTGCCAACTACTTAAAAGCATCTCTTATTGTTGGCTATTGTACGAACAATTGAATCGGAAAAAGATAGTGTCTGTTTATTTGTATACACTCACCGGTTTGAGTGGGCGGGCGCGTGGAAATAAATATAAACGTTCGTTAACATTAGCGTTAGACTGTTGCTGCTTTGCGCTCCGGTCAGCTGCCCTTATTCTCCTATTGAATAAGATGTGTCTTTTTCCAACAGCCGTATTACTGGGAACAAATTCACTTTCATTTTTTTTAAATTGAGAGGTGGCAGAGTTAATGTGCTTGAGCATATACAAGAGGTATGTTTTATGTCTCCTCCTTGCATTTTTTCTTTATTTCCTGCTTCCATTATTGCTTTTGAAACACGCTCATTTCGCCATTGTGGGACTAATAAAGGTTATCTGATTTCATCTTACTTTATTTGCGGTCTCTGTAGTGTATGAAAACACATTTGCTCAGGTCATTAAACAGTCCACTTACAAAAACACGTTTATTGAAAAGGTTGACCACAGACGTGTTGTAATGGAAAAACTCGAAACTTATGTTGTCTTTTGAGACTCCACATACTGTCCAGTGGTCTCCAACCGCCGGTCCGCGGCCCGGCACCGTTTGCAGGGCATTTGGTACCGGGCCGCACAGAAAAAAACTTGCCTTAAATCCATTTTATTTATTTCGGAATACGAAAGATGTTTTACTTTGAAAAATTACCGGATTCTCCGTTACATCCGTCTATGTCACGCTTGACACACGTCAAGCCACGCTTCTGCGTCACGTGACCAATTACGCTAAAAACACAATGAGTAAAAAAATTGCTGGAGATCGCAAATGACAACGACCTTAACAGTACGTGTGGGCCAACTGGATTAAAGTTATGGCTGAATATTCTAAGATCGCCACAATAGCACTGTTGCTATTTCAGACATGCTACCTGTTTGAGGCTGGGGTTTCTGCAGCAACGGCAACTAAAACAAAATTACGAAGTTGACTGGACATAAAACACACACTTGAGGTGACATTGTCTCTTATTACCACGAGATGGGACCGTCTGGTTGCAGAAAATTAAGCTCGGGGCTGTGGTGAGTCGTCATTTTCATGCACTTTGAATTTGCATCGTATCGTATTTTGAAGGCATTAAACATGACCATCGCGATATGAGTGTTCCGGCCAGATTAGACGCTCCTTGTGTTTATTATTATATTTCGAAAACACCACCGTTTTCATGCAGCTCATACCATATTATTTTGTCATATTATTTAGGCCACACCTTAAATGCCGATCCCTGAAAATATTGTCTGACATAAACCGGTCCGTGCGGCAAAAAAGTTTGGGGACCCCTGCAGTATACTGTTCTGCAGTATATATACTGTATTTATTATTATTATTTTGAACCACAATATTACGGCATAATTGTGGAGGAAGTTGCTGAAAGAAGAAATAGGCCAGGGGAGAGTGTGGATAGTTAGAGAGGCTGCTGACAATCACCACACACTCGATTTGAACACACAGAAAAACTCCACATTTTGCTTTCCTGCTACAGGTGCCGATGAAATTATAACTATAGTTGAGTATTATTGTAAAACACAACAATAGGTTAATACCCGTTAATATCATTGACAAAAAAAAACTATTAGTTTCATGGAAGAGATGGAAACAAAAACATAAGACTAATAATTTAGTCTTCATTTTTAACAATTAGACAATAGACACTTTAATGCCAACCACCACCAACAAAGTCACCGAGAAGGCAACAGGTTAATGGAACACTTTTTCAGCGCTTTTATTAGTTAGGTTTGCTGACGTCTCGGAATTGTCATCGACGGCGACTAAAATATGTCATATAGGTTCATTGAAGACTAAATTGTGATATTCACAAAAATGACATGCAAAGACTAACTTGACTGACTAATTGACTGCGATGTATACAAAATTCAGCATATGTGGTTCATTGCCGTCTTGAAGCAGATGTTGACAAAACAAAATGTATACACTCAAATGTCTGGACTGTGTACGATAACAAGTTTCCATTGGTGTTGAGGGAAACGTTAGGTTCACTGAAGACTCAACACTTGTTTTGGATATCCCTGCAAATACTTGTGTGGGAATTGAAAAGTAAATACAACAAAGGAGGAAGTATGATTTTTACCAATGAAAAGTTCTGTGGATGTCGTTCACTTTCTAGTCGACACGTAATTCCCACAAAAAGTTGCTGAAGTTGAAAATGGAGGGCAGTGCAATTATTTTCCTAAAATATTTGTGCAATTATTTTCCTAAAATATTTGCACGCATTTAATTATCAGCTCGTCTTAACTTATCATCATTTATATTAACTCACCCGGCACTAGACCCGACAAATCAAAAGGAGTCAAGCGCAAAGCGGATGAATTCAAAACAATTCAATTTGGCGAATTGATCGTTTACATTTGCGTTGGATTAAACCGTGAGCTCACTGTAATTGCGTCTCGACTTGTGATGAAGAGCGTCCGTTCCCATGAGAAAAAGCATCAGCTGGGCCTCTAATTCGGACATCAATGAGGTCGCCCTCATGCATAATAAGAGCTAGAGCTTGACATCCTCATCATCGTGTTCATACTCCTTGCCAGTCACCCGGTAACCATCCACCTGCATTTACAACACAAGGGCGAAAGCTTTTGAGTTCAAAGGTGCACGTGTATTTTATTAAAAATAAATAAAATAAAAATACAAATAAAAACACATTTTGCTTGAGCCTAAAACAATAACACGAACGTGCTTGATGGTGACAAGATGAATACATCAGAACCCTTTTCAAAGGCTTTTATTTTGGCACGTGGCCGTGCCGCGTTCAAACGGAGCCGTAAACATCACGCACGTTTTGCTTACGATGTAGCTCCAAGGTGAGCTGTTGCTAAAAACGAATGTGCTCATCCTGTCTCGTGTCTCCGCATACATTCTGACATGACTGGGGTTTTTTTTAATGTTCTTTGTGAGCACTGATACACCACACTTGATTCGAGAGAAAAAACAAGAACCAGGTTGTCTCTGTCCGTTAGCTTAGAGAAGCTTCTAACCTAGCTTAGAAGTTGGGATTGATTGACATTGGTGCCATATGTTGTTTACATAAAATGCGGAAAGGACAAATGTTTCACAATTTAGTCACAGATTTGTCTCGTTCCGATTCGGTAACGATCCAACAAAGTCTTTGAAGGTCTCCAGGAAATGGTCAACGTGACCCTGACCCACACCAAAATGACAGGGTTATCTTTTAAGATATGTCATGTTTTCTTGAGGGCGGCCCGGTAGTCCAGTGGTTAGCACGTCGGCTTCACAGTGCAGAGGTACCGGGTTCGATTCCAGCTCCGGCCTCCCTGTGTGGAGTTTGCATGTTCTCCCCGGGCCTGCGTGGGTTTTCTCCGGGTGCTCCGGTTTCCTCCCACATTCCAAAAACATGCGTGGCAGGCCGATTGAACACTCTAAATTGTCCCTAGGTGTGAGTGGGAGTGCGAATGGTTGTTCGTTTCTGTGTGCCCTGCGATTGGCTGGCAACCGATTCAGGGTGTCCCCCGCCTACTGCCCGAAGACAGCTGGGATAGGCTCCAGCACCCCCCGCGACCCTAGTGAGGATCAAGCGGCTCGGAAGATGAATGAATGAATGAATGAATGTTTTCTTGAGTCTTATTTGTGAGTCTGTTCGGCATGCCAACTAAATGATGTTTGTTCGTGAAACTGGCTTTGAGGTCTTTGACATTATTATTATTATTATTATCTTTGATTGATTCTCTATTTTATCATTATTAAGATTGTTCCGATCGGGGTTTAATGCCTCCGATTCCAATTGCTCATAAGTGAAATTGTCCGTTACTGATCACATGAATTGGCTTCCCGTTTTGCAGTTTCAGAGCTGCTCACTACACGGTTATTTTGAGAAGCGATGAATCTTTCGATTATTATTTCGATTAATTGATGAATTCGATTTTGAAAAAAAAACATGCAGTTTAGCAACATTTCCATCCGTTTGTTGTACAAAAACAGGATCTTAATTCAAATTGACACATTGAAACATTTCTGCTGATTCACATACTGGTTCTTTAGAACCAGTAACTTTAGTGTTCTTTGAACATTCACTTTCCGAATCGATTTTTGACAGACTAGCTTTGTACACTTTCCACAGAGAGCCCCGCTATTGTTCTTCTGAAGTGACGTCACACTTTGGAAAAACCATTACGGTACTTTGTCGAATTTAGGAAATACAAATGACTTCTGGTTTATTAAAAAAAAATTTAATCACTTTACTTGTGACATACAACGATTTCATGAGGCATTTTATAAAATGACTTGACAGTTGACCTTTCAGGCCCATTCTGGAACCCTAACCCTCGCGTGGGTATGATACATTCATTCATTCATCGTCCGAGCCGCTTGATCCTCACTAGGGTCGCGGGGGGTGCTGGAGCCTATCCCAGCTGTCCTCGGGCAGTAGGCGGGGGACACCCTGAATCGGTTGCCAGCCAATCACAGGGCACACAGAGACGAACAACCATTCGCACTCACACTCACACCTAGGGCCAATTTAGAGTGTCCAATCAGCCTGCCATGCATGTTTTTGGAATGTGGGAGGAAACCGGAGCACCCGGAGAAAACCCACGCAGGCCCGGGGAGAACATGCAAACTCCACACAGGGAGGCCGGAGCTGGAATCGAACCCGGTACCTCTGCACTGTGAAGCCGACGTGCTAACCACTGGACTACCGGGCCGCCTATGATACATTCACATCTTGAAATTGATTTTGGGTGGTGCTTCATATCCGAGTTCCGGAAAGTTTGGAGGAATGTTGAAATGCTGTAGGAAGACTTTTCGTGCATTTATGAGAGCAAGCATTTGAATGAATCTAACTGTAATAAATAAACAAAACAATCAAAAGTGTACTTGAGAAAAGTATGGCACCACGCTCGTGGAATTGGCTCTGAAACGTCCGACAAGGAATGATGTTGCTCATATTTGGTGGACCCCGAAAAGCCCAATTGCTCTTTTGTGATTAAGGGCTATATAGAAATAAACTTGACTTGATGTCTTTAAAAGACACCAGCCCAGCTATATTTACTTTTACAAGCCAACTTTTTCTCTAAAGTGTTTGCCTTCTTAATGGCTGTGGCCTAAATTAGTTTGCTTTACAATGACGGCTCTAAAATAAACTTGATTACCGGGCGAGTGAGAGAGAGAGAGAGCGCTTAATTTCCAGCAGTGCGTTAAACGAGATGGTATTTAACCCTTTGCCTGACTGACTGATAAGGCGGAATGTAAATTGCCGTATGAGCCGCCACTCAAGGTACGCGACGGCGCCGCCTAAATATTTGATCACGTCTGCGAATGAGATGCAAACACGGCACACGAGCAGGTTGGTGCGCTGTTGTTTATTTTTTAACGGCAATGATGAGAGTCGAGTTTGGGTGCACACGGTAAGCAGTCGGGAAAGATCTGTGCAGCCAAGCAGCACCCGGAAATCGTAGCGCAAGTTTATCTTGATTTAATTGTCTTTTTACAAAGTAATTACCTCCCGTGCTTATTCAATGCTCCTATGCGGTTGCCTTCCATGTCTCTCCGGTCTTTTTTTTTGCGGACTTGACACGTTTTTTTGTTGTTGTTGTTGTCTCGGACTTAACTCGGACTACTCGGACTCGGCCATTGGAAAATATTTTCAAAATCGAATTAATATACCGAGTCCGACAATGTTTATATTCCTGAAAATTCACGTCCTCCTCCAAAAGGAATTCAAAATGAAGTTTTTGACATGATCAAACTAGCCTTCTAATTGGTTAACCTGACTGCGAGGGAATCGTGGACAGCAAACAATGCCGCAGCGACTCGTTCTTTCAGTAGCTTTGAGTCCGGGACTATTTTGCAGCAGTTTTTCCCTGCTCGTTACAATTTGCCTCTCCCCGGTGCCCAATCTCCTCGTCGTCTCCCCCCCCCCCCGAGATCGAGCGACATTAATGAAGCAACATTGTTTTAGAAATTGTTTTTGTTGTTTATCTGCACAAACACTTAATAAGGCAAAGGCCTCCATGCCATCTGAGAAAAGTATTGAGCATAATTAAATTTTTCCAATTTTGTGGTTGTGATAATCGTATTTTTCTGTCATAAAGGGGCAAGTTAGAAAAATCTGTTCTCTACAGCCACATTAGTCCAAACCACTCATTTTGGTTAATACTGTTTTTGTCCATCTCAGGGGAAGGGGGGCATTTTGCCACTTGCCGTCCACTGAAAATGACATCACAATTGCGCAGTGGGCGGCCCGGTAGTCCAGTGGTTAGCACGTCGGCTTCACAGTGCAGAGGTACCGGGTTCGATTCCAGCTCCGGCCTCCCTGTGTGGAGTTTGCATGTTCTCCCCGGGCCTGCGTGGGTTTTCTCCGGGTGCTCCGGTTTCCTCCCACATTCCAAAAACATGCGTGGCAGGCTGATTGGACGCTCTAAATTGTCCCTAGGTGTGAGTTTGAGTGCGAATGGTTGTTCGTCTCTGTGTGCCCTGCGATTGGCTGGCAACCAATTCAGGGTGTCCCCCGCCTACTGCCCGAAGACAGCTGGGATAGGCTCCAGCACCCCCCGCGACCCTCGTGAGGATCAAGCGGCTCGGAAGATGAATGAATGAATGAATTGCGCAGTGCTCAGGTAACGACCAATCGTGGATCGGCTTCGGAACTGGTGAGCTGCGATTGGTTGTTGAGAGCTATTTCTTTGGGTACTGATGATGCAAAGGGCTACTGGTTTCATACACTCCTGAAATAACAAATTTGCTCCAATTATGTGGATCTAAACGTTCTTTTTCTCGTTTGCGCCAGTTAGCGTGTCACCACGAATGCTGTGGATTGGTCAAGCACTGTAGCACTGACCTTTGAGCTATACAGCATTTCTCCTACGAAGATGTAAGTTACCCTTGCTCTCGGCAGCCATTTTCCATAATCCTCCGCAGCTGTTTTTTTTTCCGTTGTTTCATACAATTTTCCCATGCTGCCAAATCGCCTTTCACTGTGTAACACATTTTAACTGCTGGTCGGGTGGACGTGTTAGCAACCCCCGGTGGGTACAATTAGCCACATTAGCGTGCACTTGGTGGATGTGAACAGGCAGGGTAAAGTCTGTAATGTGGCTTTGTGTCTTGACGGTGGCCTCGGTGCTTGGTCGCCACAGGTGCCAGTGTTAAGGCACACGTGATAATTTAGCCTAATTAGGGTCTAACGAATGTGCCGGTTTGACATTGCAAGCTTGCTATTGTACAACTATTCCTTGCATTTTCCTTTTCCTTATTTAGCGCAGTTCAACTTGTGAGAAAGAGCTCAAACTGAATAGTATATGCTTGTTTGGAGGGTTGATGGTCTGTGCATGTAATTATAATGTAATAAATCATGCTGTCTGTCATGCATATTCTCCATTATGGTGACATTCGGTGCTGCCACAAAAGAAGCTCCCCTTCAACCTAGAGATGTTGCACTGAGGTCTCAGACTTTCTAGTCTTCTCCGCTACTTCTCCGGCTTGGTCTTTGTCCCCGCCTGTGTCAAATTAAAGGTCAGGTGGCTGGATGGCTGGGTGACTCTTTATTCTAATGCGAGTGAGAGAGAGAGAAAGAGAGAGGATGAATCTGAAGGGAGTGTCGTCATGGTGGACCCCCGAAAGGTCAGTCCCTGTTGGGTTGGAATGGCGCAGGGAGAGGCTCTCATTAAAATCCTGCAGACAACATTTTCTTATTGCTAAATGTCATTTTCATTCTCGGGTCAGCTGGCCAGCCAGAGAACACCTTTAATCACAAGTGAAATGGTACTTGTTTACCTTGTCAAGACTTCTCGGCTCGAAGCGGGAAGATGGGCCGCAGCATATTCGGGGACGGCTAAAGTGGCACTATTATAACAACTTTAAGTTTCATACGTGAAAGGGCACATATTAACAAAACAACAAAGCTCAGCCGAAACTAACATTGCTTTTATTTGATGGCTGCACATTGTAATACAATTAAGATGGGCTTTTTTTTTTTAAATCCACTGAATTGGCACAACGCAAGTGAATCTGTGTGTTTGATGCATCTGTTTCAGTTTCTCCATATTTGCCTGGTGCGGATTCGTAAAGACGAATAGTGAAGTTTGCGTTATTAAATATTCCCGCTAACCCGGCCTGAGGGTGAGTAAGCGTGTCGGGGTTTGAGCTGAGCAGAGGTTCTCATCAGCATCGGCCCAAAGTAAATGAGTCCACTCGCTTTGGGGCATTTTATGAACAAGTCATTACTGCAGCTGTCTCCGTCTGTGACCGCCCGTGTGTTGGGATTCCAAAAGTCATGTTTGCATTTGGGAGCAGATGCACAAACTTTGAAAGCAACTTTGATGCCGTGGTAATGAGTCACGCAGTCCATACGGAAGCCAATCAATCACTGGATGTTTCCATGGTTACGACTTATCGCTCGGTCGTATTGTACGTACACGAGGAATCTAGTTCGGCTTTCGAACTTAATCACTTGTATTCTTTGGCGTTTGAATCAGCATGACTTAGATTTGCTATTGGTTTTACTGCTTGGTGCTTTCTATCGCCTTATTACTTATTACATATTACTGATTCGTCTTACTGTTTATTGTATATGTTAAATCGCTCCATGTACAGCACTTTGTATGCAGCGATGGCTGTTTGAAAGTGCTCTATAAATACTGTTGACTTGACTTGACTTGACTTAATCTACTCCTGCTACTGCAAGTATTACCACGAGCACTTTTACTAGCATTTGTGTTACTATTACTTGTACTACTTCTGCTACGACTACTACAAATAATACAACTACTACCATATTTTCCGCACTATAAGGCGCTTTGGAGTATAAGGCACACCTTCCCTGAATGGCCTATTTTAAAACTGTTTTCTTATATAGGGCGCACCACATTATAAAGTGTATTCCTACCGACTGCTGTCAGGCCGCTGAATAAAGATATGTGAAAACCTGCAACCATTATAAATACTACAGCCACCTTACGCTGTGTTTTCTATGCTATTGCTAATTTATGATATTTATTCTACAAATATATTGCTAATGCTTTATTTTATATTGCACTTATATTGAACTGTGTACAGTTCTTTTCTGAAACATTTATTTTGTGCAATGAAACACTTTATTCTCCCCCCCCCCCAGTTTTGCTGCTGTAGACTGCAAATTTCCCCAGTGTGGGACAAATAAAGGTTATCTTATCTTATAGAATCGAAGCTACAATCGTGGCTGCGGTTGCTGTATGCATCCACTAGATGGAGCTACACTAAAGGAATACAATACAATACAGCAGCGGTTCTCAACCTTTTTGACCCCACGGGCCGGTTTAATGCTAGACAATATTTTCAGGGACCGGCCTTGAAGGTGTAACAGATAAATACAACAAAACAATCCGATATGACCTGCATGAAAAATATGGTCTTTTCAAAATATGATAATAATAAACACGAATCATGACACGAGGAACGTCCTATCTGGCCGCAGCACTCTCTGGTCCCTATGGTGACGTTTAAACGTGCCTTCAAAATAAGATACCACCCAGGGCTTGGGGACCGCTGCAATACAGCATTAAACTTAAAAGTCAGAATACACGCCACAAGCAAAATCTGCTTCAGATGCTGAGTTGCTTCCATTGTTGTTTCACTTTGATTCAAATGCTAATGTGGCCGTCCGTGTGAATGTAGCCATTCTGATTAACATACGGCGTCAAAGACTTTGGTTGAAGATTAAATCCGTCATCTAAATCAAAACATCTACTCCTTCTCTCCCAAATGACACAAACACACACACTCGCGCACGCAAATATCCAGCTCTTGATTGCTAAAAGTTTGTGTCAAACAGCGCATATATTAGCAGTTCTCCTCTCCGGATGCGTAGTACGAAGCCGCGTCGGGCCAACAGGCCAACGTGGGCTTTGTTAAATGTTTTTGTTTGCGCGGGCGTTATTGAGCGACTTTTCGCTCCTCCAAGAAATGCAGAGCAGCTGCTTATCTCCCCTTGCGCTCCCCTCGCTCTATTTAGCCTCTCTCGGGAGGAGTTCCTCCTACACGCGGGCTGTGCACTTATAGGAGTGCAGCGGCAAATACTGTGCACTCCAGCCACGGAAGTAGTAGAACGGAACTCGGTAGCGTGTGGGCAAAATCATCATCTTTTTTTGTTTTTTTTTCAACACATATCCATATTGCTCTATAGATATTAGGCTTGAAATGGAGTGCACTTTTGCGCTTGAGGGTCACGCTTGATTTTTGAGTGGACAGATGGGTCGACCAAGTCATTCGTGGATGAAACCAAAAAAAAAAAATGGACATGTAAAATCATTTTAATTTAATAATTTATTCTCATGAATGAAATGTCTTGAATTGATTTAATGAGAATTAATGAACAGACTTAAAATAAAAATATACAATTTTAACGTTTTTATATTACATTTTGTTCTTATTCAAAACGTCACGTGCGTTGCTACGCATTGCCGAGCGGAAAGGGGTAGCAGCAACAGTAAAGTCAACATTTCTCTCGTGTGAAGCTTTCCCACATTTGAAAGTAAAGAACAGAGCGAAACATGGCGGCAGCGCGTGTGTAGAAATTGGCGACGTGAAGAGGGGGCTGGACGAAACGCTAGCTCGTTAGCACGGAAGCTAACCGCGGACGTTAGCACGGAAGCTAACTGCGAAAAGTCGCTACGCAGCTGGAACCCACAACCAGAGACCAACCAACCAAACGCCAGCGAGCGTGAGGGAGCCGGTAAACCCACTTGCCACGTTAGAAACACCCAGCAGCAAGCCTACTGGACACGTTACAAACTAGCATACAACCGGCTAGCAACGAGACCCGACAAAATGCCACCCAAACAGAAGCAAGACACAAAGCAGGAAGAGGAGTAACTCAAGTAAATGAATTACTCCAGCAACAAAAAGAACTTTTTACGGCGCTCTTGCAACAACAACAGGAAAATTTCAAAGGATTTGTCAAGATGATAATAGACTCAATAGACTCAAAATAAACATATTGCTTCAATAAATGAAACGTTTCAAATTTATAATCTATGCAAAATGGTTTCACAATTTGTAGGTTATGAATATAAATAACCAATTATTTCAAAAGATTGAAAGATTCCAAAGATAAGCAACAGTTTAAAAATAAACAGTCATAGGCCTTACAGTATATCTAAAATTCTTCATTTTAATTTTAATTGTATTTTATTTTCCTATCAAAAACAAATACACGAAGGATTTATTGTGTGAAATGAATGACTAACCTCAACCAAAAACGAATGAATACATTTTAAACAGCAAAAACAGCTAAACAAATGCAACAAATACTGCAAGAAACGAAATTATGGAAAATGTGGATTTGCGAATAATCCGGCTCATTTGGCCCAGCAGCCGTACGCTCTGCTTTTCATCAACCTGCTCACAAAACACATTTTTTTTTACTTCACAAACTAATGGTGTCCTTCATGTTCAAATTTCAATGTGGACCACATCGTTGTGTACGCTCCATTGGTTGTTTTCAAGCACTCAATAAAAAAGTTGAGTTGCTTCGAGTCCATCAGATTAGCACTACTCGATTCCCATTGAAAGCTTGCAGCAAATGGTCACACCTTTCACCATTTCCCATCAAGGGTGACTCATTACTCTGAGAAATATATTTCGCCGCCAATGCTGGAAAATGCTGAGCGTGCCAACAGAAAGGAAATGTATTCCGTTTCCGAGAACTGCTTCATGTCTTTTGCATTTTTCTTCACATCGACTCGTTCGACTCGAAGCTTTTTCTTTTACGTCAATCACCGAACACGTATATCGACTTGTAGATGCAACGTTCCTGAGAACCGATTCTTAACTGTGCTGCATTTTACACCACAATGTATACATTTCCTGTCACTCGATCAGCAAAAAATGTCACCACATAAGCGCATGTCTAAAAAATGCTCCACATCTCTGCCCCAATATTTATCATATCAACATGACGATACTCTATAAGATAAGATAAGATTTCCTTTATTCGTCCCACACTGGGGAAATTTACAGCCTCCAGCAGCAAGAATGTATGTAGAAAGAAGAAAGAAGAAAGAGAAAAAAAAAACAACAACCATCTTTCAATTAAATACAATATGAACACAAATGGATAAATCACAGTACTATTTACAATTTTCCTTCACATCATTTAATTATTATTATTATTATGATTGTTATTTTTTATTCATCAGCCTCACAGCAGTCGGTAGGAACGAGCGTCGGTATCTCTCCTTCTTGCAGCGCGGGTGTAACAGTCTCTGGCTAAAGGAGCTACCAAGTGCTGTCAGGGTGGGCTGGAGTGGGTGGGAGGGACTGGCCATCATAGCTTTTAGCTTAGTTAGCATCCTTCTGTTGCCCACCTCCTCCAGAGTGTCAGGGGAGCAACCCATAAGACACTATACTTACTTTTCACTTGGAAATCCCAAAGGAGGTACAAAAAAAAAAAAAAATCAAAAATCATAAATGCTAGGTTGACAATTGATGCAATGTATAGGGAAATACCGTTTTGCATAATCGGCAAGTTAAATCGCGCTTTATGACATTCCTCAAGTTGCATTTTGCTGCGTTGCAGTGCATCATCCATGCTCGAATCGCCATCAATTCATCTAACATCACTCGCACATTTCCTTCCCACTGCGTGGGTGCGATTTGCAAAAGTCGCTTGCTCGGCTGGGTGAAGGTTGTACGGAACTGCTTTACCTCCCACAGACTGCTGGCCTTCCGCCTCGCTCAGTCAGGGCTGAAGCCACGTGACCAGAAGTAAATGACGATGGGGTGCGGGGTACTTTGAGATCTGGCCCATGCAATTGCAAACGCAGCACCGTTTTTTTCAAATCACCCCCAACGTGCTCACAATTACCTGCATTTGTGTAAGTGTTGGGAAACGAAGTTCGCAGGAGGTTTGGATATGTGTTCGTTGGTTAGAATAGAGCAGCCGCGGCGCATTAATGGCCAAAGCAAAATGGTGACAGCGCCCGATTGTCCTGCTTGTTGTCAGCATGCCGCAGGCATTGTTTGACCTCTGATCACGATCCGCAAACTCCACCGGCGCCGAATACAGAACAGCCCGTATCTCGCCTTGCTTATTTCGCAGAGATGAATGCATGCAGCAGCTCAAATTTGCATTGCGCGATGTTTGGATGCGCGTGTGACTAATCTGGGGGTAAACACAAACATGCTTGCCTGTGGTAGCGCCGTCACGAAGCGCGCTATCTTTTGGTGGTGATGCGCTCTGCGCAAGGTGAAACGCTCTGGTGAGCCCCGGCCGACGAGCTGCGAAACTTGACCGGAGGGAGTAAATCAGACCGGGCTGTTGTCCTTGTCATTGGAGATTAGCTTTAGCCTTGTTTCCACTCACTGGTCCGATCCAAGAACTGTCCATCCTGTGTTGTTTTGAGAGTTCCTCCCTTCACTTCATATGTTCTGATCTCTTTGTTCTAGAAATCGCTGAGGTTTTGTGACTCTGTTTTGGCTGAAAAGACCACAAAACCGATGCTTCGAATGCATCTGTATATTTCGTGACTTCTGAGATGGTAGCGAAGGCCACTAATCGAGTGTTGTGTGTCGCCGCGTGCTACTTTACCAGCAGTATTGCGTCATTCCTTTTAGTGTTTGGTTATTTTCTTCCTTGAGCTCATCTTCTATGAACCACAAATGATGTTTTAATACAATATTGACATGACATCACCAACCCACACATACTGCATTAAGTGATTCGCCCGCCACAAACTTAGCGAGTATCTTTTAACGACCCAACAAATCGATGTAGAGACGAGGCAAAAAAAATAAAATAAAATAACCACTCCAGGATGTCAGAGGCGACCACCCTCTGTAAGGGTACGCTAATGGATAATTTGGGGTTTTTGAGAAACACTACATTGGTTAAAACCGGTGGCACAAGTGTACAGACGATGTGCATTAGCCGCCATTTAAGACCCAATGATTCATTTCACTTAGAGCTAAAGTGGAAAGCTTGTCATGTTGTTATTACTGTAATCCCTTTTGCACCAATAAAACGCTCCTAACTCATAAATGACCGTAGGCTTTGTTTTTTTTTGTAGCTTCTCTGCGGTCGGAGAGTGAACCACACAAAACCTCCAGTCAATTTTGTGGTTTTGCTACTGATGGCAGAAAAGGCTTTATAGGAAGGGGGTCTCTCTTGAGTAGCTCCATTAATGTCCTGACAGAATGATGCCGGAGTGATGCAGCGGGTTTCGTGTATGAAGTGCTAAGTTTCAATGATGGGTCATCATTTGACAACTCAATCTGACTTTGATGGAAGATCGGTAGCAGCGAAACGAAAATATCGCAACGCTTGAATGCAAAAAAAAAAGACAAAAGAGGATTGAGTGGTGTTTATTCTCACCCGTAATTAATTATTCATAGGCTATTTGCCAGCTTCCAAGGTAATATCTGAAGGGGTTTGATGTTGCTTTGTTCGCAAGATAACATGAAAAAAATCAAATGTCGCATTATTATTAATAAATGAGTTATAATGTTAGAGTCTCTCTCTCTCTCTGTCTCTCTATGGCAGGGGTGTCCAAACTTTTTGCCAAGGGGGCCAGATTTTATGTGTCGGGGGGTCCGACCTTGGCTGACATTCTTTACATTGAACAACACTATTGTTCAACAAATTTTAGTAAGCCAGTCTGTTTCACATTTCCATTTTTATTTTAATTTCAACAATCTTAAGAATTTCTTTTGGTTCATTTTAAACAGGTATATCACATGCAACTGCTTATTCACTTGACTTTTTCTTAAACAGAAGTCTCCCGAGTGCAAATTGATTGATTTGAGCATAAAATGTATCACCATGACTTTTCAATAGTCACAAAACCTTTGACTCGAACAACAGGGAAAGGAACAAGCAATACACATATCCACAACTGCAAGGATCATTTGAAATATGACATATCAGTCAATATAAACACGGAGTGATGTATTGTTAACTCGTGAGTGATGCCTTCTAGTGTCTAAATGCTATTACTCATTTAGTGAATGCTATTACTCATTTAGCCACTAGAGGGAAGCAGTACTCTATGAAACATCACTCACCAGTCTACGAGACCTCACTCAATGCAACACGTGTTCCATTGCGCCCAACCTGCGGGCCAGACGGCACTGATTTTATGACAGGGGCCGAGGGCCGGATGAAATTCGACCGCGGGCCGGACTTTGGCCCGCGGGCCGGACTTTGGACATGCCTGCTCCATGGTGTCCCCCAAAATGTATACACACTTTCAAGAATGGTAAACTCTGGATTGATGATAATTTGTCTAAAACCTTCAACATGTAAGAGTATTTACATTCGATATTCGATTGTTTTGCCACCACTCGCGCTCGAACTGATGTCCGTTGTAGTCCAGACACCGCTGACAACGCGCAGCGAAGGAATAGCACGCATGAAACAATTCCTTTGGTGTTTGCGTGCGTCCACATTCTTTAGTTGCTCTCAATTCAGTCTCACCGTGTGGACTTTTGTCTTTTTAGGGATCTCCATAAAAAGAAATCTTGTGATATCTGGTTAACGTGAAGGGAATTTGAGCAAACCCGTCCGTCCAATCCACCTGCTTGACGAGATCGTATCAAGGGAGGATCTAACGTTGCAGTGGCAGCGTGAGGGTGTACACCATCTTGCAAAAAAAATAATGGTTGCCATCATTCAGTTTACTGTGTTCGATGTACAAAGAAAAAAAACAAAGAAAGTTATCAGCTGCTTAAAGTTGTCTGCATTTATTTGGGACACCCGTATGTCAATAAATGAAGCAAAAATAATAATAATTAAAATGGGGGTAAAAAGTCTCTTTGTAAAATCTTCCTGGAATTTGTTTCTGTTCTTTGTGAAAGGCAACAACGTTCTGGTGGTTGCAATTGAGTTGCAAATTTTCTGGCGTCCCGAGATAGCATCTGAGACGTGTGTCACTGTTGGGTGCGATTGGTACAGACACAAGAGAAGGTACGGACATAAAACGGGGCATGAGAAAACGGAGCTGGCCATGCTTTGGAAATGCTCGGACGTGTAGCAATGCTTTGTGTAACATCTATAATCAGACAGCTTAATCTTGCATGGCGGCCGTGCAGGTCCCGGCAGACAGCAGGTGGTTGATGCGATCCGCACCAATGATGAGCTGGGGGCTCCAGTTAATCAAAAGTGTCGCTACTTCGGCCCCGAGAGACTCCATGTGTCAGCCTCGACGTTGTGATCAATAGCCTCCGCCAACATGAAAGTCCGGACCTTTTCGCGCGTGGTCTGCCGCGTCCTCTCGGCGCCGTTGCGTTTCATCCTCCCAAGTGTTTTGCCCCCCGAGGAGAGGAGGGGGAGTGGGAATGATTGAGATACAGTAAGGCAAGCTTTTCCTCACCTGAACCTTCGGCAAGGCTAAAAATAGCGAGAACTTTGACTCCTTAGGATTGCTTTTAAAGGTGCCGTGAAGGAGGTTGTCTGTGGCGCCTCGCTCATCTTAAGGAGTACTTTCATGTTGTATTTCCTGCCGGCAGCCAATCACCAGAGGCCAAATAAGGTTGTCCGAAACCTTCACTCCACATACCGATAATTGGGCCATCAGATGTTTCTGAAAGATTGATTATTATTGATTATAAACTGGTTTGAGCTACTTTTATGAGTGTTTTTCCCTCCCCAATCTGCTCGGAATCATGCGAATAGAAAATTCTCACGCTATGACGACACAGGCTAGCATGTTTGTCACCGTGATGCTATTTGCTTCAGTGCTTAAGACCTGATGGTATGTGTGCTGTCGGGGTGTTTGTGATTTTTCTCCTAATCTGCTTAGTGGAGACCACGATTGAAAATGTTCAAGACGTTTAAATAAAGTTTGGAGTTTCTTAGCTTGTCTGATGACAACTGCACATTTCAAGGTAACAGTTAGCCTAGCTTCTTCTTCTGTTCCTATGGCTACTACTTCTACTACTCTTTATACTTCTTTGTATATTTCCCAGCTGTTCTGGTTGCCCCGTGCTGCTTCTCACAGGTAAGTCTCGGTACTGTGAGAGAAGGTGGTTCTGTGTACACAGTGCTGAACCCTCTGACACGGACGCTGCCAATCAAACTGAAGACTTCTCATCCGTATTTGGACAGAAGGATGGAGAATTTAATCAGCACAGATGGCTATCCGGTGGGGAGGATGGGGTCATTTTCTTTCCCTTTACCGATGAAGCCATTTTGGCCCATGACATGATGATGCCAAGGGTGCTGGTGGGCTGATTCCTCAGTGACAGAGATGGATTGAAAAGGGCGGGTGCAGTCATGGAAGGAGTTTGTGGGGCTGCGTGGTGTGAGAGTGGTTAGCACCATAAAGTCATTGTGAGAAGGTTACAGATTCAAATCTGTCATTTAGTAATGACTCCTGTCCTTTTTTAGCATTCTGGCTACGCACCTGTAACTCGCTTGTCATTTTATTTCCATGTTTAGAAAAGATGAGTGAAGCTTAATACAAGGTCGTTATTCTCCTCAATTTTGTAGAAGATGGCGCTGCGAGAGTGGCTACCTTTTATAGCAGCTTTTTTTGTAAAATGTGTTCGACATAAGCAGTACGCCCGCAAATTGTAGGGTCACTCAATGTTTACTAAACATGGACATTAGCTTTATTGAAAAAACTTTGTTGTTTTCAATGTTTGTGAAAACACATGTGCTAGGTTCATTGTAGCTGCTAAATCATCTTCAGTGTTTCCAAAAACTTACGTTAAGTTCATTAAAGCGTCCTAGTTGTATTAAGTGTAAACAAAAGCACATATGTTTGGCTCGGTGAACACTCTTGGTGTATAAAAATGTACGTTGGCTTCACCGAAGACAAAACAAAAAACATGTCACCTAAGTGTGTTGAAGACTGAATTGTCATTGATTGAAAAAACAAAAACTTGGAATCATTAATTATTCTTTTTTTGTACGTGAACTGATTCTGTTTAAAAATATGAGCGTAAAGTTTCAGAAAAATGTGTTCAGCTTTTATAAACATACATTGAGAAGACTTAAAGCTCAACATTATGCTAACTGTCTTCAGTGCTTACCAAAATGTACATAAGGTTAAGACTACTAGTTTTTGTTCAATGCTCGCAATAACATGTACCCATGGGGTTTAGACATTAATAGGAAACACAGGGTCAGTTTCAATGTTTGCAAAAATGCACATTAGGGCGATGAAAGACATCTGCAATGTAAACACAGATATCAGCTTTGTCTATTATTTTCAATTCCCCTCTGGCGTCCGTGCAGCCAGATTTACAGAGCATTGCTTTTGGAAGTCACTATAACCTGAAACACGAAACTATTGAGACAGAATCAAATCATCATATATATTTAACAATTCACTCGCGGCTGTAACTATATTTTATGTGCCGTTCAATACGTCGAAACCCGGGGACGACGTGGCCTTGTAACCCAGGCGATAGTTTCTGCCGTTTTCAGCCATTTTATATGGCAAAATCAGATTAGTTGCAGTCGAAGGAAACATCTTGTAAAGCCTCTGCCGCATTCAAAGCGGATTATTGGTAAAACACACACATGCACACACAGACACCGTCTTTTGCTGTTGATCTTCAAAAAAAATCACATTTTCATTGGAGACGAGACGGCTCGAGAGACTTTCAGAGACGCTAACGATCATCTGAAGCGACGTGAGCAATCACATCTTAAGACTCATGCAATCGTGTGATAATCAGCGAAAGGATTCTTGCTCTTAAGTCACCTTGAGTGTGCTTAGTCCTCATTAGCATATAGTCTTTCAACACTGCTCGTCATTGAAAAAGGAACCCGAAAGTACAATTACCGCTAGAGTTTGAACAAGCCAAGACTTTTTCTTTTTATGGGCACATCATAATGATGCATCTTCTTTCATTGTCTGGAAAAAAGAAACCTTAAATCTAATATAACTATAAATAGTTGAAAGTCATAGCGCGAAAGTACAACAGTATCCGTCTCTTTTCGTCTTTTGTCAATACTTTCAACTTGCTTTCGTTCCAAAAGGGCAGTGGTGTTAGCATTGAGCTAGCATTAGCATATTTGACCACTGAAAATGTGTACGGAATATTTGGATATATCTTATATTTTGACCATGCTTATTATCAACCATTTCATTGACAGCTGACTTTAATTCAACATATGGTTGTGCTAACTTTTCTAGCAATAGCATAACAATGACTGACCAAAAAGATGTGCTGAATTAGGTAGCGTTCACCCTTTTGATAAATATCTATTGAAATATCTAATGCAATTCCAGCTCCATTCACAAAGACACAAAAGGGAAAAAGGTTATTCTGACATTTCACACATTTATTCGCACCTTAAAAGTCAGAGGAAAAAAAAACGTGACTGGTGACCATAACACGGTTGCTCCCGTCACATTAAAGTATGACATTGAGACTTTTTCTTCATACGTTGTGTATTTAATACAAAGCAGCTCTCTCTTGCTTGGAATTAAATTCCCCCATGCTAATGATCCAATTAAGTCTGGAGGAGTTAAAGAAAGACGATTGTGCTTTAATTAAGGCATGCCATAGTGGCGGGTGAAACATTGGCGTCGGTTGGTGTGTCTGCGGTGGACGTTTTAAAATAAAATCCGTTCAAGTATTTTCCTAGCAAAAATTCTCCTTTCGCTCAATAAAAAGTGACCTTAGTAGAACTCTTGAGCCGGGGTCTTTTCGTTTTTCTTAAGGTTCAGTGTGCATGCAAAAAGTTTGTAACGTGGACAAGCCTGAGGGAAAACGTGTTTGAATAAACGGCAAAATAAAAAAATATACTGTATTTGTGGACATAGCCAGAGACACCTTACCGTTCTTTCGACATTGACCTGATTTTAAATTATAACACCAGAGTGGGGAACCTTGTTATTGCCAATCAGCGATCCAACTGAAAAGATGGGGAAAAAAAGCATGATGCACGACTATACGGTCCATGAAATTACGCTGTTATCAACTTTTCAGTGTCGTCACATAAACAGGATACAACTGCGTGAGATTTTTTAATAACTGAAGAACAGACGTTTTGTCAACATTAAAATGATACTTTGTTCGAAAATATAGCTGTATATAACTATAGGAGTTGCTGTGGGGTAGTGGTACGCGCACCTGAATTGTGACCTTATACAATTTACCTTTATTGAACAGGCAATTGCTCTGCGATTGGCTGGCAACCGGTTCAGGGTGTCCCCCGCCTAATGCCCGAAGACGGCTGGGATAGGCTCCAGCGCCCCCCACGACCCTAGTGAGGATTAAGCATTTCGGAAAATGAATGGATGGATGAATGGATGGATGAGCAATGTTAAACTGCAATTCATTTGACATGGGTTAAATTTGATCCAGAGTAGCCCCTGTGTACACGAACATTGTAGCACACATTTTAAGATCTTTTCAATTTTGCGTATTTTGGGTCATGTTGGGAAAAGTCAACACATTTCACGGTGAAAGAATTCCGGGTACTTTGAACATCAATAATTTGAAGTTATTGTCACATCAAGATTTTATATACTATATACTGTAGGAGGCGGTGGCCTGGTGATCCCGTGGTTAACACGTTGGGCTCACAGTGCAGAGGTGCAGGGTTCGATTCCGGCCCTAGCCTCCCTGTTTGGAGTTTGCATGTTCTCCCCGTGCCTGCGTGGGTTTTCTGCTGGTACTGCGGTTTCCTCCAACATTCCAGAAACGTGTGGCAGGTTAATGGAACACTCTAAATCAGAGGTGGGCAAACTACGGCCCGCGGGCCGGATCCGGCCCCTTGGGCTTTTTAATCCGGCCCGCCAAAGATTGGTGCACAATTAAGGTTTGATTGCATTCATTTCGTTTGGACTTGTAATGACAGGTATTTTGACACCAGGTGGCGGAGTTACTTCAAGTTGCAGAGCACAGGGAGGGAGGGGAAGACGAAGAAAGTGGGAGAGAGTAATGACCATGGAAGGGAAAGTGATATGTATCTGATTAAACAAAGCAGGTAACAAAGTACGAAACATTCAGGAGACGCCTGGAGTCGGAAAGACTCAAATCTACGAGACTTTGAAAAACAAGGAAGCGATTCTTACTCAGTCCGATTCTGGCAGTTTCCATGCTCAGAGTGAATTGCTTGTGGCTCGAGTAAATAAACATTTTCTAGAATGGTTTGATTGTTATCATGTTAAAAAACTTTCCGGAAACTGGACCGCCAATAAGAGTCGGAGAGCAGTCAAATGTGTAGAGCGTGAACAACAGGGGGCTCAGTACACATCCTTGAGGAGAACCGGTGCTGAGTGCGACCGTGGAGGAGAATGTTACATTATTACTGGCATACAAAGACATCGTGCTATCTTCTTTATTTTCTATTTCTATTTCTAACTTTTTGCCCGGCCCTCCACAATATTTTCTGCTTTTCATTTGGCCCCCACGCGAAAATAATTGCCCAGCCCTGCTCTACTTTGAAGTCAAGATGGCGCCCGAGTAGGCAGCCGTCAGCAAGTGGAGGTCTTGAGGAGCCGACGATGAGAAGAAAGGAGCGTTGTCGCGGAGTGCCGATGCGGATTTGGAGCTGGGAGTCGCGGCTTGGAGTTTGAAGCGGATTATGTGGGACAGGAGAAGTGAACTAATCTCTTTTCGTCAATGGACGCTACAGCTTCGTGTTTGCTTTCAAAACTTTGCTTGTAGCAGACGTGTGCACATTTTCAGCATGATGTCTCTGATCCACTGGTGAAAGGACACTTTGATCCTCTCCTCTTTCATCTATAACTGCTTCAGACAACAAAGTGTATGCAGAAATGTGGTGAAGATTGCACGACTGTCTCTGTCCTATGTGTTGTCTTGTGTTATTTTTGTTATTTTGACTTCAAAATGGCGCCGCGAGAGTGGCTGCCTTTCCAGCAGCTCCTATTTTTTTGTTGTTCTACTTCTTCCTTTCATAACTTTGCTGCTGTGAATCTGGAATTTCTCCATTGCGAGACTAATGAAGGTTTTCTTAATCTTAATCTTAATCTTAAATTGTAGGTGTGAGTGTGAGTGTGGTTGTTTGTCCGTGTGTGCCCTGTGATTGGCTGGCAACTGGTTCAGGGTGTCCCCCGCCGACTGGCATAGGCTCCAGCAGTCCCCGTGGACCCTTGTGAGGATAAAGCGGATTGTAAAATGAATGGATTCATGTACCTTGGGTGGTTGAGTTGTACATGACAAGGGAGCTTTCATTAGTGTTGACAAGTCGTTGACTCACACTAACATGTTGAGTGACATCCTGCTCGCTCATCACCTTCCGGGCCGCCGCGTCTGCTTCTGATTGCCCTGCCCCATCTGACAATGATGATCTGGCAGGCCCTACGGGGGTAAAGGTAGCTTCACGCTGCGTTGCCCTGGCAGGGAACGCCAGGCTTGCTGCCAGTTTGCGAGCGCCGGTCAGCCTGTTTATTCTCAGCTTGCCGCCATCAAAATGAAGCAGCGACAGCAACAGCGAACGGCGGGCCCTGCTAGAAAAGCGGCGTGCGGCAATGGCAGTCGTCCAGGCCCAAGCCGAGCAGGTGTTGTTCTGTCGAAACACCTTGACGGCTGTGAGGCGGTTGCTGCGTCGCAACCTGCTCCCATCGCCGTTGTCACGGATTCCAACGGACTCAAAGGGCCTGGCGGGCTGCCGTCAGCTTCCGGAAGCCGCCGCACTTTGATTCGCAAGCTGTTGTTTGTCTGACACGTTGTTGCTTTGCTCACAGTTAGAAAACCTCCCATGAAACCTTTTGCTTATCGTTCCTTATACAATGTGTGACTAATTACGACTTGTTAGGGCCTAAGCAGCAACCAAAATGCACCAAACTCAGACTATTCGAAGGCAAGCATAAAAGCATTTCTTAACACAAAGTGGCTACTTTGATGAACTAAAATTATATATACTGTATAATAAAAAAATTATATATATATATATATATATATATATATATATATATATATATATATATATATATATATATATATATATATATATATATATAATTTTTTAATTATATATATGTATATATAAAATTTTACTTATTTTTTAATTATATATATGTATATATAAAATTTTACTTATTTTTTTAAGTGTTCGTTTTTAGAGATTGGCGCCTCAAGTGGAGTGGCACGACCCCCTAAAACCGGCCCCTGGGCACGGGGTTGGAACGCAACGGAACGTACAAAAAAGTCGAAGGAACCGTGTGTGGAATCACAAAGAAAATTTTGGGCAAATTCTTTGTCAATCTGCTACGGAATTCACATAAACGAGCCTATTCAAAATAAGTAATTTATACAAATAAGTCGTGTTAAATTACATAGGTGTTTTTTTTTTTGCTTACTCATTTTGAAGATTCACCTTGGAAAGTTATAAAAATATTAAATATATTAGGCGACAACAAAAGTTTCACACATCACACATGTAATTGCACGTACATGTCTCACATGATATGAGGCACAAAATAGTCTCAACGTCCCATGCCCAAAATTGAACAGGAAATCAGCCATTTGGATTTAAAGATGCCATTTTGGACAAATTCAGGCCTTTGACTAACTCCTACGAGAGAATTTTCCCAGATAAGTCCCAGTTTGAGTGCCTTCTAAAAGGGACCAATGAAAACAAAAATGGATTCATGGATTTATACTAAATTAAACAAAAAGGTGGCCATTTTGGATTGAAGCAGCCATTTTGGGTGTAAACACTACGGTTCACGTTTGAACGCTTAAAAAGAAAACAAGTACGCACATGGATCTAGTTTTAATAATAATTTGGCATGAAATGAAGAAGAATGAAAATGGCAATAACTGACACTTTAGATCAAAGATCTTAATTGTAACATCCCTGAGGTCACTTGAGTTGTGAGTTCTTGACCAACGTTTGCTGAAAAATGTGCACTCATCAACCTGGCAAGTCCTAATGACATTTTAATTAAGTGTGGAACTATTTACAGACTGGAAAAAAAGGGAGCGTATTTTGTGTGCGTTTGTGTATGTGTTTTGACAAGTCATTTATGATAATCCTCCAGTTCCTCTGAGTGCTTGATTGGATTGCTTCACAATGGTCACAGGTTGATTTCCCCAGCACAACAATGGCACTGTTATGTAAATAAAAAGTTTTGAGCTGCGTGCTCGGCTTTAGTTTAACAATTTCCGAAAGTCTTTGACAAACATCCTGTCATTAGCAAAACATCAGCGCCAGTAACGAGTGGTCTTACTCATATTAGTAGTGTATTTTGTGGAAGTAAATACGTCCCTGAACGAAAATGATTGCATTGTTGATCTCAAAAGTGCCCGTACCTTTTCTCTGAGCTCTCAAACCCCAGCGGTCCCCAACCTTTTCCTCTTCCCAAAGACGTTTGTTTTTTTACTCATTTTGCTAGCTTCTGGGTTTCATTTTAGCGGTCGGTACCCTATCACATGACTGAGAAGCGCGCCTTGAACTGCGTCAAGATTGACATACTGTCGACGGATGTAACAGAGAATCCAGTCATTTTTCAAAATAAAACATCTTTCAAATTCCGAAATAAATTGAACGGAAGTAATGTAAGTTCTTTTTTTCTTTCTGTGTGGCCCAGTACCAAATAATCCACGGACCGGTATTACCGCACCCGAGTAGCACTGGCGAAAAAATGTGGCCGACTGCAGCATTTAAGTTTCCCATCCGTCGTGTAGGCTAACACAAGCTGGTAGCAAGACGGAATCACTGCAGCTGCGCTGCTGAAGCTGTTTTTTCATGATCTGAATTGAGCGGGGCTCGTTTGTGTCGCATCAAGCGCGGAACCGGCGTGCCGTTGCCTCACCGAAACGGGAGGTTCTTCTGGCGCGACCGTGTCATTGTCTTTCGGCTCACGTACAGCTGCGCTGGCTGGCCGCCTCGAGAGACTGCCAGCTGTGCCCACGCGTTACGGCGTCAACGTCTCGCCAATCCTTCTGCTTGTATTTGCACAGAGAGAAAGGGCAGAAAAACACGTCTCATGAATACATTGATTATTTGGTGTGAGGAACATCTGGCTACAACTGCTATGTCATATTTGCGCGAAACTCTGATTCTGCCTTTTGGCTGTTAATTGGCTGTTTTCCTCTGACGACAATCAAAGTCTTTGGGTTTTTATAAGCAACATTATTTGAGTAGCTACTCAACTTTATGATTGTTCTCCGATGACTTCTTCAAAAGACTGCAAGTGTTTTGTTTCCAGCTACATTGTTAGTTTGTTAGCATCATTACAAAATGATATTTTGACGTGATTCTGCCAAACTGATGTGTACTTTTTTTTTTTTAATCCGCTGCCACCTATTGGACTCATAAATGTTTGGCCTGTTCTTTTTTGTTCTTGGCTGCATTTGTTTGCACATTGCCAAACAAATATTTTTTTAGACCATCTGTTGTCCAAACAAGAAGAGAGCATCCAGCATCACGGAGTGCTTTACTGAGTAATTTTTTTCTAAATCAGGATGACTTATTTATTTATTTATTTGGGTGGGTTTACTCATGACAGACCTGTCTTTCAAATTTTACATTACAAAATCAGTTTGGGGGGGGGCTTCCAACTCAAATGGCAACCTTATTTTCAGAAGATTCCTTAAGACTTTTTGGTGGGTATTCTTATGATTAAACATGCCTTCAAAATGTCATATTTTCAGGTGAAACTTTTTTTGGGGGGGGGGGGGGCTTGACAAAATTACTTCCGATTCCATTTTGTGGGACTTCAAATCCAAATGGCAAACATTGTGTTTTCAGACATGGCTTCATGAGACTTTATTTTTGTGGGTCTTCCAACAATGCAAAATTTGGATTCCAAGTCCAAAGTGACTTGCTTTGAGGCCTGAAAAAATGCATTGCGCCAAACAGTTTGCCGCAGCTCCCATGGAGTCTTCTCCCTCTGCTCTTACTGTGACGATATTTGACGTTTTATTTAATTTTGTCACTCATCTATCACCTTTAACCCCGCTGCCGAGTAGCCTCAACTCCACTTCCTCCACACACACACACACACACGCATACTCACAATGCGAAACTGAAACCCCTCATATGTCTTTGTTACGCCGCCGCCTATTCTGTCACGATGTGGGCGGCGGACCATCGCTTGAAGATAACAAGGCATTATGTGAAGATGCCTGCATGGTAAATCTTCATTCCGCCGACCTTACCTGCATTTCCATAAATTTGCATGCCGGCACAGCCTATAAGTGAGGCTGTTGAAACGCTTGCATGTCCTTGAGGCCTGTCAAGGAGAAACTCTTCACATTCTTTTTTTCCCCCCCTTTAATGAAATGGAAATAGTCAACGTGCCAAGCGACAGGTTGTTAAAAAGCGCTTCACTCGATACGTATAGGTCATTATATATTCACGGATGTAGTGGTTCTCAAACTGGGGTCCGCAAATTTTGTAGCATGTTAGAAAATCTATATATGGGGGCCGGCGATAAAACAAACATGCAAAAATTTACTTTCTAAGAATTGTGACGTATCACAGCCCTCTGACGTAATGCGGGATTTCCGTTTGGGAAAACTGATTCTGCTCGAGGTTTTCTCTTTTTGCTGCCATTTTGTTCGTGGAATCGGTGCAAGTAAATCAGCACCGATATGGTTGAAAATGATTGAGTTATGTTATACCGTAAGTGGTCCTCGGAAAAACGTTTCCCTGCATTAAAGTGATGGATACACAGAGTCCTTCACGGCGGCGTATTTTTTGTTTTGTTTTCCCCCTGCAAAATTTACGGTCGACCTTCCATGTTTTTCATTTTAAAAAAAAAACATTGAGATTTGGTTGCCGCGGTAACCGACGCACGCTCGGTGATGAGGCTAAATAACGCGGCAGCCTTGTAAAATTAATAAAGGCACAGCGCTGATGCGACACAGGAATTACATTTTCGCCGCAGCCCCTCAGCAGCCGGAGCACGAATTCATCTCACCGTAACACAATAAAACAACAAGAAAGAGAGAGCGAGCGAGAGAGCGTCTGGCGATGCTGTAAACAATTCATGAAATGAACAAACCTCGCGGGCTCTTTATGTCCATGCTGCTGAGGCTTCGAAAGAGGATTTTTTTTTAGGGGCGGGGGAGCGTTTGTGTGACATTAGCTGGGCTTGTTTGCTCTATTTCACATTTAAAAAATCTACACATTTGTCTATGATACGACGGCCAACAAACAAAAAAAGAGTTATAATCGAGATACATTTTATTTCCCTGAATATGATTCATATCAAATTATATTTGGTGATTCGCTGATATTAAACACTCGCTTTTTATGACATACTTAATTCAGCAATCTGTCAAACTAATTTTCATGATTCCTACGTTGGCATTGAACAACAGTCTCTTGAAAGACCGGTTGAAACGGTCACGATTTTGAATTTGCACCTCCTCACGGTTAACCGACTTTTAAAAATCATCAGCTTTTGTACAAGCCAAGTGCTGTCGACTTGATAATCACATTTGTACCCAACGGTGACACAGTGCCTCTCTTTTTCCTTTTTTCCTGCTGGGCTTCATCAAATCTCATTGCAGCTGGAAACAATACGTGTGGCAAACCGCACGGGCAGGCGGCTGCCTCGTCCTGCTTTAATTAACTGTAGCAGTGTTAAATCCCCTCCTTGGGACTCGTGTTTGTGTGCTTGTGTGTGTTGGGGGGGTTGCATACTGGCACGGTGGAGACTTCCTGAAGCACTCTGGCCCAGCTGTCATCTCATGTGGAGGACTTGAGATTGCTGGGAGGAAGTACAGGATAGTTAAACACATCTAGGGGATGGCCAAAACATGAGTCGAATAATATTCCTAATATTAGCAATATTAGATAAGTGCCAGTACAAGAAGTACTGTAATTGTGCTTGGGCAACTGTGACGCATCATATTGAGAGCTGTTTCAAGTATTTTAACCTGCAAGGGTTCGGGGTGAAGCCAGAGCTCCGAATTTGGGTTTCAATCCTTCGTTAGGGTTTCGGGGGAAGGATAGACCGATTATCGGCCGGGCCAATTTTTGGCGCTGGTATTGGGTATTTTGATGAGTTTTTTTAAAAAGCATTGGCTTTTTAAAAATGTTAATAATTGAAGGCCAATAAGAGATCGGTTGGATACTGGATTCATATCGGGGAACGATTCATTTATTGTTTCAATATTTTTCTTGCTTTAATTCCCATTTGCACACTATCTTTTAATTTATCTAGACCGATGCTTGGTTATAATAGCTGTCGTGTAAAATCATCCAATTTTTGGGGGGGGATTTTTGGAAGTTCTTTGATATTTTGTTGAATGTGATTGACAGTTTTGCTCTTTGTTCCGTTGACGTTGTTTGTATCTTTTGTCGTCCTCTACGTGAAATGTATAATACAAAAAAAATAAATAAACTTGCCTCATCTTGAAATTTTCACTTAGGGAAATGCTGCTGCCGGAGGCAACTCACTTCATCTGTTATTTTAGTTTAAAACTGAAACCAAGATAAATGAACATTTCATGCAAATGAACATGCTGTAAATTTCCCCAGTGTGGGACAAATAAAGGATATCTTAACTTAAAATAAGTAAACGTTTAACATATCAGTCAAATTGACACTTTGGAAAACGTTTTGTTTTTACTTGAGAAAACTTGAGGGAGCTGTTTTCTTGTTTCATTTATTTCAAGGCGGAGGACAATGGGAATTCCCTGCTTTTTTGGTGGGGAGGGGGGGGGGGGGGTTAGAATTTAAAAACAAAGCTGTATATTCTCTATATGTCCAAAAGAAAAACCTTCAACATGTTTAAAAATTGGTTATTTTAACAAACATTCAGTGTTGGTAGTTCTGTATCCAATTTTGACACCATTATTTCTCTTTTTACTTCCTGCAAAGACTGTGGCTCCGAAAATCGGTTATTGGCGGCTTAATTACGACACAAATAAATCCGTATCTGCCTTGGAAAAAAATATTTTAAAAAATTGGTGTCACTAGTTTCGAGGTAGGGCGGCCCGGTAGTCCAGTGGTTAGCACGTCGGGTTCACAGTGCAGAGGTACCGGGTTCGATTCCAGCTCCGGCCTCCCTGTGTGGAGTTTGCATGTTCTCCCCGGGCCTGCGTGGGTTTTCTCCGGGTGCTCCGGTTTCCTCCCACATTCCAAAAACATGCATGGCAGGCTGATTGAACACTTTAAATTGTCCCTAGGTGTGAGTGTGAGCGTGGATGGTTGTTCGTCTATGTGTGCCCTGCGATTGGCTGGCAACCGATTCAGGGTGTCCCCCGCCTACTGCCCGAAGACAGCTGGGATAGGCTCCAGCACCCCCCGCGACCCTAGTGAGGATCAAGCGGCTCGGAAGATGAATGAATGAATGAATAAGTAGTTTCGAGGTTAGGTTTGGTGACTTCAAACTGTTTTTAGGATTTCAAATATTGGTTTCGATCCAAGATTAGGTTGGGTATTTTCGGTCGATATTTTTTTGTCGACCCTCAGTACAGTTAATCGTTCACTAGATAATAGCAGTTATATGAACCGATGCACTCCTAATAGCCGTATTGGCATTTTCAGAATGCTTCCAAACAAACAAAGGAGACGAGCCTTCACGGTGGCTTTGTATTCCCATCTGCGTAAGCGTGTTGGTTCCCTGCAGGAAGAATGCAAACATTCCAGGCCACATGCAAACACAATCAATCTTGCTCCAACAACTCGCTCGCTTCTCTGTGAAGAAAAAAAAACCAAACAAAAACCTAAAATAACAAA
Source organism: Hippocampus zosterae (assembly GCF_025434085.1). Classification (NCBI taxonomy): domain Eukaryota; kingdom Metazoa; phylum Chordata; class Actinopteri; order Syngnathiformes; family Syngnathidae; genus Hippocampus; species Hippocampus zosterae. The sequence goes on along the minus strand of NC_067454.1, from coordinate 6,214,535 downwards.
GCGGTTGTTGCACGGCAGCAGTCCGATGGGTAAAATCCTTTGCGGAGGGTCCTTATTGGTGTTTTAATCAAGTCTAACATTGTTATTGATTCCACCAAGAGGCATTTCATAAAGCGGGGGCGGCGACTGCGGCCAGAGCGGCTCCCGTGCAGCTCCCAATCCCATCCAACAAACGGTCCGACGAGCAAATGCAATCAGAAGAGCGGATAAAAAGGTTGGGAGTCTAGCGGCAACCACTCGTGGCTCTCATTAGATTGAAGACAATTTTCATTAGGCGGCCGGCTACTCGTTAACATCCCCACTTTGAGATTCTGGTTGTCCCCCCTACCCCCGGCATCTTTGAAGAGTGACGGAGCAGGATGCTCCGATGCTTGTCGTGTATACCGTCCAAGCCTATAAATCATGATCACTTGAAAATCTATACTTCTTCTAGCTTGAGCTTCAACAATTAAATGCAATGGAGCGGGAGAAAAAACATCGTATAACACCGTAGAGCAGGGGTGTCCATTACGTTGATCGCGATCGACCGGTAGATCGCGATCGACCGGTAGATCGCTGACTGATCCCAAGTCGATCGCGAGGGGTGTCGAGGAGAAATAAAAAACAAAACAACCATTTGTGTGTCTTTGTGCATGTTAGTATATCAGTCTCATTTTCACAAAAAGTATTTAAAAAATAAAATCTAATAAAGCAGATAAATCTTTATCCTACAGTGACGCATGATCTGCGTCACCGGAAGTTGTTAGCGCTCGGCAGTCTGAAATTGTAGCTCGTGATCTGAGCTGTTGCGCTATATCTTTTATCGTTATCATTATTGTCATTCAGAGTTTGTTTTGTGTACAATTTACTGAGGGCACGGGCAAAGAATAGGAATCTTGAAGGCCGAGGGAAGCACTTTAAAACGGTACCTGTGAGCAATGATAGTTAACAGGCTAACAAAAGTGCATAGCATGCCTCTGTGTCAGGCTGTTGCTCATCATGGCGTGCGTGTGTATATGTGTGTGTGTGTGTGTGTGTGTGCGCGGCAACGGGTCGATCACGGGAAGTTGGTTGATCGAAAAGTCGATCTTTGGTACAAAAAGGTTGGGCACCTCTCCTAGAGTGAAGGCAGCTGCGTTAGCTACTTGCGCTAACTAGCAACTGTCCATGACTCGGACTCATCTACAAATGGATTCTTATCAGTTGTCTTGACAACCCTAATTAACGCTGTCGCAAACAATTCCGAAAACGGTCGACATGTAAGCGGTCCACGAGTCGTCCGCCGACAATTCCAATGAGCCGACGAGCTGCGCTCCTCCTTGGTGCTGCGAGTTTGTTGTTTATTTTTATTTATTTATTTTTAGCCCTTCTCCTTCGCTTCTCTGTCAGGAAGCGCGGCGTCTTCAAAGGTCATCCCTCGCATCTCCACAAGAAATGTCAGCTGAAATTGGATTGGGGGGAGCCGCTGAGGGGAATGGAAGTGGAGGGTCTAAGTGAATTAGTAAATATATAAACAAATCAGTGTTAGCGTCACCAGAATACCAAAAGACGGAAGGTGATGAAGGCCAAGTGCTCCGGCGGAGAGGGTAGATGCTGAGTCTTGAGAAAATTAGCACAGAAAATGAATTTATTTACACAAAAAAAAGTTTTGTTTCCCTCGGCATAGAGATGGAGCTCTGTAAATATAGCTCAAAACATAACCCCAAAAACACTTTGATATCATTTTAACACAACATCACCATTAAAAATAAATGATTCATTCATTCATCTTCCGAGCCGCTTGATGCTCACGAGGGTCGCGGGGGGTGCTGGAGCCTATCCCAGCTGTCTCCGGGCAGTAGGCGGGGGACACCCTGAATCGGTTGCCAGCCAATCGCAGGGCACACAGAAACGAACAATCATTCGCACTCACACTCACACCTTGGGACAATTTAGAGTGTTCAATCAGCCTGCCACGCATGTTTTTGGAATGTGGGAGGAAACCGGAGCACCCGGAGAAAACCCACGCAGGCCCGGGGAGAACATGCAAACTCCACACAGGGAGGCCGGAGCTGGAATCGAACCCGGTACCTCTGCACTGTGAAGCCGACGTGCTAACCACTGGACTACCGGGCCGCCACTAAATGAACGACAGATAATTTGATTTTGAAAAGAAATGCACTGAGAAAGCCACTCAGAACACCAAAAAATACTTTGCATAACTTCCACGACAGACTAAAATTAGCTGCTGCCCAACCTGCAAAGATTTTAGAACAGTCATGATGTATCACTTCCACATACCAATCCATGCAATTCCAACAGCTACAGCTCTGTGTTAATATTGATGACAGCATCACTGGCCCACAAACTGAATGCTAAATTCAACCTTCTGATTACAGACACGCGCCCACCATGCCTCTTTAACAATTCTGTTTGGCAACTATTCCGCCGGGGCGTGCCGCCTGCTACCGTAGCCTCGCCTAATTAACGTAACATGGCAGCTCACTGGCATCTTTGCTTGTGCTTTGACGTTTCAGCAGCAGAAGAAACATGGTCAGTGGGCTATTAGAATAGGACGACAGTCTTTTGTTGCCGTAGCAAACTATTATTGGTTGGTTTGCAACATTCCCAACCTCACAGACCTTTCAGTTATTAACATGGAATCAACTTTCCCAAAAATATGTGTAACTTTGAAATATAATGCGTGTCAATCTTGAAATAGATGTTGTTTTTTTTTTTCCCAGCCCTGAGGAAGCTGACATTTTTGTTGACATTTCACAACAGCGCTTGTGTGGTTTACTATTTTTTAAAATGTTTTTATTTAAAAAACAAAAGACTAAGATGTATATTGATACATGTGGTTTATGCGCTTGGAGAGGGGGGAAAAAATCATAATTGAAGAAGATGCAACCTATGAAAGACTCATGAACTGCAGAAGACGCACACTGTAAAAGACACTAACCATACAAAATTTAGCCTTTGAAGATGTCACCCATAAATGACAAAAATAGTAGAAGGAAAACCAAACAAACGACAATGAAAATATGCAAATATAATGTTGTACACAAACCATGAAAATGACCCATAAAAGATGCAGACCATAGAAGGCAACAACTATAGGAGTTACGACTCAGTAGAAGACACACATCCAAAAAGACACTCAAGTAAGAAGAAAACCAGACAAAACTTGAAAGCAAGAAGAGGTGACCCATAAAAGATATGAACCATAAAAGACGTTACTCTTCCGTCGAATACACTTCGAAGAGAAGACGCGACCCACAGAAAACCTGAACCGCAATACACACATAAAAGACACAACTCGAGATCCGAAGCATAGAAGGCACAAAGACGCAACGCAGAAGCACGAACCGTAGAAGACATAATCTGTGAAAGACGCAAAGCAATAAAGAAGACCAGAATCATCGACTTGAACCGTAAAAAGGAGACGCAAACCGTAGAAGATCATCGAGCAGACATACGAAACAGCTGATGTCACTCGTTTCGAGGCGTAATTTGCCACAATCAGGATGTTTGTGTCCTGCTGTATTTCTAACGTGTGTGTGTGTGTGTGTGTGAGTGTGTGTGTGTGTGTAATTCATGTGCGGCCATCTGGGCTAATAATGGGATTTGTTGCTGCGCTTTATGACCTAACGCTAACACTCTCTCCGACATGCCACAAATCTTGACGAGCGCACGGACAGATGCCCCACATTCATTTTTAAACACATTGCGCTTCCATAACTGGTTGCTCTGCCTTTTTTTTTTTCTTTTCTAATTCTGCGTCTTTCGCCCACATGGCCCGTGGCGTCCCAGTGGATTGAATTATTCCACTTAAAAAGCTTTCAACTTTCTTTTATTGAGTTGTCTCAGTTTTGGTCTCTTCTCTATCAATAGTGCTTATTTCCATTCTCTAATCCGGAAGCCTGCAGATGTGTTTTTACCCCCTCGAGGGCTCTTATTTTGTTGCAGATTGATATCGTACAGCAAATGGAAAGGGAGAAAGAGACTGGAAATGTAATTCAAGAGCAAGGCAAAACGATTAAAATGACCCCAAAGAGCAAATGTGCAATTGGATTGTGAAGAAACAAAAACAGAACATAGCTGCAAAAATGAGTCAATATGAATTACAACTGGTACCTGTTTTTTGGGTTATTTTTTTTCATCTCCTCTCCTGAAGTAACATTTCCCATTGAGATCCATTAGCCAGTCGGGGGCGGCTATTACGAGAAGCTAATGCAATGGCTCAAGCTAGCAGAGCAGAGCATTCGATAAGATTAGTGACTGTCACACAAGTGTTGAGTAAAATGAAATGCGGATGTCATGTTAATCGGGGAATAGAAATAACAATAACTTAAAAATGTCCATGAAAAAAAAAATGGTCAATACAGAGTGCTAGCAAGCCAATGGGAAGTAGAAACCTCCCAAAAATGGAGCGCTAAACGTTACAGCGCTAAGCGTGGCAACATGAGGCAGATTTTTTGGCTGTGTTGTGTTCAAAGACCACTGTCAGTGAATGCACCATTTGGCTCATTCCAGTCTGTCCTCTCTCCCTTACAGAAACCTGTCGAAGAATCCTCTCAGCACTTTGTCCTGGCAGCTCTTCAAGCACCTTCAACTTGCCGAGCTGTGAGTTTCTTTAACTTTTCTTCTGAGCAGCTATTTATCGATGCTAGCCCGCGCACATCGCTGGTTTTGAGCCTATTCTTTCCAGTATAACTCTCGCCTTTATTGTACTGTCTGTCTCATTTGTCTGGGCCGCACGTACGGAGAGTGGACTTGAAGGCAATATGCTGATCTTACAAGCCAATTTGTTGACTCAATTAACACGAAGTGGAAATAATTAAATCGAGGGGCGGCGCGGTTGATGAGCATGTGGCCCACCCCCAGTAACCCGTTCTCATGCTAATTATGAATAGTTGAGCCACCAGCTATGCTTAAGAAATACTGTGATGTCTAATTTATGCTTCACTACTCCCGTCAGCCACCAGTAAACAGGCTACCACAATAGAGATCAATAAACGCCTCCGTCAAGTAGACTTAGGCGTTTCACTCATTGAAAAAGAATATGTGGTTAGGTTATGTTGGGGAGGGGGGGGGTTCTGTTCAGTTTAAAAAAAAAAAAACAACAAAAAAAAAAACAAAGCATCATACTTAGTCATCAAGACTACATATTGACATTGAGTGAACCAAAACAGCTGCACCTATGTAAGGTAAATAACCCCCCCCCCCCTTTTTTTTTTTACTACTGCTGCTCACCAAAATTACAGCATTCGGCTCCAGATATTTGCTTAGTTCTTCTTTGTGGTTCCTGCGTGGGATTCAAATAGCCAGCGGGACCCCCTGCTGGCGTTACTCTATCATCATTGCTGTGCCTCTTTGTTCCTGTTTGGAAAAGTACAAACTTTTTTTATTTTTTTATTTTTTTGTAATGTTTGCTGTCTGACCAGCTGTCCACTTGGACTATTGATAATGTAACACGCTTAGTTATTTCTGCCAGCACTTAGATTATTAGTAGATGACATTTTTGCAACATTAGTTGTTGGCTAACTGTTTGACAAGTGGGAGCCATCTACCTTGTTTTATAGTTACATGAATGGCTCATTATCTGGCAAGCGGCTGTCGGACTCCGGCATACCAGCTGCTCGTGTTTTAACATTTGATCAACAATAGTAGAAAAAAAAAAAACAAGGCTTGATGTAAATCCCCAACCAACTGGCTTTCTTAGTTGGCTACCTTATTTATATATCTATATGTATGAGAATGCTATTTAAACATACCATATAGCCTGCTAGCATGTTAGTGTTTTATCAACTCTCATTAGAATGGGTGGGGGCACTGGGGACAGTCGTATCATGGGTTGCTGGTAACACTTGCAAGTGGTCCAAACTTTATTACCTCAAAAAATGTTAAGGAAAACAACATTTTGAGGTTCTAATGTTTTTTTGTGTGTGTGATTACATAGCCTGCTCTGTAATTGAATTCATGAAACCTATGTCATGTTGGTTACGTGTCTGTATATTTAATTCAAATTGATAATGTTTTAACTCGGTTAGCTATATGTTAAACTAGTGCATTGCTAATGCACTCGGGGACAGTTGAAACAAATTTGGCTTGGGTAAGGTGTAACTTAATTAAGTAAATACAGTTTACCGCGGTCTAAATTTGACCAAATGCATCCAGTACGAATCTGATTTTTTTGGGCAAAACCATTGACCATAAAATCAAGCCACATTTGAGAAATGGGACTAACTTGACAAGTTAACAGCACATCCCGGTCCAGCTCTACCAACCCACTAAGCGTGTGCTTCAACCTTCCGACCTAGCTATTGATCAAGCTTCTGCTCTTACTACTGAGCAAACCTTTTGCTCCAGCTCCGACGCCGTCTACTGAAGAAACACCGACTTGGCTGAATTTTAGCCTGGCAGTTTTTCGACCATTCCCAAAAGCCAGTCAACAAAAACAAAAAAAGCAATAACTGACAAAGCTGTCAAGATGCCGCTGGAAGCTGAGCAGAAGATGCATTCTGAGAAAGTTAAAATGGAAAATAAGCTTGCCCCCAAGAAGTGAGGCTGTCGTTGCTTGTGCGCAGTTTGTCCAAATTTAGTCTCCTCAGTTTTCGTATCTTCATGTATTTTAAGTCCTATACTCTGCAGAAGAACCATAGCATGAGAGAAAATGTTTTGAACAGAAACCTTTCAGTAGCTTTACTTAATATCATAACCCTCCAAATTTACATTTCACCCCAAAGCTGACCCAGACCAGGCGGTCACTTGTAACATGTACAGTATTTGAGATGAAGTCATGCATTCTCTCTTTCTTGTTGCGCAGCCATTTTTCATTATTAAAGGGCATTCAAAACTAGTTTGCAAAGCCGTCTGAACACCAAAAGAGCTCAACGTTGGAAAGAAAAATGTAAAAGAAATTATGACGGACGTCATTAGTCTCCCCTCTTCATTTACTTAAAAAAAACAATCAAGAGATAGGGCTCCTTAAATAACTTATTTTGTGCATATACTCTTTATGAAGTACCAACAAATGTATTCTCACATATATTTACCTACATTTGTTGAACAATTTGCCATCCCCCAATGAAGGAAACGAAAAAAAAAAAAGATTTTAATGATGGACATGGGACTTAAAAGTTGCATCGGTCTTTATTTGTTTGACAAAGATAATGTACACAACTTTGAAACGTTATCGTTTTGAACAAGGCAATGGAGTTAACAGAATTAAGCTGCCTATTTTCCACAATCCATCGGGAGAGGAGCGAGTTCATCAGTTAAGCAGATATTTTAGGATATGGATGACAAGACGCAGCAAATAACAAGCCGGGGCAAAGCTCAGCCTCCACAGAAGCAAAATCCCTCATTCCGGCTCAGCAAGCACGACGGCCTCAGATTTGTGCTTCCTCCAGAGCGGCCAACTTAGATGCATACAAATGTCGCTTTTGTTGTTCGTACATGAGAAGCGCGACCGCAGTGTGACTTCAAATGAGTTCCATTTATTATTTTATATATATCACTTTCCATGTCTGTATGAGATGTCAGTCGGAGTAGCAGAAAATGAGTCACTCCGTCAAGGGGTAGAGTCCTGACATCATAGCCATGCGTCGATCAGACAAAGCGAGGAGGCGGGATCAGCAAGGGTTCTGTGACCCGCTTGGTCTTAGAAAAACCAACAAGGATGTCATGTAGAGTGGATATAAAAAGTCCCACACATATACAGTATAAAAGAGGAGAATAAATTACCTGGTATTTTAAAATGTTTGCATGATTTTGGATGGAACCCCCCCCCCCCCCCCAATTAAAAATCGGATTCTTACTTATAATGGTTCAACTGTATGGCATGCACTGTGGCATTTTCACCGAAGAGACAAAAGATCATGTCATTGTATTCAAGTTAGCAGGCTGAGAAAGTGTTCATGTAAGATGGCTTCCAAGCGCCTTAAAAGATATGAGATAATATTTATTTATTCTTTCATTCTTTAATTTATTCTTGGATAGTGATTTTCTCATTTTATAGCAAAGTGGACACTGTGGAGTATAATACTGTGGTAGTCACAACTAAGGCAGGGTAAAAGATAACCCATGATTATTATTTTAGGAATTGTTATTATTTTTCAATCATTTGTTGTCATGTGGGCGGCCCGGTAGTCCAGTGGTTAGCACGTCGGCTTCACAGTGCAGAGGTACCGGGTTCGATTCCAGCTCCGGCCTCCCTGTGTGGAGTTTGCATGTTCTCCCCGGGAATGCGTGGGTTTTCTCCGGGTGCTCCGGTTTCCTCCCACATTCCAAAAACATGCATGGCAGGCTGATTGAACACTCTAAATTGTCCCTAGGTGTGAGTGTGTGTGTGCGGATGGATGTTCGTCTCTGCGATTGGCTGGCAACCGATTCAGGGTGTCACCCGCCTACTGCCCGAAGACGGCTGTGTTAGGCTCCAGCACCCCCCGCGACCCTTAGTGAGGATCAAGCGCTTCGGAAGATGAATGAATGAATGAATGTTGTCATGTGTCCTCAAATATTACAACAATGCAAATGTAATGAAGAATGAGGCAAGCTTGACAGCAAAGTGGAGACTGTGGAGTGTCCTTGAAACATACATACATCCATCCATCCATCATCTACCGCTTATCCGGGGCCGGGTCGCGGGGGCAACAGCTTTAGCAGGGAAGCCCAGACTTCCCTCTCCCTAGCTACTTCTTCCAGCTCTCCCCGGGGGATCCCGAGTCGTTCCCAGGCAAGCTGGGTGACATAGTCTCTCCAGCGTGTCCTGGGTCTTCCTCGGGGTCTCCTCCCGGTGGGACATGACCGGAACACCTCACCGGGGAGGCTCTCAGGAGGCATCCGAATCAGATGCCCAAGCCACCTCATCTGGCTCCTCTCGATGTGGAGGAGAAGCGGCTCGACTCTGAGCCCCTCCCGGATGACTGAGCTTCTCACCTTATCTCTAAGGGAGAGCCCGGACACCCTGCAGAGAAAACTCATTTCAGCCGCTTGTATCCGGGATCTCGATCTTTTCGGTCACGACCCATAGCTCGTGACCATAGGTGAGGGTAGCAGGGTCCTTGAAACAATGCTGCAAATGTACAGTATTTGCGACTGATAGTGTAGCATCAATGTTGAAGACTGTGTGGTATCGCACCGAGGCACAGCAACAGGTGACGGTGACAGTAACGTGTTTATTTTGGGCATTTCTAGCCATTCATCCTTCATCCGCAAATCTCACAACGGGGCAGCCATTTTATGTATATGTTTTATGTCAGACACAAAGTCATCTATCAGTGGCATATGCATTGAAAATGCTCTTATGTGACACTGCCTTGCCTCTTTGTCTGCGTGCCGTTAAGCCCCCCCCCCCACCCCCCTCAATCCAAGAAAAAAAAATACCCAAGATGGTGGAGGCGTGCTACAGTGGCTTCCGTCGGGAAGGGATGATCGAGGATTATTTGAAGCAGTCTTGTGCTCGGAAAGAAGGGAATATCCTGTACCCAGCGGCGGTGAATTCTTTTATTCTGTTAGCACGTCTTCTTGAGATGCAAAGTCAAACTTGGCTCTCTCGCTTTGCCCCGTGCTGTGAAATGGGTTTTTCCTTTGACTACGTGACCAAACGTGAATGGATCCAACCTGTAATCTCCGCCACTGGGATTATAATAAATTAAGCGTGCTTCCTAAAGGCCGCATGACAGGTAAATTACATGACGTGAACCCCGGGTTTTATTAGCGCTCCGTGGCACCGGGGGTAAACTATTAGCAGAATGGAGCGCGGCAGTTGAAAAACATCAAAGTAGGCAGAGTGAGAATTACAAAAGCGTGTGTGCGTGGATCAAGTTAAAAGGCACACGCGCGCAGGCTGGAATCAATTTAGAGCAATATAGAGAGGGGGAAAAAAAATCTATTACTCCCAAAAAAATTAAAAATAAGGCAAAAATCGAGTGCACATTCAAAAGTTACCACTTTCAACTAGGACTCATTACCTATTTATAAAACTTAACCAGCACCTCCATTTTAAGTTAACCTTCCTGCCATGACGTTCTGGTATCAATTTCCACTTCCATCTATCCTTCTCCTCCTCAAGTAGGGGAAAAGCTCTGTGCATTTAAGAGCAGCGTGTTGGCAACACGAGAACGTGACGAAACGTTCAAATAAAAAGTCTTTATTTCAATGCCAGTGCAGCTGCGGGGAATCTTGATGGCATTCCAGTTGCTCCTTTGCAGTCTTCTTAATAAAGATGCATTGGGTTGTACACTGTTTAAAAAAAAAAAAAAATGTTCATTACCGTCCAATTCATCTCTGCATTTTCTATGAAGATTGTGCTCATGAGGAGCTCGAGTGATTTGGAATCAATCCAAGCAGACAATCTGGACAAAAGCTTGGCGATAATTGGTTTTTCATATTGTTTACCGTATGACGAGAAAATACCCCAAACATTGTCAAAGACACTAAGCGTTGATTTGTTGCAAAAGCAGGGATTTATCCACATGTTGGAAGCTTTTTTCCTGAGGTGTGTGTGTGTGTGTGTTTGTGTGTGTGTGTGTGTGTGTGTGTGTGTGTGTGTGTGTATTGTCTGTTTGTGCAGTATCAACATAGAAACACAAAGACTGCAGTGATTTTTAGACTTTTCTTTTAGCAGATTTCGGAACGTCCACCACCAACAAAAAAAAATATGTGTGAACCTGATGACGTCAATGCGAAAACAGCAACGGCCGAATATTCTTTTTTTTTTTTTTTTTTAACTTAGGTGTTTTTTGTTTTTGTTTTTTTCTCTTGAAATGTGAAGAATTGAGAAACACAATGCCGATGCACTCAGCGAAAGGAGTGTAATTTGCAGCAATCATTTCAACGTTTCGGTCTTGAAGGATTAAGTGCCCTTAGTCGGAATTTGGAATGAAATGGCTTCCACTGACCTGGACGGATGGCAATCCCAATCCCGAGCAACGGCTTCTTTCTGGCTTTAATGAAGTTGCGACCTTTAACATCTGCAGCTCCTCAAGCTCCGCTACCGGACGCCTCCTTCCGCATACGCGATCGTTTTGCTATTGATGCGAGCGACATCACCCCCTGTTCCGCCGCAGCTCCCGCAGACCACCGTCACAACTGACTGCGCGGCTGTAAAAATGCTTAACGTCGCCGAATGTCCGAAAAACCGCATCCATTCGTCCCTAAAATTGATCGTTTGAAGACATCAAAATGATAGCCCCCGCTATTTTGGATTTTTTGGACATAAAGCCTTCTTTGGACATCTTTGCGCCACAGGAAGACATTCGTCGTAGCCTCCCGCTTTCGTGACTGATGTCATTTTAAACAGGCACCATTAAAGCTGACAATTGGCATCCCTCATGAATATTCATAAACATCTGGATTCTGCTCCTATGGCATAAATAACTGCACATGATGTGATGGATCGTCCTCCAGCACATCATCTCTCTATTTGTTGTAGCGTGCTTGCCCTAATCGACCGCTTCCAGAGGGACGGTGTGTAATGTATAAGGGTGGTAATCAGTATTAGCAATTTGCCTCATTAGAGTGGAATAGAAGGCAGTGAGTGGATGTCGGCCGAGGTTCGTTTGCCCTGCTCCGCCTCGCGACAATTCTCCGTGGTTCACTTCGCAAGGAGAAGACCAACCATGAGGTTTCCATTAAATTAGGATTGCTACTTGAAAATTTCGCAGCCATCGTGAGAAGACCCACGGAAAAGTAATGTCCAAAGAAATACAGAAAGTACATTTTTGTGGGTCCCTTCGCCCCGGTTTGTCTGTAACTGCACACGTCGCCCTTCTGCTTTGTGCGGATACCAAAACGCCAGCGTACATCTTAACCAATCACATGCGGGTTAAAAAAAAAAAGAAAATGTGGAAAAAAAGAACTAAAAAAATTGGTTCCCAACCAGGAGGAATCTCCTTTCATTCGCATAGTTTGCGACCGACAAATCATGACGACGGGATTGCGCGAGAATCAGAACCGACAGGATGTTGCGAAACGTACTGGCAGTCCACCGTTTCCAGGGTGTGGAGTAGGGAATTCATGAAATCTCCACCAATAATTTGTTCACATCTCCAACGCTAACATTGCAAGTTAGAAATCAAACCTGAACTCAATGGTGGTGATCTCGTTTCATATAATTGATATTCTAACAACACAAACACAGTGCGCAGGTTCTGTTTTACCTCCACAGCAAACATTACAAGCCCTCATAAAGATTTTGATTGTTTCGTTGAAGGTATAGTAAATGGTTATTGGCCTTTTTGACAACACTCATTACATTTGAGTAGATTTGTGTTACATAGTTCCTCATAAGTACTTCTCCCACGTGGCGCGGAATTGCATCATATCTGACCCAGACCTCTTTCAAACCCGTAAAATATCCACTCAATTGCTAACAGATTCCTTCTTGATTACTTCCACTAAATATCTGTGAGAATCGCTTCTGTAGTCTTGGCACAAACTTCCCAGCAAACAATATGTCACTGTCGTCTTTTGAGAAAATTGAATGCTTTTAGGTGCGTCTTATAGTGCGTAAAATACGGTCGTCATGTCTCACGTGAGAAGGTTCAGTCCTCGTCGCTCACAACCGGCGAGATCCACCTGCGAAAATCTATTCTCATGGTTTCATATAGACCAGGGCTGGGCAAACTTTTTGGCTCGGGGGGCCGCATTGACTTTTAAAATTTGACAGAAGGGCCAGGTCAGCACGAGCTATGGTACATAAAGAAAAAAAAAACTGAATTTGTTGACAGTCCATATCAAACATCAACAGAACAAAAGCATGAAAGTACGGTCTTCATATACTTTTTTAAAATGACAAACGTGTTGTTGATGACCTATTTTAGCCTGTGCATCGCTGCAGATGGGTTATGATCAGACCGGTAGAAGTAGAGCGATACAGAGGTACTAGGTGGTTGAAAAGATCTCCCCGCGCCCCCCGTGTTCTGCAACTTCAAGTCAATGCGCCACCTGGCGGTGAAATGCCTGTCATTACAAGTCCAATTGAAATGAATGCAATCATTCACATCGAACCTTAATTGTGGACCAACCTTCGGCGGGCCGGATTAAAAAGACCAACGGGCCGGATTCGGCCCGCGGGCCGTAGTTTGCCCACCCTGATATAGACTGTATATAACCATTGCATATATAATTCATACTTTCATGCTCATTGACTCCTTTGGATGGACATTCATCCTGACAAAATTGGCCAATCGCTGCTCGGAAATTGGACACGGGAACGCGCAGGAGGGTGACAGTGGAAGAATGCGACGCAATGTATTCAGGGAGGAGCCTGATGACACTCGCCGGCTTGCTCATGGAGCCCGAGAATGGTGGTTCTAAAAACTTGACATTTGAACTTTTGGCATGGGAAAGTGTCAGACCGCTCGCTTGTGCAAGAATATATTACGCTTTGGTGCGGAGCCATTGTTTGATCGTTTGGACGCCAGATATTTGGAGTTTATTGGATGAAGTCAATATTCTCAGGGTTTGTGTGTGAGTGCGTGTGGGTGTGTGGGTGTGTGTGTGTGTGTTCACGGACAGAGATAAGTCGATGCATGTGAATGATTGTGGCTCTTACCGCCATTGTCCTTCACGAGGGAAAAGCTCCATGCAGTTTTCACAGTCTCTGCCACATTTTGTGAGTTGATTGCCAACGAAGCGAAGAAGAGACTTCTGAAGGTCGCACCACGCCGCACCTTTCATCTAGTCAGCATTCAGCAGATAAACTCACAGTCTGCTGTGTGACAGGTAGTTTGGCCGGGGCACTTGAGTGATTTTGGATTGTCATTCATTCGGGAAATAACCGGGGGGAAAACATCAATTCCTAACAGACGAGGCCGTGAAAGGCTCTTTGTCATTATTATTGCTGCTAGTGCACCAAACCACTGTGATAATTGACCTCAGAGGACCGCTGTGTCATAACATTGCGGCTTGTAGCATTACATTTTTTCATGGGATTTTTTTTTTTACTACAAGAATGACAGAAGACAATACCGTACATAGCTGACACTTAAAATTTGACAATTTCTTATGGAAAATGTCCGAAACGGTTTCGTAAGGGGTTGATGTTTCTGTAAATTGTTCTGTGTGTGGATATGGTATGTGTTGTCATAAACGGGAAATACAAAATTATACGTGGCCAATAAAATTACATCTTTACACTTTGAAAATGGAAATCTCACATTTCTGCACCACCCACCAGTTCATTTTCGCCTTTTCCTAGTCAGGACTCTCAAACGTTTTACATGACTGTTTATAATCCGAGCCGCTTGATAATTCCGAGCCACTTGATCCTCACTAGGGTCGCGGGGGGTGCTGGAGCCTATCCCAGCTGTCTTCGGGCAGCAGGCGGGGGACACCCTGAATTGGTTGCCAGCCAATCGCAGGGCACACAGAGACGAGCAACCATCCATGCTCACACTCACACCTAGGGACAATTTTGAGTGTTCAATCAGCCTGCCACGCATGTTTTTGGAATGTGGGAGGAAACCGGAGCACCCGGAGAAAACCCAAGCGGGCCCGGGGAGAACATGCAAACTCCACACAGGGAGGCCGGAGCCGGAATCGAACCCGGTACCTCTGGACTGTGAAGCCGACGTGCTAACCACTGGACTACCGGGCCGCCCCACTGTTTATAATATTGATGTATAATGATACGGTGATCATTTTTATGTACATACAAAGCTGCAAACTATTTTTTTTCTGCTGTTGTTCACATTTGCACATAAAGTTGCATGGTGTCATATCCAATTCATATATTACTAATCATGTATCGTTTCATTTCACTCCTTAGAGTACCGTTAGTTAAAATTGTGTTTTTGCACACAATGTTGCTAACTGTTCTTGCCTCTTTACACATTTTCTTCTGTAGCCCACATATCATATCCATTCCATCATGTACTGTTTGCCATTCAGAATAAATAAAGCTGTTCATGAAGTAAACTTCAATTCCATCATGGACATAGTTACAGTAATGCTCCATAAACGCTCCGGTTTCAGGAAGCGTTTTAAGATGACTATTGTAAAGAAACCTGCTGATGCAACCTCTTAAATGTGAGTGGTGCATATACTTTCAAATGCACTCTACTAGTTATTGCAATTAAAGGTTACAGTGGCCGAGCGGTGCACAGCACAGTCGTCTCTGTTAACCCATCCGACCAGAGCAAATGTATACGGGTTCAATTGCCTTGTTCTTTTTAAAAATGGTGTGTGTGTGCGTGTGTGTGTGTGTGCATGCGTGCCGGTCATAGGCGCCTGGACGGTGTGGTGTTCGACTGCGGCTGCAACATACGCTGGATCCAGCTGTGGCAGGAACGAGGCGAGGCCGGCCTTCACACGCAACAGCTGTACTGTAGGAGCGGAGCCTCCAAGATGAAGCTGCACCACATGTACATCCAAAACTGTGGTGAGTACACGCGGAGGCTTGCTTCGTGGTCACTCGGTGTGAATGAAAAGACAGATCTTTGATGTGTGTAATCAAAACGGTTTACCGATGTAAAAGTTGAACCTTCTGCCATCTAATGGAAGGGCATACATTTTTTTTTTTTTTGCCTGTCGCTGTATGTTGCCGACAAAGATAGATTGACAAAGACACATTCACAGTAAATTAATAACAATTTTGGTACAAAATAAATGATATAAGATAAATTCCCGCGACATCCATGAAACTCTTCCTTGGGACACCATTGTGCCCCCTTGGTTGGGAAGGGGCACCCATATAATGTAATTATGTCTATGTATATGGACTCTCTATTTTTGTATTTGGCACATATCACATGGCATAAATTTGCGCCAAGTCATTTCAAAACAAACAAACCAAAAAAACGGCAATATGCGCCATTGTGGGCGTGAACAAAGTTAACTGCATTGGCCACCAATAAAAGTGGCTCCTCTCATTCCCTTTCAATGTGGTACACTCACATTTTGCATGCAAATATCTCTGTGCCGACAAAGATGTAGTGATCAGTGCGTGACCGGAACATTTGTCACTGTTCTTTGTGTAGGAACAGACAACATAAGTGGGTACCCTCATTAAATACAAAATGAGCTGGTGACAACCGCTGGCAACTTTAATATTTCTCCAAACCTCTTGAATCGGTCCCCACCCTCGATTGTTTGTGTTCGTGTTCCTTTATATTTGGACGTGGAGAGGACAGACAAATTTGCATTGTGGGTGTATAAACGTGACAAATAACTTCAAATAACGTTACGACGGAACACAATAAATTCCACGTGTGAAAATCTGCCCCTTGAGCGACCAAGCAAAATGCTATGAGTGTACGAGCATGAAGACAAGTGCAAGCTCAGGGGAATGGAAGGGAGCAGTGACAAACTGACGCTCGGATGGAATCAAATGATGAGTGGCACAGTGACTCAGTGCTGAGCATTGGCGCACTGCCATTGTGCAGTTATTTATATATATATATATATATAAAATTCACAAGAGGCGAATCAGTGTGAAAACGTGTCAACAAAGGCGCCCGCGGGCGTGTAATAATAGGAACGCACACCGTGTGTGTGTGTTTTGTATAGACTTGCCAGAGATCAGCGTGAGCCACAGCAGCGTGCTAGTGATGGAAGGCGACAATGTGACAGTGAGTTGTAATGGATCCGGATCACCCCTGCCTGAAGTGGACTGGACTGTCAATGGCCTCAACTCCATCAATACACACCTGGTATACAAGCACACACATGTACACACTTCTAAATAAATAGTATACAGTATTTATTACCCTGGAGTAGTTAAAGGGCGGGCATGCTTGGAAAAAAATGGTTCCCCACCTCTTGACTAATATCTTTAAAAGGTCCTGTAGAAATTCACACCCAAAGTGTACAAGCTAAGTGCGTAGTACTCAAGCTCATTAATTAGCGCCCTTCAGTTAATTAGCATGATGTTAGCCAAAGCCCAAGGGACCTTTGTCTCACACAGATTGCAGTCCACGATGCCCCTGACCACTTTTATTTGGCGATCTTGCTAGCCAGATAGATAGATAGAGCTTTTTCCACCCCCCGCCCCTCCACTGCTAGCAATCATACTTGGCACATGGTTAAAGGGCTCCCTGATTGTTTTTTATCAATTTAAGTGTGTGTGTGTGTGTGTGTGTGTGTTCAGTCCAATGTTTACTGGCCCGACATCCACTCCATCAACTTGACACTGTTCAACATCAGCCGTGACGACAACAACTTCCAGTTGACGTGCATCGCTGAAAACGTGGTGGGCATGACCAACTCGTCCATCCAGCTCAACGTGCAGTGTGAGTTTAGTTTTTTTCCAGTTTTTTAGCTTTGTGTCAACATGAGGAGCACATTCTTTGGGTTGCTCAAATGTCAACTATCATGCTGGCTCAGCTCTACGAATACAGTGACAACATTGCCGCTGTTACATTCAGTCTTTGATACACCAAAAATGTGAATGGGTCAATACGAACCACTGCTTGTTTAAACATAAAAATGTTCAGACATTTTAAAGACCGTTAAAAACGTATTTACGTTCAAACATATTTGCAAATACGTTCAGTTATTTGTCAGTCCAAAATGTTTAATCCACCTGGAAGCAGGTATCCTAGATGGACAAGACAAAATTTAGATTTATTATTTTTTTTTAACTTAAACATTTCGTGGACTCAAAACAAAAATGGGGCTCCAACAAAAAATTGGCCAAGCATCGCAAAATACGGTGGACGTCGAATCATGACAGAACACCCAAGACTCACAAGACTTTTAATTTGAAATGTTGGATACAAGCAGCCATTTTGGATCGAATCAGCCATTTTGGCTCACGTCCAAGGCTGTGGTGAAGTCCTACTAGGGAATTTGCCCAAATAATCCCCAAAGAGAAGCAGGTAGGGTGAAGCTTTGCGACTGATGCCATCTAACGGCGGCGGGACACAGCATCCAGGTTGGATGATCGTTTTGAGGATCGCCATGAAGCTTTCATTTTGGTCTTATACTTTCAAGGCTGTTAGACACGCTGCTGAGCTGGAATCAGAGCAGCTTAGGTTAAATATAGCTGGAGTAATGTGAGTCCCAATGGAGTGTGTCATTATAGCAACTAATGAATGCACAGTGCAACCACCGTGTGCTCGTAGTGACGCCTCATCTTCCCGCTTATTGCGAAAATAATGTTGACAGGCTTATAGTCAATCAGCGCGACTGTGAATCCACTCACAACAAGTGTTTGGCTTGGGTCGAACATGGCTGACCGGGGCTTAAACCCCATTTATTGACTTACTTTCTTGTGTGCATTGTGGTATTGTGTCTTTTCGACCGGAGGCCTGAATTTTTCCGTACTTCAACGCGTGCCCCATATAGGTTGATGACAGCCTGCCAATGTGATTTCCATTGGTGTGGAAAGAGATGTTTATGACCCCTGGGGGGAGACTTTTTGCTTTTAAAATGACAAATATGCATGCATGCACATTCTCCCATGAGGCCAAATCCATGGCCGATGCTGCTCAATAACAATATGTCATATTTAATGTGATCCAAAGACCACATTAACTCTCTGCTGATCAATACGTTGTTTGTTGTGGGTGTCTTAACTCAATGGTGAGGCTTAAAAAGTGACATGTATTGATTTTAAAGTATGTCCACTCGTGAAATCAGCTATTTTCGCTTCATTTTAAGTTACGTAAAGCCATTTTGAAAATAGAGTGGAAAGAAGGTGCTAAACCGTGTGGATGTTTTAATACATGAGCATACGTTAAACAAACAAAAAAAGTCTAGAAGAAATAAGAATGATGAGGGGAGCAACAAACTAATATTATTTTTTTTTTCTTTAATTATTCGAATGACCAACGATTCGACTGTTAATTGGTCTAAGTTTACCAAGAGAATGCGATTTACAGTCTGGAGAGACTGATGTTTTTTTTTCTCGTTCATGATACTTTTTTTGACTGGTGTGACTTACACTCTGAAAAATACTGTCGTAAATTCAATAATTCTGCAATGGGGCATTTTTTGGGTATAATGATGAATTGTCAAAAAAAAAACTAACTTATTTTATGGAAATTGAATTATTTTATTATTTATAAAAACATGTTTTAATTCTAATAAAATTTCATATTTAATTTGATCAAACAACAAAGATAAATATATTTTTTCAAATCATTTGTAGTAGATTAAAAAAAACGTGAAATTAAGCGAAAGCTAATCTCATTTTTGAAACGCTGCTGCATGCACGTTTATGATTATGTCAAGGAAAGGCAGTCAAGGCAGTTGTACTTACATAACTTACAAGGCAACTCAATGAAGACTTTCAAAGGCAAAGGCATTTACACTTCTGCGGGCAGCTAATTCAATTTGAATGCAGCATAACAGCTAAACACATCTTCACCATGTTTGCTTTGAATTAAGGGCTCCACTAATTGACCATCAGAGCCCTGCTGGGTTTATATTCAATTAGCATTTCTTTCATGTAGTCAAGACCCAAACCATTCAGTTATTTACAGAGCAATGGCAAAATTGTAAAATCTATTTGACAGCTGTTGGTTCTTTTTACGAACGGGGGTTCACATGGACAGCTGAAAATGGGAATAAACGCCAGTGGGTGTGTAAATGGCTGCATGTTTCCCAAACCGGCGTTGCCTCATTATAATCCCATCCAGTGAAAAGCCTACAGGCCTATTTGGCTGGTATTCGCTCCTCGCCCCAAAATGGCTGCTTTGATGACACGCAAATATGGAGAATCAGTTCAAGCAACAGCCCAAACGAACTGCAGCAGGTGCATTTGGGATGAAATGAGGTGTTGCGCGCTTTGCAAAGCAAGTGTAACTGATGGATCCGATTAACAAGGATGACGCCTGCAGCCTGCACGCGCGCAAGCAAAAAGAAGAAATCAAACGAGTAACCGGCTGCCGTGAAACCATGCGGTTGCCATGGAGATGTTCCCCTGGCATCCTCGCCGTTCATACTCTATACGCCTCGCCACTTACATAAATCTACCCGGTGGAAATGGCCGCCAGCTGGTTCGAGACACGCTCGTGTGTTTTGGGGACCGGGACGGGGTCTCCTCTGCCTGAATAACCGATCCTCAAGGGGGCGTCCTCCCCCTCCCCGGATGTGCGATTGTGTCATCTCCAGACGTTTCTTATTCTTCTGCTCCCATGTTGACACTCTCTGCCAGTGCCACAGATTAACTAATGTATTAATTTTTCACCACATGCTCCGCTGGTAATTACATTTCCTCAGCGGGGCGAGCCCATTGTCTGTGGAAATGTCAGAAACTAGCTCCAACCTGCACTGCGATTAGGGAACGGCGTGATTGACGGCACGAATTTCAGGCCGTCACGTCGGCGCTCAAAAGGTTGACTTTTTAGACCGAGCGTATTGTAACAATAATGGAGGGTTTTTTTCATTTTTATTGTGTGACACTTACAAATAAATGCGATACGGGAGAATTGTTCTCCCCTTCAGTTCTCCTGTCAAGATAACTTTCGATTGTATTTCATTTTCAGTGACGAAATTACCATTTTTTAAATTCTTTTAATTAATAATATTTCAGTTTTCAGGCGCTGTTCATGCGATTGCGTAGTTAATAGGTTGTTTACATTTTTAATGACGTGAATAATGAGTCATACAATTAGAAAATGAGCACATTTCCTGTGAGATTAATTTCATCTTTGATTTGTAATTTCATTCCGTACTGTTGTAAAGTGCATTTCATTTTGTTAGCCTTTCAAATACGTCATTTCATTTTAACTGCCTGGAAAGTGGACCCAGTATCAACAGGGTATACACATTTCTTCTTGCAATGAATCATTTTGTGTATATGTACTCTGTGGGAGAGTGGTAACAAGTGCTGAAGAGGGTGCGTAAAACAGTCCTGAGAACTGTCTGGCTGGACCACCACATTTGCAGAGGTTCCGATTGAAACGTGGCCGTCAGATAACACACCGGGACAAGTGGTGACTCGCGACAGCCAATCAAAGAGAGACACATTGTTATCAACTTGTTACGGGGTGACAGAATGACTCATATTGTGTGGAATGATGCAGCTATGACAGCTCCACGGAGGGAAAAATGGATCGGGCCCGTCGACAAGATAATTCGGAACGTACCCATGAGTTGCTGCCTCATTGGAGAAAAATGGCCTTATTGCTTAAGTTTTACTTTTGTCGAGCGGCCGTCATTGATGTCATTTTGCCAAATGACAACTTTGAAATAGAAATTAGAGACCAAAAAAAATAAATAATCATAATCGTTCCCTTTTGTCTGCCTTTGACGAGCCATCACCACACAATTGCAGGCGGCGACCATGCACACCAACACACAATTGGGGTTTTCAGTCTTCATTTTAGGTATCAATCAATTCTTACATTTAACCAGAGCCATGCTTGATAATGCTGCATGTGCACCACAGAACATAATCAACCCTTTTTGTAGTAGTCCTGCCTGGAAAGTTAAAAAAAAAATCAGCCCTGACACCAGTTTCACTGTTCAAGAAATTCAGGATTTTTTTTCAATATATATTGGCACATGATAAAATGTGTGTGTGGGGGTGACTACAACAACACCCCGAGCCCAAAAAAGATTTTGTAACTAGTCATTTTAAAGATCTTAATCTTAAAGATGATTTGTGTTCTTCGATGGTAGAAGTCTCGTTAATGCCGAGGCTTCTGGGGAGAACTAATAAAGTCACGGATTGTTGTCTCACCCTTACCACCCAACAGTCTCCCTTGCCGCATGTTGACCCCAAAAGGCCTTGCTTATTATTAATGACAAGGCACACATGCGCTGTATAATAATAGCCAAGTCTGAATGACAAGTTGTGTGCCGTGACGTGCTTGTAGAAAGCAGCGCCATGTCAGCATAGCATTAATGTGTGTGTGTGTGTGTGTGTGTATGTAATACAAGTGGGTGGTGGGTTTTTTTTGTGGATGATGACTTGCCAGGTAAGGCTGTCTGCCAAATAGTGATGTGAAAATATGAACGTGCCTATTTAAGTATGTATTCATTAATTGATTTTTTTTTTCTGGGGTTACGAATGATGGCTCGCTCGTTAAGGCTGTGTGCCAGATAGCTCGATGATGTACCTGCTCTTAAGTCAAATCAGCCGGGGAATTGATGAAACATTTTCTTGTACAGTATAACAGTGTTGTCTATCTAGCTAGCGTCTGTGATGATAAAGGCTAGGGTTCCAATTTCGGTATAAAATTAGATGATAATGTGGTTTTGGAAGGGAAATATTCTTTTTCAAGATTTTCCCTTCAAAAATGATGACTTTGTTCTCATAACATTCTACATTTTTCTTCAAAATAGACATACTTATAAATATCTATTTCTTGACTTTCAACCATTCATTCATTCATTCATCTTCCTAACCGCTTGATCCTCACCAGGGTCGCGGGGGGTGCTGGAGCCTATCCCAGCTGTCTTCGGGCAGTAGGCGGGGGACACCCTGAATCGGTTGCCAGCCAATCGCAGGGCACACCGAAACGAACAACCATTTGCACTCACACTCACACCTAGGGACAATTTAGAGTGTTCAATCAGCCTGCCACGCATGTTTTTGGAATGTGGGTGGAAACCGGAGCACCCGGAGAAAACCCACGCAGGCCCGGGGAGAACATGCAAACTCCACACAGGGAGGCCGGAGCTGGAATCGAACCCGGTACCTCTGTACTGTGAAGCCCACGTGCTAACCACTGGACTACCGGGCCGCCCACTTTCAACCATCTTGACAAATAATATTTCGAGGTTGTGAACGGTTTGTGCAGCGGTGAAAGAATAGGTTGTTGAGCATGGGAGGTGAGATGACGTCAAGAACATTCCTATGCCTGTCCGCAGTTCCCCCGGTCATCCTTCGCCTGGCCGAGCCCGAGCAACGCCACGATACTTGCATTGAGTTCACGGTGCGAGGGTACCCGCACCCAAAGCTGCGCTGGTTCCACAAAAATAAAGAGATCCTGCACAACCAGTACATCCGCACCGAGATGGACTTCTACCAGGACTACCTGGAAGGCTGCCTGACCTTCCAGAACCCCACACACATCAACAATGGCAACTACACCCTGGAGGCCAGCAACTCGCTTGGGACGGTGAACAAGACGGTGTACGGACATTTCCTCATGGCGCCCGGCATTGATGACGAAGGTGGGTAAACTGCTTCTGCAGTTGTTCTACCTTGTCACATAAGGCCCATCGAAATTCCATCCCTCTTATTTTCTACACCACATACTTTCGGGCAGTGTTTTTCAAACACTGTGCCGCGGCTCACCGGTGTGCCGCGAGATATTCTCAGGTGTGCCGTGGGAAATTATCCAATATGTTTGACTGTGCACTGGCTGAGTAATCGTGGAGTACTCATCCGTTCTGATAGGTAGCAGCATCAGCTTGCCTCGTACTTCGAAACTAGCGAAGTTTCTGGCGTGACGAAAGCTATCTTTGATTTGGATTTACTTGAACCGGATATGCAACAGCACTTTGCACTTGGTAGGTGGTGAAAAGCTCTCCAACAGCACTAAAATCCATCTCCAAACAAAACACCCTTCACTTCGTAACAAAAATGTGGAGTCTTTTGTTTGCCTGAGTGAAGACACAGAGAAACAAGCAACGTGCATGAGAAAAACCGCAAAGGTAAACGAGAGAGCCTGGAAAGCAAGTTACCATGTCGCTGAACATGTGGCTAAATCAAAAAAAGTCCCAATGGCAGAGCAATTAATACTTCCCGCCCGCAAAGCCATTGTACATGAGCTGTTCGGACCCGAAGCGGCTAAAGAAATAGCCTGACTGCTGTAAAAACTAAAAACAGAAAGACCGAGAGCTGTGGAGGAAGACGTTTGTGTGTCTTTTATCGATTGCTGCCAGGTTATCAGCTCTGTGTTCATCCAAACCAATTATCACACTAGGTGAGAATAAGTATAAAATATTTGATTGATATTGAGGTGCGCCTTATACTCCGAAGCACCTTATAGTGCGGAAAATACGGTACATTAACTATTAGAAGAATGTACAGTCTATTCGCAGTTGACCCTTTTCTGCTCTACGTGGAAAAAGGTCTGCCCTGCCCAAAATGATTCCTGTTCTTATATTATCTGAGCCACGCCCACACAAGGTGTTGACTCCACGGTCTTCACTGGATTCACCTCGTCAGCGTGCTAAAGAGTGAAGGGCAGAGGGATGCAACGGCCGAGCTCGAGTCACCAATCTAATTGTGTGTGCCGTCGAGGCCTAAGACGATTTTGTAAACATGCAGGGCAAGAAAATGTCGAGTGTTGAAGAGAATGTGGACATTTTTCAGTGAAAACTTGGGATTGAGCATCCAAAACATTTTCATTGAACCCATCTTAAGTTTATCGACATCAGAGACAATTTAGTGCTCATTGAACTTAACGCATTTGTTTTTGGATTTTTTTTTTTTTTTTTTTTTGCAAACATCAATGGAAGAAACATACCTTACGATCTGCTTTAAATGAACTTAACATACATTGTTCAAAAAATAAAATGCAATTTGGTCTTTAGTGAATGGCAACTCACCGACTTTTTATTTTATTTAATTTTATTTTTTTTTTCGTGCCCATGGCTCCATGACGACACTTCACAAAAAGGTGAACGAAAGACTTAAAATCACCGTGCATTTTTTTAGATACGTCTGTAAACATCGCAGACAATTTTAAAATTTTCAGTAAACCTAACGTACATCTTTTTTGATAACTTTGCTGCTGTGAATCTGGAATTTCTCCATTGCGAGACTAATAAAGGTTTTCTTAATCTTAATCTTATTAAACAGTTGAAAAGATATTTTCTTACCAGCTGCACATGTAGACAAGATACCTCCGCCCAAGGATGGAACCCTGACCTGACCCCACAACCGCCACAATTTAAAATTCAAATCACCTGTGGAGAAAATTCCTCGTAGCTCTTTAGGGGCTGGGGCTCTTTTTGTTTTATTAAAAGCGTGCCCTCACAAGGTTATTGCTTCAGGAGACGCTCCCTACCGCATCTGAGCTTCAGCGGGGTTCATGCACAGTTCACTTCAGGTTACATTGTTATGGAGAAGGAGGGAGGAGTGGAGGGTTGGGGTCGCAAACACACACAAAGACTGGCAAATTTCTCCCCATGGTCAATATTCCAAGGTTAATATCCTCTTGTTGCACACAGCGTGACTCTGTTTGTTTTCTTCTTTGCAGACGTGGTGGAGCTGGGTGAGTATTTGGATTTTTAACAATTAAAATCTGCTTAGATTAGCCGTTTTTGTTTTGTTCATTTGTTTGTTTTTGGGGGTTTTTTTGTGTGTGTGTAGTCATAGTGCTTTTGGTTTACCTGTTGGTGTTGCTTTGGCGGACATACATGCGCACACGCAACGCACGCGGACTCAAATAGTTACCATGGAGAAATTTGGTCACTTTGTGTTGCTGTGAGTGGTCATCGAAGCAACGGTTGTTTGTTAACGTGTTCTTTGTGTCTGTTCAAGGACTTAGCAGACGTGCAGGGTGTCGTGTTTGTGTTTGTGAACCTATTTCCAAAGAATCAATTTGGGTGACTTCTGTCCGTTTTCATAATGGGGAACTGTGAACTTTGCCCTAGTGATATTCGACTATCAAAAGTAACACATGAAAATTACCACATACGTATGTGATATATATATATATATATATATAAAAAAAAATCCTCATCTCACCCCTCGGGTGGTGTCCGTCCCTCATTCAGCTCGGGTCCTCTACCAGAGGCCAGGAAGCTTGAGGGTTCTGCGCAGTATCCTTGCTGTTCCCAGCACTGCACATTTCTGGACTGAGATGTCCGATGTTGTTCCCGGGATCTGTTGCAACCACTCATCTAGTTTGGGGGTCACTGCCCCGAGTGCTCCGACCACCACAGGCACGACTGTCACCTTTACCTTCCAGGCTCTCTCCAGCTCCTCTCTGAGCCCTTGGTATTTCTCGAGTTTCTCATGTTCCTTCTTCCTGATGTTTCCATCACTTGGGACCGCTACATCCACTACAACGGCTTTCCTCTGCCCTTTATCTATGATCACGATATCTGGTTGGTTCGCCATTACCATCTTGGCAGTCTGGATCTGGAAATCCCACAGGATCTTTGCTCTGTCATTCTCCACCACCTTCAGAGGTGTTTCCCATTTTGACCTTGGGGTTTCCAGTCCATACTCCGCACAGATGTTTCGGTAGACTATGCCAGCCACCTGGTTATGGCGTTCCATGTAGGCTTTCCTTGCCAGCATCTTACACCCTGCAGTTATGTGTTGGATCGTCTCAGGTGCCTCTTTGCACAACCTACACCTTGGGTCTTGTCTGGTGTGGTATATCTGGGCCTCGATGGCTCTGGTGCTCAAGGCCTGTTCCTGAGAAGCCAGGATGAGTGCATATATAATATATATATGCACTTTTGGAACCATTAAAATGATCTTGTTGATATTTTTGCTAAACTTTTGAACTTGTACATTCTATCCATTGAAAATGCAGGCTTAAATTTTGAAGACATCCACAGTAAACCCAAAGTAAGTTTTTGGAAACATCAATAATCATGGATATGGAATTATATGTAGGACAAACATGTTACCTCAATAATCTTAAAATTTTGAGTGCATTAATATGTTTACAAATGTACAAATTGAGTTCTTGCATTTTAATATCGCTTTGTAATTTTGTGCCGTCCTTGAATGCTAATACCTCGGCATGGGAGCCTTTTGCACTGGAGAAAAAAAAATTACAAGATGCTATTTTGTTATTTGCTTCAAATTCTTTGTTGTTCGGTTAGGATAGTGTCGCTTTTATATATTATCTCAAATGAAATATTTAAAGCATGGTATTTATGCGTTTAAAATAGCATTGTTGTCATACATCGGAAGGAGGTCAAGTCAAGTCAAGAGTATTTATTGAGCACTTTCAAACAGCCATCACTGCATACAAAGTGCTGTACATGGCAATTTAACATACACAATAAACAGTAAGACGAATCGGTAATAAAGGCGGTAGAAAGCACCAAGCAATAAAATCAAGAACAAATCTAAGTCATGCTTTGTCGAACGCCAAAGAATACAAGTGAGTTTTGAGGAGGGCTTTAAAGATGGGCAGCGAGGAGGCTTGCCGAATGTTCAGTGGGAGGTCATTCCAGAGAGAGGGCTGCCCCCCCCCCCCCCAAGTAGCACTAATGGAAAATTGTGGAACCCCTCCAATATTCAAGTTTCCCATCCCTGTTTTATGGGATGCCCGCTTCTGCCTGGAGCTAATTTGGACCAATTCTCAGGTCGGAGTTTGTCAAGGTACAAACCCTGGAACTCTTCCTAATTGGCTGCTTTCAAACCCATATATCCAATATTCCAGGCTGGGGTTCTCAAAAGTTTTTCCTGCATCTTGTCATGATAGACACGTCGACCTAATTTTGTATGGGTCGGTCACACCAGTGTTGGTGGCTTGATTTCGTTTTTCACGGCGCACCACTGAGCAAATGGACACATTTTCACGAAGATACACACACTTTTTTTGGCCATGTTTAAAAAAAAAATCACTATTCGTGATGATGATACAGTGCACTCCGCTTAATAGAACACCATTGGGCCGAAGCGCTTCTGTTCTACTAAGCGGGGTTTCTATTAACCGGAGACACTTTATTAGGTACACCTTCAGACACGTCGACGACCAAGTTATGCACGCAGAAAACCCCCTGCTGACGAGTTAGAAGAGATATTTCGACGGTGGACGTCCATATCTTTAATCAAACAACAACTTTAATCAACTTCAGTCAAACATCTCAAATCACGAGAAAACTTTCGTTACTTTTGTCTGGAAACAGGAGTCCGTAATTTTGCGGTTGACTTCCCTCTCAATGCGCTGGATAAGAGGGAAGTCCTGGAAACCGCGGGCGTACCTTCTGAGAATCCGGCAATGCATCGTATCGTCTGAGTATGTCCTTCTTATCCGCAGGTGATAGCCCTCGTCTCTTGAATGACGTTGAAGCCATTGTGACGTGCGTGTGTCTATGTGTGGAGTGACGCGTGCTACCTGTTACTGTATACGGCTAGAACTACCGCGTTTTCTCGCGATAGTGGTACAGTATCGCGATAGCTACACTTCGTCTCTCTCTCGTCTCTTGAATGAAGTTAAAGCCATTGTGACGTGCGTGTGTCTATGTGTGGAGTGACGCGTGCTACCTGTTACTGTATACGGCTAGAACTACCGCGTTTTCTCGCGATAGTGGTACAGTATCGCGATAGCTACACTTCGAAAACCACTAGTTTACAATGTTCATTGCTTACGGCCTGTTCTATTAAGCGGAGATCTGTTCTACTAAGCGGAGTATCTTTATAGTAAATTGCATTAGGCAAATCTGTTCCAGAGCCTTTTGCTCTATTAAGCGGATTACTCTATTAACCGATGTTCTATTAAGCGGAGTGCACTGTAATAGGCAAACATTGTTATAAATGTGGCGCGCATGGTGCGTGGAGTTGCCTGCTGTGTCTGCTGACAGCTTCAACAAAGTGGGCCGCTCTGACCTCTCACCTTGATGGTGGTGCGTCTCCATCTTCACGCCAGGCCGTTCGTCCTCATCAGAGGCATGCGGCGGATGAGGCATTTGGTTTACAATGACCCTTCTTCAGTTACTTTCAGTTCAACGACAACTCATGAAAACATTTGATTGCCAAGGGTAGATTTTCATTTTTTGCTACGCAGCCTGTCCAATGAGTGTCATTTGCGTTGTGTTTTTAATCACCGAAGTTTTTCTTGTCTGGAGTCATACTGTGTTGTCTTTGTTATGAATTGAGGATTCTTGCGCCCCTTAAAATATGTTTTACATACAAATGTTTTTCCTATACCCACAACTTTAGTTCCATGGCATTCATCCCCCACCGCTGTAAAATAAGGCTTCTGTTTTGAAACCATTCGAGTCAAGTTGTGCGAGGCGAGAGGCAGAAATGACAGGCCGCTGAAGAAGATGAGGAAGACATTAATGCAGTGGTGATGCAGCGTCTTCCAGATACTGGCAGCCAATGTAGCGTGCCAGTATTCATTGAAGCACAAATGAGTGTGTGATGTGCTGGCTGCCCGCCCTCCAGTTTACCCCCCTCGTATCGCCTCACTTCATTCCACCTGTGTCATGGCGTCACACACTGCTGCTGTTTGACCTCTTCCTGTCGCTTTGGGACGACACCACAGAGGCACGACTGAGATAAATTAGAAAATAAGCCAATTGTCAAAAGTGAGTTGTCGCTGTCACTTGCACGAATCAATTTGATTGCTCCTCTCGACAGGTGGCCATCGTAACCAACACCTAAAACTACAACTACTACAAAGTATATGACTATCACGACTACTATCAGAACTTACTCGATCACAATCTTCACTCATTCTGTTACTACTGCAACTATAGCGACGACTGCTATTACTATGATTCCTACTACTATTTTTACTGTACTACTGTTATGAGTATAGGTACATTTACAATTACTGCTAATGCTACTTTTTATTCATTTACTATTACTAATACTGTGTGTAGTGGCAACTTACTATCCTTTTGTCGCTACGTCAGCAGGGCATGTAGGTTTTTGACTCGTGCTTTTCTTCGACGGGCTTTTCCTTTCCACGGCGACGACAAGGAATACACTAGGCCGCCATCGTTGATCCAAAAAAAAGAATCGCTATATTTTCGTGAACACAATTTAAGGCTTTATCAAATGGATTAATAAAACTTCTACAATACACTTAAACGAAATACGAAATCAGTTCCCATAAAGTACGAAATAAGCAAACACGAAGTACGGTCAAAAAAAGGTGTTGCTCCATGCCCTAAGGTCTTCCTAATGATGTTTACATAAATCTAGCCTCTTAACAGACTAAAAACAGGACAACCAATGGAGCCCAAATACTTCGATGTTCTTAATAAATCTGTTCTAATAAAATATCAAATATAAACCAAACGCCTTGCATCTATTAAATTCTAATTACATATTCAAAAGGCTGCATTTATAATTTAACCAAATTTTCCTTTGGCTCTAACACTGTCTATTATTACTGTAGTTACGACTTCTACAATACCGTACGATTATATATGCAGCTACTGCATAATCGGCGCTACTACGGCTACGACTACGACCACTACTTTCTATCACTCTGACTACTAACTACTAAAGTACAAGTGCTAATATTACTGTTACAACTGTGTTTACTCTCACCACTACTTTTTGATAACGTGCTGCCGCTACGGTCCTTACAGCGTGGCTGCATAAGCAAATGCACAGGGAATCAAGTCACGTGATGTCCGGAGACTATCGTACGATCGTGCAAATGGTCCGTGGACGCATCAATCATATGATTGATGGATAAATAAACAAATGGCATGTTTATGTGGTTGAATGCCTTCCGATAGGCCCCTTGTCATGAAGCCATCGGCCCCTTAGAGCGGGCTTCTTCGTTAACTTTTGCAGTGGCAAAGTGACTGACAGAAAGTTCAACAAGTGGCAGAATAGTATGAAACTATTACAACTTTTAAGACATAATCATTATTGCCACGGCGCTGCACAGAATGACCTGTGGGTTGGTAAACTTATGCCAGGAATTTAAAGTGATTGACAGGAAAAATCAATACAGAAAGTCGGGTCTGCTACTACCACCGTGGTGATCACTACAATGACTGTTAGTTATACACTTTAATTTTATTTAGTTATATCTTTGAAAGAAGAGAGATGATGTGAGGAGAGAAAAGAAATATAGTATTAGTGACAAAAGTGCACGTTTTTGTAAAAATCATGCGATGTGTCCCATAGCTGTTGTCCAACGGTTGGTTCAAACAAAACAAAAAAAAGAGAGAGGGGGAAATAGAAAGCACATATTTTGCAGTGCTTCTTTCTGCTTGTCCATGTTTTTTTTTTCTTTTATGTGTTGTCTTCTTCCTTTAGCTCCCTGCATGCTGGCATCTAATCTCACTGCAAACTGCATTTTAACTTCCCCTCCTTTTGTTTGTATTTTGCAGTGCCTTCTGCGCCCACAGACTCGGATTCGGGCCGCCCGGACGAGGACACGTTTGGGGTGCGTTTTGTCGTTTTTCTCATGAGTCAGTTTTCTCATTCCAAGGCAATTTTGTAAACCGCATTTACATGCCACGTGACTTTTTTTTGTGTTTGTGGCGGCGGTGACATTACACTTCCATTGCCACTCAGTTTTGATACGTATTGGATTTATTTGTTAACGGCAGCCTTGTGTCCTTCCTGAGCAATTTTCACTCAACAAGGCAGTAAAAGCATGAATGGAGTAACGTGTTTTGAAAATACAAAAAACTCATTCCTGATTATTAGATGAATGAATACTTTGCAAAAACAGAAATAATAAAGGAATGTTTTGTCCAAATACTGTATTTGTTCATAAATATATTTTTTCGATCCAAATGAACACATTGACATTGTTGTTTATTTTCTTTGCAGTTTAGTTGCTACCTGACTATTTTGAACATCAATTCAACATACTGTAATGCCAACAATCTTACATGCTGTGTCCGCTTTTGGTGCAGGTCTCTATCGCAGTGGGCCTGGCTGGCTTTGCCTGCGTCCTCCTTCTCGTCCTTTTCGTGCTCATCAACAAATACGGACGACGCTCCAAATTTGGCATGAAAGGTTAGTTATGCATATTTGGGATTAGTTTGTTTCAAGGGGGCACTCCCGTCTCATGCAAATGAGCCACTGCTCACCCACTTCACATTGTGAGGTGTGCCAAAGTGAATATTCCTACGGCCACTCTGAAGGGATGGAGCTACAATGTTGAGCCCCCTTAAGACAGTTGACTATTACATTGTATGTATCTTGGTGGAGGCAGTGTGTTAACACCAAGACACCTCACATTGATTTGGGTGGTTTGAGCATGCAATAACCACACACAAATAGTCTCTACATACATGTCGACAACTTCACCAGATATTGAGCAACACTCAAGCTAGCGCCTTTACATACGGCTAATTTGTGTGTCCAACAACATTGCAGCTTTGTCATGATAGTGTTAAAAATTCCCTGCTCTTCTCCTGGCCTTGCTGCCAGATTAGGGCTAGATTAGCTACTTCAATTAGCATTTTCCATCATAATCTGTTGTTAAGGGATACCGAGTGACAGGGTGAACTATCATAGAAAGTTATGCTACTATCAAAGATAACTAATCTGGTGATCTTCTGCCAACAGCAGTGTAAAAATAAGTGAATTAGCTACTTCAAAAGTGCAGGTCGAGCTAGCTGAATAGCTACTAAAATAACTAGCACACCAAGTGACTGCATTGCTGACTCGATAGCATATGCTAAAACCGGTAACTTCTTATCACTAACTATTAATCCTTACCGATACTTTTTCACAGTCTGTTTTAGCGACATGCAGTGTAACCTCAGAGCAAAATGGTTTCTTACTTTCAGTACACATTCACGCAGTGTAAACTAGCATTAGCCACACGCTACCTGTAATGAGCTACTTTGCGTGATTAGTTCATTACTTACTGTACCTCGCTAAGAAACTCTGGGGCTGTAATTATTTAGGAGGTGGCCATTATCACGTTGGCCCAGAGCTGGCTCCAATCAAGGATGAGTCCTGGCAGCTAATGAGGCGTCACGGCAGACAAGCTTGTATGCTAAGGCGTCCGTTGCGTGCTACTTGGGTGGACACCAAATGAATTACAACGCAAAGGAAGAGTTATGAAGAATGCTAAAGCATGTCTTAATCGCTCTGTGACAATAGTTTGTTTCCTGTTTGGCTCTTCCAGTGAATAGCAACAGCCGCTTCTTAAAAGGCTTTCGAACTAGCTTGTAAACTAGTATGCAAAGCTATGTCATCATGCGTCGGAGCTGGTGAGCTACAGCAGCTGTTTTGCGAACGAGAATAAAGAGAGCAATATGGCATTTTAATCGGCTCTTGCTTCCATGCTCGTCGGAGTCGCATTCAAGGTAAACATAACCAAGTAAAGGTGAGGTCTGACATCTTCCTGTAGTTTGCCTGTGACATGCTCAAAACCCTCTCCTGTTTTGATGCAATTGCTTTTCATGAGTAGCCGACTATTGGCAAGTCATCTTGCCACGATCAGATGGACTGCCTCAGATCAGATTGAGCTTGTTGTATCACATGATCTTAAAATAAATAAATTTTGAGGCAAGAATCAGGATTCAGCTGGCCGTGACCAAACCACACCAAAATATTTTCTCCAAACCTGTAGCTAATACACAAAGCATGGAGAGTCACCGTTACAGAAATGTACGGGTGCTGTCAATGGATAAAGTGATCGTTGTCAATGGCCTCTCAAGCATTCACGCTCTTGACGATTGTTTTCCCATTTCCTCTCTTTGCATTATGATACCTTAGCTACAGCTGCTAAGCCAATCCACCTCTTCTAATGACAGTTCAATAAAATACATAAATTCAGCACATTATCATAAGTCTGTTTGCTAATAAGAATATGCGGGTTTCAGTTTTTCCGTATCAGCGTGTCAATAAATGTATGGTTGTGAGAGGTTGACTGTAAGTGGGACACAATTGTTCATTTCGGTCATGTTTATTAGTCGCATTACCCAATGTGTGGTGGCTTTAAAATAGCAGATGGGGTGGGAATGGACGCCTGTAGGGACTTGTCACTGATCTCCAAAAGACCTGAAGTGGGCGCATGTGTGCATGTGTCTTTTGGAGCATCGGTCTTTATGGGCACATATTTTCTCTTAATGTAGGCATGAAAAGATCTCATTATGTGCCGGTGGTTCAGATCGATAAGTCTTAGCAGGACTTTAGCTTTTAAAGAGAGGTTTGTCAGTGTGAAGTGGACATGTGGCAGACTCAGCGTGTTGGTAATAAGGATGACATTATCTTCCTCTTTGTACTTTCTGCTGAGAACAATCGAGCTGCTGTACTCCTGTCGATAAAAGTAAAAGTAACCTATTAATGTTTCGTCATGAAACATTAAAACCCTATCAAAACCCTCCTAGAGAGAGAGAGAGCTTGTGTTTGCTCTGTACAATCATTACTCATCATTTTTATTTGTTTTATTTTGTTGTTGTTTTTTTCCAATCATGTTCCTTTAATCGGATGAAGCCATCTTTGGACACAATAAGAAGCTTTGCTCAGATGCAATGACACGCACTAACATGCTCACATAAATTGATACCCACAAACCTACGTGGTCGCACTAACACGGACGGTAGCCCGCGGCGGGCGGCTAACCTCTGTGATCCAGACGTGTGTGTCAGGACGGCTTACCTTCCTCTCCACGACATTACCTGAGCCAGACCCTGGTATGATCAGCACACACATTCACACACGCATTTATTGCATCACTGCCTCTCTTGACCCTCGCTGGCCTACGTGAGCTCTGCTGCCGGGCAATGAGACCTGAACTGACATACCTATAGATCATGTGACTATACTTGTGACCAAGTTTAACAATACAGCTCATCAAATACTTTATCCTTAATAAATCCGTCAGGTGTTTATTTATTTTTTTTCTTCTTTCTTCTTTTTACCTACATTCTTGCTGCTGAGGCTTTAAATTTCCCCAATGTGGGAAAAATAAAGGATATCTAATCTTAATAACCGTGTTGAAGCTTATCCCAGTTGAATTTAAAATGAGACAAGAGTCAATCGTAATCATAGACGAACTAGCAATCACACTCACATTTACGGACAATTAAGAGCAAGGATTGGCAACTGGTCTTGCCGCCTGCGACCAAACTCCGTGGTTCCTTTTGAAACAAAACTAACTATTTCTTAAAACAACGGCAATAAACATTCAATATATGGATACCATGAAAAACTGAGGGAAATAGGGAAAAATCATCCCAGAATAAAATGAAGAAAATCCTCAAATATATCAAATCTCATCCATCCATCCATCCAATATCAATAATATAATATAATATAATATAATATGTACTGCTTATCCTCACAAGAGTCGCGGGGTACACCTTGAACTGCTTGCCAGACAAATTCACACAATAATATTTTGAGTGAGTCGATTTTTTTGTTGTGTGTGAGAAAAAAAGGCACAAAATGACATCTCGCACTCGCACTGAATTTTGGTTTCTTGTTCAACAGTTTTTTGCTGCCCTTGAGTTGTGTTTTTTATGCAAGAGAGCCCTTTGCACTGGAAAAAAGTACATTATGTGCTTGTGTTTTGTTGTTTGCTTCATACCCTTTTTTTGGTGGGTTAGGATCGTTGATATTTTATACATGAATTGGGAGAACGGGGAGTGGGGGGGGGGGGGCAGGGTCCATTAATTGTGAATTTTCACTCATCGCCTACGAATAGCATGGGTTCACTTAGCATTCAGCCACTATTGAAGTTGCATTAGTCTTAGCCCCTTTGCCGTTTGGCTGCTGCCTCTAATCCATCACCCACCTCGACCGTCCCATGGCAGCAGGGTAATTCAGCAGCTATTTTTGCAGGGGGCATGGAAAGACCCCTTACTGCAAGACATCAACGGCGGGTCAGCTAATAGCAAAGTGGTCACTGTGTCTGCGTGTAAAGCAGTCTCCGGTTGAAAGGCGAATAAAGTGGTGACACCGAATGCACTTTACCTGTTCTTGCAAGCGTCTCCCCTTTTAAGACATCGCCATCAATAGTTGACGCGAGCTCTGCAATGGCTTAATATAGTTGCTTTTAAAAAAGCGTGCACCGGAGTAGCGACATATAGAAGATGATGATGATTTATTTTTCAGTCTTCCAGAGCCATTTGGCAATATCCTCGAGGGAGGCGCTTAAAAGAAAAACATGTTGACTTCGCTATTCAGAGACACGGCGTTTAGTCCGATAATGAACACGCGTGGTGTTTCACGGTAAACCTTTTCGACACACACTGTTTTGACTGGATTACTTCGAGCCATTTTGTTCATTTCTGTTGTGTACGGTGGCGTTTATCAGGAATAGCGGGTGAGATGAGCAATCATGTTAATTCTACTACGCCTACATTGTGCATGTATTTGCGGTTGCCAAGCTTGCCATCAACATTTGGCTGTCTGAATTAGCTTTATGTGTTCTATTTATTTCTGTTGTGCAACGTGGCAGTTCTCATAGATAACTGTCGAGAAATACAATCACATTCACAAGTAGATTAGTCCCATGCCTGTGTCGGACCGTACATGGCATAACCTTTTTTCATTGAGGATCTTTTTTCCCCCGAAACTGTTTATTATTCAAACTGTGCATGGCGGTGGTTATCATGAATAACTGCCATGCAACAATAACATTATTGTCCACCGTGCCGTGAATCCAATTTAATTTGGAATTTGAGATATTATGCAAAATCACATCTTTTTCCACGCGGACTAATTTTACGGCAGAGCCACGTAGCAATAATCAAAAGCCAAAAAAGTGCTACGTGTCTCCGACACCATTCGCTAATTTAATAAAGCCCACCACCGCTAATTGCAATGAATTGTAATTTTCAGTGGCTTTATTGAAAGATTAGTTAAAAAATGAATACATAAATAAACATGTGACAAGACGTATTCATGCATGAGTTGCACTGCCCAGAAAATGACCCAAACAAAGTCACAGATACTACAGTGTATGATGTAAGGATGGTGACCCCACATAGACAACAACTATACCTGCGTCTCTTTCGATGGATGTTATTGAACCCATGCGCACACGCACACTTCTATATATTCTGGGGTTTTTGGAACGTAATAAATGAAGGACTGTTGTGTGGATCGATCTGCCCACCAGTAGGATTCACGCGATACATCTCTCACCTTCTTGTCAAAGGTTACTGCTGATGGTTGTGCTCATTTATTTTTAACTCACCACAATGGCGACGACGTGTTGAGTACACATATTGACAATCTCAAGGGTGGTGACACACACACACACACACACACACACACACACACACACAAAGCTATGAAATCACTTTTTACTCAAGCACCAGAAACGACATACAACCAGGCTATAAATAGACATGGCGCATCATTAAGTGGCACTTGACAGATTCCCTCAATGTCACCCGCCATAAAGGTTAGAGATTGGCTAGGAATAGCGCACGCACACACACACACAAACACAGGTTTGTGTGATGTCATTGGTGCGCAACTATGACGGTGAGTAAGAGACAAAATTCAGAATTACCTCTCATGCAAATACTATTAAAACACTTTCATATGCACTACTGAAACACTTTCACTCATACCACTGAAACGCTCCCATACGCACTCCTGAAACACTCGATTTCAGATCATCTTCCTCTTCAGATCTTCACGATTTCATGCAAACGTCGGGGTGAGATTCCCGTTGTTTTGAAGGATGCCACCAATGTGAACAGTCCTACTCGTTTGTTTGCTTTGTTTTTTTTTTTTTTTGTACCAGGGCAGATACAGTGCACTCCGCTTAATAGAACACCATTGGGCCGAAGCGCTTCTGTTCTACTAAGCGGAGTTTCTATTAACCGGAGACACTTTATTAGGTACACCTTCAGACACGTCGACGACCAAGTTATGCACGCAGAAAAACCCCTGCTGACGAGTTAGAAGAGATATTTCGACTGTGGACGTCCATATCTTTAATCAAACAACAAAACAACAACTTTAATCAACTTCAGTCAAACATCTCAAATCACGAGAAAAATGTCGTTACTTTTGTCTGGAAACAGGAGTCCGTAATTTTGCGGTTGACTTCCCTCTCAATGCGCTGGATAAGAGGGAAGTCCTGGAAACCGCGGGCGTACCTTCTGAGAATCGGGCAATGCATCGTATCGTCTGAGTATGTCCTTCTTATCCGCAGGTGATAGCCCTCGTCTCTTGAATGAAGTTGAAGCCATTGTGACGTGCGTGTGTCTATGTGTGGAGTGACGCATGCTACCTGTTACTGTATACGGCTAGAACTACCGCGTTTTCTCGCCATAGTGGTACAGTATCGCGATAGCTACACTTCGAAAACCACTAGTTTACAATGTTCATTGCTTACGGCCTGTTCTATTAAGCGGAGATCTGTTCTACTAAGCGGAGTATCTTTATAGGAAATTGCATTAGGCAAATCCGTTCCAGAGCCTTTTGCTCTATTAAGCGGATTACTCTATTAACCGGTGTTCTATTAAGCGGAGTGCACTGTATTGATTTTGCAGGATATCAAACCCGTCATGTTTAAAAATTCAAGAATTTCATGTCTGTGTTTGGGTCTATTTAGTGATGCAGTATCACTCACGTAGCCTGTCTTCTTCGGGTTTGGGGGGATTATATGTCTTTGTTAGCGAGAGAGCCTATTGCTTTTCTGCTCTTTAACCAATCTGCTTTGAGTTTCCGAGGATGATCTGTTGGTCATTGCAAGATCCGATCGATTTAGAAAGAACTATCGGCCGTATCATCAGTCTCTGTGTTTTTTAGGGATTCGATGTCTACGCTGGGGCAAGACCCCATTGATTTGAAATGACATCAGCTTTGCAAACGGTCTTTTCTATTTTTCAGGGTTTTGTATGTCTTTGTTCGGGTCAAGACCTGATTGATTTCGAATCGAAAGCCAGCTCGGACGACCGTGGCAGG